>NC_063451.1:40695970-41350970 GCF_020379485.1 Brassica napus
ACTTGTCTTTAAACCTTCCTTATTATAAACTTATTAGAATAATGTCATCAGTTTATTTTATAAAAAAAAAGAATATTCCAGCAATATCAACTTCATATTTTGCATATAATATTAATTTTATTCTCATGGTTTATGTTAAAATAGGCGGATCAAATTATATCCCATCCTATTGTTTTTTTTTTGAATTTTTGTAACTCATTTTTAGTTTGACCCAAACACCTAATATACTAATAATACATTTCAATCGTACAATTAAATATGAAAGAAATGTCAATATAAATTTGATCCAACAGTATATTAATATATACATCCAATATTTTTTTTATAGTTACATAACTGATCCAACACACATCTAATAAAAAATATATAACACGATACAATAAGAAAATATATCATATGAATAATAAATTAAAAGAACACAAGAAAGCCATTAAATTGTTATGTTTTAAAAATATATACGTTAAATAAACACATGTGCGACCGTACGGATCAAGCTCTAGTTTATTTTAAAATAGTTGTATGTATTTTTGTATACAATCACATAGGTAGTTTAGTGTGGTAGGCGTATTTTGAAAAGTTAAGCGACGCAAGTCCGAAACCTCACAACGTTAAATATGAGTGGCCATAGGGGTGTCAATTTGGGTTGTTTCGGTCAGGCCCAAATCCGTTAAGCCCGTAAATATTTGAGCTCCGGCCCGGTCCGAAAATATTTTGGGTCTAGAATTTAAAGTCTGGTCCATGCCCTTATAGGACTATAGGGCTTTTCGAGTTTTTTTTTGCTTTTCGAAAAATAATTTTTCATTGTCATATCTATCGTTTTAATACATGTGAATTTTTATTAAAAAAAGTTTCATTTTTTTAATATAAAATGAGTTTAAACTTTTTTTTATCAAAAATATTTTACTTTTTCGTATGCTTTAAAAATATATTATAAACAAACCAAATTTAATAAGATTTAAATAATCAAATATAAATTAAATCTAAATATATATGAGAACAAAATTTATGACAAACATGGTCAAACGTTTCATACTTTGTATTTTGAAATTTAAAAAAAAAATGTTGTACATGAAAATAGAAAGTACATTTGCAAAATTTAAAATGTGACACTTGTAATAATCAAACAATAAAGTGCATTAACAACTTTTACAATTGCTTTATTAGAGTTTGGAAAAAATATTAAAATAATATGTCAATACTAATAATGGTTTTGATTGCAAGAACGATAATATTTAAGCTAAATTATAAAATTTTGGGTTTCCGGGCTAGTCCTATTCCAAACGGACTTAAGTCCAAAATACTCAAAGCCCAAATGGACTTATAAAACTAAGACTAAACCCAGTAATTTTTAGGGATGTACGGGCTCAGGCTGGGGGCTGCCGTCCTAATTGACATGTCTATATGGATATGAGATCGCTTTAATTAGAAAATTGTATTTATGTATCATGTGTGGTTATAGTTTATTTTGTGTGTCTTTTGGTTTGAAAACATCGTGCTAATTTACATTTTCATCATTGATTTTATATCTTTAATCTCTTTAATAATAAAGTTAAACTATCTGCCTTCTTAGGCATCCACCTCATCAATTACCTAGGGGGTTTTTGGACACCTGGCACTTCAAAAAAAACAACAACCCAATTTTTTTTTCCATTCTCAATAATCATTCCGCAACCATTATGAGCTTCGTATAGTTTATTCCAAAATTAATTTCTATTTGGGCTTATATTAGGTTATTTTGTCCAGGCTCAATTGTTTTTTTGTCTCTAAGCACAAAACTTAGTGTAGGTTATTTGGTCTGAGCTCTTTTCATTCCGACGAAGCAGACGCCGATTCACTTTCTGTAACGCCTTCCGTTTCCATTTATTTACTTCTTTAATCCGACCATTAACATGCTTCATCTCACTCGCCCCACTCCGTAGCATTAATTCCAGCTCAACCTCTTCATATCTAACCGGTGGAAGGTCTTCTATATAAAGCTCAGCCTCTTAGATAACGGCGGTCACTGACGTCGTCAAGGTTATATCTCTTCTCGGTAGATCTAAAACTGGACATGCTAGATTCAGACAAGCTCTCGCGACGACAAAAACTGAAGGTGGAGGAAGAGATTGGAAAACTGAAGGTGGAGGAAGAGATTGGAAAACGGAGGAGAAGACCGGAACAGAAGCAACATCTATCGAGGTCGTGTAAAAGAGACAGAAAACAGAGCAGTACGGTGGATCTACGTTTACGGTTTATTTTCCGGCACCAGTCCATCGACGTCCTCCTTAATCATACAACCACAGTCAGACAACAAAGAATGGTTTGTTTCTGTGTGTTTTACAAATATTGTTTACGTGGACTAAACTCATACACTCAACCATCTTCCTAATTCCTCTTTCTCTTACCACTCCATCTTGAAAGATTGGGATTTGGGAGCTAAAAGACTAATTTTTGGGTATAAATATATTATGTTAGTAATTACATAAACTTTTGTCCGTGACGAGACTTGAATTGTTGTCTTGATTCTTTCATTTTTCAGTGGTAAGAGCTCCTGGTATGAGTCTGTTAAAGATTTTATTGTCTAAACCGAGTTCTGTGGCAAAAGGTGTGTCGATGCGGAATGGTTTGGCTCTGCGTTTGATGAGAGAGAAGAGAAAATGGTTTTCAAATTATCTTGGAAGACAAAGCTTTTTGACTCAAAATTCTTTTCATTTGCAACAGATGGATGCAGACAGTTCATCAAGTTTTTTTTATATTTATGATACAGAAACTGAAACCATACCTTCACCTCTTACATATGTAGCAGGGTACTCCACAACATTTGCATAAAGAGTTTTTGGGAATCCTTGGTAGACAATCTCTTAAGAGAGTTGACAGTGTGATTAAATGTTTCAGCTGTACATTTGGATTTGTGAGTCTGTAGTTTCCTAATGTCAAACTGGAAAGTATAAGGTGAACTAAAGAGATGAGAACTGATTCCAGTACTGTTGAATGATAATAATGTAAATCAAGGCTACCTTCTCGACCTGTTTTTTTTCTTTCTGGTGTTGTACCTGGTGAGTTTATGAGCACCCGCTGAGTTCCTCTACGTTTACAGAGAGCAGGAGAAACGCTTAAAAACTCAAATTAGTCTTCAGATACTATAGACGTAGATGCCGATTAATTTTTTGTGTTAGTGCGACTTTGATGTTCTAAGGCTTTTGGGATTGCCTGAGCATTTTATGTGGTTACAAAACTTTGTGGCTGCTTGTCAATTGGACAGTCTTAATGAGCCTTACAAATGGATCCAAAAGTTATGTGGGAATTAAATGTAAAATCCAAGTGCATAAATGTTAGTTTAGTTTACTAACTATTTAGGTAACCCAAACATACTGAACTACAGGAAAGGCCTCAAGGTTTAAAGAAACAAAAATAAAAGAAATATACATTTGAATAAGAGTTTAACAACACCAGTGGAGCAACCATCACTTGCTGGTTTAACACACAGTGTCAGACACTTAACTTGGTGATCAATTCATCCCAAATGTCTGGGATGGTCTCATGGATCTTCTATTATCTTCACTTCATTTCTTATGATACGAACTCCAAATTCTGAAAGCTATTGGTTACAGGACACACACATACAAAAAGAAGTAATTTGTTCCAATATTATTCACATTTTTCAATATAAAATAGTATATCAGCTGGTTAGCACTTAGCATACATGACTAATCGCCTGAGATGGCTTTGTCCATGCAAATTCTTGACGCTACTACTCCTGAAAGGTGGCGAATATAAAGGAGATGGCCGTGAAAGGTGGAGTCATCCTATCAAGTCACCCCGGTCTGAGTACAAGTTCTAGAAAGTATTAGGAATTATACAATCAAGGGGAAATGTGATGTATATTGGTGTTGGCTCTGTCTCCTCCCAGTTAAATTAAAATGTATAGATTAATTTTAATTATTAAGAAAATTTAAATATTGATTTTAAGACTTATGCGTAAAATTCCAACGCATTAAGGAAATGAACATTATTATATGTATTACAGTTGGAGATAAACTATAAAACAAATGATTATATGTGAATATGTAATCAATTTATTTCTATAGTACTAAGAAATAAAAATTAATTTTGTGTTATTATAATGGTCTAATCAGCTGAATAAAAATAATATAATTTAATAATTTGATTGATAATTTTCGTATTTGTCATTTCAGAATTATTATAAAAGATTCCCTTAACTAATATATCAGATAAATTTCTGACTTAGCAAAATTATATCAATTACAAGTAAGGAAAATTACAGCATGATGCAATTTTCATAAGAGTTACACAATAATTTTTAGAATAACATTATTTATCTTCTTTTTGTCTCAATGTATAAATGAATTTTTTAAGAAAAATTTTAAGAATGTTTAAGACTTTACACATTCTACCCTAATGAGTTGAGTTGGAAAAATATCATTTTTAGACTTAATGGGTCCACTTAACAAATAATAAAATTTAGAAATTCAGACTTTACTTATAATTTTTTAGCATAATTAGTCACTGGTAATACCAATTCAATATCGCTATCTTCATTAAAATTAAAAAAATGAATTCAAATCATCAACTATCAATCATTAAAAAAACTTCTTAAAATCAAAGAAAATATCATCGCATGTGCTAGCCATTATTCGAGGGGCAACATCTATAATATTACGAAATCATCAACAGTTTTAGTCAAGGCCGCTCAAATCAAACGGGCGTATAAAAATATAAACATCAACATTTTGACAACAGTTCTTTCCCGCTGGTAACACATATGCTTATTACACACGTTTTAATTCAAATTAGTCTCTAAAATAGAACTTCAAATGCCGTTCCTTCTATATATTGTCAACATGGTACTAAAGAGTATAAGTATGTTCTCTAAATAAAACATCAACTTTACTTTATGTTTAAATTCCAATTAAATTAACTTTGTTACGACTATTGGTTTTTTATTCTATTTTTATCGAATCGATTAGTCATAACCACTTATGATATTCCACCTTGAACTAATCAACTTCAAAACAAAGTAATACATTACGGTCGCTGGATATCATTCACTTTCAACATATTTTCATATTCATATTTTTGAACATATTTTCTTTACTAAGACCATAAATATTCATTTAAGAAAAAACATATGAACCCGGCGCGTAACGCCGGAATACCACTAGTTTAATATAAAATCAATGAATGGATGATGTATATATTAAAAACGGATAATAACAAACAATTTAAAAGTAGAATGGAAAATTTTGGAGTGAGTTACGCCAAGAGACACATTTAACTTTTACTACACAAAAAAACATTTCATGCTTGCAGGACACAATTTACGAAACCGAGGTGTATTTTATAGCAATATTGTTATGAAAGTCAGAAAGAGAGGCGCATTAAAATGATGAAAATATAAAAGATGTGGGGTCCGCTGTACTATTTGCACAGTGAATCCTATTTTTTAACTTCTATATAAACGATCGATTTCTATCGTTTATAACTCGTCTCACACACTTTTCTTCTCCCTTTATAATAAACTTTCTCTATCATATATCAGTGTTATTTATTTCTACGGGTATAAAATTTTGCTCCTATTTAAATTCCCGCGATACAATAAAATTTTAGGTTCTTTTCATAACATAAAGAAAATTTAATGTATCAACTTCTCATTTGGTTCATAACAAATATGTATTTTGTGTAACTAAATGAGAAGCGAACCAAATGAGAAATTGATACATTAAATTTTCTTTATGTTATGAAAAGAACCGAAATTTTATTGTATCGCGAAAATTTAAATAGGAGCGAAATTTTATACCCGTAAAAATAAATAACACTGATATATGATAAAGAGAGTTTATTATAAAGGGAGAAGAGAAGTGTGTGAGACGAGTTATAAAATATAGAAATCGATCGTTTATATAGAAGTTAAAAAGTAGGATTCACTGTGAAAATAGTGCAGCGGGCCCCACATCTTTTATATTTTCAACATTTTAATGCGCCTCTCTTTCTGACTTTCATAACACTCCCCCTTGGGGACCGGTGTCACTATTGCTTATTGCTTTGACGTATTTGTTGCCTCGTTAAAAACCTTTCTAGGAAAACCCAATGGGAAAAACCATAGTAAGGTAAAAAGAGTACAACTACGTAAGCTCCCCCTCGGATGAGCAATCATAGATCCTTCTGATGACGCATTCCAATGTTATGGACATATTTTATGAATACTGAAGTCGGAAGTGATTTTGTGAAGAGGTCAGCTACATTTTCGCATGATTGGACATATTTTACTTCAATCTATTTCTTCTTCACGAGCTCTTGAGTGTATGAGAAGAACTTCGGATGAATATGCTTCGTTCCATCGCTTTTGATATATACGTCTTTTGTTTGAGCAACACATGCTGCATTATCTTCATATAGAATAGTTGGCTCCGTATTTTTGTCAATCCCGCTGCTTGAACAGATGTGTCGGCTTATTGATCTTAGCCAATACACATTCTCTACTTGCTTCATGGAGTGCAATGATCTCAGCATGATTTGAAGAAGTAGCCACGAGCGTTTGTTTCTGAGAACGCCAAGATATAGCAGTGCCTCCCATCGTGAAAACGTATCATGTTTGTGATCGGGCTTTGTATGGATCTGAAAGATATCCTGCATCTGCAAAACCAACCATTTGACCTTTTGAACTTTTAGGATAAAACAAGTCTAAATCAATGGTCCCTTCGAGGTAACGAAAAACATGTCTAATCTAATTCTTTTAATAGTATAATCAGGAAAATGTGCTCGCAGTTTGATTATCTGAGTTAGAAATCTCGCAAATGCCACATTTCGAGATGATAATAGACAAACGTGTGACCATCTACTGGATGCGTCAATTAATACCATAAAATAGTGGAATGGTCCACAAGGTGGGTGTATAGGTCCATATATATCGCCTTGAATTCTTTCAAAGAACTTTGGTGATTCTTTATCTATTTTGGTTGGCGATGGCCTTATGATCAATTTCCCTAGAGAACATGCAACACATGTCAGTTTATTCCCTTGAGAAATCTCCTCGATTTTCAGAGTGAATGACCATGTGAACTTTCTATGATTTTACGCATCATTGTAGTGTCTGGATGGCCGAGGCGGTCATGCCATAATGTGAACTCTTCTGGGTTCCGTTTTACTACAAGATTTGATTCGATCTCATCGATATAAGTATGGTGTAGCCCCGAAGGAAGTTCTGGAAACTTTTCCAATATGTGTTTTCTGCCACATTTCTCAGAAGTTACATACATGTATTTCTTTTCATCCTCAGTTGCAGACTGAGTATCATATCCGTGAAGATATATGTCTTTAAAACTCAACAAATTCCTTTTAGAACTCGGAGAATATAGAGCATTATTTATGGAAAATTTTGTTGCATTAGGCAACGTAAAGTTTGCTTTACCAGTTCCTTCAATCACGTCTGCAGGACCTGATATTGTATTGACGATAATTCTTGTCGGTTTTATATCGGAGAAATATATCTTTTGTCTCAGAATAGTGTGCGTTGTTCCACTATCTGGTATGCATATTTCACGAATCCGTTTTTTGGATTTTGTTTCATTAGCATTTTGATCCATTTCTGAAACTGTCATAAATATTAATAAAAGAAAACATAAAATTCATTTATATAATAATCATATAAGGAAACACACAATAATTATACATTAAGGTGACGTTAAAAACATCATTATTTGTTTAAAACAGGAAATGTAATAATTATACATGACAATACTGAAAACTATTCAATAGTCTTATTATAGGCATTTTGGTTCTATTCAGGAGTAATCTAGTCCAACTCATTAGCGAAGTCGGAGGCATCGAGGTACGATGTCCCTTCAAAGTTTTCAGTGAGGTTCACTTGTTTAGCTTTGCCTTTCGTGGACTCTTGATATAACTTACAGAGATGTGGAGGAGTACGACAGGTACGAGACCAATGTCCTTTACATCCACATCTGTAACACACTGTCCCACGCTTCTGGGTGGTATCCTCTTGAGTTTCCTTACCTTTAGAAACTTGTTCGGATCTAACCCACTTGTTAGATCCCTTCCATTTGGAATTGTAAGTTTTTCCACGTTTATTATTGAAACGGCGACCATAACCTCGGTTGGTCTGGTTCCTCCTTTCTGAATTTTCTACCGCTGTAGCATTCACTTCAGGAAATGCTTTGGCTCCCGTAGGTCGGAAATTGTGGTTTTTGATCAAGAGCTCATTGTTCTTTTCAGCCAACATGAGCGCAACCATCAATTCACAAAATCTCGTGTACCCGCATTTTCTGTAAATTTCGGGCAAGAAGTGAAGCTGTTTGTGAAAAGTGTTGTATGTTTTATTCATCATTTCTGCCTCAGAGACAGGATTACCACAATACTTCAGGAGTGAAACTATCCTCAGGACAGCGGAATTGTAATACTCAACCTTCTGAAAATCTTGGAACCTCAGATTTTTCCACTCTTCTAGAGCGTGAGGGAGGTTGACTTGTCTCTGGTTATCGAACCTTTCTTTTAAAGCTTGCCACAGTTCAGCTGGGTCTTCTATGCTTGCATAGTCGTGCATTAGATTTTCATCTAAATGATTCTTCAGGAAGATTATCGCTTCGGCTATATGCTCGGGTGGTAATTTGCTACCGATTACAATTGTTTCAGTTATCTTTTTCATCACTAGATATGGTTTCACGTTTGTGACCCATCCGACGTAATTTTCGCCAGTTATTTTCAGAGCCGAGAACTGGAGTTTCTCGATGTTTGTCATTTGTATTTCTAAAACACAAAATAATATATTTTATTAGAATTTCGTAATTTTAAAACGAACCATTTATATTAATAATACACGCAATTACAAGGAGAAACAACGCATAGAAAAGTAAATCGACATTAAGCGTAAATTCTTCAGGAGAAAATTCTCCAATAAAAAGACCGTACATAGAAGCAAAAATTAGAATTGCACATAAAACCAAAAATATGTGAACCATCTTTCTTGCAATGAAAAACCGGAATAGAGCGATTTGAAAATATTTGAGAGAAGATGAAATGTTTTGGATGAAGTAAATGAGTGAAGTATGAGTGTATTTATATATGAAAACACTGTTCATAGCCGTTTGAAAAGGGTAAAAATTTTGAAATTTTTTCTTTGTGACCGTTGGGATTAAATCGTATGAACCGAAAGTCAATCTGAAAATACTGTAATAATCAGTCAACCAAATTCCATAAATTTCATAATATTTGATATAGGTGAACAAACATTTATATAATAACCATAATTTAATAAACAAACAAATATCAATCATATTACGGTGATATAAAAATTATAACATTAAATAAATTATGCGGCGGCACAGCCAAACCAATAATTATAGTGTAATTAGTAATCAAGGTTTATTAACGAGGCGACATACCGTCCGCATTAATATAGATAAATAATAATAATTAAAACAACTACTAGAAAATTATTAATAATAATATAGGCGGTATACCGGCCATTATAGCAGAGTAAATATGATACATATAAATTTTACCGAATCGCATAGTGATCGTGCTGATAACGTGTTATGAAAAGAACCAAAATTTTATTGTATCGCGAGAATTTAAATAGGAGCGAAATTTTATACCGTAGAAATAAATAACACTGATATATGATAGAGAGAGTTTATTATAAAAGGAGAAGAAAAGTGTGCGAGACAAGTTATAAACGATAGAAATCGATACCCACATCTTTTATATTTTCAACATTTTAACGTGCTTCTCACTTTCATAACACTTTATTATTTTTATTTTATTACTCCTCTTTTCTTTCTCCTGTACCGTCTCCACTTCAATGTCTTCCACTCTCAACTCTTCCACTTCCATTGTATCAACCACCACCACCTCCTCTCGAGTAACCACCTCTACCACCACTGTGTCTATTTCCGTATCCATCACCTCCGTATCCATAACCACTACAACTTTCAGACCGATATCCACCACCACTACCACCATGGCTTCCACCTCTATATCCTCCACCTCCACCATATCCACCACCGCTTTTTCCTCTCGAATAGCCACCACCTTTGTACCCATTGCCTCCGTATCCACCTCCATATCAACTGATGCATCAAAGAAGGAAAATCTACATGCCAATCCATACGAACAAACCAATCTATGTCACAATTAAATCTACATGCCATTGAAATTAACTGTGATGCATTGAAGAAATAAAAGAAAAACAAAAAATCACAACACAAAAGGGAAAATCTGGTACTTGACAGAAAATAGGCAAGGGAAAAAAAAAAAGAATAGTCTCCAGAATTAATTACAGATGTTAATCCGAGAGAGAGAGACTGTCGGAAAAAAATGGAAAGAGGGAAAAGGAGGAAGAACAAGATATTTATAAACAATCACAATTACAAGGATTAAAGGTGCAAATTCGCTAAGATGGAAATCAAGGTTCGTCAATGGCGAGGGATTTTGAACCGCGACTCCTCGTCCAAGCGTCGATAAGCTCCTATGTGTTTATAACTGAGTCAGGAGAGAATGAGTCGTGTGAGCCCGGATCTGGCGCGGATTTTAGAGTAATTGTCAAGAATCGCCTCGACCTTGCCATGCCCTTTTAGGAACTGTTATTTGCTCTAACCAAAATTATAAAGGTTTAATTCTTTTTTATTTCATCTCTACATTGCATTTCGTTGCTAATACCGATAGTGATCGATGCATTTTTATAGCTTATGGCTTTATGCTATGATGTCAAATAATTGAAATCAGAATTAAAATTTGCATAAAATAAAAAAAAATTATTGCAAATATGCTTTTCAATCCATTAATTTAATTATTTGTATTTGATAGATAGTTGGTAGACCACATATATAAAATCAAAATTTGCAATTATAACTGCAGATGCAGTTTTTGGTTCCTATTACACACCTCCCTGTTCCATTCCTCTTTGAAGCACACTGAGCGGCACACTGATTATGTTCGCAAATGCCTGTTTCTGTATAATATTCATGGCAGTTTTCTTGTCCTTGCGTTTCCTTCATTGCCATCCCTAATAATACATAGTTAATGTTATGTTAAATTTTCTGTTATAAAATGAAAAATTAAAAAAAGTTCAAAAAAAAAAATGAAAAATTAATGAACAATTTTAGCAAAAAAAATCAACGAACAAAAATTCATCAAATAAAAAAAGAGAATTATGTGAAATGTTAAATGTAAACAAACCTAGAACGAGAACAATCATAAAGATAGCAAGAATCGTGGTTTTAGCCATTTTGATGATGTAACAAAAATGATTTTTTTTAAGAAAATAGATGTAAATGTATATTGCACTTGTGAATGTTATAAATACATAAGAAATTGTATGCAAATATATAAGTTTACAAAATATCATACAAAATGGAAAGAAACAACAATTCATCTAGTAATCAATTAGATGTTTGAACAGAAAAGTCATAGAAAAATAAATATAAATATCTACAAATTAGGGGAAAATAAAGTCATATATGAACAAAGTAAATCATAATTATTGATATGACTTAAGTATGAACAAAATTTAGAAAAATTCAAAATATGTTAAATAGACATTGAAAAATCATAAATATATAAAACATGAAAATATCTTTAAAATTTCCATCAAGAAAAACTTTAAATGATAACTAATATTGTTTGAATCATACTTAGTAAGTGTGATGGAACTTTGAGTAAAGTAGAAGAAGTATAAGTCGATATATCCATCGTCAATTTATTTTAAATATAAGAAAATCATAAAAGTGATAGAGATATGGTCTGAAAAATTAGATTGATGATTTAAGTAGGACGGTGTAAATAGTTTAATTGTCTTCACAAAGTGTAATTTAGTTTGAGTTGGACATATAAAAGTCCCTATCTCAAAAAGTGTTATTATTCATGAGAAAATTAAAGAGGGAAAAATAACATTTGGAAACCAGTGTATTCAACCATAGAATTTAACATAGTTTGACTGAAAATATATTGTTGTTATTGTTTATTTTTTTATTTTGCCAGTTGTTAGTATTGTTATTCATGCTACAGTTTGAATGGAATCAATGTACTGGAAAACCATGAATGGAATCAATGTACTGGAAAACCACATATTCAACATTTCAACTACTGGGTTTAACAGAATTTGAATCAAATTATGGAATAATTAAAACAAAAATATATTGTTGTTATTGTTTATTTTTTTTATTTTGCCAGTTGTTAGTATTGTTATTTCAACATTTCAACCACTAATATTTTCAACGGAAAATTTTAATAGAATTTAATTCAAAACATAGTTTAACTCATGTAATAAAAATACATTTATATACCACTATACGCAGCCCACAGGACAATTATGCTTTATACTTTTGGTCTAAAACAGAAGCAATACATGATTTAGAAACCAATATATTATCCAATATGAGTGTAGGCTTGCTATTGGCTCCTCTATCAAAACCCAAATTAAATCTCACTCTTATTTAAAAAAATAATATATAAATTCATTAATTTTACCCAATAGGGCAATCAAAACAGTACAACCGGCGTGGGCCGGAGTAGGAGTGGCCGAGTATCCCACTCCTATTTGACCTCGATCTTCTTTGCCAAGGCAACATTACAGACATAAATCATAAACTACAAGGAGGATAAAAGGTGGAAGTGAGAACTTTATTGATATATTGAGAGTTGAGACTCCAAGACATTTGATACCAATCCCATGCAGCGTGTTTCCAGTGATTATAGATATATATCATTCAGTGGCACATTGTGTGTTAAATGGTTTCCATCTGTTCGTTCAAATGATGTTAGGCTGTTAGCCCTCTTTTAAAATTTCAACTACCAAATCGTCAATAATGTTTATACAAAAAATTATAGAGCTTCTAAAACATACACGAACTAAAAAGCCAATCTACGTTTAATTTGTGTACAATCATTTTTAAGGAAATATTATATAAACAATTAAAAGCGGGCGTATATCTTTTGTTTTTGGACTATATTTCAGTAGCGTCATACGTACCCAAAAAAACTATATTCAGTATCCAGGTCAGTTCGAATGCTATCTCACATTCATGTAAGAATAGAAAACCATTGCAAGAAACTATTAAAGTTTTTATTATAACATTCACATAGCCTATTAGATAAGAATAAAACAGGAAAAAATCAACTCTTGCAAATATAATTGCAGAGGCAAATAAAGCGTTTGTCAACGGTTCGGTAACACTGGCCAGTTCCACCCAATTTCTGGTCACACAGAGCTGAGCACGTGGGTCCATCGCAGTTGTCGTTTAAGAGAATCTGACGACAGATATGCTGTCCTTGTGTCTCTTTCGCCACCATCCCTAAAAAAGATATTTCAAGAACATGAGATCTAAAAAAAACGTGCGTACGTATAATAGTTTTTCATTGGTGGTAATTGTAAAACAAACCTAGAAATAAGACGATGAAGATCGCAAGAGTCGTGAATTTTGTCATTTTTATAGACCAGTACATGTAAATATAATCTCTATTTATATATGAATTGTGCGTGTACATTTAGTAAAATTTATAATATATAGGACAATATATACATGACAACAAAATATAGAATAAAATAAAAATTTAACTAAATGGAAGCAGTTGATTTGGAAAGCAATCGTATTGATTTTTTTGGACTAAATTTATTGCATTATATTAAACTTACAGAGTTATACAAGACTACAAAACAAATTATTACACAAACAATCATATTAATTAGGAAGGAAATAATGTTAAAGTCAAATTTGGTCCATGGGTAATGGGCTCACAGCTGTGAGTACTGCATTGAGTTCGATTTCTTTTGGCCATCTGAGGCGTCTTAAGCGGTAAGAAAACACGGATCATGCGGACCTCGTAATGATTAATTTTTGGGTCTAGAAAGTCTTTGGGATCTCGCTATTGTTATAAAAATAAAAATAAACATAAATATTTGTATAAGATTTCTGATGCAAGGGATAATGAAAATAGTAAACGTGATTTTAAAACCAATATGGTATTATTCAAATATAACAGTATCAGATTATAATCTAATTCAGTATCACTAACTATTTTGTTATTCAACCATAGGATCAAACAGAATAAAAATAACTATGCCAGTCAAATGATGAATTTATGGTTATTATATATACTAAAACTCAATAATTATTCAAAAACATAATTATCTAATACTCTCTTTGTTTCAAATCAAATATAATTTTAGATTATTTCACGCAAAGTAATAAATTGTTAAGTGTTTAGTTTTTCCTTTATTTAACTATTAAAATTTTATTACATTTATTTTTAGTTTATATAAAGGTAAAAGAAACTATTAATAATATAAATTGTATTGAAGTCCTAAAACAATATTTGTTTTATAGCAAAAAATTTACTGTACAACAATATTTAATATAAAACAGAATGAATATCAATTTATATTAGAGTTATTGTAAAATGTGTTGATTTACCCGTTGTTTTTTTTTTTTGACTAATACCCGTTGTTTTGATAGTATTCCAAATAAACATTATGTTTTGATCATTTCACTAACTTTAATCCTTGAATTTATAGATCGGAAATCAAAATTACATATCCAATCTAATAATTGTTTGAATAATGAGATTTGCTGAAAATAGCTTTAATATTGGACCAAATCAAATAATTCAATTCAAACAAATTATAAAATAAAGTTGCAAAATGTGCTAAAATGTAAACCAATCTACATATTTTGTCGGCAAATCAATCTTATTTAAAATCAAGAATCTGCAAAACAAAAAATCATTGGAAACTTTTAATCTTTTTTAAACAAACAAATTTATCAACACTAATCACATGATTTTGATGGAGATCTAAATAAATTAATAATTAAGTTTTTTTTTTTGATCAAACACATTCATTTCAATATTAAAGAGAGAGTCTACACTCCATTCCCGGAGGAATTTAGCAATGAGAGGGCTGACATATATAGTGATTAAAGAAAAAGCTCCCAGGCACGACATTCAAGATCGGTCCTTAACCAAGTTGACGTTTACCAAGTCCCCCTGTTACACAACAGTCCTTTCCTCTTTTGGTACAGATCTACTGTCCACGATCCACTCTATTTCAAAATTATTCCCTTTTTGGGAAGTATCCACTGGACACTAGCACGCCCTGACCCGTAAGCCACCGGGTTCTCTCCCCCGACCCGGGTCGGAGGGACCATCCTCGCCGTGCAAGCCCACCGGAAGTCGACGCCGATCTTTCTTCGATGAATCCAACTTACCATCTCTCAACCTCGGAATCACGACTAGGCTTTGAAATGGCCTAGCTCGTTCTCCTCTCCCTTTACTACTCTCTTAAAGATTGAGTTGTTATAACCTCGCTACATTTATTATCATCATAAATTCTCGTCGAAGATTCTCTCTACTATCAAACAGCTCTGGAAGTTTGAAGTGCAACTACCTTTGACCCTACAGTTATGGATCGAAGATTCTCAAGAAGAGAGAAAGAAAAGTGGGTCCCATCTGATTCTAGTGAACCAAAGCGCTCACCGGTGAGAATACCGCCAAGTAACAACACTGATCTCATTGCGGCCAACAAACTTACTATCTAGGTAGAGTCACGAATCCAACGCTGCAAAGACCTAGAGCGGTAGTTGACTTCCTACCTCAGGTATGGAACCTGGAAGGTCGGGTGGTTGGAAGAGATCTAGGACCGGAGAAGTTTCAATTCTGGTTTGAGTCTGAAGCAGACCTTCAGGCGGTACTGTCTGAAGGCCCTTACCATTATAAGAAGTGGATGCTAATACTCCAGCGATGGGAACCGGTACTGTCAGACTCCTTCCCTTCCAACATATCCTTTTGGCTCAGAGTCCATGACCTACCACTTCACTTCTGGAATGACGACACGATGAATGCTATAGGCAAGGAACTCGGATATGTCGCAGACAGGAAGGCGGATGATGCCCGAGTTAGGGTTGACATGAATGGTCTACTCCCTCTAACCATGAATCTAGAGATTCGACTTCCCTCAGAGGATATCATTACCGTCGAGTTTGAATATCTTAAAATCGAAAAACACTGCTTCGTATGCTTCTCCCTCTTCCATGAGGAGATGGACTGTCCATCAAAACCAAGATACCTTCCTCCCCCTAAGGAAAGGAAGCTAGGTATTACGAAGAGAATTGCGTTCCAACGTATTGAAGTAGAGAAGAAGCGCCACGACGATCGACGAGGGTACACCCGCCACCAGCCTAATGCTCGACAGTACAGATCTTCAACTGAAGATAGAGAGCGACAATCACTCTCCCATAATCAGAGCTACGCTGGTGGGTCACCAAGGAGATCACAAAACAGACACTACGTGGCAAAGGATAGAAATACCACTAGTGGGTACGAGAGGCATCGTCGACAAAGTCCCAGAGACCACCCCCCATCTCAGACTGATAACTGTAGGAGGGAACTGTCTAGTGGGAAACTGGTTAGCAACAACAAGTCTCTGGCATCTAACGGCCTTATGGTTGATCCTCTAGGTGCTAATACCTCAATAGATGCGGGCTCTCACAACTCTCGTACTCCCCCATCTCGCCAGCTCCGGGAGAGACTAGAGTTCCCGCAGGAGCTTAGCTCTGAAAGAACTCTGACTACGTCGAGGGAGAGAAGATCCACCCTTGAAAGAATCACTGAGCCTGACCTCAGAGATACTCTGCCTTTGAGCCTTTCGCAACGATCAAACTCTGGTAAGAGGAAAGAAATGTCATCACAACCTGATACAATCTCCCCCTTAGACCACCGGAGACTAAAGAGTGGGAAGGAAGGACCATCAGTCGCCCCCCGCGCCCCAGCCTCTCTTAGGTTGCAAGAACCTTCAGCTCATAGTGGGGAAGTAAGGATTACGATACCACCATCTCAGAACAAGGCTGAAGGCAAACGCAGAGTAACAAAGGTACAGAGGAGGGTGGCTAGAAGCCCATTAAAAACTCTAAAAGCCCTGAAACTTAGGGAAAACTACAGCGTCAAGATCACTTATCCCTCCCCGCAAGAAAAGAGGCAATGAAAAGGACTCTAACTTACCTTGTAATAAGGCCAGTACCAGTGCAATCCCAAGGAGCACCACTACAAGATCACAGACGAGGAATAAGACAGGGAGGGAGGATTTTCATCCCCCTCCTCCTCCTCTTCCTTAGCTCTTATGAGCTGGAATTGTCAGGGATTGGGAAGCGACCTGAAAATTCGTCGAGTGAAGGAGATATACCGAGATATTTCTCCTGATATTATGTTTCTCATGGAGACTAAGCATGATGATGAATATATCAAGAAAGAACTATAGTCTCTTCAGTATCCTCACTATTACTCGGTTCCACCGGTGGGACTCAGTGGCGGGCTATCTCTGCTTTGGAAAAAAGGAGTTGAGGTGACTATCCTGGAAGTGAATCCGAACCTTATTGATACTAAGGTACAATATAAGGGTATCTCATCCTTCATTTCTTACATCTATGGCGCACCAGCAGTGGAAAATCGTGCAGAGTTCTGGCAAAAGCTCTCGACAGTAGGACGAGATCGAGATGCACCTTGGCTTATATCGGGAGATTACAATGAGATATTGAGCAATGCAGAAAAGGTTGGAGGCCCTATACGATGGGAAGGATCTTTTATTTCTTTCAGATCTTTTGTTTCAAAGAATGGATTATGGGACCTTAATCATTTTGGTAACCACTTGTCTTGGCGAGGAACCAGACATTCACATTATGTAAGATCGAGACTCGATCGCTCTATGGTTAACTGTGCTTGGAATGAGATATTCCCCATGGGTAGATGTTGCTACTTACGCTTTGAAGGGTCTGATCATCGCCCTTTAATCACCTACTTTAACAAATCTGAAGTCCAAAAGCGTGGAATGTTTTGATTTAATAGAACTCTCACAGAGAAGCCAGAGATAGAGGATATCGTTCAGGAAGCATGGAACCACTATCCCCTTGATTCGGTCATAACGAAACTAAATGCATGTAGAAGGAAGATCATCCAATGGGCTAAGGAGCAGAATATAAAGAACAACCAGCTCATCCTTCAACATCAAACAGCTTTGGAAGCTGCTCTGTCGGTGAGCTCACATGACCAAGAAGCCATCGACAGACTCACTAAGGGTCTGGTGGAAGCATACAAGGAGGAAAAGTTATTCTGGCTGCAGCGAAGCAGGATTCAATGGCTTAAAGAAGGGGATATGAATACAGGCTTCTTTCATGCTGCTACAAAACAAAGACGGTTGATCAATTCCATGTCGGTAATGGAAACTGAAGATGGTACAAAAGTTTTTGAAGAGGACCAGATATGCACGGTGATCTCGGGCCATTTCAACAATATTTTCAGCTCCAATGGTAATAATGACTTCAGTAGGCTGGCTAGCATCATCTCATGTAAGGTCACACTAGAGATGAACCAGCATCTGACTAGCATACCAAGTGATTCGGAAATCCAGGCAGCGGTATTATTAATAAATAGCGGGAAGGCTCCAGGCCCAGATGGCTTTTCTGCAAAGTTCTACCATTCCTACTGGCACATCATAGGGCCTGACGTCTGCAAGGATATTCGACAATTCTTCCTCACTGGCGTTCTACAACTGCAGCAAAATGAGACGCATGTGCGACTAATACCGAAGACCACGGGTGCTAGGAAAGTAGCAGATTATCGTCCTATAGCTTTGTGCAACACGGACTACAAGATAGTGGCAAAGATCCTCACTAGACGCTTGAAACCGTTATTGCCTATGCTCATCGCCAAGTCTCAGTCAGCATTCGTGTCAGGCCGAGCAATAGGTGATAATGTCTTGATCACCCATGAAACCCTCCATTACCTGAGAACCTCGGAGGCCAAGAAGCGCTGTTCAATGGCGGTCAAGACCGACATGAGCAAGGCTTATGATAGGATTGAATGGGGATTTCTCCGGGCAGTTCTCCAGCATATGGGTTTTGATCAGATGTGGATATCTTGGGTTATGAGCTGCGTGGAATCAGTTTTGTATTCGTTTCTCATCAATGGATCACCAAGAGGCTTGGTGAAACCTTCCCGTGGTATACGGCAGGGAGATCCGCTCTCCCCTTACCTCTTTATACTTTGCACAGAAACCTTATCGACTATGTGTGAGAAGGCGCAACAAGACGGATCTCTCCCGGGTATTCGTGTGGCACGAGGTTGCCCAGCTATAAACCACTTGCTCTTTGCTGATGACACAATGTTCTTTGTACGGTCCAGCCCCTCATGCGTTACTACCCTTCTCTCCATACTCCAATCATATGAAGACCTTTCGGGACAGTATATTAACTTCTCAAAATCCGCCATCACCTTTTCTGCAAAGACACCGGCTGAGGTCAATACCAGGGTGAAAGCAATATTATCTATCGACGCAGAAGGTGGTATGGGTAAATATCTTGGTCTCCCCGAGCATTTCGGAAGGAAGAAGAGGGACATTTTTGCGTCTATACTGGATAGGATCCGACAGAAAGTCCTCAGCTGGTCTACCCGATTTCTATCTGGAGCCGGAAAGCAAATCTTGCTGAAATCAATACTAACAGCTATGCCAGCCTATACCATGTCTTGTTTTATGATCCCGCAATCACTTTGTAAACAAATCCAGTCGCTCCTAACCAGATTCTGGTGGGATGCCAACCCCGAGAAGACAAAGATGTGCTGGGTAGCGTGGGAAACCCTCACGCTCCCAAAATATGCGGGAGGGCGGGGTTTTAGGGACATTGCAACTTTTAACTACGCTCTCCTGGCAAAGGTGGGGTGGCGCATTCTGCACAACCCGGCATCGCTGATTGCTCAAGTCTTGTTGGAAAATATGCAAAGAACTCGACTTTCTTGGAATGCAAGGCACCGTCCAATATGTCTCATGGGTGGCGAAGCATTCTCGCTGGCAGGGAAATACTGAAGAAAGGACTGGGATGGATAGTAGGCAGTGGAGATAAGATCAGGGTATGGCAAGACCCATGGTTGTCTTGTGAGAAACCTGTCATACCAGTTGGACCAGCAAACCAGAGAGATACGGAGCTTCGAGTTAGCGATCTACTCTGCCCTATTTCTAACGAGTGGGATAGGGACAAGATAAGACAATACCTCCCTCAGTATGAGGACAGTATACGCAGCTTGGTGACAAGTTCAGCTCCGTCGATAGACAACCTGGCATGGCTCCCCGATAAGTCTGGTATCTACACTTCTAAAACAGGATATGGCATAGGGATGACAACTGAGCGAGAGGACGCTTCTTCTACATCAAAATTTAACTGGTTAAAAAACATCTGGAACATCAAAACGTCGCCAAAAATAAAGGATTTTTTGTGGAAAGTGGTGAAGAAGGCCATTCCAGTCAGCTCCAACTTAGCTACTAGAGGAGTACCAGCCTTCAGCTGTAAGTCATGTGATATGGGGGAGGACGATCTCCATGTTTTCCTGCATTGCAAAGTTGCGGAACAGGTTTGGAGTTTAGCGCCTCTGGTAAACAGACCCACCTCCTTTACTTCGATGGCCTCCTTCATAGCCAGTGCAAATCAACTCACCGTTCTTCCCCCCACGGGTGTATCAGTTCCGCTGTGGCCATGGATACTATGGAATCTATGGAAGGCAAGAAACAAGCTCTGTTTCGAAAACAGAGCATTTTCCGGTATGGAAATCATCTTAAAGTCCATATCTGATGCTAGAGAATGGCAATTGGCACAATCCCATATACTCCAAACCACCACGCAAGTTCCTGTATGCCGAGGTCAGCCTCGCACTACTGCAGTGTTGGAAGCAGGATCGCGCACTGTGATATGCAACGTGGATGCAGCATGGGACGCACTATCCAGAAATTGTGGTATTGGGGGTATCTTCTCAGGATGGAGCCCGTGCCCGTCACTGGCCCCTATTTGCGAGTCTCACAACTTTGTTTCATCGGCGTTAATGGCTGAGGCCCTCGCCATCCGTTCGGCAGTTATGTATGCTGCCTCGTCGAATGTTAAATCCTTTATGATTCGGTCTGACTCGCTGTCCCTCGTCAACCTACTGAAGGAAAGAGGCTCAGTTCCAGCTTTATTCGGCATTTTATTCGATATCTATCAATTTAGTTCCTCCTTTGATGTTGTTTCCTTTTCATATGTACCTCGGTTGAGTAATGTGCTGGCTGATTCCTTAGCAAAATTAATAATTAAGTTATAAATTAAAATAAAAATAAAAAATGGAACATTCGTTGAACGAACGTGAAGAGAGACATTCTCTTATCGTTTTAAACTTTTTCGAGAATAGTCCAATCCTCAAAAAAAACCTAGAATCATCCCCCGATAGTCGGCAGATCCCCAGCGATTCCAAACCCGACCCATCTCGATTCGAACCAATCCCGATCGACCCGTTTACCCAAGATCCAACCTTGTCAGATGAATCCACCGATCCCCATCCCAGCCTCCTCTTCTCCGGCGATGGACGCTTCGCCGCTTCTAACCCGCAACATCCCTCGCCCCTCCCAGCCCCTCCGAGGCGCAGCGTCGAGGCTCCTCCGCCGCGCCAGCAACCGTCGGATGATGCTCCGCGAGCCTTCCGTTAGAGTCCGCGAGGTGGCGGCTGAGCAGCTCGAGGAGAGGCAGAGTCAATGGGCCTACTCGAAGCCCATCATAGCCCTCGATATACTCTGGAACTTTGCGTTTGTGATTGTGTCGATTGCGATTCTAGGGTTTAGTCCTGAAGAGCATCCTGAGGTTCCTCTGAGGCTGTGGATTGCTGGGTATAGTCTCCAGTGTCTGTTTCACGTTGGTTGCGTAATTGCTGAGTATCGACGACGAAGACGCCAATCTAATCCTACAACTGAAGAAGGGTCTGAAAATCACGGGTCTTTCAGCGGAAGCGAAGACGAATCTGATGGTTATGGCGTTGACGACGGTGGTGATGATCATCGAGCTAGGTAAAGTTTCAATCTTTACTCTGTTTTGAACTCCTTACTCTGTTTACTCTGTTTCATTGCTCTTTACTCTGTTTTTCAGTTTCGCCAAGCACATTGAGTCAGCAAACACGATGTTCTCTTTTGTGTGGTGGATCATTGGGTTTTACTGGGTCACTGGTGATACGGAGGCACTTGCTCAGTCTTCGCCACGTCTCTACTGGTTTGTTGTCTTAAAACAACAAATCTTTGCTTATGCTTTTCTCAAAAGATTGTTTCTTTTGATCAAAAATGCTTGGTAACTTTGCAGGTTGTGTGTTGCATTCCTTGCTTTTGATGTGATCTTTGTTGTCATTTGCGTTGCGGTTGCTAGTCTAATCGGTATTGCTGTTTGCTGTTGCTTGCCTTGCATCATCGCCATCTTATACGCATTAGCAGATCAGGTAAGAGAAAGCATTGTAATAAGCAAAAGCTACTTGTAAACTCGTTTTGGTTTTGAATTTCTTCATTGTTGTTATTAACATTTTAGGAAGGCGCGCCTGATGAAGAGATAGAGAGACTTTCGAAGTTTAAGTTCCTTACAGTAAAGGATTCTGAGAAAGTGAATGGCGAAGTCCAGGAAACTCAAGGAGGGATAATGACTGAGTTAGGTGTTGATTCTCAAACCGAACGTGTGATATCTAGCGATGATGCTGTAAGTAACAACCAAAATCAAAAGCTCGTTTTGGATATATATAGAGAGAGAGAGAGAGACTGAAATGATTTGAGCAAAAATCGATATTTTGCAGGAATGTAGCATTTGTCTGTGTGCTTACGAAGATGGAGCAGAGCTTAGGGAGCTTCCTTGTAGACACCACTTCCATAGTGTATGTGTAGACAAATGGCTAAGGATCAATGCGACTTGTCCTCTCTGCAAGTTCAACATCCTCAAAAATGAACATAGTGGCATTGAACAAGTGTGAGGAGGAAGAAGAAGATTCATTTCTCTCATAAGTTAATGTATGCGAATGTGATGAGCTGCTTATCAGTCACTACCTTAAACCTCGTTTATTATTTGACTACTATAGAGGGAAGAACAAGAGAAGACCGTAAGATTTGTTTTTGAGAACAAAGCTGCAGTTTTTTTTGTCATTGTTTATTTTCTTTCTTCTATATAATTTTGTAAATGCAATAAGTAAATAGTTCGGTCGAATGTTGTTTACTTGAGCGAGGCAAAGAGATCTGAGCTTGATTTATTTACGGTGGTAAAAACTATTTCACCAACCAAATGAGAATGACGGTTGTGCGGGGTCGTTGTTGGTGAGGTGGATTAAGAGGAGGTGATCGTTATGATCACGTCCTAAAGATTATTTAAGTCGGATCAGTATTGTAATCATAATTAACGAGAGAAGCGTGTGGATTAGGCTAAGGCTTTTGTAATCAAAATGCAATTTCAGCGAATGGACCAAAACAAAGAGTCGGCCCTGCGGCGCCCGCAAACTTTTACCAAAACTAGCAAACAAAATACTACAGAACGTTCTTTATTGTGGAAACTTTTTAGTATTGTAGTCTGACATCAGAAAGTTTGGATTTTATAAATTTTAGAGATAATGAATTATGCGAAATAACAAAAATTATTTTTACACACAATCTCTACCATAGTATAAATAAAACCATTATGCATAAATCTTATAAATACAATTCATATCAAACTAATTTTTTTTCATAAAACAAATATAATTAACGATTGTAAAATCATCCGTAAAGATATGGGTCCTGCTGAACCCCAATCCCCAATTATGAGTGATGCTTTTATCCTCAGCGGCTCACAGCAGCTACTAACTTCACGTGGAGATAACTTAACCGGCCACATTACACATTACATCCGTGGAAGTCTTATCTCTTCCCTAGCTACCAGTGGACAAGTCATTTTTTGTTGTCTACTCTATCATCTCAGAATAATAACTTATGTCAACTTTGTTTGGTAGCTGCAATACTTTCTTTATAAAGACTAATGTACATGACTATATGTCCAAGTGGTTTTGCAAAAAGCAAATAAGATACTAATTATCAATTTGTAAAGCATTCATAAAAAATGTTATTCATCGATCCATCCAATTAATTCTACAAATACATCCAATTAATTCTACAAATAATATCATAAACTATGCCTGGCAATGGAGAAAACATTCTCAAATACTTAAGAAATTGTAACATCTTTTTAAAATTGTCACTAGTAGTAAAATACTCGAATTAATTTATATACTATCAGAGAGCCTTATTTTCAAAACATACTATTTATTTGATTTTTTAATGGGCAATTCTCTCAAATAGACATTTTTAAGTTTTTGTCACCAAAATAGCATTAAAAAAATAAAATGACCGAAATAGCACATTTTTGTTTTGAAAATTTTAATTTTAATTTTTTATTTTTTAAAATTCGAAACCATATCCTCAAACCCTATACTATAACTCTAAACCCTGAATTTAGATTAGTTAACCTTTGAGTATAAATGTATATTTACCTTTTAATAAAATTTATTTTGGTCATTTTCTTTCTTAACATCTATTTTTGAAAAAAATAAGGCCACGTGTTTGATCAAAAAAAAAAAAAAAACTAAGGCCATGTAAAAGGGAATTTCTCTTTTTTAATTACACACGCCACGAATCACCGCGGGAAACGTTTTTATTATTATTATTTTTAGCAGCTGTTTTTATTATTATTTAAAACTCTGCAATTGTTTCTAACTTTTCGGCTAACACACACGAGGAGCACGTATAGAGTTTGACTTCCTTGTAATCATTTTTGTTTCCAGACATCAAATAAGTTTTTTTTTGTATAGTAACAAAGAAAAAAAAATATTAATCACAAGTCTTTGTGCAGCACTGCAGCCAAACACCACCAAATTTACGTTGGCCGTTGAAGCACACACCAAACAGGAACTCCTGTAACAATCCGACCACCATAGCCATCAATAGCCGGAGGCTCCGATCTTGGTCTCCACAGACCCGTCTCCGCCGCTTGCGACGAACAAGCTCCATAATCTTTCATCGCCGTGGAAGAAGATTTGAACTCATCTGTGGAATAAGGTTTAACCATGATTGAAACATTCACGATTCCACACTTATCCCCATATTCATCTCTTAACCTATAGCTCAAGAAATTCAAATGACCTTCAGGTGAATACCTTCCCATGAAGTCTGACGTTGGGATCTTAGCTTCTCCTATCTTCTTCTCGCGTCCAGAACTTGTTCGAAACAACACCTCGATGTAGATGAACTGTTCAGTCCCGCTCATGGGCATCTCCAACTTGCAGTTCCACGTTGGACTGCTTCCTCCCGATACGTCAAGATGCGACGGTCGAGACTTCTCACCGATTCTTGCAACGGCGAAAGTCTTTTTCTTTAAGAGTCTCCGGTTTAACTTAAGACCTTCTGCGGATCTTATGTCAATCTCAAGTGTCTTTGTCATTGTTGTATACAAACGAGGATGATCAGTTCTACGTATATATATCATATGTTGTTTTTGTGTTAGTATGTACATATGTCTATGTATGTATTATTGAAATAATCATTTAGCCAGAAGTAACGTGCCGTTGTTTATATAGAGGACACAGTATCATTAAATACAACGTGGTCGACGAAGGTGATTGGGAAGTTCGGCAAGAAGAGGCCACGATTCTTCTCGTCTATTTCCTGTATTATAAGTAAATGAGGATATCGACTTAAAACAAAAATAAGTGGCAAAAAGAGAAGACTTTTTAGTTTACAAGTGTTTCTTTCTTTTAAAAAAATCAAATTACAATAAAAATAATTTTTTCGTATGTACAAAAAGAATTTGTTCTATTTAATTTACGAATATTTACATTAGTTTTTAATATACTACTAGATCTCTATCCGCGCAACCGCGCTGATTTTTGTTTTCTTTTATATTTATATAAATATTTTGTTTTCAATTCTAAATTGGTATATATTATAATATATATGTGTCTATCAATTTTTAAAAGATAATAAGTTTACGGTATTTTTTTCATTGAATAGATTGTTTCAAACTTTCACATGTACTTGTATTTTCTTCTATATATATATTTTCGGATTATTATTTCATTATTAAAATCGTAACTATATATATAAGGATTAGTAAAATATTTTTTTATTGTCGTATTCAAAGATATTGTAACATTTCACAAATTTAGAAAGTTTTTAAAAAATCAAATTTTTCGCTTCATAGATTTATATTATCGAGTAAATAATTAAACATTTAGTTTTTGTTTAATTTTTAAAATAAACTATATAGTTTAAAATTTGTTTTCACTAGTTTAAGGTAATAAAGATTAATCATTGTTAGATAATATGATTTTTGTTATTTTTAAAAAAAATCTTTATAATTTTAAAAGTTAACATCGACAAATATTTAAATATTTAACATATGAAGGTATAGCATTACAACATTAAATCCAATAGATCATCTATTGTTTAAATCCAATTATTGATAGTCCAATAAAAGTTTCTGGTAGGCCCAAAATTTAAATGATAAGATTATAGATTAAATGTAACATGAATTTCTAGGAATAGGTCTATTAGGTCTATTTAAAAAAAAACACACACATGAATCAAGGTTGTGACTTATGTTTTAATATATAAGACTAGGTAATAATCAGCGCCTTGCGCGGGATATGATTATTAGTTTTGCTATTTTTAATAAAAAGACATTAAATATGTTTAATCGGGATATTGGTTCGGTTTTAATTTTTTATTTTTTTGGTTTTTAGTCTTCTAAAATATAACTATTATTTTAAATTAATATTCATTTTATTTTACTCAGTTAAAATGTTTGATTTTTTGGTTTTTCCGGTAAATGACATTGTTAATTTATATTAAATGACATTTTTGTTCAAAATAATACATGAAAGATAAAATTAAAATTAATTTAAAATAAAAAAAGCCTTGACATTAGTCATTTTTTCATATAAGAAAAATAAAATTGTATCCGTAAATAGGGGTGGACACAGATCGAATATCTGGGTATTTGGAAACATTCATGTCGATTCGATCTTTAGCCACCTAGATATTCGGTGACTCGGATATCCGAAATGTTTTAGAATTTTAAAATATTCGATTTGATCCGTAAATAAAATAAAATTTTAAAAATAATTGAAAAATTAATAATAACATTTTATTACAAAAATAAAACATTATTTAACTTTTTAAATTCTAGTACCTAATATAATAAATTTAATTCATAAAAATATTGTAAAACTGATATAAATTATACTATATATAACGTATATATATAATTCTTTACATATATATATATATATGTATATAACAGATCAAATTAGATATATGTTCCTAAAAATATTGGGTTTTGTAATTTTCTTCTTTTTTGGATATTGTATTTTAGTATTTGATTTGTTTCGTAGAGTTACGGATATCCATATTTTTTTGTTCAAATCAAAACGGATAACGAATCGAATCAAAATTTATGAATATTTTGCTCAACTTTATCCGTAAACAATAAAAATAATATATATATAGTTTGGCTTTTGATTCGTTATCTATTTTTGTTCGAACCGAAAAATCAAGAGTTTTATTGGAATCATATATGTGAGTGTTATATTAAAAAAATGCAAAATACATAGTGTAAACACATTTATGAATATAATGTGAACGCGTTAGCATACTTATTATCAAATCATTGTGAAATTGACACATATCTATTATAGTGTGAATGCATTTATTACAATGTTTCTCATATTTTAATATACAAGGAATAAAGTAAGACTTTTATATCTGGTGACTTAGTAGTCACTTAGGAATTGATTGTTTTTTTTTGTAAATCAACTTTTGTTATGATGCTGGTTTACGTGCAATTTTTCATTTTTTTGTTTAACCAGGTGTTGACCAGCCTTCGAGCAGTTCACCACCTAGGTCCGGCGCTAGCCTGTGCCTGTACCGGTTAGGGCCCTGGGCACGCCTCCCTCTCCCGCGGGTCGAACAGCCGACCTCCCCTCCCCAAAGAAGAGGTAGTACCACTGGACTACGAGATCTTGGGTACAATTTTTCATTTTCTTTTTACCTCACAAACATAAATAATTGTTAGTATTTTTACTTGAATGCCATCGACAAAAACTTCAAGATAACGATAAGATAGCAGATTGATAAGATGATCTACTGGATTATTTCAACCATTACAAAGTTTCTATAGCGAAAAAGTGATACATTTTATTTTTTCAAATTAATAATATTTTTTTACACATATTAAAAATAAACTAAAATCTGATTATAAACCTATATGTTTGTAGTTTACATTCATTTTCAGTAACTATAAGTATAAGCACATACCATATATATAAGCCCTTTTTTCAAAAAAACAACTATTAGTATAAGCTAATAGTAAGTTAATATATTTAGTTATTATTATTATTATTAATTAATAAAATATCAAAAACTTTAAAGGATATTTGTAAACAATATTTTTATTAAACACTTATTAATTTGGAATTAAAAGAATGACATAAGGGCAATATAGCGTTACGGCCTTTTCCCCGTCGGTAAGTAGTGACCACTCAGTCACAAACACTTTATACAAAACTACGACTATATATTAAATTTACTTCGATTTGAGCATCTCCAAAAAAAATTATATTGTAGAGTTTGCAAAATTCTAATTTGAAATTTCAAAATATTTTTTTCCCAAAATTTCAAACACAATTTCAAAATTATTTATATTTTACATATAATCTTTATATTTGTTATAATTAATATAAATCCACTAAACTTTATAAATAACTAGCACATATATATAAATATTAAAACAATATTAATCAATAAAATATTAACTAAATATATAAAATTATAAATATAAATAAATATTAAACTACGAGTAAAATACTATATTATTTCATTAAACTATTTATGTAATGCTCCATTTTCGGTTACACAAAATTTGTTTGAACTATATTTTAGAGATTTTGAAATTTCCGGATAAAAGTTACCATACTATTAGTGATGTTGTAATATTTAAATTTTGTGTAATAATTATTTTTTCATGTATATTTTAAAAAATATTTTTAGTTAAGTTTTTTTTTGTAATATTCTTGCTGTCTAATTCTAGTTTAAAATATTATAAATTTTATTTTAAAATTTTTATTTAATTTTATGTGTAAAATTTGAATTTATAAAAATAAATTTGAAAAATATTTATGGTATATGAAAATCTTAAGGATTAAAATGATAGATGAGAAAATACTTAAAATCATAAATGTGATATTTATGATATATGAAAATTTTAAGGAATAGATGAAAAAATACTTAAAATCACAAGTGTGATGTGTAATTAATTATAAAGATCAAATGTAAATAAAAAGATGAAATTTTAAATTTGAAGTTTTGAATAGTAAAACTTACGAAGTTTTATTTTTCAGAACTTTAAATTTGAAGTTTTAAAGTTTTTTTAAAACAAAAAAATTTATATTTAAAGTTATAGAGTTTTTTTGGAGATGCTTTTATAAATTTTCAACTCTGGAGATATTTTTTTTGTCGGCAACATGATAACATTATTATTTATTTTTAGCACCATTTCACGCAGGGAAAAAGTATTTTCTGAAGAGTACAGTATTATTATAACAAACGGTGTGAAATATCCCGCGGTTCCAGCTGCATGAGAAATGCGGCTATTAAATAAATCGTGTTTAAACAGCTACGAAACAAGTGTAAAGAAGGAAAGTACTCTTCTTACATTCAATTCGTTTCAAATAAAATTAATCATTATTTAGTAGCTAATGGGCTCGCATTTTCAATGAAAATGGCTCTTTTTCTCTCACACACTAGCTGTCTAGATCGAGATTTCTTAGCATATACAGTATGTACTTATCGTGTAGAATAAGCTAAGACTATGGTACCGACTGTTTGAAATGTCGCATTCTAGGATATATTCACTTGTGTTATGGTCGTGTTTTTATTTCTTTTTGGTAAATCGAGCCACAATCAAATTCTTTGTGCAAAACAGTTTCTAATTTTGATATATTGTCACAAAGTGGTTTAAGTTTGCAGTGGATGAGAGTGTATCAATCCGATTGGGCTTGTACTCAAATAAGAATTAAAATGTTCTTATGTATCGCTTTATACTTTCCACATACATTGTCATTTTGGAATATTTAACATATACTTTGCTAATATTATGAATTTTCTTAGTATAAGATTTTGAAAAGTTATCATGCTCGATAGCCTTCATATACATTTTCTTTTGTTGACGTAGTCATAAATATAACTATTAGTTAGGACTTGCAGATTCAAGATAATAACATCAAGTTACTTTTCTTGATATTCGAATAATCAACTTATGAGAAGGTCTTTTACCAATTTCACCAAGAATCGTTCAACTCATTTGAAAAATATATCTGGACTTCGGGTAAATGGAAATTAGAGAACTAAGACCAACTCCATCAATAGGTTCTTATAGGATTCTAAACCCAAAAGCCGGAAAAAAAAATCAAAAAAGCTCAAAATTAGGAGAACCGGTGCCAAATTCGGGCTTTTTAGAACTGGTAAGAGGCGCCTACGTGGCACTCCCTCATTGCACCGCTTCTGTTTTGTCTCTCTCTCCTTTGGTCGGGGATTCGATGAAACCAAAGAAAATCTCGTCTCTTGGAGTCTCCGTCTCGCTCTGAGGGATCTTCTGTCGCACCGCTCCGTTTCGCAAACTCCCGCGACTCCGTCGGCCCATCTTCTCCGTCGTCTCTCTGGCTCTCGTCCCCACTCGGTCCTAGTCGTCTGTCTCACCACGTCCTCTCTCTCGGTCCTAGTCGTCTGTCTCACCGCGTCCTCTCACTCGCTCCTAGTCGTCGGCCAATCTTCTCCGTCGTCTCTCTCGATGACTCCGTCGTCTGTCACTCCGTTTTCTCCCTGAAGCCGTGGTCTCTGTCGATGACTCCATCGTCTATCTCACCCCCTCTTCTCGGTCGGTTCATCTTCTCTGTCAGACCGTCGTCTCTCTCGCTCGGTCTTCTCTCTCGATCCCGAGTGTAAGTGCCTCTCTTCTTCTCTCTCGATCTCTCGCTCCGTCGTCTCTCTCGCTCGTTTTTTTTTGAAATTGTTGTGATCTCATCGTTTTGTCGAGAAAGGTGGAATCTTTTTGAGATGTGTTTTACAATCTTAGATCAGGTTTATGTTTTAGAATCTTGTTTGTGTTCGATCCTTGTTTATGTTCTTGAGATAGATGAATGTGATCTGATTGTCTCCTGCCTCGTAATTGGAATAGCTTTACCTCTAATTGGAATGTGGTTACATCGGATCATTCATATGGAATAGTTTACATTGGTTCAAACATGATTCATGAATCATGATTCATAGATGTTGCTCTGTTCTTAGTACTCGATGCTTAGATTTTACTCGATTATACTCATACGTTTTGCTCTGTTCTGTCTTTGGTGGTTGTGTAAGGATCGGTTTTGTGTGGAAGAGGCAATGGAGTGTTTCATTCATTCCGGAACCCACGCGAGTCTCTCAGAAGGATCCAACCTCATCAAAGCCCGAGGTTAGTACACTTTCCTTATAAGAAGATGTTAGATATTAATTAGGAGGAATTAAATGTTCTTTGTGTGCTGGTAGCTGGTAGTTGCGTGTTTAGATATTGATGGTTGTTATAGTTTTAGGTAGGCTTGAAATGATTTACATTTAGTGTTGTTGGTTGTTATAGTTTTAGGTGAAGGCATTGATTGCCATTAAAATACACACTAAACCAGCCTTAACGTTTCATTAAAAATCGAGCAACTCTCCCTTTCTCTTTTCATATTTCCTTCTTCTTTCGAAATTTATATCTCCTTCTTCTTTCATAACTCATATCTCCTCTGTTTCATAATTCCTTTCTCACATTCGCTATGGATCCATTTACTCAGCCCGAGAGCTTTCAAAACGTCCTACACAGTCAACAACCAAACACCTCCTTCTCCTTTGTCACTCGCGAACCTAGTATAGAACTGTCTTCCTCGGATGTGTCTGTCTTCGGTACACAGTGGGCTGACGATGGAAACGAAGATGAACTCGTTGTGTCGGACCGTAAAGAAAGGAGGAAGTGGTCACCAACTGAAGATCTTGTTCTGATAAGTGCTTGGTTGAACACCTCCAAAGATCCTGTTGTGGAGAATGAGCAGAAGGCAATTGCGTTTTGGAAACGGATTGCCGCCTACGTTGCATCAAGCCCAAAGCTCTCTGCTTTGCAAAAGAGAGAGCATGGCCACTGTAAACAAAGGTGGGGGAAGATCAACGAGGGTGTATGGATGTTATGAAGCTGCAACGAAAGCCAAATCCAGTGGGATGAATGAGGATGATGTTTTGAAGATGGCGCATGAGATCTTCTTTAATGACTACAAGGTCAAGTTTACACTCGAGCATGCGTGGTTGGAGCTTCGTCATGATCAAAAATGGTGTGGAGCTTCTTCTACTAAAGAGAAGGTTAGCTCTAAAAGAAGAAAGTTGGATGACCAATCGGCACAGTCATCGACCTCCAAAAAATGTTGCGATGGAGAGGATGAAGCCACGACTCTGACTATTGGTGTCAAAGCAGCCAAGGCCAAAGCTAAGAGCAAGCCAACGACTTCAGAAGAGGCAGTGGAGTTTCAGAGCTAGTGGGAGATAAAGCAAAGGGATTTTGTCTTCAAGGAGAAGCTTAACAAGCAAAAAAATTTTGATAGCCTCATTGCGAAGACATAGCCTCTAACTGAGCTAGAAGTCGCTTTGAAAGACAAACTAATCACTGAAATGTTGTTAAGTTAGAACTGCAAGTTATGTGCTTAATCTCGTGTCTAATGCTTAATGCTTAAAGTTTCTCTTTTGTTTGGTCTGTTCTTTGGTCTCGGGTTTGTAGTGGTCTCGCTTTGTTATGTCACTTTGGTGTAATAAAGCTTTGTTATGTCACTTTGATGTTATGTCACTTTATCACTTTGATGTTATGTCACTTTGCTTGCTTTGTTTATCTCGTGTCTGATAGCTTCTTTGCTCTCTTTGTTTTTTATTGCAGGTGGAAGACTCGTGACAGAAGAAGACAATGTGTTTAATGTAATGAAAGTTGTGGTGTTTTGTATCACGTGAACCCACAACTTGTTGAAGGAATGTTTCACGTTTGTTTTAAATTGTACCAATCCGAACCTTGTTGTACCAAACTTGTCTTTTATAAACGTTAGCTCCAAGTAGTGTTGTGCTTGTATTTTATAAACACTTGTGAGTATCTTAGAAGACCCATGCCCGAAGATCTTCAACGACTACTCGATATTGGAGAGATACGTGGATTTCCCGGGATGATAAGGAGCATTGATTGTAAGCATTGGGAGTGGAAGAATTGTCCGACCGCATGGAAAGGTCAATATACACGTGGATCAGGAAAGCCAACCATTGTTTTAGAGGTTGTAGCTTCACAAGATCTCTGGATATGACATGCGTTTTTTGGACCTCCAGGTACATTAAACGATATCAATGTTCTTGATCGATCACCGGTTTTTGATGATATCTTACAAGGTCGAGCTCCAAAAGTTAATTACATTGTCAACGGACACGAGTACCATTTAGGTTACTATCCCACAGATGGTATATATCCAAAATAGGCTACTTTTGTCCAATCTATTCCACTTCCACAAGGTCCGAAAGCATCCTTATTCGCTACACATCAAGAGGCTGTACGTAAAGATGTCGAGCGTGCTTTTGGGGTCTTGCAAGCTCGATTTGCCATAGTTAAAAGTCCTGCTCTTTTGTGGGATAAAATCAAAATTGGAAAGATAATGAGGGCATGTATCATACTACACAATATGATCGTAGAAGACGAATGAGATGGGTACACTCAGTTTGATGTATCAGTTTTCGCACAACCGGAATCAAATCGAAGTTCACAAGTGGATTTCACGTATTCTACTGATATGCTTTCAAATATCGGCAATATGATGAGCATTCGGAATCGAGTTCATGATAATAAAATACATCAACAATTGAAAGCCGATTTGGTTGAGTATATATGACAAAAATTTGGAATAAATCAAGATTTTGACTAATCGGTTTTTTTCTCATTTACGATTTGTATTTGTATTTGTATTTGTAATATGCTTTTATGTCATTTTTATTAAAACTTTTATGTATGTTTTTATTTAAATCATTCTAATTAAAAAAAATTTAAGAACCCCTATGAAATTCTCCCAATGGAAGTCAAAAAATTAATTACCACTAATCAAGGTTCTTAATCTTTCAAATCACCTTTTTAACTCTTAAATTAATCTAAAGAACCCATAAGATGCCCCTATGGATGGAGGTGCTCAAAGAGCAGGCTCCCATAGTATTAGTTTTAAGAGTTCTTGGCATTTAAAAAAAAATAGGAAAGAGTAACAAAAAATTTTAACTATGATTTTTTTAAAAACCATAAAATACTAAAAAACAGATGTCATTCAAATAGATAATTAAGTGGTTTAAAGGAAATAAAACATAAATAAATAATTATAATACTAATATTATTTTTATTTTAGAAATCTTCATGGTTTCTAACCATCGGAGGTGTTCTAAGGTTTGTTAAAATTAGAATATACTTAGAAATTTAAATAAGTAAAGATAATCACTTGCGTATTGAAGATGGAGACGAAGACTCGTGTAAAATTGTGTTTGTATGAGACTATGAGTCGTAGACGCGGCGGGTGGCGCACACTATATTCTCTGCTTGTATACTTGTGCAATTCCTTAATCCTCCGGACAACAACTCAAAACTCCCATAATTTTAAAAAGACATCGTACGCTTAATTAAACCATATTTTATTCTGTTCCCTACCAAGAAGAATCAATAACTTTCAAGCGCAAACACAAAAAAAAAAAACACACTAGACAATAGATATATGATATAGTTTCTGTTTTGAAATGTGTACTGTACTGCAGTACATGAGTCATTTACGAAACGCCAAAAAGAAATATTTTATAACTAATCTCGAGTGTTGTGGGACTCTCGACTTCTCTCACATTCTAGAATTCCACTTGGGCATATTGGAATATATATAGTCATCTATAACCAGAGCCGTGCGAGCAATAATAGCATACATAAACGATGAAAAGATATATGCCTTCATTCGTAAAAAAAAAAAAATATTTTTAAAAGTTAGTCACTACAATTCTTTAATTAAAGTGATTTGTGTTATAAGATAAAATTTGAAACGATCCTCCACCCCTTTACCAACTCAAGCACTATGATCATCTACTCATCAAGCACTATGATCATCTACTCATCAAGCACTATGATCATCTACTCATCAAGCACTATGATCACCCACTCATTTATTAAATCAAGCACCATCTTTGATATTTTATGCATTGTTGTTCACTATAAATACCATCACTCATCTCACTCTTTTGTACACCATTACATCTTCTACTTTTCCTTATAATAAACTCTCTCCCTTATATTAAGTGTTATTTGTTTCCTACGGGTATTAAATTCTACTCTTATTTACATTTTTCGATATTATAAATTATAAGTTATTTCATAACACGTTATCAGCACGATCACTCTGCGATTCGGTAAAATTTATTTGTATCATTTATACCATGTTATAATGGTCGGTATACCGCCTCTACTATTATTTATATCATGTTATAATGGCCGGAATACCGCCTATATTATTTACTAGTAATTTAATTTATTTATTGGTCGGCCGAGCCGCCTTATATCCTGTTTATTATTTATTGGTCGGCCGAGCCGCCTTATATCATGTTTATTATTTATTGGTCGGCCGAGCCGCCTTATATCCTGTTTATTATTTATTGGTCGGCCGAGCCGCCTTATATCCTGTTTATTATTTATTGGTCGGCTGAGCCGCCTTATATTCTGTTTATTATTAATTGGTCGGCCGAGCCGCCGTATAATTTATTTATTATTCTGCATTGATCGGCTGAGCCGTCGCATGATTTGTTGTCATATAACATAAATATTTCATTGTCATAATTTTTCACTTTTATTAAATTTTATAGATTTGATTGACCGTTTAATACGATATTTTCAGACTAATTTTTGGTGCACTCGATTTAACCCAACGGTCACAAAGAAAATTTTTCAAAAATTTCCCCTTTCTCCAACGGTCATGAACAGTAATTTTCATCTATAAATACAACTCATTTTCACTTCATTTCATCATCCAAAACATTTCATCTTCTCTCAAAAATTTCAAATCGCTCTCCTCCGATTTTTCAAGAAAGATGATTCGCGCACTTTTGTTTTTATGTGTCATTTTTATTTGTGTTTCTATTTATGGTTTATTCGATGGAGAATTTACTCCGAGTGAATTTAAGATGATTATCGGTTTAATTTTATTTACATCGCTTCTCCTTGTAATTGCTTGTATGGTTAATGTAAACGGTTTTTAAATTATGAAGTTCTAATAAAATTATTATTTTGCGTTTTACAAATGGCAAACGTCGAGAAACTCCAGTTCCCGGCTCTGAAAATAACCGGCGGAAATTATGTCAGATGGGTCACAAATGTGAAACCTTATCTTGTAATAAAAAAAAAAAATATAACCGAAGCGATAAAAGTCGGTAACAAATCGCCACCCGAGCATATAGCCGAAGCGATAATCTTCCTGAAGAAGCATTTAGATGAGAATCTAACTCACGACTATGGAGACGTTGAGGACCCAGCCGTATTATGGCAAGCCTTGAAAGACAGATTTGATAATCAGAAGGAAATCAATCTCCCTCACGCTCTTGAAGAGTGGAAATGTTACAAATGTGGATGTAAAGGACATTGGTCCCGTACCTGTCGTACTCCCCCACATTTGTGCAAGTTATATCAAGAATCCATAAAAGGAAAGGCTAAAGAGGTGAACCTCACGGAAAACGTTGAAGGGACCTCATACCTTGAATCCTCTGATTTCGCAAATGAGCTGGACTAGAATACTCTTGAAGAGTACGGAAATGTTTCTAATAAGACTGCTGAATAGTCCTCATTTGTAATGTATAATAATTATGTTTTCAAAGAATAATATTGTTTTAACAACAATATATATATATATATATATATAATTATTCTGTGTTTTCTTTATATAATCAATGAATAAATTTCACGTTTCACTTTTATTTAATGTTTATGATAATTTCAGAAGTGGATCAAAATACTAATGGAGCAAAATCCGAGAAACGGATTCGTGAAATATGCATACCAGATAGTGGAACAACACACACTATTCTGAGACAAAAGAGATATTTCTCTGATATAAAACCGACAAGAATTGTCGTCAATACAATATCAGGTCCTGCAGACGTGATTGAAGGAACTGGTAAAGCAAACTTTACTTTGCCGAATGGAACAAAATTTTCCATAAATAATGCTTTATATTCTCCGAGTTCTAAAAGGAATTTGTTGAGTTTTAAAGACATATATCTTCACGGATATGATACTCAGTCTGCAACTGAGGATGAAAAGAAATACATGTATGTAATTTCTGAAAAATGTGGCAGAAAACACATATTGGAAAAGTTTCCAGAACTTCCTTCGGGATTACATCATACTTATATCGATGAGATCGAATCAAATCTTGTAGTAAAACGGAACCCAGAAGAGTTCACGTTATGGCATGATCGCCTTGGCCACCCAGGCACTACAATGATGCGTAAAATCATAGAAAGTTCACATGGTCATCCATTGAAAATCCAGGAGATTTCTCAAGGGAATAAAATGACATGTGTTGCATGTTCTCTAGGAAAATTGATCGTAAGGCCATCGCCAACCAAAATCGATAAAGAATCACCAAAGTTCCTTGAAAGAATTCAAGGTGATATATGTGGACCGATACATCCACCATGTGGACCATTCCACTATTTTATGGTATTAATTGACGCATCCAGTAGATGGTCACACGTTTGTCTATTATCATCTCGAAATGTGGCATTTGCGAGATTTCTAACTCAGATAATCACACTGCGAGCACAGTTTCCTGATTATACTATTAAAAGAGTTAGACTAGACAACGCTGGTGAATTCACATCCCAAGCATTCAATGACTATTGTATGGTAATGGGAATTGAAGTTGAACATTCGGTTGCTCATGTTCATACGCAAAATGGTTTGGCTGAATCTTTAATTAAGCGTCTGCAATTGATTGCAAGACCATTGATCATGAGATCAAAACTTCCAACCTCTGTATGGGGACATGCCATTTTGCATGCCGAAGCACTCATTCGGATCAGACCGAGTGCATACCATAAGTATTCCCCACTACAGTTAGCGTTTGGTCGAGAACCAAACATTTCCCACTTTAGAATTTTTGGTTGTGCAGTATATGTGCATGTAGCACCACCACAACGAACAAAGATGGGACCACAAAGAAGGTTGGGAATATATGTTGGTTGTGATTCTCCATCAATTATAAGATACCTAGAACCACAGACTGGTGACGTCTTTACAGCACGTTTTGCTGATTGTCATTTTGACGAAAATGTATTCCCAGTTCTAGGGGGAGAAAACAAAAATGTTGGAAGTGATATAAAATGGAGTGTACCATCATTGTTATATCTTGATCCTCCTACTAAAGAGTCAGAACTAGAAGTTCGACGAATTATGCATTTACAGAGTATAGCTAACCAGCTACCTGATGCATTTGCAGATACCAAGACGGTAACTAAATCTCATATACCAGCTGCAAATGCTCATGCTCGTATCAAAATGCCAAATGAACAAGAAAAGGAGGATGACACACGAGAGCCAAAAACACGCCTGAAGCGTGGTAGACCTGCTGGTTCTAAGGATAAGAATCCTAGGAAACAGAAGAAAGCTGAAATATATGATGCACCCAAAATAGCAGAAAATATTTTGGAAGAAATAAATGATAAGGACTCTGATGAATCAGAGCATCATGAATCGAAAGATAATCATGAGATTTCTATTAATTACATCCATAATAAAAGGATATGGAATAGAAATGAACAAAATGACCTTGATGATGCTTTCTCATATATCGTGTCAAGTGAGGTAAATGAAGATACCGATGATCCAGAACCGAAATCCATATATAAATGTCAAAAAAGACATGATTGGAATAAATGGAAAGAAGCAATACAAATCGAACTTGATTCGCTTAACAAACGAAAAGTGTTTGGATCTATTGTACTCACACCTGAAGATGTGAGACCAGTTGGGTACAGATTGATTTTCGTTCGAAAACGAAATGAGAAAAATGAGATTACAAGGTATAAAGCTCGCCTTGTAGCCCAAGGATTTTCTCAAAGACCTAGTATTGATTATGAGGAAACATATTCTCCTGTAATGGATGCGATCACATTTAGATTCCTGATTAGTCTAGCCGCTGATAAAAATCTTGAGATGCGTCTCATGGATGTTGTTACAGCTTATCTATACGGATCATTAGATACTGATATCTACATGAAAATTCCTGATGGATTTAAAATGCCAGAAGCATTAAATTCCAAACCTAAAGAGTTATGTGCAATAAAATTGCAAAGATCATTATATGGGTTAAAACAATCTGGACGTATGTGGTACAATCGTCTCAGTGAACATTTAACAAAAGAAGGATATGTGAATGATCCTATATGCCCATGTGTTTTCATCAAGAAAACAACATCCGGATTTGTGATAATCGCGGTATATGTTGATGATCTAAATATTATTGGAACTCAAAAAGAAATACAAAAGGCATCAGACTATCTCAAAGGAGAATTTGAGATGAAAGATCTTGGACAGACACAGTATTGTCTTGGCCTACAAATAGAACATTCACAAAATGGTATATTTGTGCATCAATCCACATACACTAAAAGAGTGTTGAAACGATTTAACATGGATAAATCAACTCCTCTTAGCACCCCAATGGTCGTTAGATCACTTAACATTGAAAGTGATCCATTTCGACCACCTGAGGAAAAAGAAGAGATACTTGGTCCGGAAGTACCATATCTAAGTGCAATTGGAGCGTTGATGTACCTTGCAAATTGTACACGGCCTGATATATCATTCGCTGTTAATCTTCTAGCAAGATTTAGCTCATCTCCAACACGAAGACATTGGAATGGAATTAAACATGTCTTTCGTTACTTACAAGGGACTATTGATTTAGGCTTATTTTACCCTAAAGATTCAAATGGTAAAATGGTTGGTTTTGCAGATGCAGGATATCTTTCAGATCCACACAAAGCCCGATCGCAAACAGGATATGTTTTTACGATCGGAGGCACTGCTATATCTTGGCGTTCTCAGAAACAAACGCTTGTGGCTACCTCTTCAAATCATGTTGAAATCATCGCACTCCATGAAGCAAGTAAAGAATGTGTATGGCTAAGATCAATAAGTCAACACATTTGTTCAAGTAGTGGGATTGACAAAAGTACAGGGCCAACTACTCTATATGAAGATAACGCGGCATGTGTTGCTCAAACGAAGGAAGGATATATCAAAAGTGATAGAACAAAACATATACATCCAAAGTTCTTCTCATACACTCAAGAGCTCGAGAAGAAGAAAGAGATTGAAGTAAGATATGTCCGATCATGCGACAATGCAGCCGACTTCTTCACAAAAGCACTTCCTACTTCGGTATTCAGAAAACATGTCCATAACATTGGAATGCGTCATCAGAAGGATCTATGACTGCTCAATCGAGGGGGAGATTACGTAGTTGTACTCTTTTTACCTAACTATGGTTTTTCCCATTGGGTTTTCCTAGAAAGGTTTTTAACGAGGCAACAAAGACGTTAAGCGAGAGCGGAGAGTGACACCGGTCCCCAAGGAGAGTGTTACGAAACTTAATTTAATATAAGATGGATGATCAAGGGGGAGTGTTATAAGATAAACTTTGAAATGATCCTCCACCCCTTTACCAACTCAAGCACTATGATCATCTACTCATCAAGCACTATAATCATCTACTCATCAAGCACTATGATCACCCACTCATTTACCAAATCAAGCACCATCTTTGATATTTTATGCATTGTTGTTCACTATAAATACCATCACTCATCTCACTCTTTTGTACACCATTACATCTTCTACTTCTTCCTTATAATAAACTCTCTCCCTTATATTAAGTGTTATTTGTTTCCTACGAGTATTAAATTCTACTCTTATTTAAATTTTTCGATACTATAAATTATAAGTTATTTCATAACAATTTGTAAGAAAAAAATGAGATGAACGTACTTTGTTAACATGATTTTTAAGTTTGAGGACATGTACGTGAAGTTGTTTCGTTACCCTAACTTCTGTAAAAAAAAATTTAAAATTTTTTTAAGCTTTTAAAAGTAAATTTGATATTTAATTTGTGAACTGACAAAAAAAAAGATATTTAATTTGTGAACTAATAGTGGATTAATAAATGCCTTTCTTTGTTGTGGTTCATATTTCTGCTTACTAATATTACAAAGTTTTAATGTTTAACTCATATAAGTATATATTATTACTTAAGACTAATTAGTTAAATACTAATATGTTATTAAGTGTTTTTTAAGAAATGATGCCCTATGCCCTTTGTCAAAAAAAAGAAAAAGAAAGAATGTCCTAAGCCAATGTTTCATTTTGGTGAATGGAGGCACGGCTCTGTCTATAACTAGCTTCCGTATAATTTTTTTTTTTGTAAAATGTTAAATTATTATACCAAGTTTTAAATTTTTTACAGAAGCACAGAGAAAACAAAAGCAGAATGCAGAAATGAAACTAAACAGAACATCTACAGACAAGCAGATTCAATTACGACAGACTATGGTCCTAGAGGCAGACATGAATAAGCGTAGCGTCGATAGCCCAAGGGAAAGGAATGAGTGGACTGAGACCCCTGTTGCCGCGAGCACCCGGAGAGAAAGGCGGCTCAAATCTTGAAGCAACGAGTAAAAACCTACAGCTTCCGAGAAACCCAATCATCAATACCTTCACCAAGAAACACATCACAGAGCAACCAACCCATTCAAAATCGCCTCACCGACAGCACGAAGAGGAGTCCACTGACAAGCGGTGCCGTCGTTCGAGATAGGGAACTGGAGATTGCTGTCACCAACCCTCCAATCCCGGAACCGTATACACCCATTTAACCCACCGCACACGCAGAGCAGTGGGACATGTCGGGCACACTTCCTCCGAAAGAAAGCGACCTTCGAACAAACAAGAAGCCCGAGTGCCAAACTAACTGTTGATCATAAAGCAAAGATAAGTAAACTTATGAATGTAAATTGTTGTAAATGTAAAATGAGGTTGCTTGGTGAGTGGAGTATTATGCCCACATATCATGCACTATCATTTCTTTATTTAGTTAGTGTATGAGAGCCTCTCCTTAGTGCAAGGGAGCCTCACTTAGTGCAAGGGAGCCTCACTTAGTGCATGAGAGCCTCTTTGTTTTGGCTCCCCATTTGTTGTATATATAGGTACTCTTGATACATGAAATAATTAAGCAATTCAATTCTTTCTTTCTCATTATCTTTCAAGAAATTCTCTCATTAGTCTTCATGTTCTTCATTTAATTTCTCTTTTCTTTCTTAATTCTCATAAAATCTCATGGTATCAGAGCCACAAGCTCTTGAAACCTAAGTCTTCCGCAATCTTTCACTCTGTTTCTATTTATTTTTTTTCTTAAAAAAAAAAAAAATTACTTTGATCTTTTCATTGCGAAGCTGTTCTTAATGGATTCTGGAGGAAATTCAAAGATGGTTGTGATTCCAGTTACTCTCAAGGGAGCTAACTACTTACTTTGGGCAAGGCTAACTAAGACAGCTCTTGGAGGCAGAGGTCTCTGGGAAATTGTTGAAGAAGGCAGAGGCCTTAAGAAGAAGACTATCCTAGGAGAGGATGGTAAGGAGATAGTGGTGGCTGAAGCTGGTGATAAGAAAAGAGTTCAAGAAGATCTCATGGTGTTATCTATCATCCACAACAGTCTTGAACCCGCAATCTTGGAAGCTTACTCCTACTGTGAAACTTCTAAATATCTGTGGGATACACTTCAAAAGGTGTTTGGAAATGTCTCCAACATCAGTAGAGTGTTTGAAGTCAAGAGGGCTATCAACAACTTGTGTCAAGAGGATACTGAGTTTGATAAACACTTTGGAAAGTTTAGGTCTTTGTGGGCTGAACTAGAGATGTTGAGGCCAAGTACTTTGGATCCTGAAGTACTGAACCAGAGAAGAGAGCAAGATAAAGTCTTTGCGCTTCTCTTCACTCTAAACCCCGCGTATAATGACTTGATCAAACACATCCTAAGAGGACATGAGCTCCCATCTCTAGATGAAGTGTGCTCTCAGATCCAAAAGGAGCAAGGATCAGTTGGACTCTTTGGGAGAAAGGGAGAGCTCATCATGGTAAATCAAGCTGAAGGGCCAGAGACCAAACCAGAAGGCGTAGCTAACAAGGGGTACTACAAACCAGAAGATAAGAAGATTTGGGTGTGTGATCACTGTAAGAAGAAAGGTCATGGCAAAGACAAATGTTGGATCCTCCATCCACACCTCAAACCTCAGAAATTTCGGACTCCATATGCAGATGCAAGGGCAAACTTCTCTGGTGAAGTAGGAGAGCCATCTACTCCTAAGCGCACTAATGGTGCTAGTGAAGGAAAGACACTGTCTTTCAGTGGCTGCTCAGCTGTGAGAACTACACGAGATGAATCTATCAAGAAGTCAGACCTTGAGGCTCTCATCAAAGCTCTAAAAGAGTCTGGTAACACACTTGGTATTTCCCTTAATGCATCATATAAACCGCCTAGAGTTCTGGTTACTTCTCTACATGCATCTCATTCATCTAGTGGTATTAAACCTTTAGTCATAGACTCAGGAGCCTCTCACCACATGATTAGTGATGCTAAGTTGATTAGTAATGTAGAACCCGTATTAGGTAATGTAGTGATTGCAAATGGAGATAAAATACCAATTAAAGGTGTAGGAACTCTTAAGCTATTTGAAAAAGATACAAAAGCTTTTTACATGCCATCTTTTGCATCAAATTTATTATCTGTCAAAAGAGCTACCACTGATTTAAATTGTAATGTGATTTTCAGTCCTAATGAGGTTATTTTTCAGGATATTGAGACTCTTAAGTTGATTGGAAAAGGTGTTACAAAGGATGACTTGTACCTACTTGAAGACACCAAGACTGTTTCAAATTTATCTTCAGCTTTCAGCTCAATTCCTGTTTTAGATAAAAGTGTTTTATGGCATGCTAGACTAGGTCATCCCCATTCTCGTGCACTAAACCTGCTGCTTCCTGATATTTCCTTTAAAAATGATGGCTGTGAAGCGTGTATCCTAGGCAAACATTGCAAGACTGTGTTTCCTAAGTCATCTACTATCTATAAAAATTGCTTTGATCTTATACATTCTGATGTTTGGACTGCACCATGCATATCTAGGGAGAATCATAAATATTTTGTCACTTTTATTGATCAAAAATCAAAATATACTTGGCTAACTATGATTCAAACTAAAGATAGAGTACTAGATTCTTTTATTAATTTCCAGAACCACATAACTAACCAATTTAATGTTAAGATCAAAGTATTCAGGTCAGATAATGGGGGGGAGTATACAAGCAATGTGTTCAAAAATTACTTAGCCAAGAATGGGATCATACACCAAACCAGTTGTCCATACACACCACAACAAAATGGTGTAGCAGAGAGGAAGAACAGACACCTCATGGAAGTGGCAAGATCTATGATGTTCCAGACTAATGTACCTAAGCAGTTCTGGAGTGATGCGGTCATGACAACATGCTACCTCATCAACAGAACACCAATAAGGGTGCTAGATGATCTCACGCCATATGAGGTACTAAACAATAGAAAACCATATATTGATCATTTTCGTGTGTTTGGTTGCTTGTGTTATGTTTTGCAGCCAATGGAGCAAAGAAATAAGCTTGAGGCTAGAAGTACTAAGGCTGTGTTCCTTGGTTATTCTTCAACCCAAAAAGGCTACAAGTGCTATGACCCAGACATGAGAAAGGTACTGGTCTCGAGAGATGTAAAGTTTGTGGAATCAAGGGGATATTATGAAGAGAAGAGTTGGGATAAGCTCAAGGACATCTCTCAATCATCTTCTGATAGGGCAAACAATCTGAAGCGTATAATGGAGAGTCTTGGCATCAATATGGCTCAACCATCAGAGACTGGAACTGATCAAGGGGAGACACAGGTTCCAAGGACTGTGATTGAAGTGGTTGATCACGCTGGAGACAATCCCTATCCTGATCCTGAAGGGGGGGAGACAAGATGATACACATATTGGTCAGGATCATGATCAGGATGTGAGACAACAAGAAGAGACAGTAGAGGAGCCGCACACTGAGGTCACTGAGGTACATTCAGGTGGAGATGAACATGAGCAGCATGTTACTGAAGAAGTCCAACCACTTAGGAGAAGTACAAGGGAGAGAAAGCCTGCCTCAAACTGGATCAACAAAAAAATTTTACTTCAACAGCCAAGCAGTAGCTCATCCTATACAAGCAGTATGTTCTCTTGCTCACTATCCCACAGAGCATCAAGCTTTCATCACCAACTTAGATCAAGAGTACATTCCAAGGTCTTATGAAGAAGCAATGGTAGATGATGAATGGAGAGCATCCGTCGAGGATGAGGTCAATGCCATGATCAGAAATGACACTTGGTATGAAACTGAACTCCCTAAAGGCAAGAGAGCAGTGACAAGCCGCATGATACACACTATCAAGTACTTAGCAAATGGAAAGCCAGAAAGAAAGAAGACAAGGATAGTAGCAAGGGGATATACTCAGGTGTATGGAGAGGATTATTTGGATACTTTTGCACCAGTAGCCAAGCTTCACACTATCAGGATCATTCTCTCATTGGCTGTCAACCTAGAGTGGGACTTATGGCAGATGGACGTGAAGAATGCCTTTTTTCAAGGAGAATTGGATGATGAAGTCTACATGAGACCACCACCATGGCTTGAAAACCTTGTCAAACCAGGGAATGTGTTGAGGCTAAAGAAAGCAATCTATGGGTTAAAGCAATCACCAAGAGCATGGTACCACAAGCTGAGTACAACTCTTAATGGAAGAGGATTCAGCAAGTCTGAACCTGATCACACCCTATTCACCCACACATCTCAGCGTGGGATTGTAGTCATATTGATCTATGTGGATGACATTATCATTACCGGAAGTGATAAGGAAGGTATCATCTTAACCAAAGCCTTTCTTAAATCCTCTTTTGATATTAAAGACTTGGGTGAGCTAAAGTACTTTCTAGGGATTGAGATATGCCGATCTAAAGAGGGGCTATTCATATCTCAAAGAAAGTACATACTTGATTTGTTGAGTGAGGCAGGTGATCTTGGAGAAAAGAAAGCAAAGACCCCAGTGGAAGATGGTTACAAAGTGCTGCGACAGGGGGAGTTTGAAAATAAGCCTTTTGGAGATGAGAAGCAGTACAGAAGAATGGTGGGAAAGCTCATCTACCTCACAATTACAAGACCTGATATTTGCTTTGCTGTGAACCAAGTAAGCCAGCAGATGCAGGCGCCAAAAATTCACCATTGGAACATGGTGGAAAGGATATTAAGGTACCTAAGAGAGGCACCAGGCCAAGGAGTTTGGATGGGATGCAACAAGAGCACTGAAATAGTGGGATATTGTGATGCTGATTGGACAGGAGATAGAGTTGATAGAAGATCAACCACTGGATATTGCACATTTATTGGTGGCAACCTTGTGACTTGGAAGAGCAAGAAGCAGAAAGTAGTGTCATGCTCAAGTGCTGAAGCAGAATATAGAGCTATGAGAAAACTCACAAGTGAACTGATATGGATCAAGGGGCTGCTTAAAGACTTGGGGATTGAGACTACAACACCAATCACTATGCATTGTGATAATCAGGCTGCCATACACATCGCTAGCAACTCAGTCTTTCATGAGAGGACTAAACACATTGAAGTAGATTGTCACAAGGTGAGGCAAGTTGTGGAACAGAAAATCATCCTCCCTTGTTACACAAGAAGTGAAGATCAGCTGGCTGACATCTTTACCAAGGCTGCAAGCACTAAGGTTTGTGAATTCATACATTCTAAGTTGGGACTCGTGGATCTCCCATCACACTGATCCTTAGCCATGAAGTGTTCTACTCTTTTTCCTTAGCTTGGTTTTTTTATCCCATGTGGTTTTTCCAAGCTAAAGGTTTTAATGAGGGAATGCTTCATGGTTTCCAAGCTTGATACCTACCTGTGTCAAGCTTGAGGGGGAGTGTTGATCATAAAGCAAAGATAAGTAAACTTATGAATGTAAATTGTTGTAAATGTAAAATGAGGTTGCTTGGTGAGTGGAGTATTATGCCCACATATCATGCACTATCATTTCTTTATTTAGTTAGTGTATGAGAGCCTCTCCTTAGTGCAAGGGAGCCTCACTTAGTGCAAGGGAGCCTCTTTGTTTTGGCTCCCCATTTGTTGTATATATAAGTACTCTTGATACATGAAACAATTAAGCAATTCAATTCTTTCTTTCTCATTATCTTTCAAGAAAATCTCTCATTAGTCTTCATGTTCTTCATTTAATTTCTCTTTTCTTTCTTAATTCTCATAAAATCTCACTAACTACTAACCACCTGCTAAAGACCGGTTTGCTTACACAGGAGCTACACCACCACAAGATGACGATTTATTAGCTTCCGTATAACTTGCTTCCTTTTTTCCTTTTCCTTAAAATGTTTGGTCACGTTGTATATATCATATCCAGTTATGAATGGCGTAGAAAGAAAAACTATTAAAGTGATTTCAAATTTCCAACTAATGCGTCAAGAATACAAAATCTGTAATAAAAGAAAAGCTTCTCATAACATGAAAAGCTACAATTTTATGTCTATTCGATTTGGAGGAAGAACAACTTAACGTCCCACAACACTCGAGAGCCACACACTTATCACTATCATATTATATATATATATATATATATATATATATATTTATTTATAAGCTATATGAAGTAAATTTTGTATCTGAAAAAAATTGTGTTTCTAATTAAACCGTATGTGTGTGAGGTGAGTGTAATATATTTGTATTTAATATAAGATGAATTTGCCATAGTATTTTAAAACTTCTTTTGACGTTGTTATTTCCCAACCTTGTATTGTGGTGCATGGTCAGAGTATTTTATTTTGAACATACGGTGAATGGTCATGTTGTGAATATCAAACTTTGTTTGAATCTTATTGCTTCTGTTGGATGCATCGTGCATGCATCACAGTAGAAGACGTCATTACCTAAGGTCAGCTGATCTTGTGGAAAATAAAACCAATTAATAAATTAAGTGATTCCTAATAATAATAATAATCTAAGAATATATCATAGAAGTTTATATAACAACTTAACCACACATGGATGGATGGTCTAGTGGCACATGAATTCCGGAGAGCTAAGTGATCCAGATTCGAAACAACTCTATGACTTTTAATTTGTGTGACTACACTGATATGATAATATATTTTGTGTTTTATTTGAATATTCGGAAAAAGATCTATCTATGAAGTGCACTTTTTTTTGTTCTACGATTAGTGTGAACCCTCTAAATATACTCTCATAGTAATACTTGTGTGTAGTTGCTTTTCGTACTTACACTACAAGAAAACATCAAGGATTCTGAGGGAAAAAATCGTCGGAATTTCGTCGGAATATCGTTATTCCGACGCAATTCCGACGAAATACGTCGTCGGAAATAATTCCTCGGAATTTCTTTTTTCCTCTGAAATCCCTCGGAATTTTCCGACGGAATTCCGAGGAAATAAATTTCCGAGGAAATTCCGAGGATCCCTTGTTTGTCGGAAAAGTCCTCGGAATATACCGAGGTAGAACTTCGTCGGGATAATTCCTCGGAAGTTCATCGATCGATGCGTGTTTGGACATATATACATCGATCGATAGGAGTATACCGACGGACTTTTTCCTCGGTTTATTCCGAGGAACTGTTCCCTCGGTATATTCCGAGGGATCCGTTCCTCGGAATTTTCCGAGGGAGTTGTCCCTCGGAAAATTCCGAGGGAAATGTCCCTCGCTATGTTTTTTAAAAAAAACGGATCGATCGATGCGTTTTTGTTCAAAAACGCATCGATCGATGTAGTGAAAAATATAATTAATTTCCTCGAAATGTAAAAAATATTAATTTTTTTGAAAAAATAAAATTTCTGAAATTTAAATTCGAAAATATGAAATTAAAAGTAAAATTGAAATCATACTAATTAATATTCAAAGTTTCACAAATAAAAATAAAACATTCCGAGATTGGGGAAAAAAAAACTACGGGTCTGGCACGTCCGGGAACACCTCGTTCGGGTACATCCTCTGCATCATCTCCATCATTTGCTGGTTCAGCCTCCTCTGTGCCTCATAGCCCGCCTGTTGAGCCGCCATCTGGGTCTCCAACAAAGATATTCGATCATCTTTGTCCTTCAACTGAGCCGTAAGTACTTCTGGATCAACAAAGGGCGGTGGTGCAGAAGAAGGAGGAACCGACCGGGTGCGACGACCCAAACCGAACAAACGTCCCTTCTTCTTTGGAACCGACTGAATAGAAAAAAGCCAAATTTAGAAATTTAAACCAAGAAATAAATGAATTGAACTTAAAAAAAAAAAAACTTACGGATTCAACGATTTCGTTGATTCGAAACCGGGACAAGTTGGTCGAAGCCGTCGAAGCGTCATCCTCGGTTTGAAGCTGAGACACTTCGTCTACCACCTGAGTTTGGACCAGGTCGACCACGTCCCTCACAAGACCGTCATCAATCTGGCCGGTCTTCTTGTTGGTATACGCCCTCCTCATTAGGGCGAGATCATCGACCGGCTCGCCATCATTTTCTTCCGCCTTGAAAAAAAACATAAAATTAAAGAAACATTAGAAATTAGAAGAAATGCACAATAAATTTAAATTCTGAAACTCAAATAATTGAAGAAAAAGCGGTTGAACTTACCATGCGATCTCCGAGAGTGGCAATAGATTGAGCACCCAAGTTATGCTTGTAGATGCCCTTCCCTTTACGGTCGCTCCTGCGGTTGGTGGAGTTGGTGGAAGAAGTTTCTTTCGTCTCCTCCTTATCCCAATGCGCACACAACTCCTTCCAGACCGTATCGTTCATCGACTTTGGGACCTTTTAATTAAAAAAAAAAAAAAAAGTTTAATAAATTAAAAAATAGTTTAATAAATTAAAAAATTGTTTAATAAATTAAATCGAACCTTATTGATTTCCCACTTCTTCTTCCACTCGTGGATCTGCTTCCCATAGTTGTCCATTACTTTATGGACGAAGTGGTGATAGATAAAGAGCGTCTCATCGGAATTCCAGTTGAACTCTTGCTGAAAAAAAAACACAATTAGTAGAAAATTTATATTAAAGATTAAAAATATAAGTAAAAAATTAGAATACTTACCGCAAACTGACGAAACCACAGAACCTGCTTGTCGGTTGGGAAGTGAGTGAAAGTCGGATGTCCACTGTCGAGGGCCGAGTACATCATACGGTTGATCCATGCGCTGATCCCGTTCCCGGATCGGTTGAACCTTATTAAAAGAACAAACGGTTAATAATGAATCCAAATTTAAAGAAAAAAAAATGTTTAATTACCATGTTTGACCCCGTCCATGTGGATACGGAGTGAGATACGGAAGATGGTCACGACCGGGCTGTTGAACCAACTCCGCAACCCTCATCACTCCCGGAGGACCCGGAGGAACAGGAGCGGATGCAGCAGCGGGAGCGAGAGGAGCATGAGCGGGTGCAGCAGAGGGAGATGTATGGTTGGAGCTGTGGGGCGAAGGGGAATCCTGAAAATGGCTGGAATCCCGAGACTGGCTCCCCGTACCACCACGACCACGACGCTGTCGAGGCCGGGTCTGATCATCATGAGACCTGTAAATTAAAAAATATATATTTAATAAATACAGAAATATATAAATTAATTTTTTTTATTAAAAAAAAATCCCAAATAATTTAATCACAGAAAAAGATTTATATATATTAAATTTTTTTAATAAATATATAAAAATAGTTCTAATAAACAAAAATAGTTTTAATAAATAAAAATTGTTTAATAATTAAAATGTTTTGTAAAATCCAAAAAATCGAATTTATATAGAAATTTTTTTTTGTAAAATCCAAAAAATCGAATTTATATAGAAAAATCGTTTTGTAAAATACAAAAATCGATTTTATATACAAAAATTGATTTTATAAATACAAAAAATAAAAAAATTATAAAAAAATTCTAAATCAATTCAACAAAACAAATTATTCAACCAAATCACAATTCTAAACCTATTATACAACCAAATCACAATCCTAACCAATCACCCTAACAAAAATCTATCAAAACTACACAAAAACCTAACAAATAGAACCTAAGAGAGTGGGATAGGGTCCTTACATGATTTGTGTAAGAGAAGAGGGAGATCGCCGGAGATATCGTCGGATTTCAGGGGGAAATCGCCGGAGAGAAAGAGAGGAGTCGCGCAGAGGAAGAAGAGAGAAATGGGGAAGAAGAAGGGGCTCGTGGTTATAAAACCTAGGGTCCGACGGACATTATCCGTCGGAATTCCGTCGGAATTCTAATTTCAATTTTCGCGAAATATTTGCCCGGTAAAATGAAAATATTCCGAGGAAATTCCGACAGATAGTAAAATATCCGTCGGAATTTCCTCGGAATATTCCGAGGAAATACCGAGGAACTAGTGTTTGGGGTTTCAAAACATCAATTTTTTTTGCCGTATTTCATTTCTTATACAATTGTAATGCATACCATTGAGGATTCTTTGTATACATGAGCATAAACCATGAAATAACAAATTTCAAAACTAATTGAAAGTATTCCCTTTACCGTTCGTTAAAAGGTATAAGTGTTTCTCTTATGTTGCGAGATTTCGTTCATACAATCGGAAAAGTGTTAATTATACGGTAAGGAACAAATTTTTGACTTCATAATGAACGTAAGACACTTAATAAGGGTTATATAGGTGTTATTCAAACGGCAAAACGTTGTTTTCGGTTTAAAAACCCTATTTCCTCGGAATTTCCTCGGATTATTCCGAGGGAACTCCGACGAAACCCTCTTCTTCCTCGAAATTTCCTCGGAATATTCCGAGGAAATTCCGACGAACTAGTGTTTGGGGTTTCAAAACGTAATTTTTTAAAAAAAAACGCATCGATCGATGCGTTTTTGAACAAAAACAAATCGATCGATTACTAAGATGGCCCGGGCCGTAAGATTGTGATCGATCGATGAGAGTATCCCATCGATCTATCGACAATCTGAATTGTTCCTCGGAATTTCCTCGGAAAATCTTGTATGTTTTTTTAAAAATGCATCGATCGATGCGTTATAGAACAAAAACGCATCGATCGATTACTAGGATGGACCGGGCCGTAAGATTGTGATCGATCGATGAGATTAACCCATCGATCTATCGACAATCTGAATTGTTCCTCGGAATTTCATCGGAAAATCTTGTATGTTTTTTTAAAAATGCATCGATCGATGCGTTATAGAACAAAAACGCATCGATCGATTACTAGGATTTACGGGGCCGTAAGATTGTGATCGATCGATGAGAGTAACCCATCGATCTATCGACAATCTGAATTGTTCCTCGGAATTTCGTCGGAAAATCTTGTATGTTTTTTTAAAAATGCATCGATCGATGCGTTATAGAACACAAACGCATCGATCGATTACTAGGATGGACCGGGCCGTAAGATTGTGATCGATCGATGAGAGTATCCCATCGATCGATCGACAATCTGAATTGTTCCTCGGAATTTCCTCGGAAAATCTTGTATGTTTTTTTAAAAACGCATCGATCGATGCGTTATAGAACAAAAACGCATCGATCGATTACCAAGATGGCCCGGGCCGTAAGAATGTGATCGATCGATGCGTTATAGAAACAAAACGCATCGATCGATGCGTGTTCGGAAAACAGAATTATAAGGCAAAACCCGACCTTTTTTGGATCTAAACCTTAGAACTCTCATCCCCTCCGATTTCCCCTATAATTCGCCCCCCCCTTTCTCTCTCTATAATCATCCGATTTGAACAATTTTGGGCTCTATTCCACTTGATTTTTCGAGCTCTACCTGATTCCTACACTCGTCTTCACCCTAAGACAGGTATACTCCGCGAATCTCCACATTCTGAAATCGTGTTCTTGAGCAATTTTTTGGGTTTTGTGAATTTCTTATTTCCGTGTTGATTCCTTGATCAAATATGCATGAAACAGATGTTTAAACATGGAATAGAACACAATTGTCTGTGATCAACGAGTTTGGAACATGATTTGAGATGATTTAGGGATAGAGAATTTTTTTCAATTTCGTTTTTTTTTATCACAACTCGATTTTGCTTTTCATTTTCATGTTCAGCTTTGCCTTCTTAATTGATTATAACCATGTTGAGAGCAATGATTCTATTTTGTAGAGAATGAAGCGCACGAAAACATCAGCAAAGAAAAACACACAAGAAGCGGGTTCGTCACAGCTGGAGAAGCAAAGGCCAAAGAAGTGGGATAAGTCTGATACCACCCACTACAACAACATGAAGAAGGTAGCCGTTCCGGCTACACAACTAGCATGTCCTGAGACGATGACAATATTGGGAATCAAAGCAGACATTGAAGGACTGTTCCAGAACATGGGTCTAGGCCAACTATGCAACCTCAAGGAACCCACTTATCCGGAGTTGGTACGCCAGTTCATAGCATCCGCATACGTCACCCGTCCCGATGATAGCCATCAGGAAGGTTTTCTGGCATTCGTAGTGCAGAAAGTATACTATGAGGTATCTTTCACAGACCTCTGCGGACTATTTGGATTGAGTGCGGGGGAGAGGACATATGGTCTTTATTGGACTTCAGAGCTGTTGAACTTCTGGGAAACGATTGGCACAGGGGTTTATAGATCTTCTCAGGCAAAGGAGTCACTTATCCGGAGCCCAGTACTGAGATATGCGACACGCCTCATTGGCTCATTGCTATACGGGACAACCACAGCCGCATCAGTCACGCAATGGGAGTTGTGCCTCCTGTACCAAGGTGTGAGGCATTTGCTACCGGCATTTGGAAACTCTACATTCCCACCTGCTACTGCCTTCAACATGGGAGCGGTGCTGGCCGCAAACTTAGCAGGATACAAGGGGAAAGTAACCAAATCCAAGAGCAATGCATGTGGATTTGGTGCAGTGATTACTCGGATCCTTAGACATGTGGGTGTAGACTGTGAGAACCACCAGGTAGCACTGGACAGATCGAACAACATTGCTTGGAACTACCTGGATGTCATTTCTCTAGTAAGTAAGGAGTTCATAGCTGGTCCCCACTCGAGGATCGATCGGGATGGTCCTTACGTCTACGTATTCCAGGACCGAGCGAAGAAAACACTCTACTGCCACCTGCCTCAGATCGGCCTGACTGCTCTACTTTCAGAGGCTGCAGTTGAGTTTCTACCCCCTGCTACCGCACTAGTAGACAAGCCATCCTTCTTCACGCCAAAATATCAGACCAAAGGCAAGGGCGTGGTTGATGAAGAAGGACAAGATGAGGCTGCACAAGCCATTCCAGATGATTCACAACCCCATCAGCTACTCCCATCAGACTCCAGCCAGTACAAGCTGCAAGAGCTTCCACCGAACGCCACTTCGCGCCAGCAACAACATTGGAGAGATCAGAGCATAAAGACAAACAACGACATGCTACACAAGATCTGGGCTGCCATTTCACGTATCAGGCCGTGTCGTTGCCAAAAGGATGATGTAGTTCATCGGGACAACTCTCCATCCAGCTCTGGTTCGGGTTCGAGTGGTACACACATGGTAAGAAAGAGGTCCAAGAGACCCAACGATGCAGGAACATCTGGAGCAGGAGACGAGGAGTAGGAGCTATCACCGGCTATTTTATTTTCTTTTCTATTCTAACGTTTTATGGTCTTATTTTCTGTTAATTTTGAACTGAGTTTTTTTTTAGGTTTCTTAATTATGAGTTCGTATTTCTTTTACATGGTTTCTTTGTTTTATTTGGTTGTGTTTTGTGTAGCTTTTAATTCGTATTCAGCTTTGCCTTGCTAGATAAACCAAATAACTATTATCCAAGGAAAGAGGTTATATCAAGTGTTCCTCGGAATTTCCTCGGTATTTCTTAAAAAAAAAAAAAAATAAGTTCAATGGTAGTCTGTTTCCGAGTCATCATCACCAGATGAATCTGAATCTGGATCTTGGTGAAACTCTCCAATTACTGGTTCATCCTCTACGTGAACGACGGCTTCCTCTCCAAAGTCGGTTAAATCGACTACAAGGCCAACTCCAGCTAAATCTTCTGCTGCACTACAGTTGCCGGATGTGCTTGGTTGTAGTGGGTCTTCCAGCTCAGAACTTCCCTGAACTCGGCCTCTCGGGTTGAGTCTTGTAACAGTAACCCATGGATCATCTCTGTTCCTTACCCGGGGGTACTTGATATAACAAACCTGTAACATTTAGAAAAATTATAAATTAATACACATGATGATGAATCATTCTGAATAATTAACATTTAATTACCTGATCGGCCTGGGAAGCAAGAATGAAAGGATCATAATATTGCAGCTTTCGCCTCGAATTTACTGATATAACACCAAATGCATCTGTTCTCACACCTCGATCTGGGGTGTTGTCGTGCCAATCACAATAGAAAACAGTACAGCGCAATCCAACCATGCCCAAATACTTGATTTCCAAAATCTCATGTATGTGTCCGTAGTATACATCATCTCCTGATGCAGAACAAACGCCAGCATCATAAGTCGTACTCGAACGTCTCCTCTTCTGAGTTGTGAATGCATATCCTCGAGTACAAAATCTCGGATATGACTTCACAACAAAGTTTGGTCCAACGACCATCTCACGTATCCAATCGTCAAATGTTTCACCTCTGGCCAAACCAGCAGACACCTATTAATAGCACATATATATATATTATATCAATAAATGTGAATTAGTATAAATATGTGATAAAATATATTTTAATTTGTTTAAAGCACTCACATAAGTAAACATCCATCCAGTAAATTCTCTCTGCTTCATTTCTTCTAGTTCGTCCTCTGTGGCGTATCTATACTCGAACCGCTTTTCTGCCATGAAAATCCTGTATATGATGACAATAATGTAATTAATTAAGATTTAAATTTCAACTTGTTAAAATAAAAATTTGTAAGCTCATTTATTTACCTCTCATATTGAAGAACGTCTTCGCAGTTGGTGAGCAAATATGTTTGCAAATGACTGCGCTCCTGCTCAGTAAGTCGACGGTCCTTTGGTTTTCCGCTAAGTCGTCCAACGTCTGTGAAAATGTCTGGAACCGTAACATGATATGTTGCCCGTTCGCCTCTATCATCATGCCGAGCAGGTCTTCTGTTTTTGGTCTGAACTTCTGCTGGAAAGTAGTACTCGGCAAAGTTTGAAGTTTCTTCATTGATCATCTGTGCGACTATAGAACCTTCCACCCTACTTAAATTTTTCACCATCTTCTTCAAATGGAACATATACCGCTCATACAGATACATCCATCTATACTGCACAGGACCACCAAGTTCCAATTCTCTTGCCAGGTGAATAACAAGATGCTCCATAACATCAAAAAATGAGGGAGGAAATATCTTCTCAAGGTTGCACTGAATCACGGCTATGTTAGTCTTCAAATTTTCAATACCTTCAAGAGTCACTGATCTCGTGCATAAATCGCGGAAGAAACCACTTATCCCTGCAATTGCTTCATGAACATTTCGTGGTAATATTTCCTTGAAGGCGAACGGAAGGAGGCGCTGCATCATTACATGGCAATCGTGGCTTTTCAAGCCAGTAAACTTTCCTTCCTTTCTGTCGATACAGTTACGCAAATTTGATGCGTAACCGTCTGGAAATTCCACATCGTTTGAAATCCAATCAAAGAACGCATCTTTTCCCGCTGCATCAAGTCGGTATATGGGAAAAGGAGCCCTACCATTCTCATCAACATGAAGTTCTGAACGAGCACATATATCGACTAAATCCAGTCTTGACTTCAAATTATCCTTTGTTTTACCTTGAACATTAAGGATCGTGTTCATGAGATTGTCAAAAAAGTTCTTCTCAATATGCATGACATCTAAATTATGCCTTAGCAGATGATCCTCCCAGTATGGCAGATCCCAGAAAATACTTTTTTTGTGCCAGTTATGTAGTTCTCCAACAGCATCTACCGGAAAACGCTCATGTCCACCGACTTCTGGCGTCCTTTCTGCACCAAAATCTCTTAGTTGTATCTTCAAATCTTTCCCACAAATTTCCGGAGGTGGACTGTCAAACACCCTCTTGTTCTTCGTAAACAAATTCCTACTCCTACGATATGGATGATCAGGTGGTAGGAATCTCCTGTGACAGTCAAACCAACACGTTTTCCTTCCGTGCTTTAGTTGGAAAGCATCAGTGTTATCTTGACAATATGGACATGATAGCCTTCCATGCGTTGTCCATCCAGACAACATACCATATGCTGGAAAATCACTTATTGTCCACATTAGTACTGCCCGCATTTGAAAGTTTTCTTTACACGAAACATCGTATGTTTCAGCACCTTGAGCCCATAGTTGTTGCAACTCATATATTAGTGGCTGAAGAAACACATCAAGTGATCTCTTAGGATGCTCTGGTCCGGGAACGAGAATCGAGAGAAACAAAAACTCTCGTCGCAAGCACAAGTTTGGGGGGAGGTTGTATGGTGTAAGAATGACGGGCCATAGAGAATACTGTCTTCCACTCTTGCCAAACGGACTGAAACCATCAGTACATAATCCAAGGTAGACATTTCTTCTCTCATACGCAAAGTCGGGATACTTTGATTGGAAATGCTTCCACGCTTTTGCATCTGAAGGATGTCTGATCTCACCATCTGTTGAGTGCTCCGCATGCCATCTCATTGGTTGCGCTGTGCGTTCAGACAGATACAACCTCTGCAACCTTTCCGTCAAAGGTAAATACCACATCCTTTTATATGGCACTGGAACTCTTCCAATTGTATCTTTATAACGAGGCTTTCCACAAAATTTGCATGTAACCCGCTGTTCATCCACCCTCCAATAAATCATGCAGTTGTCGCTGCATACATCTATTACCTGATACGATAAACCAAGACCAGCTACGAGTTTCTGAACCTCGTAGTATGAACCAGGAGCTACATTATCCTCGGGTAGAATACCTTTTACAAAATCAGCAATCGCATCCACACAGTCTTCAGCCAAATTATAATCTGTTTTAATGCCCATCAATCTTGTAGCAGATGATAAAGCTGAATGACCATCTCTGCAACCTTCGTACAATGGTTGCTTTCCAGCATCCAACATATCATAAAATCTCCTAGCTTCTGCATTGGGTAAATCTTCCCCTCTAAAATGATCATTTACCATCTGCTCAGTACCTACACCATAATCTACATCCGTTCTAATTGGTTCTTCTAATCTAACCGCTGGCTGAGGTTCACTAGTACTACCATGTTCATAATCAGTTTCCCCATGATGATACCAAATTTTGTAACTTCGTGTAAACCCACTCAAATATAGATGAGTCCAAACATCCCACTCTTTAATAACCTTTCTATTTTTACAATTAGAGCAAGGACATCTTAACATACCTGTTTTTGCTTCCGGTTGTCGGTGAACTAACCCCATGAATTCAGTTATACCTCGTTGGTATTCTTCCGTAAGCAATCTCGTGTTCGGATCCAAATGAGGTCGATCGATCCAAGAACGAAAATAATTTGAAGAAGACATATTTTTTATGAATCAAATTCGTGTGTAAATAGAGTAAGAGGGAGGATGAAGATATGAAGTGAATGAAGAGGAAGAGGAGTGCTTGTATTTATAGTTTAAATCCTGCCGACATACCGAGGAAATTCCGACGGAATTCTGACGGACAAAACTAGTTCGTCGGAATTTCCTCGGAATTTTGTAAAATCCCCCAACGGCTCTCCAACGGCTATAATATTTCCTCGGAATTCATCGGTTTTTTCCGAGGAACAGAGTTTTCCTCGGAATTTCCTCGGAATATTCCGACGGACTGTAGTTTCCTCGGAATTCCGTCGGTATATTCCGAGGAAATTCCGAGGAAACCCAATTTTGTGTTTCCTCGGAATTTCCTCGGAAATTCCTCGGTATATTCCGAGGATTTCATTTTCCGTCAGAATGTCCGTCAGAATATCGCTGTTTTCTTGTAGTGTTAACATATTTATAATTTATTTTATTAAATATTTCCTTGGTGAAACCGTGATGTCTAATAATTATAATCACAGTTAAGATTTGAAATTTTATCAGTTTTTGCAACGTGTTCAATTGCATTGCTCATTGCTATGTAGTTTACTAAGCATGCTACCTGATGAAATCAGCGTGCCCTTTTCGTCTAGAGTGTAGAGTTGACTCCATCTATAAACAAAGTCACCCGATCGAGTTCACTTTCAAGTGTTTGTGACAAGCCATTTTAATACTGTTTTTACATATACGACATGGAAATTATAAGAGTATGAGGATCCGAATTTGATTCGAAATCTATTTTAAAAATATATATGTTTAAAAATTTAAACAGTAGTGGTTGGGAGACCAATGATTCAATAAAGACAGTAAAATAAAACAAATCCCTCTGGTATTACAATATTAACAATGAAGTTGAGTGGTAACATGAATATATAAAAATAGGAGTTTATTTATTTATTATTGATTGATTTTAAATGAAAGTTAATGTTGACAAAAAAAAATGAAAGTTCATAATTCTTCACATGCTATCTGATCTTAGTCATTCTAAATCAATATATGGCCAACATGTTAGAATATCTCCTTTCAATTAAAAAAAAATCGATAGTAATATATAAAACATATATGAACGTGACAGTTTCGATATGTGCAAGTGGAGTAATCAAATATGGTATCAATCCTAAAAAAAAAGTTTTTATATTTAAGAAAATAAATGTAAAAAATAGAATCTATTTTTTTTAAAAAAAATTAAGTATACTTCTAAACAAGTACATATAATCTCAAGAGTTTAAAAAATAATTTGAGACGACATATATGAACTTCTCTATTGAGTACCAATTCTTTTTGTTTTGATATACAATAATTCATCATATATTCTTTATTTTTTATGGTAAAGTTTCCAACACATTTTTCCACCATATACTTGATTCAACTGGCAGACCATTTTTCAAAATGAAAAAACAAAGGCTATGACCCGCCAAGAGTATGAGCCGCTACTGGTTAAGATCCGCAAGCGATTCCTCAGATGGACAAACAAAGCATTTTCATTTGCAGGAAGATTGCAGTTGATCATCTCAGTGATTGGAAGCATCACCAATTTTTGGTGCTCTGCATTTTGCTTACCTCAAAGAAGTATAGATGAGATTGAGAGTATGTGCTCAGCTTTTTTATGGAGTGGGTCACCAAATGTTACTACGAAAGCTAAAATTTCATGGGACGAAGTCTGTAAATCAAAGAAAGAAGGAGGCCTGAGAGTTCGTAGAATCAAGGATGTCTTTATAGTCTTTGCGCTTAAAATGATTTGGAGACTATTTACGGAAGCTGGTTCGATTTGGACTACGTGGGTGAAGCAGTATTTACTTCGTGAGGAGTCCTTCTGGGATGTTATAGAAGGCCATTCAGGCTCCAGCTTCATTCTCTTGCAAAACGGTGGTTCACAATGGGAAATCAGTGCGGTCCTGGTCTGATATTTGGCACCCTATTGGGAGATTGATTGAGGTTGTTGGTGACCAAGGTCGGCTGAAGCTCGGTATTGCTAGAACGGCTTGTATTGCTGATGTACTTCTGGGAAATGATTGGAGGTTTAGAAACACAAGGGACAAGAATGTTCAAAATATGATCCAACAAGTGAGAGATTTCCGGTTGGTGCTTGAGGAGAGCGTTGAGGATTCAGTTCTTTGGAAATCCAATGATAAAACCTATGGGAAAGTATTCTCTGTTTCATCCACCTTGGAAATGGTTCGGGTGCGTCGAGAACATGTCCCTTGGCACAGGCTGCTGTGGTTTGCGCAAGGGATTCCACGATTCGCATTCATTGTTTGGCTAGCGATTAGAGACCGGCTCTCTACTGGAGTTAAAATGCGTGCATGGGATCAGGTCCAAGGCCGTCTGTTCTGTGGTGAGCAGGAAGAGACCAGAGACCACCTATATTTCGTGTGCCCTTACACCTATACCCTCTGGTTGGAGGTGATCGGTACCCTTCTGCAGCCTGCTCCAACCCCATATTGGGAGGAGAATGTAAACGCTATTATGGCAGGTTCACATGATCGAGACTCTCTTTCCAGGTCTCGATCTATTATATATGGCGAAAAAGAAATGATAGAAGACACAGCCGGCCTCCTCAACAGGTGGGTCAGCTTGCAAAGATCATTGATAAAACCGTAAGACATAGAATTTTATCCACAGGTTATATTCGGAAACCAAAGCTGCAAGGTTTACTCTAACACTAGTTTGGTGCTCACATGGATCATAGATAGGCTGTAGGAGATTTATTCTTACCATTCTTTGTTGTAAATAAACTTTCTTTTTTTCTAGCTGATCAATAAATTTAACATTTCAACAAAAAAAAAAAAATGAAAAACAAATTGATTGCCTGAAAATGCTAATCAAGATTATATTCATGATGAAGTGATATGTCAGCATCATTTTCATATTTAAGCTTATAATCTGGTATATTCCTCCATATGAATTTCACCGGTTACAGCCTAGTCAGTTGTCATTTCATGATTTTCTCAAATTTTTTATAGAAATAAAGTTAGGTGAATGGATTTATTAGTAATTTTTGAAAGAAACTTCTGGCTGATGTTGCATATATATCCGAAACGCTATCATTAAAAGAAGGTGACCTAATAATTACCTAACAGGAAAGTCTTTTTGTAATAATCCTAAATTTCCATGAACTTCTTCCACATCTCTACTCTATTTTGTAATTTTCTTTTGCATCTATCAGATAAATTGATAATGCGCAGCCATGTATGCGTTGCGATTATACGCACTAGCCAGTGACGTCATGATACATCTTACCTATCTTTCATTAAACGAAATATGATTATATACACAATTTGCACATAGATTATTGAGTTTAATATAGAAGTATTAGACGCAACGACTTGGAAAGTTTGATCCCAAAAGCAAAGGATAATTGCGAATGTTATTTATCACCTGTCTCCCGTGACCGGGCGGGGAGCGCTTGATCTTCACGCCACTAATTTTGGAGCCAGAACTAAGATAAGGGTTGTTCAGAGGTTGCGAGATGATATAGTGTATGTGAGACTCAAAACATGAAGTCAGATAAAGGTACGGAGAACTAGGGCTGAACATTATATCCGTTGATTCGATTTGTTATTCGTTTCGATTCGATCCAAAAAATCGGATATCCGTAAATTTTTGAAGCAAAACAAATAGTAAAAATCAATATCCGTTAAAATCGAAGCAAATCACAAATACTAAAATTTCGAGAAACGTATATCCAATCCGATCTGTCAGATATGTAGCTACACATATATTTTGATTATATTTAGAGTTTTAAATGTATAAGTTTATATAATTATCACTCTAACATATGATTTTATAAATTATATTCATATTTTTACTTATAAGAGTTATTACATCAAAAAAAAAATTCTTATGACAATTATATATTTTTCTTAAATTTTGTCTTATTATTATTAACTAAGTTTTAAATTTACAAAACATGTAGCTTCGTTACTTCTTTTAATTTTATTTTATATATCATGCAAGAAAGTATTAAAAAAAACAAATTTGTATCGAATTTTATAGATTATTTGTATTAATAAAAAATTATGAGATATTCGTAAGTATTCGTAAATATCTACAAATATCTACATATTTTTTGAATATAATTTTCGAAACAAAGCAAATCGAAAAATTAAATATCCGTAAGCAAATCATAAAAACTGAAAATTCGGCTAGTATTCGATCTGTAGCCAACCCTAACCGAGAACATACGATCATCATTTATAATCTTCGTATGTACATGCAAAGTTGTTTCATGTCGCCGTGATCTCGCTTACAATTGTAGTTAAGCTTGTTTGTGTATCTTATGAAACTAGCAACATCAACTTGTAAGACTAATTTACTTTAACTTAATTAATCACAAACGAATGACTGAAAAGCCCATATGCAACAAGTAGTATCACGACAATGAAGAAGCTTGTGAAACAAGCAAAATTCAACTTGTATGATTCACCGAACAATAATTAAGACAACTACAATTACCAACTCTCTAAGCTATCGATCTTAATGGAACAAAGATAACAACATCATATACGCATACGCCATCTTGGTTTCAATAATTCATATCACAAATTAATCTCTGTTCCTGGAAAACCAGTAAGCAAATCAGCAGAAATCTGCAACGTCGTCATATAAGACTCCACTGGTTCATTGGGCTTAGAGTTCGAGTGTGCTATTGGCTCAAATAACATGCTTGTGTATACTCTGTTTCTCTAGAGTACTAACACCTGGCTTGTTCATGAATTTTCTTATAGTAAGACCTTGTTGGTTTCTGTGGTTCTTTCTCTCTCCACGATATGCCCATCAGATCACATGACTGCGATGGGTGTTCAAATAGTCGAATACAAAGCATGATGTTTGTTAATTATCATTATTCAAGAGCGATTACAAATATCACCGACATGTTATCATGGATTCATAAGGATACTCAAACATTGCAAAGTGAAGTTAATCATGACGAAGTTTGTTATTATTAACTTCATAATGTTTGTTACAACTTTGTTTCATATTTATACTAAGGATCTCGATTTAACCAACATGTTAACCGATTTATCTATTAAGTCTAATAATACTCTCTTATTCTGCGGTCCAGTGCATTATTTATGTTGAACATTCGTTTTGAGAGCTGATACTATTTGCTTTCGGTTTCGTGCACTCATATAACAACCAGAACGACCCTCACTGCAGTTGATAAGAAATAAAAAAAAAACTATACTTATATGTTACATAGTTTTATAACCAAACTTTACGTACCTAGAGTTTTCCAGCGAGCATAAATGCTCTGTAAGCAACATCCTTGACTTGATTCTGATCACCCCAAGCTTCCTTAAACTCATTAATCATCGAAGGTTTTAAAAGCTCTGCTCCTTGCTCCTTAGCCTTCACTAGAGGCTGCCAGGATTTAAAAAACCCTAAATACCCATCAAGCGAAAGCTTATGTGGAATCTCGAGAGCTTTAGGTCTTCCTTGAGTCCCCAATCTTATATTTTTGAAAGGAAACTCTATTGCCTTATAACCATCAAACGCCAAATTCATAGTCGGGGTTCTGTACGGTTTTGTTGAATCCACCAAACGTTTCATGATGGCATCAACCTTTGGGGTAACCACGAGGTCGTTGTAGACCCAAACCGCGATTATACCACCTTCTTTACGAAGAACACGTCTCACTATGGCATAGAATCTTTTAAGGTCGAAATAGTGAAGAGACTGAGCGGCTACAATGAGATCTATGGAGTTTTCTCCACCGAGTTTAGCCACTAGATCGTCGTCTGACATCGATGCTGGAGTGTGAAGGTATGTGACTTTTGGGTGCGGCTTTGCAAGACTGATTTGTTTCTCGTTTATATCAGTTGCCACCACTTTTTCGTAGTAATCAGCGACCTATTTACACATATATGATTGAGATCACGATTAGTTCGTAAAAATTAAAAGATTCAAGTATTTTGAAGGAAATGATGTGGCAAAGGCTTGAGATTTAAAAAAAACTATTTTGGTTTGTTGATAAATTTATAAGTATAGAAAAAATATAACAAAAGCATATGAAGTAGATGAGAAAGGTAACTTACCCCAAGAGCAGCCTGACCGTTGCCGGTCCCAACATCCCAAGCCACCTTATGGTTGCTGGTTCGACCAGCCAACACTTTGTACCATATTGTCGGATATTTTGGCCTTGCGTTCAAGTATTCATTAGCTTGCTTTGCCGTCAGAGTAGCCATTTGAGCCATTTTTTCGTTTTTTTTCTTTCTTTCTCGTTGCTTCTGGTTAATAAACTGCATTTCTGCTTCATGAGTTTACATATAATAGTCTTGAAAATTTGGAAGGAACAAAAACAATCGAATCTCATACTCCACTCAACTTGTAGGTCTCGATTATCAATTAGGACTTAATTATATTTATTCTTTAGAGATAATGATTCTAGACAATGAATCTTTGACAAATACATCCGTGAGAACGCTAATCTGTTGTTCTTGTCAAACTACGAAAACTTACTTGTTACGATAACTTAGAATTAAATATCGCATTTATGCCGCAATCCACTATAGAGAAGATGTTTTAGCAATGTTCTCTACGAATAGAATCAACATTCGACAATTGATCACATTCACATCGGTCATCGGAATATATTAGTCACTTACCCAGGGCCGGCTCGGTGAGCAGTGCGACCTCCCCCGGGGTCCAAATTTTTCATTTTTTTTTAATTGGTTTTTTAAAAAGAAAAAAGCATCTTTAAGAACAAAAATAAATATACATGCTTTGTTTTATATGTTTTATATCTAAATTCAATAACCTTCTATACAATACATTTTTTATAAATTATGTTTAAATTGTGTGTTTTAATTATTATTAGAGGGCCTAAATTTTTTTTTTACCCAAAGATCAATCTATATTATAATAGTTGAGTTTTTGCTCACTTCTCATCGCGCCACGTCGACCTTTTGTGGGCTCCACTTTTAAAAAGTGTGAAAAAGTGTCAAGTCCATGGCTCGAACCCGGGTTATTGAGATATAAACACCAACACTTATACCACTAAGCTAAATGATACTTTGTATATTGATGGCCGAACCTAATATATATTTATGAAGGTTGGAAGTCATTGCTTCTTCGGCTTTCTCTGAGGGTCGGACCTACAAGTGTATTATGGGTTTCATTTTTTAATGGAATTCATCACGTTATATGAAAAAGGCTCAAGTTTCCAACAATTATGGTTTTCCTATATTATAAATTGTTGTCGTTTAACATGAGTTGGGGTTATTTTCACCATTGTCTCAAACAAATCTGAGTTACAGAGTTGCGCCATGTGTGTTCGTAATCTATTTTTTCACCGGTGAACTCTTCATGTTCCCATCTTAAATCACTTTATCATAAATGTTCTTGATTTGTAGCCCCTCTGTAAACCCTATATATATGATTCTCATCTTTGCTGAACCCAATCTGCATCTCCACAAAACTCATTGATTCCTCTTAGCTTTAACCATCTTCTAGAAAAAGTTTCTCTCTGCCTCTCCAGTTGCTCAAACCAGCGTCCCGGCGTCCATCACTCAACCTTCGAGTTCTTCAAACCGGAGTCCCGGCGTCCGTCACTCAACCTTCGAGTCACTCCGTCTTGGTCATAGTAGTCAGAGCATAGCCTTTGGCTTCCTACGCTTATGGGATTCCATGAACTTCAAGAAAAATAAGGAGTTTGTGAGAATCACGGTTCTCTTCCTTGATGAAAAGGTAAGTTAATCTTCGATCTATCACACTTATTTAACATAATTGTTTTAATTGATTTCCTGATTCTTTGTTGAATAATATTATTTGTAGATTTCGTGATTCATGGGTTTACTCCCGTCGGACGTGCTAATCATTACATACCATCTTTGAAAGCAGGTTCCATTGTGAAACTCGATCATTTTGAGGTTGCTAGGTGCTTAAGCATGTACAAGATAATTGATCATCCATTCCGCATTCGTTTTATCTCACTAACCATTATTGATGAAGTCATCACGGGTGCTCCTGAGATCAATCTCCAGTCAAGATTAGACTGTTCGACAATCTCCAAGTGATTTCGAACACAAACCTAGAAACTGGTAAACATACCATATTTGGCAGCTCCAAGCAAGATTACAATCATGCAAATTCAAGTGGAATGACATACCAACAACTGAAACTGGTAATTAGTCAACAGCTTATCCCATATTTTCCTTATTCTTAAAAACCCCACTGTGTTTCTGATCTATTTTTTCATCTACGCAACTTTAGCCTCTGTCATGGATAGCTCTCTCCTAGGGATTGCATTGACTATGGTTTCTGGGAAGAAAAAGATCTTGCTCCTGAAAAAAGACCATGACAACCCTGTTGTAAGCTTTTAGTTTGTGCAGAACAAAAAACCTTGATTTCTTTTCTATTTAGTATAGTGATAGTTGTTGACAATCATTAGTCATTTCCCAATATGTTTTTTATGCGGCATTTCAGAACTATCCATTCCAAGCAGAACAGCAAATGGAAGCTAATCTTTCTGGAAGCTCCTTGACTCCAAGACATAATCAGAAGATAGATGTTGGTGGGAGGTTGATCAAGGGAATACTTCAGAGAAGTGAGACGGCCTAGCCAGACTTCATCTTTTGTACAGCCTGAGCAAAGAGTGAAACCCATAAAACACGAGAGAAGAAAAAACAAAACACGAAATTAACATATTCAGACCTTCTCTCTTGCAGGTCTAACATTTGGCGCCGATGAAACTCAACACCCACGGCAGACGAAGCTGATGCAAGTAAACCTCTCATCAATCATGTTTAAAATCAATCTACGTTTTTCAATCTCACAAATTAAGAAACAATTTTACCTACATGAATCGGAAATTAGTGCCCACATTCCCGACAGAGAAAAAAAGGAGTTGAAGTCCTAACTGTTTTCTCAGTATCAGACTAAACCACACATTCAAGGCCCAGTTATTTTGAAACCCTAACATTTTAAAGCCCTGCTTTTAAAAATAAATTATATTGGGCTATATTTCAGACTTTTTTGTCAATCCCAAATCATCTATACCAAAGTCCAGAAAAAAATATATAAATAAAATAATTTCCTAAGTATGTAATTCTAAAAATGTTGTAAGTTTTTTTTAATATATTACAATTCTATGTTTTTCTAAAAACAATTGGTTAAATAAGAGGAAAAAATTATTTTATTGTTTATTTAAATTGTTAAATTTTTAAATCCAAATTTATTATCTTTTTTCATGCACTGTTTGATTTATATATAAACAACTACCTAAGTAAACACTAACAAGTTCCATCACCCTCAACTTTGAACATATAAGATATGAAAATATCAACATATGACTCCGTTGGTTCATTCTTATATCAAACTCATCAACCTATGTAATTTCCAAAGTTCCATCCATCACATTATAGACAAAAAAACAAAGAAACAATAAAATCCCGTAAACAAAACTATACAATGCACCTATAATGTAGTCGGCTCTGCGCTTACGCGGAGACCATGCACCTAGTAGAATCTATGAGGCTGCCTCCTCGCACCTTGTCCTATAGAAAAGAGAAATGGAGTAAAAATTTCTACAATAAATATTTATTTAAATTGCTGGCATAAATTTATAGCATTGGCCGTATAACACATTATTGTGATTAAATTTCTAAACAACATGATTTCAAGTAAAGACGTTTTGAAAATAAAAAGTAATGAAATACATAAATAACACATAGTTATGATTAGATTTCAAGACCAATGTCACTAAAACGAAATCATGTTTTTTGTTTTAAGTTTCCTATGAAAAAAAGGAAAAAAGTTTGCCAGATACGCCATTTATATACTAATATGGTGGGAACCATCAAATATATGAGAATAAGTTAATAATTACATAACGTTTATGTTAATACATGCCGTATATACAAAATAAATGATTATATAGTAGGAACATCACAATCGGGTTTAATTGATTTTAAAATTAGTTAATAAGGTCAATTCGTAATATATTAAACTTAAATCCAATTAACAAAATCCGACCCGATCCAACCCATAAACCCGGCCCATGTTCAAAATTCTCGCGAGTTTCGTTTTTAGCTTAATCGAAACTTCTTTTTGCCATCCAAAAACTTCTTTCTTATCAAACCACTGGAAAAAAAAATTGCATTCACCTCCACGCTAACACAAACGTAAAATTAAGAACTTAGTAAAGAACAGTTCAATTCAACATATCATAAAGCACAATTGTTGTACCTTGTATCATTCACATCCATAGAACCTTCGACCCGGATTTTTGTTTGTCCATGCTTGAGATATCTTCGCTGATAACCCACAATAACAAAGCACATTGCCTTCCCTTGCCGTGCTTCTTCGCTTATGGCTGGATCCTCCACCAAATTCCATCTCTCTCTATGTTACTATTTCTTTGTTACAAATCGGATTTTTTCTTATGAACCCTATAAAATTTGCTATTTGGCAAAGATAAGTGACATAACTTGAACACAGGTCGGGTTTATAGGTTGAGTCGGGTCGGATTTTGTTAATTGAGTTTAAGTTTAATATATTATGAATTGACTCCAATAACTAATTTAAAATCATTTAAATCCGATTTTGATGTTTCCACCATATAATCATTTACTTAATATATGTGGCGTGTATTAATATAAATGTTTTATACATATTCTCATACATTGGATGATTTTCACCCTATTAGTTTATATATGGTGCAGCTGGAGAATTTTTTTCCTTAAAAAAATAAAACCATGGAGTTTCTGTCCTCGTATCATGAATGAACGTCATCATATCACACGTGAACACATGCAACGGCGTCGGATTAAATCTCATTCTGAGATGAGCTTTGAGTTAGGCAAAGCCTAAAATTTCCTTACAAGAACAGTTCTTCCTGGGCCTCTTAATGTTTTGAAAAAAACAAATTCAAACCTACAGGTACAAACTATTTAGCGGTGAAATTGTGGCCCAACGGGAATCTCGGCCTCGTAGGTAGGCGATCGTTGTCACCGACGAACGTGAATCTCGTCTGTTGTTATGTTTTGTTTTTGGCCACTCACCCTTATCATCGAGAAACATCAATCTCTGAGATACGTGGCTCCATTGCCTTCCACATTTTTGTTGCATGCGAAGAAGAAAGACGAGTTGTTGAGACTGTTTGTCTGAAACTCTGAAAGAAAAAAGGTACGAAAATGACGGAGGAAACACCAAGGTATGTCTCAGTCATCACCCCCTTAGTTCTTGATCTCACCTGTGATCTTAGTGATTTATCAGATTTTTTCTTCTTCTTGGGAGTGGTTTTGTAGATATGCTGTAGTTACTGGAGCAAACAGGGGAATTGGGTTGGAGATCTGCAGACAATTAGCGAGCAATGGGATAAGGGTTGTTTTGACATCTAGAGATGTGAAGAGAGGACTTGAAGCTGTTGAAACACTGAGGCAGGAGATTGGAGTTTCTGATCAAAGCCTTCTCTTTCATCAGCTTGATGTCACTGATCCTGCTAGTGTCACATCTCTTGCCGAGTTTGTGAAAACCCAATTTGGAAAACTCGACATATTGGTATGATTAAGCTAGTGGATTTTTTTCTGATTAAGCTGCTCCTATTAGACTTTTGATTAACAGTTCTAGTAACGCTTAATCTTGAAAAAGCCAATTAGGTTTGCCTACTTTATGAACTTACATGTTGTGAACAAATGTGAATTAACCTCGAAGAAAACAAATAGAAGTGATATTATGAATGTGGTATTTTCGGCAATTTACCTTAAAAAAATCTTTATCTACTAAAAACCATGTCATTTTACTGATGTACATAAATTTAAAAAAGTTCTATAATTAACAGCAACGTTGAGTGATCTTTTGATTGCTTTACAGATAAATAATGCAGGGGTTGGTGGTACAATCACTGATGTTGAAACTCTACAAGCTGGAGCAGGGAAAGTAAGTATATTTGTTAAATAATAATCACTGAATCTTTGTCATAGTCTAATGCTATCTTCATGATTCCACATGGCAGGTAGGTTTCAACTGGGAGGAAACTATCACTGAGAATTATGAGCTAGCTAAAGAATGCATGAATATTAATTACTATGGACCAAAGAGAATGTGTGAGGCGTTTATTCCACTCTTGAAGTTATCTGATTCTCCTAGAATCGTCAATGTATCATCCTTCATGGGTCAACTAAAGGTACGAACAAAAAACATTCAAGAATGCTTGAGATATGTTGGCAGAGAAACCCTATTTTTACATTATTACGTTTGGTTAATGTTTAATATAGAATATATTTAACGAATGGGCAAAAGGAGTTCTGAGCGACGCAGAGAATCTAACTGAGGAGAGAATCGACGAAGTAATTAACAAACTTCTCGAAGAATTCAAAGAAGGAAAGGTTAAGACAAAAGACTGGGCTAGTGTTATGGCCGCTTACGTGGTTTCCAAGGCAGGGCTGAACGGTTACACGAGGATCATAGCCAAGAAACATCCTGAGATTCGCGTGAATGCTGTTTGTCCTGGCTTTGTTAAGACAGATATGAATTACAACACTGGAGTTTTGTCTGTGGAAGAAGGAGCATCAAGTCCTGTGAGGTTGGCTTTGCTTCCACATCAAGAAACTAATTCTGGTTGTTTCTTTTACCGCAAGCAACTCTCAGAGTTCTGAATTTTCTGCATGAGAAGTATCATAAACCTCCAAAAAAGTAATTAATGTAATCGGAGAATGATTGTTTAATCTACATAATGATATTGTCACAGAGATTGAGCTAGCTCAATCAACATATTGTTATTCATCTCATGCATGAATACATTCACATACAAGGCTACAAGTGTAACAGTTATATGTTGGTCTAATACATTGCTTTTACTTATAAAATGAATAAACAGTTTATGTATATGACCCGGATTATCTTAAGAGTCATGTTCTTCACCTGCTTCAGGGGGTACACCAGAAGCTTCTTCTTCTGTAGGGTTTGCTTCAGACTCATGTTCTTCGTTGGTTTCGGTTTTGTCTTCCTCAGAAGTGCGTTTGTGGTTAGCAGCGGCTAGGACATGACTGTAGTTACCTTTCTCGAGGAAAAGCTGATTGAAATGGACCTTACAGTAAAGGATACCATTGAGAGCAGCATATGAAGAGTGTGTTAATGGGCAGCCACCGTGTGCACATCTAAAGCAAGTCTTGTGGTAAGATTCTCCTTCCATTGTTATCTTCTCTAGGGGATAAACAGTTTTCTTGCAAGCTGCACATTTGTCTTGTGTTCCGCTAAAGAAGGATGATAACTTGCTTGGAGCCCTCGTCTAGAGATTCAAACATAAAATCAGATTAAAAAAATAAATAAAAAAGGAGAAACAAAAACAGAGGAATATGTGCATACCATTTCATTCGATTTATCTGTCTTTCCTGCTGCAAATAATTACATAGTAGCCAAGATTGTTAGCCTTTCAACGGAGGTTAAAAGAACAAAGCAGAAGGATTTTGGTAACTAACCTGTCTGAAAATTCTTGCTGAAGTTTCCAGATTCTTTAAAGAGCTGTTCAAAATGGGGCTTGCAGTACAGAACTCCATCCATGGATGAGTAGTTGCTAATCTGAGAAAGAAAAAAGAAAGATTCTCTTTTGTTTTTCTCCACAGAACCAAAAGAACAACAATGGTGTAAGAATAAGAAGAACAGAGAGGAAGAAGATAGATACCACGAGAGTGCCATTGCAATGGCTGCACCTGAAGCATGACTTGTGGTAAGGCATACCTTCCAAAGTCATCAAATCCATAACGTATACAGTCTTGTCACACGCCTTACATTTGTCTAGTGTACCTGTAAACGCCATTGTTCTCTCTTCTTCCTTTGCCTTCAGATCACAAAAAGAAATCAAACTCCGTTTTTGTCCAATCTATATGAGCTTTCTGACTTTATTCAAATTCTTGAATTGAGTTTTTTTTTTCTAATGGTTGAGATTCGAATGAGGAGAACCCTTTAAATATTTAATCTCTATATTCTATAATCTAATTTCGGCTAAATTTATTTTTATTCCATTTTGAAGTATTTATCAAGGGAGGGACGCATGAAAACATGCCATTATTGTAAACGTTTAAAACTTTTAACCATTGCTTAATTGACCTCTACTCAAAGCCAGTTCTAAACTTTTCAAGACCACAAGTCCAAAACAAAAACAAAAATAGCTGAATTTTTTTTTTAAAAAAGAAAGTTATGCACATGATCATAATCAAACCCAGCCTCTCGCATAGTTACAGCGGCCAACAAACCACTAGACAATTGACAGTTTTGGAAAATAGTTATATATTTAATAAATTGGCGGGTGCAAGCCTGTGCCAAGAGCCGGTTATGCCTCTACTGATCAGTCGACAGTTGTAAGCATGATTTGTTGTGTGGCTAGAAAGATCAGTTATGAAAAACTAGGTTGAGAAATTGAAACGTGCAAAGAAACATAAATGATAATATGGGGGTTAATACTGTATATATTGTAAAGATGATCGTCATCTTGACATTATCCAATTCTACAGGGGTCCGTCCTTTCTTTATTATCAAGAAAAGTCTCAAAACTCAGGAAAGAACTTATAAAATGTAGGGGTCATATATGAAATCATTATTGAGAAAAGGAGGATTGCCTTGAAATAATAACAGAAAATCAAGATATTAATGCGAACTAATAGAAAGTTCAAGGGCCATATGTATAAATAAAAGCTAAAAGAGTGAGAAACTCTGAAAGAAGTGGAAAATCCATTGACGCGCCCGCCCCCTGTAACAAGAAGGACGGAGAGCGTGACCCGTCACTTTCTATATTCCCTGTAACCCAAATTTTTTCCCGAGAAAATGTTCCGTTACGCATTCTCTTCTTCAGTTTTGTGAATAAACGAATCGGAACTCTCGATTCGTTTTTCCTTGTCGGTTATCGGCTTATACGAACACTCCGATCTCGCTCGCCCTGAGTTCCACGATCAGTTTCTTAAAACCCTAGGTTGTGCATTCTCTCATACTTGTGATGAATAACAACAGAGGAAGATATCCACCGGGGATGGGAACGGGACGTGGAGCGCCGCCTAATCCCGATTATCAATCGCAGAACCATCATCAGCAACAGTGGACAAGACGCGCTCAGCTTCCTGGAAACGCTAATGAGGTCCAGAAGACGACGTCTCCGCCGCCCGTAGCTAGCAGCGACCCTAAGTAAGTTACCGTTTCTTGGAAAAACAACTGCTCAGTACGTTATGAATGATTGTAGAAAGCTATCTGTGTACTGTGATTTGAATTTAGGAAGAAGCTTATTATTATCAGACTGTGTTCTCCGTTTACTCTCAGTGGCCAAGATTGGAAGGCAACGTTGAGGCTCCCACCTCCCGATACTCGTTACCAGACTGCGGTACGAGATTTTCTAATGAGTGGACAAGTCTCCTTATGTGTATGTGAACCTTTCTTGTTTTTTTTTTTTGTGTGCAGGATGTGACAGCTACTAAAGGAAACGAATTCGAAGATTACTTTCTGAAAAGAGATCTGCTCAAGGGGATATACGAGAAGGGCTTCGAGAAGCCATCTCCTATTCAAGAAGAGAGCATTCCCATTGCTTTAACCGGTAGTGATATTCTTGCTAGAGCCAAAAACGGCACAGGGAAGACTGGTGCCTTCTGCATCCCAGTCCTAGAGAGAATTGATCCTAATACCAATGTTATTCAAGGTAATGCTCGTTCCCTTTTCGAACTCCCTCTTTTATTTGTGAAAATTATTAGTTACTCTCTGACTGTGTTTCTTGTTTTTTGTTATACAGCCATGATTCTAGTTCCAACACGAGAGCTAGCTCTTCAGACATCACAGGTTTGCAAGGAGCTTTCCAAGTACTTGAACATCCAGGTTATGGTCACCACTGGTGGTACCAGTCTGAGAGATGATATCATGCGGTTACATCAACCTGTGCATCTGCTCGTTGGAACTCCTGGAAGGATCTTGGATCTTACCAAAAAGGGAGTTTGTGTTTTGAAAGACTGTACGATGCTTGTCATGGATGAGGTGAGCTCCTGATTGCTTTTGCTAATATCTAGGCCTCAAATTTATTGTTATCTATCTTGTGTTATAAGATTCAAAGTTTCTGACTCCTTACAAACTATCTTACCAGGCCGACAAGCTTTTATCGGCAGAGTTCCAACCTTCTCTAGAGGAATTGATACAGTTTCTGCCACAGAATCGTCAGTTTTTGATGTATTCCGCTACATTTCCTGTTACTGTGAAAGCCTTTAAGGATCGACATCTCCGGAAGCCATATGTTATCAATCTCATGGATCAACTCACGCTTATGGGTGTCACACAATATTACGCTTTTGTTGAAGAGAGACAGAAGGTTCACTGCCTCAACACACTGTTCTCTAAGGTCAGATGTTCTAGAACAATCTCAGTAACTACATAAGGATATGCCTACTCGATTTGGATGATCTAAAATAGTTATTGTATTTGATTGCAGCTGCAAATAAACCAATCGATCATCTTTTGCAACTCTGTCAATCGCGTGGAACTGTTGGCAAAGAAAATTACAGAACTCGGTTATTCGTGCTTCTACATTCATGCGAAGATGGTTCAAGACCATAGGAACAGAGTGTTCCATGAGTTCCGCAATGGTGCTTGCAGAAATCTCGTTTGCACTGGTATGCTTTGTGTCCTTACGAGCATGTACTTTGAACAATGATCAACGTGTACATGATGCCTGAATGTTTATGACTGATTGGAAAATGAACTGGTGCAGATCTGTTTACTCGTGGAATTGACATTCAAGCTGTGAATGTAGTGATTAACTTTGATTTTCCTAGGACGTCTGAGTCGTATCTACACAGGGTAAGTCGAAACAAAACCTATTTCTGATCTAGCTTCTGTAGTACAACCTCGTTTTCTTCGTAATACATGCTGTGAAATGTTCAGGTGGGCCGATCAGGACGTTTTGGACACCTTGGGTTAGCTGTGAATTTGGTAACCTATGAGGACCGTTTTAAAATGTATGTTGCTTTTAGCCTCTTACCTTGTTTTAGTTTTCTCTGTCAGTCATTTGTCATTGTTTTTGAAAACAGGTATCAGACTGAGCAAGAACTTGGCACTGAAATCAAACCAATTCCTTCGAATATCGATCAAGCAATCTACTGCCAGTAACTGTAACCGCACGAGAAAATGTTTCCACCCGAAGAGACACAGTGTTGATGAGAATGGTGAGGCAAAATCTTTTCTCTTAGCTTTGTCAAAAACATCATTTAATTGCTTCTTAAAACTAATGTCCCGCGATGTTCAGGTGTTTCTCAAGCTAGAAGGAGATGAGGGAACTGATACTTGGTGGTTCATGTAAAGACAGACTCGTTACATGGACGCACCGGAGTTGTTTGGTTCGGTTTGGTTTCAAATCTCTCTCTAGACTTTGTTTTGTGGTTCGAATGAAACCTTTTTTAACGTTGGCACTTCTCTAACTTGCGAGTAAGATAGAACATGGCTCTCCTCCTCTTTTTTTTTTTTTTTTTTTTTTCTTGTTGGGTTTTATTTGAATGACTATGGGCTTTAGCCCATTTATGATCTTCCTATTACGACAATTGCATAAAAAAAATTCTCCAATCCAGACCTAAATTAATTTAGCTTGTTTTGTAATTCACAAGATTACCAAAAAATCTGTGGATTTCAAAGTTAAATTTATCATACAATGATTTGCTATGTTATTTCTATAGTGTTGTCCATTGAAGCTTTTGTTTTGAAGAATTTCTTTTTCAAAATAACACATTTGATTCAGATTTTTTGGTGGAGATATCTCGTTATTTGATAAAAGATATGTCGCATTTAATTCTTTCATGAAAATAAACATATATGAAACATATGTAGCAGAGAAAGAAGCATATATATGAAATACTGAAACAATAATATTTATTAAAAATTAAAATAGTGATAATGAAACTGCTACTTTGACTTGTAGCTGACCACATTTATGGAGATATCAAACAGACCCCATCTTTGGTCTGCAAGGTTATGACACAATAGTATCTTCTCTTTCTTTGACTCTTTGTAATCCCTAAGCCTAGACGCATTACATGTCGAGTTTCTATTGGCTTGTTCTTTGACTTTGTAATTTTTTTATACTAAGAAACTAGCAATAATTCGAGTAAAAAGCTCACCACAGAAAACTTTGGCAAAAATAACTCTCATAAAGTCATAATATAAAAGAAAACATATGTATAAATGGCCACTGTTCTCGTTTTTACTATTATAATTTAAATTTAAAACGTGTTTGTCGCATCAAACTGATTCTCCTTTCGGCTCTACCAGTCTACAAAGTCATTGTCGTCTCCATTACTTCAACTTCTGCTTCCTTTCTTTAATAACTTGTTCAATAATTTTCGTAAGACAAAAAACAATAATAAATGTATCACTCTGATTTTTGTTTCCCGGCTAAAGAAGAGGGATGTCACGTAAGATCCGCCATTAATGCTCTTTTTTATTTTGTTTCCTGTTTCTTGCAATTTGAAAACCTGAGAACCCTAGCCCACTTCTTTACTTTGTCTTAGCTGTTTTCGACAACCCTAATGAGGATAATATCAATCACATTCACTCACCTTCAAAAATAGAAATTTTTTTAAACTGAAATTATATTATTTTCTCAAAGAAAATTACTTAGATGTAATTACTCACCCCATTAGGCAAACACAATTTTTTGCTAAATTCTATTAATCAAAATCTCAAAGATATAGGATTTGGAAGATACCATAGGTCCATAGGAAACCCTTTTGTATTTACATTTCTCAACAAAAATACAAAAAATCCGAATATTTGCAATCATGATTTTACGACCTGTTGTTGCTGTCATAAACATTAAATACAATATATAATAATGTTGTACGAGTTTTGCGTGAAGTAAATGCCCCAGGGCCAGCCTCGAAGCTCGCTGATCGTCCTTTCTCAGTTCTCCTCTATTCCTTCCACACACAATCGTATTTATTTCATTTTTTCTTTCTTTCTTATTCCTATTTTATTTATTTTATAATATATCTAATATCTATCTGTATATAACTGGTTCACCTTCCCTTTGGCTTTTTATTTCATCTTTACGACATTAAAACGAGACCAAACCAAAAAACATTAATAGTTTTACCACCTTTTTACAAAAATTCTCTCCTTTTGATCCTATCTTCTCCTTTTTGAACTTTGAAGGTTTGTCTTGTCTCTTCTATGATGTTTCTAACACTCTTACTATATGCTCACTAGTTTTTATCTGTCTTTTTTCTTTAAACGTTTTTGTTAGGGAGGTGAGCCAAAATGGGAAGAACGCCTTGTTGTGACAAGAAAGGTTTGAAGAAAGGTCCATGGACAGCTGAAGAAGATGAGATTCTCGTTGAGTACATCAAGAAAAACAGCCATGGAAGCTGGAGAACACTCCCAAAGAACGCTGGTAAACAACAACGCACATTCTTTCCTCTTTAGGACTTTTATTTGATTATTTAGTTTTACAAGAAAACAAAGTTTTCATCTTTTTTTTTGCAAAAAGGGCTACTTCGCTGTGGAAAGAGTTGTAGACTGAGATGGACTAACTATCTAAGACCAGACATAAAGCGTGGTCCTTTCACTCCCGAGGAAGAGAAACTCGTTGTCCAGCTTCACGCCATTCTCGGCAACAGGTCTTTCTTTACCTCGCTTCTACTTTGTCTAAATCCTCTGTTTTTGAATCCTCTGTTGTTTATGGGTCAGGTGGGCTGCTATAGCAGCACAGCTTCCAGGGAGAACAGACAATGAGATAAAGAACCTATGGAACACTCACTTGAAGAAGCGTCTGCTAAGTATGGGTCTTGACCCCAAAACCCATGAGCCGTTACCTTCATTTGGTCTAGCCATCCAAGCTCCAGCTTCGCCAACAACGCGCCACATGGCTCAATGGGAAAGTGCTAGGCTTGAAGCTGAGGCAAGGCTCTCTAGAGAGTCAATGCTTTTCAATCCTTCTTCTGCTGGAGGTGGAGGCAAAACTGATTGTGATCACTTCTTGCGCATATGGAACTCACAGATTGGTGAATCTTTCAGAAACCTTGCACCGTTTGATGAAACAACTACTAGTCAAAGCCCTTGCTCTAGGACAACAACAACAACAACAACAACATCTTCCTCATCAGCTGCACTTCCAAAGAGCTCAACGAACTCCTGTGTTGGGAAAGAGATTGTTGTGAAGACTCATCATCATGGCTCTGATTCTTATTCTCCATGTTCCAACAATCTCGAAGATGTTTCGTCAGACTCTGCTCTTCAGCTCCTGCTTGACTTCCCAATAAGTGATGATGATATGAGCTTCTTGGAAGAGAACATTAGCAGCTACTCTAAATTCTAGCCATGTGAAAAGAAAAAAACTTATCCAAGTAGAGATATGGCATCTATGTAAAAATCAGGATTAGTTGGTTATTATCAATCCTTTTTATGATTCAATGATGCTCCAGAAAACTGCAAGAGAATGAACACATTTTCTACACAAAAAAAAGTCTATTAAAAATCAATATGCACACAACTTTACAATCCATTGAATAGAGAAAAGAGTGAAATGTTTAGACTTTACACTTAAAAAACTCTTCTGAGAATGAACAATGAACAACATTTTAACACTGAATTTTACACAAACAAGATTACAATTCATTGAATAGAGAAAAGAGTGAAATGTTTACACTTTACACTTGAAAATGAGATTTGGGACAATACCTGTTGTTTGTGTCCATGGTTTTTAAATTCTAATGTTATTTAAAAATTTATCCAAACTGGATATGGTATCTATGTAAATCAGCATTGGTTAGTTATTATCAATCCCTCTTGATGATGCTTCAGAAATTTGCAAGAAAATGAACAATTAACACATTTTTTTTCACTCTGATGTTCACACAAAAAGTCAATATACAAACAAAGATTACAAGCCATTGAATAGGAGAAAGAGTGAAATGTATAACATTTTACAGTTTGAAAAACTCATTTGAAAGCAAATTTTAAAAGATCAGAAACAACCACAGGTTGCCTTGGGGACAATACCAGTGGCTCTGAATTTAGCAGCCATCTCTTCAGCTTTGAGAACATCTTCTCCACGCTTAGCTTCAATCATGGCTCTCCTCTCTTCTGCTTCTTTGTGAATAGCTGCAACTTTGTTCTTCATCTTCTCTGCATACTCGGCTTTCTTATTCTCAAGTTGCTCCTACATTAATTTTGATTAAGTTTAAACAGTTTCACATGTCTCTCTCTCTCTCTTTTTGATATAAGTTTTATTATTATCATACCTCGATTTTCTTGAGCTGAGCTTCAACAGCTGCTTTCTTGCTGTTCTCCCAAGCAAGAATATCAGAGATCTTTTTCTCAGCTCTGTTCAATGTCTCAATTGTTTTAGCAAAGAAACCTAAAAGACTTTGTCAAACAAAAGCTATGTAAAAACACATGTCCTACTTGTGCTCTGCTTTGCTCTTTTCGCTGTCTTCCCATGCTTTGACATAAGCCAATGTCTTCTCCTTTGACAAATCAGCTAGCTTCACATCTAACACCAACCCACCAATTATACATCAGCTCAGTAACTTCCATAAACAGAAAGTAGTTTTTTTGTTTGTTTCAAACTTACCTCTATCTTGCGAACCAGAGGAAGAAGATTTCTTTGGTGCTGCAGGCTCTACAGGTTCTGTAAAAGAAACTCATTCTATTATATTATATAATAGCAACAAAAACAGCGAAATCTCCCAAGTCAGGATCTCTTGATTGTGTAATAAAACTACTATTTTAGGGTTGTTGTATATATTACAGTCTCTTGATTGTGTAGTAAACCTACTAGAATAACAAGAATCCCATAACTCTATGAAAACATAACAAAGTTTACCTAATTAAGAACATTTTTTCCCCTAATTCATCATCAAAGCAGAAGATTACCAGAGAACTTACTCTCAACAATGGCAAGGGCTTTGGAGTCATCAGAAGTTTTCTCCCGAGCCGGAGCTGGAGCAGGAGCCGGAGCCGGAGCCGGAGGTGCTGTGTCTAACGTTATCTTCTGTTCCTCAGCCATAGTCTCTCTCTCTCTCAGCCGAATATGGAAAACAGCGAATTAGACGATAATGATAATTTGATTAAAGGTTTATACTTTGGTGATACCCGTTAAAAGCTTTTTGTTTTTTTTTTTTGGTCAAAACCCGTTAAAAGCTTATTTAACCGCGTTTTTCGGTTTTAACAACTAACTTATTTTCTTGTCCGTTGATCTCTAAAAGTCATAGATCGTACGGCTGTAAAGTGAATAGTCTGTTGCTGAGCACGTAAACTGCGGTACAGGAGATTTTAAAACTCATCTTGCCGACAGACAGGTAGTAATACTGTTAACAACCCCACGTAATAATATTTCTTTTTTTTAAGCACTACAGACTGTTTTGTGAATAGTACTTTAAATATTTTCTTTTAAAATAATAATATTTCGGACAAAAGCGTGACGTGGATGGAGGAAACGCTGGAGACAGATACAAGGAGGATGTTTTTCTGAGTTGTCTTTGACCCCACGCACGTTAGTGACGCGTGGTGGTTATCCTTTTCTTTTTTTTCTAGCGCGGTTGAGACGCATTATAGTTAATGGGCTTTTATCTATTGGGCTGGCTTCCATTTTTATAAGTTCTTATCCTAAAGTGTCCAAAGAGCTATCTGACAAAGTTTGTTGACCAAAGATTAAACTACCCGAGAAGATTTTGTTTACCAAACAATAGCGACATATTCTTTAGGCAGACTGTTTAACATTTGTCTCTGTTGCATCAAATGAGAATCGATGAACCTTCTTGTAGATGACACAGGCCTTTTCTGATTTTCTTTATTAATATACATTTCCATCTCTTTTCTGATTATCAGTTACATATAGTAAGTCCCTTTTTTCAATTATAGTAAGTTTAAGTTTGACCATCTGCCTGGTAAGCATATTTTATAAGCAAAATTTATTCGGAGAAAGAATTAAGCTCTAGAAAAGACCTAAGCATAAGTTTTCTAAACTTTTTTTCTTGTAGACAAACGCAAGAAGAGTTTTAGCTGTAAATCTATCGTTTACTTTGATAACATTTCTCATTGCTGTTAATCTTATTGATTCGAGTAACTTCTTAAATAGTAAGTACGTACAAAACATTCAAGTGTTATCAGTATTTAAAGAAGTTAAGAATAATAATCTCAAATGGCTTAATTGACGAATAATGAAAAATTAGCAACCAGAATGTGCCTAACTATCTATTGACCTTGATGTGCCTAATTATTATTGACCTTTGGTGTGCGGCGTGTGCCTATAGTCTGAGACTTGTCAAGGTTAGATAAGCTACTAAACGTTTAATTGGCCCTTGTAGTTATTTTGTGTGTAATAGAGTACCAACCTCTTACAATGAACTACGTTAATCCATTAAATAATGTTTTGAAAGAAAATGATACATCTTCAGTGCTGCGTATTACATTTTTATTTAAATCTATAATATCCAATCAAAGGTTCTAACCTAAAACATTCTATCACTTATAGTAGAATTTAAAGTACAATTAGTCAAATGCTGAAATCCAAAGACACATAGAGAAGTTGTTATAAACAATGTATGCATGTAAGTCTCTAGAGAATAGAGCTGCGTATAGGTTAGGTTAAGGGAGGAAACTAAACAAGAGTGGAGAGTCTAGACTGTCTAGCGATCATTAACCAACCAGACCCCCTAGTTAAATCACAATACAAAAGAGTGGACTTTCGCTCTTAGTCTTTTGTTTCATTGCTCTTTTGCCCGATCTTCTATTTATTATCATATCTCTTTCGTTAATTCCTTATTACATAATATAAAGTATGAACAGATTCATGCATCAACGGGGAAAAAGAAGCATGAAGTTGAATAACAATGATGAACAACACAAGGTGGTGTCGTTACTTGGAAAAAACGTCGTGAAAGCTACTGTTTTCATCGTTGTTTCTCTATTCATACTGGGCTATCTCCATTTTGTGAGTTTTAAAATAATATATAGGGAAAATTGTCAAAACAGAATAAAAAAACAGAATGGTTGTCCCTATGGTATAAATTCAACTTTGTCCATTTTATCTCTCTTTTACCCTTTTATTTCTGAAACTTAATAAAATAAATAGTTTTATGAATCAAAAAAATTATTAAAAATATAAACTATTAATGGAACACCAATATACAGAAGGACATATTTTTTATTTTTTCAAAAACTTAATAAATAAAATTTCCAATTTACGTTCTACTAAAAGTAGAAATCGTCTTCTACGGAAATTGGGTTAGTAGAATGCAAAATCCAGAATAAACACGTACATCTACTTGTTTTGGAACGTAAAATCTACTTTTGATTCAATATCTAAATATGGGGAATGCGAATTCTACTAATTGTAAAGATATCTACGTTTCTGAAAAATGCAGTTTCTACTTTTAACAAGTATTCTAACATTTATCGAACGTGAAATCTGAAAACTACACAAACGTCTAAAGAAGGTAGAAATTACATTCCTTATTATTTTCATGGTTCTACGCATTGTAGAAGGTGTCTTCTACTAATAAAATCACCTGTTTTTGGCGAAAATAAAGGAAAGTCAGTTAACAAAATATTCTAAAAATATTCTAACTTCCTAAAATGGTTCTGCTCGATTTTCTTTGTCAATTTTTTTTTTAAAAAATGATTTTGCCTTTCTTCTTCATGAATCTATGATTTTTTCATAGTTTCTCTTTTGATTTTCAGAAACTTTTGTTCTAGATTAGATGCATATCTATACAACATGTGGTCTTTGGGAATTAGGTGCAACTACGGGATGGATTTTTGAGGCTGATGGCAAAGGGGGTAGGCTATTGTTAGTGGAATCAAATTGTACTTTAGATGAATTAAAAAGGATGATTTTGGAGGATTTTGGTATGGAAGAAGAAATCATAGCCGATTTGGAGTTAAGTTATCTACCTGCTGAGTTGATCAATACTTCAGGATGTCCACCTGTGATCATTGCAAACGATCGTCAGCTTCATAATTTTGTTCGATTTGTTCAAAAGAGTGCTTCTACTCGATTGTGTGTAACATGTAAAGCCAAGGCTGAGAATCCGAATAAAGAAGCCTTTGATCTTAACAAACCGCCAGCTGATCCATGTACTCATGAAGAGAAAGGAAACTCGTTTGACAATGGGGACGAATCAGCTCCTGTGTATGCTGAGAGGCAGGGGAATAAGAAGAATGAAAAGCGGAAAGGAGTCGCAGTTGATGAGGATGGGGACTATGATGCTGATACCATGATCTCTGAAAAAGAGAACATACATAAAATGTCAAAGTTTTCTCTGCTCCATGTTGTTAAGGTCGGACAATTTTTTGAGAACAAAACTTTGTTGAAGGCGACTTTCGAGATGTGTGCAATGAAGCATAACTTTGACTACCAGGTTATCAAAACGGATAGACAACTTTGGTATGTTAGATGTGCAGATAATGCATGCAATTGGGGTGTTCGAGCAGAGTGTCTGAAGGATTCATCATATTTCATGATCAAGAAGTATGTCGGTAAACATACATGCGCACCTTCAAGCAAAACCAAAGCGGGTAAGACTGCTTCAGCAAAAACAATAGGCAGTCTGATTATGCATAAGTATGTAGGCGTCAAGGAAGGGCCGAAATGTAATGATATCATACAGATTATGCGTAGTGATCATGGATGCGAGATATCAAAATCTTTAGCATGGGATGCGCGTGAATATGCGATCAGTGCAGTTAGAGGTATTCCAGAGAGAAGTTATGGGAAAATACCAAAATACTTGCACATGCTGAGAGAGGCTAATCCAGGTACACACACATCCTATGAGATTGACGGAAATGAGAACTTTCGTTACCTATTTATTGCATTTGGGCAATCGATAAGAGGATTTAACAGAGTCATGAGGCGGGTTATTGTGATCGATGGGACCTTTTTGAAGAATAAATACAAAGGAGTTTTACTGGTTTCTACGGCTTTAGACGGAAATTCAAATTTGTATCCTATTGCGTTTGGAATAGTCGACTCAGAGAATGAGCGTTCTTGGGAATGGTTTATGAGACAACTTAAGGTTGTCATTGCAGATGATCATGATTTGGCTTTTATTTCAGACAGACATGGGTCTATCGCTAAGGCAATTGAAAACGTGTATCCATCAGCCAGACACGGGATTTGTATTCATCATTTGTTGAATAATGTGGTCACATATTTCCATGGGAAAGGACTTGCTGGGTTGGTTTCAAAGGCGTCCAAGGCTTATCGAGTTTCTGAGTTTGAGAAGACATTTGCTACTGTGTGTAATATCAGTCCGGCAATTGGAGATTATCTTAGGGAAGCTGATGTGCAAAAATGGGCTAGATGTCAATTCCCTGGATACAGATACGACATAAGGACAACCAATCCTGCTGAATCTATCAACTCTGCTTTGCGTTCACCGAGAGAGTATCCAGTCATCCCTTTGTTAGACAGTATCAGGGAAATGTTAACACAATGGTTTTATGAGCGTAAGAAACTGATTTCAAAGCATAAACATCCTCTGACTAAAGATGTAGAGAAAAAAATAGAGAGGAGAATCGGGAAAGGCGCCACATTTGTAGTTTACCCTGTCAGTGCTGGTCGATTGCTTGTTAGAGGTGATAAATTCGACTGCTTAGTTGATTTGGATAGAAGGACTTGTTCATGTGGAAAGTACACCCTTATGAAGATCCCTTGTAGGCACGCAATTAAAGCTGGTTTTCATGTTGGAAGAGAGCCACACACATTGACTGATTTGATGTATACTACAGGAGCTTGGAGAGAAGCTTATGAAGAAAGCATAAATCCTATTGATGTTCCTGAGGATGCTTGGTCTATACCAGAAGATGTTAAGAAAGTCATTGTTTTACCACCACAGACAAGAAGATCAGTTGGAAGAAAAAGAAAACGCAGATATGAAACTGCGGAAGACAAAATTCGGTCATCGCAAATATCACGAAGAAAGCAGCCTCGGAAGTGTAGTAGATGTGGTATTAGTGGGCACAACAGAGCAACTTGTCAAGTACCAATATAGTCAGTCACAAATGGTAAGGGGTGAGGTTATATAGGCGGTAAATTTATGTGTTTTTATAGCTTGGTTTATGTGTTTGATGTATGGTTCTTTGTGTCACAGGTTGCTCTGTTCAAGTTTGCAAGTGGCGGTAGATGGCGAGCTAGGCGAGCTTATTTCAAAGTGCATTCTCATCATTTGGATAAATTTCACAGGTTGCTTTGTACGGTTTTTTTCTTCTAAACACTATAGGTTCTCTTTTCAATTGGATAAATTTCGTTTGGATTTTTTCTCATTTTCATTGTTAAGCATTGGCATCATTCTTCTAAGTTTCATTGTTATACATTGCCATCATCATTCTTTCTCAGTTTCATTGTACTCGATTTGAGAAAACCCCTCGAAAATGAACCAAAACAAAGCCATAGTAAGAACCATAAAATGTGACATAGTCATTGTAAGAACAAAAGAGATTGAAGCAAAATACTAAGAACCAGTAGACTGGTTTCATTCATTCTTGACTTTACCAAAACACAGTAGAATGATTCCTAAACAACTAATTCAAGGGAATTTTTTTGCTTCCTTACTTCTTCTTCAACTGTCTCTTTCATACTCGTTTTCAGATCTTCAATTGCTTCTGTTATTCTCCCTTGCTCTGCATCTAGCTTTTGAAACTCATCAACCAAAGCTTCATCAACCCACTTAAATAAATGGGTTTCATTTTTTCGCTACATAGAAGAAAAATAAAGTCAGGACAGCGTGTTCGTCTCTCTTAATCAAAAATCGATTCAGACAAAAGATATCAAAGCCATGACCAACGCCTTTAACAAAACAGAGTTTCGATATGAACAGATAACTATTATGTATTTGAATCCTTAAACAAATCGAAACCATGAACCTGTGACCCAATTTCGCATCTATAGAACCGTCGGTAAGGATTCTCATCTGTTCTCGAATAGAAAATCACAACCCCCTTCCCACACCAGCACCTAGATGGCACCCCGTACGAATATCGCCTTGGAGTATTCATGTTTTAGGAAAATTGATTCAGAGAGAAAAATGTTCTCGACAGAGAAGAGAATTCTGAAAAAATGGGGAAAACTCGGGTTTTTGGTTTAAATATGTCGGGTATTAGGTTATTTGTGGATCTAATTCGGGTCGGGTTTTATTGCTGATTTGGATCAAAAGTCGAGTTTACAAGAAACCAAGTTTAGTGTATTGGATTTGATTCGTTTATATACTCTTATCGGTTGATTTCTTCTACAACGGCTATTAGAATGCATGATTAATGTTGTTTTGGTTTCTCGTTAGGGTATGTTTAGGGTTTCGTTATGTAGGGCATGTTTAGGATCTCGTTATGTAGGGCATGTTTAGGGTCTCGTTATGTGTTTTTAGACTCTCGATTGAATGACTGGTTTCTGTTTAGGGTATGTTTAGGGTATCGTTATGTTTTCGAACGTTGTCTCATTTAGGGTATTGTTTAGGGTCTCGTTACGGTTGATTGTTGTCGCCGACATGACTTTTTTGGGTCTCATTAAACACATTGTCAAAAACTTAGAATAATAAACCCAAAAGCAATTCATTAGAGGGATTAAGCATTCATGTTCCTAATAAAACACACATTAGATTAAGCATTTTTATCCTAAAAGTTATGATAAAAGCCGAACTAGTTACATTTAAAAATCGATTCTCACAGAATCTCTTCTACGGTTGAAGTGAGACACTCTGGAGGTTCATAATTTGACATCCTCTCAACCAATTCCGGGTCGTTTGCCGCTTCCCATAGATCCCACAAAATTCTGTGGCGAGCTTCTTTGATGTTACCATCATTCACCATCGACAACTTCAATCCAAGCGAGTGGCACTCGATGAACTTTATTGTATAGACACCACAATCACATGCACTTTTATTCAGCTTACCCATGGGGACATAGTGAACCGTATATGCAGCGAACGTAAAGTCCTTCTGGTAACTCGGTGGCTGAACTGCCTTGACAATACGAGGAACAAGATTTGCGAACCCATCCAATTCCTTGTACCTTTTTCTGCCCGAGCAATCAAACACATCAATGCTCCTCGTCACGAAACTGATACACAATGCGATCCAATGATTCCCGCTAACATGAACAGGGACATACAGTCGATCCACATCTACATTCCATATCTCTTGTGTCTGTCCATGTGGTGGAAGGACCCCTTTGCCGTACTGCACTAGCAAATCATGAAGCTTGTATTTTCTTATACCCGCCTTGAAACTCTCATACTCCTTTTTAATCATGTTGCTGAAGACAACAGACATGAAGGCGACACGGTGAAGTTTCCATCGTTTCAGAGATGTTCTCTCCCTGTATACGTACATCATGGCGTCAATCTCCTGCATATTACGATGATGTTAACACACACCATGTATGGAAAACACACATGAAAGCTAAAAGTATAAAGGTTTTACCGAGTTGTGAAGCCACTCGGTTCTATCCATAAGACGAGTACCAATCTCAGCATCTAACAATGAAGGTCCAATCCGTAGAGGTCTGTAACCAAAACAATGATAAAAGTTCAAAACAATGATATGGTTTGATTAAATTTTAAAAACACATGATATAAAAATGAGAATTTACTTACTTGGATTTAATTAACCAAGTGCTAACTTTTTCCCAATCCTCTTTACGAAGATACACCAATGCCGCATCTGCTGAGGCTTCTCCGGCTCGATCTATTTCCTCATCATTTAACTTCGGTGGGGACATGTTGAAGGGTTTTGAGTTTTCGACTTTCACTTGAGAAAGATCAAACCCATCAACATATGTATCTTGGGACAATTCCCTTAATTCTTGTGTGCTCAATCCAAAATCAAACTCGTTAGTTTCTATACCATTCTTTAACCAATCCTATTCATTAAAACCAAAAAAAAATATATGTAAGAAGTCTTTCAATCAAAACACAAAGAAAGCATTACATTCATGGAGTTATCATTACACAAACATTCAAGCATATTACACATTTATAAACCTATTACAATATCCGAAAGTTTTACATAATATTACACTGTGAAAATGTTTAGTTCCAAAAACAACCTAACTCCAAAAGACTAGTTCCAGCACCCTTACGCGGCATCCTAGATACAAGAACATCAAGTTCTACACTTTCTTTTAGGAAGTACCTTTTCCTTTGCTGGAGCTTGAGCTTGAGCTTGATTGACCTTTTTCTTTGCAGGAGCTTGAGCGGTTTTGGTCTTAGGCGCAGCTTCATCGGTTTTGCTCTTAGGAACGCTTCCTTCTGCCCTCAAACTGATTGCTTCCCTGAGCTGTGAAACCTCGATCTCCATGTTGCCGATCCTCTCTTTGAACATGCTCTCCATACTCGCCATTTGCGCTCTGAGTATATCGCCCAAGGAACTGATAGATGAGTGGACCAAACCCTCAATGAAACTCTTAGTTTCTTGATCAATACTCTGTTTTTTTCTGCTGTTCGCTTACACAACAACTTCTTCTTTCTTGACTCGGCTCCTTCATCCTGAATCTTTCTCTTGCCTCTTCCAGCAACATGGACCGAAGATGTCTCCACATCTGCTGCAATATCAGTAGCATCCACACTCTTATCAGCTTCTGACTCTGTATCGGCTTCCTCCATCTCAGTCTCTTCATCCTCTATAACTGGCCATTCTGTGTTGCTCCAATCAAAGTTCTTTTTAATCCTATCGAGAAGAAGCTCCACACGCTCATCTTCCATCTCATCCTTCCTTGTATAATCAGCATCCCTCAACACATCACCATTGCCACTTACTGAAATTACCGAGAACAAATCTCCCTACAAAACAATTATTACATTATAAGCTTTAAAAAATATGCAACAGCCATATAAAAGAATACAATAAATATTCATACCTTCTCAGTAAACGATTCCTCAAGTTGAATGATGTCTTCATAAGAAACTTTTGCAACTCCTTTCCAATTTCCACACCTTGGACCGCAGAAACTGTCCGAGACTTTGCTGCCACATATTTCTCCAAAATCCGGAATTGCTTCCATAATCCAAATCTGGAACGCATAGGAGAACCCCTCGAAAATGTAGCTGTTCTTCTTACCCAACTTCTTCCTAACCTTCTCAATGGAACTCAGTAAGAAGTCGTAGGAGTGAAGACCCCAATGGAAGTTCCGAAGCTTCTCGAGATCCATCACCAGCTTGATGTACATATGAGGGATGTTCACCTTCTCATCTCTCCCCATCACCACACCCATTATCACACACAAGTAGATCAACCTCATCCTATCACGCCGAGACCAGCTGTGAACTTCTTGTAGATGCACCTTTTTGATCGACTGCAAGGTGATCTTACCACCTGTCCTTAGTAGTTCACTCCAAAATCCGCCATCACTTTTCCATTTAATTACGTCACAGCTACTTTCCCGCGAGATCTTGAGGCCTGTCACAGTGTGGTACTCCTGAAGCGAAAACCGGAGAGGCTTCCTTGCAAATATAAACCACTTCTCATGCATCTTCGAGGTAATCAGCTGCTTACACAAGAAGCTATCCACCAATTTCCCCGAAAACTTGAGGTTATTTTCCGCAATCGCCATGATATGTTTGAAAACAGGATCTATCTTGACATCATCGTACTCCGCAGGCATAGCTTTCTTCAGATCTCTGATAAGTTCCATGCGGCAGCAGTTATTGATCTTCTTCACCTGAGGTTCTAAACCCTCTGCATACACTCGCTTAGGTAGCTCTAACTCCATATCTAGAAAAGACAAAAAAAATTGATTCTAGTTAAAGACTGAAATTGATTGAAGCAGAGACAAACACAAGAAATCTGTTAATCAAAGTAAGCCAATTCACAATCAATAAACCAGCCCATGATAAACGAAATCAATTCACAAACGAAATCAGTTAATCAAAGTAAGCCAATTCACAATCGAAATCTGTTCATATAATCAGTTAACAACACTTAAAATCCTAAGAAACGAATATAAAAAGAGTAACCCAAATGAAGAACTCAAACACAGAGAAATGCAATAAAGAACCGGATAAAGAAAGAGAGAAATGCTAGCTTCAAACCCGAATGAAGAACTCAAACCACTTGACATATGAAGTATTGAGAACATACCTTATGCGCTAGCAATGTCGGAGAAATAGAGAGGCGGGGAGGTTGAAGACAAACTCGATTTCACCAATGACCAAGAGAAGTTCCGAAATCGCCTTTGTTTGTCGAGATATCCAGAGATCCAGAGAAAAGTATTAGAACAAGAAGGAGAAAGAAACAAACTTTATGATTGAAATTGGATGGAGAACGTTGGTGTTTACCTTCAATATGTAGGAGAAGACAAAGGGTTCCACCGGTAGGGGAAAAGAAACGGGTTCCACCGGTGGCGTCTGCAGTCGCCGTTGATTTCACCGGAGAAGACAGAATCGCCTTCGTCGTCGCCGTAGAGAGAGGCGGAGAGATTGTTTTCTTTATTAGGGTTACGGGAAAAAAAAACAGAATGGTTTTAATCCATTTTCCAATTTTCCCTTTGTTTTTCTTTTTTATTCGGCAACCATTTTTACAAATTGATTTCCATATTTTTTAAATACAATTTGGGATTAGTTTAAGGTTAGTTTAGGTATTATGAAGAAAGTTATACTATAGGGACAATTTTAGATTGAATTTATACCATAGGGACAACCATTCTGTTTTTTTATTCTGTTTTGGCAATTTTCCCTAATATATATATTTGGTTTAACTTTTTCTTGGTGATCTTCAGTGTGACACTATCATATCTAAACTCGAGTTAACTCTGTCCTTTTGTTACTTTGTCAGAATGATTCAGCAGACTTCAAACTAATAACAAAGATAAGTGTTCCTAAATTCCCTAACCAATGCTGCGCCGTACAGAACCAATCAAATCAAGTTCACGCCTCCTCTCAGAATCTCGCATCGAGACTAAATCTCAACCGTTCAAAACAAACGACGTGTCCTTCTTACTTCCGTTGGATACACGAAGATCTACGCCCGTGGAAAGAAACGGGGATAACTAGAGATATGGTCGAGAAAGCGGGAAGGACTGCGCATTTTAGACTGGTGATCCACAGTGGCAAAGCGTACGTTAAAAGATACAAGAAGTCGATTCAAACAAGAGCTGATTTTAATCTGTGGGGAATTCTACAGTTGTTACGGTGGTACCCTGGGAGATTGCCTGATCTCGAGCTTATGTTCGACGCTGACGATCGTCCCATCGTTCGATCTGATGACTTTAAAGGTCAAAACATGGACCCACCTCCGCTTTTCCGTTATTGCTCTGATGATGCCAGCTTGGATATCGTCTTCCCTGATTGGTCCTTCTGGGGCTGGTAAGCTACTGGGCTTATAATTAGTCTATTAGAAGTCCTTATTTGTAATATGGGCTTTAATGGGCCAGGGCTGAGATCAACATAGAGCCATGGGGTAAGTCGCTGGAGGCAATTAAAAAAGGGAACAACATAACGCAATGGAAGGATCGCGTGGCGTACGCTTACTGGAAAGGCAATCCTGATGTGGACCCCGGGAGAAAAGACCTTCTCAAGTGTAATGTTTCTGAACATGAAGACTGGAACATGAAGACTCTATATTCAGGTTTTACCATTAGAGAATACCTTAATTTATATACCTACACATCCGTATATGATGATATATCTACTATAGCTTAGTTATATGTATCTGAATTTGAGAAATGGTTAACAAGGACTGGGATAAAGAATCAAAAGAAGGGTTTAAGAACTCTAATCTAGAGAACCAATGCACGCACAGGTAAGAAAAAAATATTTATATACTTTGCATTGAATTTAAGTTACTTTTTTATCATAGTAAAGATTGGTTAATTGGTACGTAACAATTAAAACAGATACAAGATATATATAGAAGGATGGGCATGGTCGGTTAGTGAGAAATATATAATGGCATGTGATTCAATGACAGTGTACGTGAAACCAAGGTTCTACGATTTCTACATACGAGGAATGATGCCACTTCAACACTACTGGCCAATCAGAGACGACTCCAAATGTACTTCTCTCAAGTTCGCCGTACATTGGGGCAATACCCATGTGGACAAGGTCAACTACTTTAAGGTTTCTCACGTTTGACCTGAAGTTTGTTTTTGTATAAATTTAACCCTTGTTTTGTGTTGTGTAGGCACGTGAGATTGGAGAGGTAGGGAGCAGATTTATAAGAGAAGAAGTGAATATGAAGTATGTGTATGACTACATGTTTCATTTGCTCAATGAGTACGCAAAGCTCTTGAAATTTAAGCCAGAGATTCCTTTGGATGCGGAGGAGATCACTCCGGATAATATGGGATGTCCGGCGACGGAACGGTGGAGAGATTTCATGGCGGAGTCCATGGTAATGTCTCCAAGTGAAGAGCTTCCTTGTGAGATGCTTCCTCCTTATGACCGTCTAGCTTTAAAAGAGGTTCTTGAGAAAAAAGCTAATTTAACACGTCAAGTTGAGTTGTGGGAGGACCAATACTTTCATGATTTGACTAACAAACCTTAATCTATACAAAAAGAATTAGTATTAAGTATTAACATCTCGTCATCTCCCTAATGTTTTCTGTGGCAATCACTATCTGTGACTCTTACAGATGCTATAGTCTCTTGGATCTGAATCCGGTTATAACATGAAAATAGTCGCAATAACACTGATTATTATATTAGACTAAAAAGTTTTAATTCACAACGATCTTACCTTTTGCGTCAATGTTTATTGTCGTCTCATGTATAAGTATACCATGTGTGGTGAAGTTCCAAAATTATTTCGAAAATGTAGAAAAATAAACTGAAAATAGTATTGTTGTTGTTTAAATATGACAGAACTGAATGGATTAACCAAAAAATAAATAGAAAAAATGTTTGATTTTTAGAAGTTTTTGTAAATTTCGCTATATAATTTGTCACAAATTTGTAGAACACAAAAATAAAAAGTCTTCCATTCGTAAGTAGCGTATAAAGTCTTTCAGGTTTTGCAATCAACGAGGGGTTGACAATCTTAAGCATCATAATACGAATTACTATACCTCAATCAGGTGACGGTGACATTTAATTATAAAATATTAACCCGGACCTCGGTTTTAGTCATGATAAAGTGGAAGGTGGATGCAAATTGTTCCCCTTCTCAAAAGAAGTTTAAAATTGAAGTAAATCATTACCCTAACTTAATTAGTTGAGACGCAACGTAGAGAAAAGCTGGAAGAGTTTACTTAATAAGGTTTCCGTTGATTCTCCTTAAAGTATTTCTACCTCATAAATACTCATGAGAAGTGACCTATGGTTAACAAGAGCCTAAGTTTATCCGTTCTTCTCTAGATCTATTTCACTCTCTAGATTTCTGTTTTGCCCGATGGTAGAGAGCAAATATGTGGTTCGATCCACAAGATTCCAGCATCAGAAACAACAATCAGTTGTGAGTTTATGCTCTAAACTAGCAAATACATGGGTCACCACCACAATCTTCATCTTCATCTTCTTCATCCTCCTCCTTGGTGCTTCTCATTGTCGGTTGGATATGGTATATATTTTTTGCAACTCATTGTTGGATGGATATGGTATATATATACGTAATTTACTTTCATAAAATGTTAAAAATTGTCTTGAAGAAAACAATGTTAATATATATGAATATGTCACTTGCATGTATAAATTGCAAAGAGAAAAGACAGTACACATAGTAATAAAGATAGGTTATTATTTATTAATGAGTGAAAAATATTACTGTAAAGTAGTCTTAAGAAAGTTAGAGCAAATAGAAACACACAATCTAAACAGAGCTAATATCTACCACTTGTGTTTTTCATACCATATTTTTCTGTAGTTAATTAGACTATGATCTCTTTAATGTCAGCAATAGTAATACTACTTCCTTTGTTCTAATAGATGACATATTAGAATTAAACATAAAATTTGAGAAAATATTAATTCTTCATATTTCTAAACAAATACATCATTTATTCACCTAACCACAGTTTGACCAATAATAATTTTGACATTGAAAATTTAAAATGTCATCTAATTTATATCAAAAAAAGTTCTCTAAAACGTCTTTCTTAATAATCTATCAACGAAGGGAGGGAGTATTAATTTTGTTTTTGTCTTTTATATATAGGTCGCAATAAATACGAGTACACTCCAAGTGTCATCAATATTCTCAAAAAATATTAACAAGACAACTATCCCCAAGATCATCGCCAAGATCCCATTAAATTGCACACTCCTCAACAGCAACATGACACAAACGTGCCCGTCAAACTATCCAACCAAGTTCGAACCAGCAATTTCTTCTTCGGAAACTTGTCCTGACTACTTCCGATGGATCCAACAAGACCTAAAGGTATGGCAAGAGACAGGGATCACAAGAGAAACACTAGAGAGAGCAAAACCTAATGCTCATTTCAGGATAGTGATAAAGTCAGGGAGATTGTATGTTGATCATTATGATAAAGCTTATCAGACAAGAGATGTATTCACAATTTGGGGAATACTTCAACTTCTCAGAATGTATCCTGGTCAAGTCCCTGATCTTGAGCTTCTTTTCCTCTGCCATGATAGACCCGGCATCTGGAAAAAATACTTCAGAAAAGAGGACAACGCCACATGGCCTCCTCCGCCGTTGTTTCATTACTGTGGTCACCGTGATGCATATGACATCGTTTTTCCTGATTGGAGCTTTTGGGGTTGGTACGTAAGTCTTTTATAAGAACCAAACCGAACCTTTTTAATATATTATTATATAAAGTAAAACAAAAATAATGGCAAGTTATTGTTGCTATAGGCCGGAGGTGAACATAAAGGAGTGGAACAAGTTATCGGTGGCGATTAAAGAAGGGAACAAAAAGGTGAAATGGAAAGATAGGGTTCCATATGCTTATTGGAAAGGGAACCCTATGGTCTCTATTGCAAGGAGAAACTTTATGACATGTAACGTCTCGGACAAGTATGATCCCATGGTTCGTCTCTATGTCCAGGTATATATAAATCTACACTGACTTTGAATTTGTATTCAAGCATTATGTAACAACTTATTGAGTTATAGATCAATAATGGTCATGGTGTTCTGTTCGTTTGTTATTTCAGGACTGGAAAAGAGAGACTAGAGCAGGGTTTAAAGGATCAAACTTAGAAGATCAATGCACTCACAGGTGTGAAGAAGATATTGATTTTTCTTCTTTTTCCCTGATCTTATAGCATGATTATTGGGGGTTCTTAGAGTGGAGTTTTTAGCGGAATATAAGAACCCGTCTCTTAATTTTTAACTAAAAAAGTTAAGAACCGGCTCTTAAAACTCTTATTTAAGAACCGGTTCTTAGTTTTTTTAGTTAAAAGTTAAGAGATATTCCGCTAAGAACCCCACCTTAAAAACCCTCCAATAATCATGCTCTTAGATTATACAATATAATAACATTATTGAGATTTGGGTTTTAAATAAGGTACAAGATTTATATAGAAGGCAATGCATGGTCGGTGAGCGAGAAGTATATACTAGCATGTGATAGCATGACTCTACTGATTAAACCAGAATTTTATGATTTCTTCGTAAGAAGTATGATTCCAATGGAGCATTACTGGCCCATTAGACCTAACAATTGTGTTGACCTAAAGTTTGCTGTTGAATGGGGCAACAACAACACGGACAAGGTAACTAAACAATTATATCCAGAATCTAGTTTGAATATTATATAGTTTTGTGTTTTGCAACTTTATGTTGATCAACTCATGATTATTTTGAGATGATATCTTAATATTGTATATACATGCAGGCACAAGTCATAGGGAGGCAAGGAAGTGAGTACATGTTGAAAAATCTAGAGATGAAATATGTCTATGATTACATGCTATACATGTTGCAAGGCTATGGGAAACTGATGAAGTTGGACGTGACTGTGCCTGAAAATGCGACCGAAGTGTGTTCCGAGACGATGGCTTGTCCGATCACTGATGGTGGTCTGATCAGGCAGTGCATGGACGACTCGTTGGTTATGTCACCGAGCGTCAAGCCTGCTTGCAATTTGCCGCAGCCGTATGAAGATGGTGAGCTCAAGAGGTTTCTTGAGAAACAAGAAAATGCGGAGAGGGAGGTCGAGAAGTGGACCGATGAGTACTGGGAGGTCCAAAGCAAGATTCTTCAGCAGTGAAATTCTAATTGTGAGTCACTGAAATTTATAAGATGTTTGTTAACTATCCAAATTTTAGTGAATCTGGCTAAATTAGTTTGTATACCAATGAAAATTTGTGTATTTTAATAATTAATACACCATATACCAAGCAAATAATCGTGCGTCATGTACCTTTTTTTGGGATCTAGCTCATCCTTGGGAGATACCTCGTCCCCTTTGATATATATTATAGGTTTATTAGCAATTTGTATAATAGTTGTCGACTTATACTTCCGTCCTACTCTTCTTTCATGGTACAAAAAATAAATGTTTATAGCTTTTATGCTCATCTAGTTACATTTGCGCTCTTCTTCTTCCTCTTAAATTTTAGTTGAAATAACTACAAAATCATAGAAAATGGTACTTTAGCCATATCACAATTGGCTGATGCAAGGTGATTTTTGTTTTTAACATAAGTGATACTTTTAGTTCTAACCCTTTGAAGAGATACACTCATGCTATTTCATGCGTATGTAGTGTTAAAAGTCTTTGTTGTTTAAATAGTGTAAGTAACGAGAAGATGAACGAATCTTAAGTAATTTACACGTATTACCATACCTTAATCACATGGCTCCTGTCAAAAAAATAAAATATTTACCCGGTCCACAACCGGGTCCAATTAGTATATGGTGAAAATTACGAGTGATGTAACATTGGTCCTATCTTTGACCTTTATGCGGTATTAGTTGTTATTAACCCTTTTTTCCCTATGCACTTAGTTTTCAAATGACTCTTAGTTGGATGGTGAGTTACATACAATAAGATTGAAAGAGTTGTGGAACATAAATGCATGATCGATATTATTTTGTATATAATAAGATGAAGTTGATTAAATACGGTTTGTTTTCGAAAATAATATATAGACTAGGTGATTTTGCCGTGCTCATGCACGGATATAAATATTTTAAAATAAATATACTATAATAATTAATTGATATTTACTTTTAATTTTAAATTAATCTATAATTTGTATGCATCGTTTATATTAATAATTTTACATTACTTTAATTATACATATGATTTTATATATGTTATATCTAATCGATTTTATTGTTTTTACATTCGATTTAGTTATCATTTGAGAAAATTGGATTGCATCTCTGAATTCAACTCTAATATTTTTTTATTCTATATATTAAAATTTAATTAATTTCTTATTTGCATTTAGGTGGTTGTTGTCTTAGATATGAAAATATATCTTATGAAGATTATGTATAATTTAAGATATATTGTGCTTAGAATGAATTAAAAAAATAAACTAAAGTGTCTGATTCCAAATAACATAAATTAATATAACGATAATATTATGAAGTCTCATGAATATATATAAATTGTACAAAATAACTAAATTATAATAGTTGGTTGATATTTTATTTTTATTTTTAATATATTTTGAGTTGTCCTATGATTTATATTTATAAAATAAATTACTATTCTTATAAAATTATATATTATTATCGTAGTTAAATCTATGATTTTAGATATAAGTTGTATTAGTCGAGTCTCTCATGTTGTGAGTATATTGAGTTACATATATTCTTTCAAATTCAAAATGAAGTATAATTATCAAATTATATGTTGATGTTTTCAAAAAAATATTAGAAAATAAAGTGATATCAATAGGAAGTTATATGCATAAGTAGCTCATATATTTTTGGAAGCTCATGAACACATATCAAGATTTATAATAATTAAATATTTATTAATTCTAAATAACTTTATGCCTTTGATATTTTGATTATGGTTCTATTAAGTTCCACAAACATAAAAACATAACATTTAAAAGCAAGTTTAATATTATGAAAACAAATAACTTTAATAATGATAAAATATAATAAATCTACCTTATTAAACTATTTCGTAACTATTTGATTAAACTATGTTTATTTTTTAAATTTAATTTAGTATTTTTTTAATATTTCTTAAAATAAGTAGTAAACAAAATTGTGATTTGATTTTAAAATAATATTATATGAGTAAAATATAAATTATCAATATTTTTTAATATCTCCAGGACGCGCCACGTCAGCATCCATGTCAGAAAGTCGGAGGCTGAGAGCGCGACACGTGTTGTCCAGGTAATTAAACTCACCAAACTCACCGTTTCATTAAATAGGAAGACAAGAAAGTAACATGTAGCTCATTTAAACTATTCACTTGGGCTATTATATGGGCTTCGAAAATTGTTGATTGTTGTTTTCAGTCCATTTTAACAGACCCAGCCGTCTCCATAAAACGCTCCAACTAAACTCTAAAGGACGATACTGTTCATCTTCCTGCTGCAGGAAACTAGCAACGTTTTGCGGTTTATTCATGCGAAGGATCGTATTCAACACAATTATTAACTATCATCGGTCTATGATTCAATGCTTCCTTATTTATTGACTCCGCCAGAAACTTCAAGTATAAAAAGGTATGCTTGAAATGCATCAGTCTTCCACCTCATTTATAAACTCTCTAAGAAACCTATCTTTGATAATTGCTAATTTTTTTCCTAGAAACGCTTTCTTCGTAGACTCCGGCTAAAAAGCTTACAACGAAGATGATGATTATCACTTTCTCCGTCGAATAGTTTCCTCCGAACATCAAAATCAATGGAAACATCTACGTGGGAAGGAGAAACAATCTCGGCGAAGGCATACCAAACGCTCGCCGGCGGAGAAGGCGCTAATCAGGCGGCGTTTGGAGCGGAGTTGCTTTACTCACCTCTATCTGCTTCACGAGTTGTCACCGTGAATCTTTAGGGTTCGTTGTTAGCTCGAATCTCTGATTAGTTTCACCAACAATGGAGGTTCTGAAAGGTTGTGTAAGATTAGTCTTTATGAGTAATCTTTATAGCTGCAGATTTTTTTTTTGAATTTATATATACGAGACTTAAACAGCTGATGAGTGAAGAACCTGTCAGTGTTTTTTGTTTTGAATTTTATCATGAAAAGGCAGAAACTTTATAACTTGGATTGTTTTTGCTTGATTTTATGATAATTGTATTTTCTTTGTGAGCTCATGGTTGTTATACACTACATGTATTTGATCTGACAGAGCAAAACCCCATGAATTTGTACGGTTTGGCATGATTGGAGACGTTTGCGGCGAAAGGATATGAATGCACAAGAGAATGAAGAGAAATGATGCAGATCATGGTGAGTAATATACATTTTAACCTTTGACAATGATATACAGAATATTGCTCTGTAATCTTTACAGGTCATTCAATCAAAATTATAATAACCTGTATGGTCTTAGTTGTGCTATTGTTGTTGTAGATGCAATTATGTACCATTAATTAGTCTAGAGTATATTTGAAAACCAAAATCTCTATTTAAAATCTCGAAAAGGGTCTAAGTTGGTTAAACCTTTAGGGGCTAATTTGTAGAGGAAGAAGAGAAGCACAATATAACGACTGCATGTATTTTGATATATATGAGAAGAAAGATGCAATATAGTTGTCAAACAATATAGATGCAACTTAGGTTTTTTTTCTCGCCTAGTAATTTGAGTTCATGTTTTTTTATAAAGATCTATATTATTATTTTTTCTACGTTTCAGATACTCCATTTCCATCCACTTATATTGTAGAATAAAAGAATCCTTTAAAGTTGATGCTCCAGATGATCAAAAGTATTATAACAATCTTTTGAGGGGCTGTTTGTGGAGAAATTTTTTTAATTGGATTTTGCATTGCAGATAAGTGTATGTGAAGTATTTTTGGACTAATGATTAGTTTATTATTGTAGCTTGATGAATGTGTTACTGTATTTCTTGCAGTTGATGTTTTAATCCATCTGATTCAGCAAACTAAACAAGCACATTGATCCCAATAATGCTCTTTAGCTTCCCTTAGAAACCTTAATGGTTGATTTTTAAAGAGTCCACATGAATTTCTCTTTCAGATGCATAAGGTAAAACCACAACAATCTTATGTTGATTTTTTAGTTTACTTACTGCAAGATTCAACCATCCATCAGTTACGGCTTGCACTGCTTAGTGCATTGGGTGTTTGCTACAAGTCAAGGAAAGTTACCATTGCTTATAACTTCGCCAAAAGATTGTTGGGAACTAACTCAAATCTAGCTAGCCATGCCAAGCTGACCACACACGTTGTGGAAGCTACTAAACATAACATGATGGAAGAACCGTTAGTGTATAAACAAATTAATGTCATCTCAACATTATATATATATCTATCACTAAGGTATGCAGGTTTACGTGGTTCTCTGCAGCATAACAACTTTCTGTGACATTTGCAGGTTTGCTTTGCTCTCCATCTTAAAGCCCATGATCAATTAAGATTTGTAACTCTGAGAGTTTTATGTGATCAATGCGGCAGTGGATGAAGTTAATTAAGTATAGAAAAATTGTTTTGTCAGAGTTATATACATATTTTACAATATGTAAATTGTGAATGATGTAGCTGTGTAGAAATATTAACTGTAATATATTTTTTAAACAAAAAAAAAAGAAATGGAAATGTCATAGTAAAGTATTAAAATCTGCATGTTAAGTATTTAAAGAAGTAATTGCAGAAATTAAATGTTATAAAGTATACAGAGGTAACAATATAGAAAGTTAAAAAGACAAAAAAAATTCTAAAAGGAGATAGAAAACATACAATTAATATTTTTCCGAAGGATCGCTGTTCATGATTCTCTTTAAACCAATTAAATATTTAACCAATGTGTTTTTCTTTGCTTTTTATTTCAATTGTAACACAAAAAATTTAAAATATCCCATAACCGTTCAATTTAGATCGATGAGTATGAGATTAAATAAGAAAATATTTACTTAATCTATACAAGAATTAATATTAGAAAAAAATAAACCATTTTGACATCGAATATGAAATCGTCCATTTGAAGCCCTCACAATATATTAATGCCATAACTCTTTAATATAGAAACAATTATTGTAAACAAGTAAAATATATCTTACCACGTATAATCTTTTCTCATCTAAAACTTTTTTAAAGACATAAATCATTATATACACATTTCTTGCAAATGCAAACCCAAAACACAAAGCACAAAATCATATAAAAATAGTAACTTAAATCATAAGAAAAGTATACTCGGGCGGGCCGACTCTAGTTATATTATAGAGATATTTCGTTTTTCAATTCGTTTTTTAACTTTATTAAAAAAATTCTTTTTTATTATATGTATATGTTTTTGGAAAATTTTAAAAAGAAAATTAAATAAAAAATAAAAAATATTATTTTAAATGTAATATTTTTAATTCATTAAGGGTATCAGTGTAATCAACCATTGTGAGAGTCAACGTGAGAACGACTCATAGAAAAATGACTTATCAGATAATATCTTAGAGATATAACGCGGAACTAGTTGCTCTTGGCCTATCGTGTCAAACCTTTTTTCAACATCCTAGCAGTTTTTTTTTGACCGATTGAATTTTATTTCTCCATTGATTTCCTTAGAAAGTGTAATTCTTTTGCGCACCCTGACCGCAGCTTTAATCATTCATCACATCTCATCTAGAAAATCAGAATCGACACAAAATTTCATAAAGGAACCTAAAGAAAAATTTAATAACATCGGACAGTCTAATTACGACTACTGAAAAGTGAAAACGCATGTTTCAAAATTTTATACTCTACCCTAGTTGGCTCCACGGGTTCCACGACTCTGTTTCATTAAAAATAAGTCTACTTTATCGAAAATTCTATAAAAATTATTTATCTCAACTATTTAACGCATATTTATAGGCTTGTGTGGTTTTGACTTAATTAGGTAAATTAACACACATATATATAGACTTTTTTTGTATATCAAACTCAGAATTATACTATTTAAACCCCAAAACCCTTAAATTATTCATCTTTTCATTCCATAAAAGAGATCCATGACAAGGGAGCTCTGCTTTACAAGTTCTCTCTGTTGATCGCATGTTCTTGTTGTGTTTGGTTCGATGAGAGAAGACAAACACGTGGCTCAAGCCACAGAAGATCATCATCATCAGCGACAACAAAACCTAGCAAAGACATGGATCACCACCAAAATCTACATCTTCGTCCTCTTCATCTTCCTCCTTTGTGCTTCTCTTTCTTGGATATTTACGGTAGTATTTTTCTCTTTCTCATGATAATACTTTCTACTTTCGTTAACGAGAAGATCCTAACAAAAAAAAACGAGAAAGAAGATAACTATATAGGTTTTGCCGTGATTTATGAATGCTTTTTTCAAAAAAAAAAAAAAGATAACTATATAGGTTATGTAGTGATTAAAGAAAGATTATACCATTAAGGAGTTTGGTGAGAAGAAACACATTTATTCACCATGTTGAAAATCTTTGAACCGTTTATATACTTGTAGTGGTGGAACCTATAAACTTATAATCTTAATACTTTTCGTTTGGTGATATTCATAGTTTGTATTAGGTGAAAGTAGATTCCAAGTAACATCAGTATTCACTAGAAACACCAACAAAAGTGCTACCACAACAACAAATATCCCGAAGATTATCATCAAGATCCCATTAAACTGCACACTCTTCCACAACAACACCACCCAAACATGTCCTTCAAATTATCTCACCAAGTTCGAACCAGCGATTTCTTCCTCAGAAACTTGTCCTGACTACTTCAGGTGGATCCACCGAGACTTAAAGGTATGGCAAAAGACAGGAATCACAAGGGATACACTAGAGAAAGCAAGACCACACGCTCATTTCAGGGTGGTAATAAAGTCAGGGAGATTATACGTTCATCAATACGAGAAAGCATTTCAGACAAGGGATGTGTTCACAATTTGGGGAATACTTCAACATCTAAGAATGTATCCTGGTCAAATCCCTGATCTTGAGCTTCTCTTCCTCTGCCATGACAAACCCGCCATTTGGAAAAGAGACTTCAAAAAGGACACATGGCCTCCTCCGCCGTTGTTTCACTATTGCGGTCACCGGGATGCATACGACATCGTGTTCCCTGATTGGAGCTTCTGGGGTTGGTATGACTCATTCATATGACTTTTACTTTTGGTTAATGGTTGACTATTCATCAAAGATTAATTATATCTTAAGTCTGGTCAATAGCGTAGATGCCCCGTAAACCAATGAAGTATATAAATATTATTACTTTTTAATAGGCCAGAGCTGAATATAAAGGAGTGGAATAAGTTATCTGTGGCACTAAAAGAAGGCAACAGAAGGGTGAAATGGGAAGGTAGAATTCCGTACGCCTATTGGAAAGGAAACCCTAATGTTTCTCCACTAAGAGGAGAGCTCATGAGATGTAACTTCTCCGACAAGTATGATCCTATGGTTCGTCTCTATGTTCAGGTATGTGTATAATCCCCATTTAGTTAGACTTTATACTTACATGCATTCTGTGCACACAAAAAAAAATACTTACATGCATTCTTAAATAACGAGTTTCATTTCGGGTCTAGATAAGGTTCATTTTGTTAAAATTTTATATCACGCACGTAGTGGTTTATATAACGTCATATTAAAAGGAATTTTATTATCTTGTCTCACTCTCACAAGTTGTTTCAGGATTGGAGAAGTGAGATTGAGAAGGGGTTTAGAGGATCAAACCTAGAAGATCAATGCACTCATAGGTACTTGTATATGTAAATACATCTCAATAAATTACACATAGTCTCATATTTTGTTAATTTGCTATATTGAGAAACATTTTTGCATCTGAATTTTTGCATGCAGATATAAGATCTACGTAGAAGGGAATGCATGGTCGGTGAGCGAGAAATATATACTTTCGTGTGATAGCATGACTCTGTTGGTTAAACCAGAGTACTATGATTTTTTCATAAGAAGCATGGTCCCAATGAAGCATTACTGGCCTATTAGACGCAACAACAAGTGTCGTGACCTCAAATTCGCTGTCGAATGGGGTAACAACAACACCGAAAAGGTAAGCAATATTAAAAAGCGTCTAATGGAAACTAGTGCCTTAGGTTGCGATGGTCTTAATCATGTTATATTGTATATAGGCACAAGTCATAGGGAGGCAAGGAAGTGATTACATGATGCAGAATCTAGAGATGAAGTATGTATATGACTACATGTTATATGTGTTGCAAGGCTATGGGAAACTGATGAAGTTGGATGTGACTGTACCTGAAAATGCGACCGAGGTGTGTTCAGAGACGATGGCTTGTCCGATCACTGATGGTGGACTGATCAGGCAGTGTATGGATGATTCGTTGGTTATGTCTCCGAGCATCAAGGCGGCTTGTAATTTGCCAAAACCTTATGGTGATAATGAGCTCAAAAGGATTCTTAAGAAACAAGAGAGTGTAAAGAGAAGGGTTAGGAAGTGGACCGATGAGTATTGGAACGGGAGAAGTGGCAAATAAGATTATTTTCTTTGATCGTGAAAATATAAATTGTAGCTTGCGAATTTGGTTTGCATTGTATGAATCAAAATATAATCAAGTGTGTGTTCCAACAAAAGAAAATCCAGTGTTGCTAATCTAGTTTCAACTTTCAACAATGAAGATAAGGCCCATGAGATATTTACGAACGTGATGATAGTAAGTTAATCTGTTTAAAAGAATGATATATGTATAAAATTTTTAGTATATAAAAGGATATGATCGTTTTAACAAATAATGTTAGACCATTGTTAAGTCGTATTGATATATTACTAAAAGAAAGAATTGGGATCATCCTTTTAATTGGGATTAGCAATAATTTAGACGATTTAATTAGGTAGTTTAGATAATTCTTTTTGTTTTTTGCTTTTTGCTTTTACCCTAAATAATTAGTTATTAGATTAATACTCACGCCTTGCGCGGAATGAGCGTTATATATAAATTATTTTATGTATTATACGTTTTTACATATAATGAAATAATAAATATATATTAAATAATTAAAAATTAGTAACTATTACATACATAATTAAATTGGTGCGAACATATAAATCAATTTTATTAATCAAAACAATATTTTTTTTCTATTTGATAGATATCTAATTAAATTTAAACGATATTAACATACATAATATATTTTTAATATTAATGTCTATTAGATGATATTTTCTACTCATATGGTTTTTGACCATTTGTATCTTTTATAGCAAAAAGTTTAAATTACAATAGCAAAATTTTCATTGTGGAATTAATAGTTTTAGTAATTTATAATTTTCTTAAAGTTAAGTTGTCAATGTTTGTTCGAAACTTTTATAAAAAAAATTGTTCAAAAAAAATTTCAAAATTAAAATATTTATGTATTTTATATGGTATATAATTTAATGATTAATTAAATTAGACTTTTTTACTTATATGATTTTGTAATCATTTGTATTTTATCATAACAAAAAATTTAAACCACGGATCACAAAATTTGAATGTGAGACATTTAACAGTTTTAGTAATTTATAGTCGTTTTTAAAAATTCAAAATATAACATGTATAGAAAAAATCTAAATTTTATTATATGGCTAATGTGTTTGTTTAATTTATTTGAATAATTTAAAATTTAACAAATATGATAGAAGATACACTAATTTTATCAAATCTTTATTATTCAAAATTATTAATTATTATATATACTTTAGCTACATTAGGCAATTCCGAAACTTTTATTTCAGAAAATAATAAATAATATTAATAATGAATTTATAGTGAGTTTAATAAAAAAATTATTATATAATTAGATGAACCAACTTATTTCTCTAACGATTTCAAAAATCATCTTAATGATAACACGTGGCTACAAAAAAAATTGTAATGTTTGTCAATTAATATATTGGGAATGTAATATATTAATTATTAATATGTTAAATATAATTAAATTAAATGTCAGTAGTATATCTAAAGCAAAAAGGGTGAATATCAAAAATGATTCTTGTTTTAATAGTATTGATTGATATCCATAATCATGAACCCAAAATTTGGTTATTCAACTAAAAAATTGGAAAGTTATCAAACTCAGATCTATACCACAGATCACAAAATTTGAATGTGAGACATTTAACAGTTTTAGTAATTTATAGTCGTTTTTAAAAATTCAAAATATAACATGTACAGAAAAATCTAAATTTTATTATATGGCTAATGTGGTTGTTTAATTTATTTGAATAATTTAAAATTAAACAAATATGATAGAAGATACACTAATTTTATCAAATCTTTATTATTCAAAATCATTAATTATCATATATACTTTAGCTACATTAGGCAATTCCGTAACTTTTATTTAAGAAAATAATAAATAATATTAATAATAAATTTATAGTGAGTTTAATAAAAAATTATTATATAATTAGATGAACCAACTTATTTCTCTAATGATTTCAAAAATCATCATAATAATGACACGTGGCTACAAAAAAATTGTATTGTTTGTCAATTAATATATTGGGAATGTAATATATTAACTATTAATATGTTAAATATAATTAAATTAAATGTCAGTAGTATATTTAAAGCAAAAAGGGTGAATATCAAAAATGATTCTTGTTTTAATAGTATTGATCATTGATATCCATAATCATGAACCCAAAATTTGGTCATTCAACTAAAAAATTGGAAAGTTATCAAACTCAGATCTATACAAATTATATAACCAAAAACTATCAAATTAATATTCATTTTCTCCTCCCCCCTCCCCCCCATCATAAAAGAGATCATAACAGTGAGCGCTGCTACACAAGTTCTCTCTGTTGATTTCATGTTCTGTTGTGTTTGGTAAGATGAGAGAGAACCTACACGTGGCTCGAGCCACAGAAGATCATCATCATCAGCAACAACATAAACTAGCAACTAATTTAAGTTCTAAACTAGCAAAGACAAGGGTCACCGCCAAAATCCACATTTTCGTCTTGTGCATCTTCCTCCTTAGTGCTTCTCTCTCTTGGATTTTCTTTACGGTAATATTTTTCTCTTTGTTTTTTTTTTTTTTTTTGTTTTGGGTGGAAAACAGAGTTTAGAAAGATTGATAGACTTCATATATATGAGTATGTCATACGACACGTTAACGAAAAAAGATGATAACAATATACGTTATATAGTGATTGTAGAAAGATTGTACCATTGAGGAGTCTAATTAAGAACTACTTTTTTTTTGTACTCCCATACTTGTAGTGATGGAGCCTATAAACTTTATAATCTTAATTTTTTTGTGTTATTCATAGTTTGTATTAGGTGAGAGTAGATTCCAAGTAACATCGGTATTCACAAGAGATACCAACAAAAGTGCTACCACAATAACAACTATTCCGAAGACCATCCCATTAAACTGTACACTCCTCGACAACACTACTATACAAACATGTCCTTCAAACTATCCAACCAAGTTCGAGCCGACAATCTCTTCCTCGGAAACTTGTCCTGGTTACTTCCGATGGATCCAACAAGACCTAAAGGTGTGGCAAGAGACAGGGATCACAAGAGAAACACTAGAGAAAGCAAAACCACACGCTCATTTCAGGGTGGTAATAAAGTCAGGGAGATTGTATGTTGATCAATATGTTAAATCCTATCAGACGAGAGATGTATTCACAATTTGGGGAATACTTCAACTTCTAAGAATGTATCCTGGCCAAATCCCTGATCTTGAGCTTCTCTTCCTCTGTTATGATAAACCCGCTATTTGGAAAAGAGACTTCAACAAAACTAGAAAGGACACATGGCCTCCTCCGCCGTTGTTTCGTTATTGCGGTCACCGTGATGCATACGACATCGTGTTCCCTGATTGGAGCTTCTGGGGTTGGTATGTCCCTTTCACAAGGCTTTTTATTCTTTTTTCTCTTTCACGTTAATGGTTGTCAAAATTAATTTATCTAGAGAGCCTTTTATAAAAAAAATATCTTATTAAAATTTAGAATATTGTTTAAAACTAAAATTGCTTTTCTGTGTGATTTAAAAAAATACATTATATTTAATTATCACTAAAATTTTCGTTAAAAATAAATGAGTCATTACTTACAGTTTACGTCATTTCTTAGAGATGTTTACTATTTTACAATAATAAATGATCAATTTTTTAAGAAAATTCAATTTTTAAGTAAATAACTAAATTATAATTAATATTTAATAAAAAAATTTAAAAAATTGGTTATAAAACCTAGTTGTATTTTTAAAGTCTGGTTGATAGTGTAGATGGCATGTAAGTTGTAACCACCACCAAAGTATGTAAATATTAGTATGTTTTCAATAGGCCGGAGGTGAATATAAAGGAGTGGAAGAAGTTATCTGTGGCACTTCAAGAAGGGAACAGAAGGGTGAAATGGAAAGATAGAATTCCGTATGCTTATTGGAAAGGAAACCCTCATGTTTCTACTCCGATAAGAAAAGAACTCATGAGATGTAACTTCTCCGACAAGTATGATCCTATGGTTCGACTCTATGCTCAGGTATGTGTATAACATCTCCCATCATATGGGGTGTCATGTGTTCGATTTATGTTGGGAGGGATCAAAGAATTAATTTAACATGGTCTGAGTCTCGCCCTACGAAGATGTATGGGCTTTCGAATCCAAAATTTTCTAGTCATTCAAAAAAACATCTCCCATCTCTATAAGTTTGAATGTGTATTCCATTTTGCAACCAATTGTCACTGAATCTTGACATTGGACTTCATAATTTACATGCATTCTCAAATAACGAGTGAGTTTCATTTTGGGTCTAGATAGGGTTCGTTTTGTTAAAATTTAACTTTGTAGGCATTTATATAACGTAAAACCTAGAAGTTCTTGTCTCACTCTCACATGTTGTTTCAGGATTGGAGAAGTGAGAGCAAGAAGGGGTTTAAAGGATCAAACCTAGAAGATCAATGCACTCATAGGTATGTGTGTATACACAATATACACGTATATTCTCATATTTTGTTAATTTGCTATATTGATTTTCATTTGTTTGCATATGAAATTTGGGATTCAGATATAAGATCTACATAGAAGGGGAAGCGTGGTCAGTGAGCGAGAAATATATACTTTCATGTGATAGTATGACTTTATTGGTTAAACCAGAGTTCCACGATTTTTTCATAAGAAGTATGGTCCCAATGAAGCATTACTGGCCTATTAGACAAAACAGCAAATGTGGTGACCTCAAATTCGCTGTTGAATGGGGTAACAACAACACCGACAAGGTAAATAATACTCCCTATGTTTATTATATAAGTGTCACTTTAACAATTTTAAAGGAGATTAAGGAAATTGTAGAATAGACTAGTATATCTTTATTTAATGTAGTAATTAATTAAATGAAAATGATTTAAATAAAAATATATTAATTATTCAAAAAGTAAAAGATGAATTTAATGTACAAAGTTACACTGAAATTATAGAATGACATTTATTTTGAAACAAAAAATAAATCTAAAATGATATTGGTGATGATTGGTTGGACTTTAACTTAAAATTTTAGTTTTATTTATTTTTAAAGCACTGATCCTAACCAATCATGTTGTAGTTTTAATTTTAAAGTTAAAATCTTGCTACAACATCTACAACTTTTTTTTTTGTTCATGTTTCACTTTTTTTTATTAAAGCAATTATTAAAGTGCTTTAGGAATTGTAATATTTTTCTAGGGTAAAAAAAATATAAAATTACAACAATAAAAACTACAGCCTAAATCTTACAACTATGTTTCTACATCTACGTTCCAACCAATCATCTCCATTCTTTATGAACTTGAAACAAAAAAATGAACCTAAAGTAACATTTTTTATGAAAAGAGAGAGTGTATTTAATAAAACGTTTATAGGAACTATAATGCCATATTTCGATACAAGGCGGTGATCAATGCTCTTTCCATATAAAATAAGAATCATGACTAACAAATTATCTGTAGTACATAGAAAAATAATTTTATAACGCATTGTCATCATGTTAACCAAGTTGTGATGGTCTTACTCATAATATATATATATATATATATATATATATATATATTTAGGCACAAGTTATAGGGAGGCAAGGAAGTGATTACATAATGAAGAATCTAGAGATGAAGTATGTCTACGATTACATGTTTTATGTGTTGCAAGGCTATGGGAAACTGATGAAGTTGGATGTGACTGTGCCTGAAAATGCGATAGAAGTGTGCTCGGAGACGATGGCTTGTCCGATCACTGATGGTAGTAGACTGATCAGGCAGTGCATGGATGACTCGTTGGTTATGTCACCGAGCGTCAAGGCGGCTTGTAATTTGCCAAAGCCGTACGGAGATTATGAGCTCAAAAGGATTCTTAAGAGACGACAAAGTGCAGAAAGAAAGGTTATGAAGTGGACCGATGAGTATTGGAACTTGAGAAGTGGGAAATAAGATTTATAATTTCTTCAATCTTGGAAGTACAACGTAACTTGTGATTTTGGTTTGCTTTGTATGAATCTAAGTATAATCCAATGTTGCTAATATAGGTGCTGTTCGTTTGCTCACCCAGGTGATCCATCTGGGTGAAGATGCAAATCGATGTTTGTTTTGTGCATTATAATGCTACATCCAGATGAATCACCTAACTGAATTTTTAATAGCTCATCTCAAATTCTATCTCAAATGAATGTGAGTCTTGATGGTGCATCTAAATGCAGATGCATCTAGTTCAGTCCAAAATGATAAATGACAAAAATGACATTTTAAAATCAAAATATTATTTTCAAACCGTAAATTTTATTTTTTTGCATATACATTTTTCCGCCAGAACCGAAAAATACATTTTCCTGCAAAAACAAAAAACGGACATTTTCCCGCCAAAACCGTAAAATGCGTTTTTCCGCAAAAAACGTAAAACGCACATTTCCATAAAAACACACTTTTCGGCCAAACCAGTAAAACCACACTTTTCGGCCTAAACCGGAAAACACATTTTTCCGCCAAACCCCAAAAAACGCATATTCCCGCCAAAACCAAAAGAAAAAAAACATTTTCCGGCCAAAACCGCCAAAGCATTTTCTCGTCAAAACCGGAAAAATGCAATTTTCCGCCAAAACCAGAAAAATGCATTTTCTCGCCAAAACCGGAAAAATTCATTTTCTTGCCGAAACTGGAAAAACACAATTTCTCCGGCAAAACCGGAAAAATGCATTTTCCCGCCAAAACTAGAAAACACATTTTTCCGCCAAAACTGGAAAAACGTATTTTCCCGCTAAAACCAGAAAAACACATTTTTTCGCCAAAACTGGAAAAACGTATTTTTCCGCCGAAACCGCAAAAAATATTTTCCGCCAAAAACGGAAAAATGCACTTTTCCCGTCAAAAACGGAAAAATGCATATTTCCCGCCAAAACCGCAAAAATGCATTTTCCCGTCAAAATCGCAGAAAAAACTGTTCCGGTCAAACCCGCAAAATGCACTTTTTCGTCAAAAACACATTTTCCGCCAAAACCGCAAAACATATTTTTTCCGCCAAAACCACAAAAATGTATTTTCCGCCAAACCCATAAAAACGTATTTTTCCGCCAAAACCACAAAATGCATTTTTTCGTCAAAAACACATTTTTTCTCAAAAACTGCAAAAATATTTTCCGCCAAAACCGTAAAAATGCTATTTTTCCGCTGAAACATAAAAAAAATATATTTTAGTCATTTTATTAACAAGTCCACCTGGATGCAGATGCAAGTTAAAAAATGAAAAGCAAACAAACATAGATGCATTCAGATGATTCATCTAAATGCATGGATGAAATGAAGAAATGAACAACACCCGGCCATAGTTTCAACATTGAATAATAAGGCCCATGAGAGAGTAACTTCATCATACGTAGGCTAAATAAGAATCCAACATGCTTATATGAAAACAGGGGTAGTATCGTCATTCCGTAGACATTACATATCTTGCATGATTACCACTCCAAATCAGAATTGTTGACAACTAATGTTTTTATTTAATACCAAAAGTAATGATTGGCGTCACGACTCACGACTAATTACAGATAAGCGTGTTGCTTAGTCTTTAATTAAACACTACATTAAGACCAGCGCCTTGCGCGGGATCAACATTTTTTTTTGACAACATTATATATATATTATTTTATGTGTTAAATATTTTTACATATTATGGAATAATAAATATATATTAAATAATTAAAAGTCAGTAACTATTAAATATATAATTAAATTGGTGCGAACATATAAATCAATTTTATTAATCCAAAAAATATTTTTTTATATTTGATAGAATATGTTATTAAATTTAAATGATACTGGCATAGATAATATATTTTAGTATATTTTTAATATTAATGTCTATTAAATGATGATTTCTACTCATATAGTTTTTTTGATCATTTGTATCTTTTATAGAAAAAATTTAAATTAGTGATAACAAAATTTTCATTGTGGGATTAATAGTTTTAGTAATTTATAATTAAAAAAAAATAAGTTGTCAATGATCGTTCAAAACTTTTATCAAAAAAAATTTTCAAAGTAAAATTTGAAACTAAAATATTGTATTTTATATGGTTTATAGTTTAATTTAAAACGATATATATATTAATCTTAATAATTAATTAAATTAGACTTTTTACTTATATAATTTTTGTAATCATTTGTATTTTTTCATAACAAAAATTTTAAACCGTGGATCATAAAATTTGAATGCGAGACTTTTAACAGTTTTAGTAATTTATAGCCGTTTGTAAAAATTCAAAATATAACATATACATAAAATCTAAATTTTTATTATATGGTTATTGTGGTTATTTAATTTATTTAATAGTTTAAAATTAAACAAATATTATAGAAGATACACTATTTTTTATCAAATCTTTATTATTCAAAATCATTAATTCTCATATATACTTTAGCCACATTAGGCAATTCCGTAAATTTTATTTAAGAAAATAATAAAGTACATTAATGATGAATTTATTGTTAGTTTAATAAAATGCTTATTATGTAATTAGATGGACCAACATATTTCTCTAATGATTCTAAAAATCATTCTAGTGATGACATGTGGTTACAAAAAGAAGTCGTAATGCTTCTCAAATAATATATAGGGGATAGTCAACGATTAATTAACATAAACAAATTCCCCCGGGGAAAAAAAACATCTACCAAGTTGTCTTGTAAGACAAGTCTACACGATCTCACAAAGTGTTGAAGAAACTTTCAAAACCTCTGCTCCTTTGTCTCCTGAGAAAAACTAAAACGATTTCTCCTTAGCAAAAGTCAATGAGTAACTTAAAACTTGTCGTTGAAGTCATAAGCGCAAGACTCAAACCTAGAGAGGAGAGAGCTCATCAAGGAGATGGATATGGTGGTGTTAACGCCTTCGTGGAGTTACGATTCGACGGTCAGATCGTCAAAACCTCGACAAAGATCGACGATGCGAGTCCTGCATGGAACGAGAAGTTCTTCTTCAACATCTCAGATACAGAGGATCTATCGAATCTGATCCTTGAGGCTTACGTTTACAACAAAACAAGCAGTATAACGAAGTCCTGTCTCGGTAAGATCCGGATCTTCGGAACTGCGTTCGTGCCTTACTCTGAAGCTGTGGGGATGCATTACCCTCTCGAGAAAGAGAAACGAAGCGTTTTCTTTTCTGCCGTTAGAGGTGAGCTTGCTCTGAAAGTGTATGTAACTGATAGCCCCTCTCTCAAGGTACCGAATATAAACCCTACAAAGAAGGTTACTTCTCACACAAGGCACAAGTTCCACAACATCCCCACAACAGAGATAAGTAAACCTAGGCAACAAAGAGATCCCGAACCGCCTCAACCGCAACAGCTTCAACCACAACAGCCTCAACCGCGATCGCCTCAACCACGACCACCTAAACCGCAATCGCCTCGACCACAACCACCACGACCATCATCGCCTCAACCGGAACCGCTTCAAACGCTATTGCCACAACCGCCGCCGGTTATCGGAGTTTCTAGGTTTCAGGCGGCTAGATATGATTCTCCGGTACCGGCAACAATGGGATTTGATCCTACTCCACCAGATTTTTCAATCAAAGAGACGAATCCGATTCTCGGAGGAGGCAGACAAGCAAGAAACATCAGAGCTCATGATCTCGTCGAGCCGATGGAGTTTCTTTACGTCAAAATCGTAAAAGCACGAAATCTTCCGACAATGGACCCGACAGGAAGTCTAGACCCCTACGTCGAAGTCAAACTCGGAAACTTCACGGCAAGAACAAAACACTTCGAGAAGAATAAAAACCCTATCTGGAACGAAGTCTTCGCCTTCTCCAAATCCGACCAACAATCAGACCATCTCGAAGTCATCGTCATGGACAAAGACGTAATCAAAGACGACTTCGTCGGTTCAATCCGGTTCGATCTCCGTGAGATTCCGACACGTGTTGCACCAGACAGTCCTTTAGCTCCAGAATGGTACGTAGTCAACGTCGAGAAAGGAGGAGAGATTATGTTAGCTGTTTGGTTCGGTACACAAGCCGACGAAGCGTTCTCAGACGCGACTTACTCAGACGCTTTAACGGCTTTAAACAAATCGAGCGTTCGTTCTAAAATCTACCATTCTCCGAGGCTATGGTACCTTCGTGTTAATGTTATCGAGGCGCAAGACTTGGTTATCGTACCGGACCGGACTCGAGCTCCAAATCCGTATGTTAAAATCAAGTTAGGTAACCAAATGGTTCGAACCAAACCGAGTCAGTTGCTTAATCCTAGATGGAACGAGGAGTTTACACTTGTCGCGGCTGAACCGTTTGAAGATCTTGAAATATCAATCGAAGACCGGGTGGCGGTTAACCGAGAGGAAACACTGGGATTGGTTAAGATACCGTTCGATATAATCGAAAGACGAGTTTCTGATAACCGGATAGTGCCTAACCGTTGGTTTAGTCTTAAGTTTGAGAACCAAAGGAGGGCCAGAGTCGCTACTACTAGGGTTCTTCTGAATGTTTGTTTAGAAGGAGGCTATCACGTTCTTGATGAGTCTACTTACTACAGTAGCGACTTCAGACCGTCGATGAAAGAGCTGTGGACACGTCAGCAGCCGTCGCTTGGTGTTCTTGAATTAGGGATTCTTGGAGTTGAAGGTTTAAACGTGAGTCATGATGGAAAGAAAGAGACGGTAGATGCTTACTGTGTGGCTAAGTATGGGACCAAATGGGTCAGGACTCGGACCGTTACCAACTGTTTTAACCCGCGGTTCAACGAGCAGTACACATGGGAGGTTTATGAGCCAGCGACGGTAATCACAATCGGCGTTTTCGATAACAACCAAATCAATGGTGGCAACAACAAAGATGGGAAGATTGGGAAAGTCAGAGTTCGAATCTCGACTCTTGAATCAGGAAGACTCTACACTAACTCGTATCCGCTTCTCATTCTTCGACCTTCGGGTGTCAAGAACATGGGCGAACTACATTTGGCTATTCGGTTTACTTGCACCTCCATGTTTCAAATGTTGGTTCAGTACTGGAAACCGCTTCTTCCCAAGATGCATTACGTTAGACCGTTGAAAGTAGTGCATCAGGAGATTCTCAGACAGCATGCTGTTAGCCTAGTGGCGGCTCGGTTAAGCAGAACCGAGCCGCCTCTTAGGAAAGAAGTGATCGAATACATAACCGGTTCGGATTCTCATTTTTGGAGCATTAGGAAAAGCAGAGCAAATTTCTTTAGACTAAAATCGGTTTTATCTGGTTTACTCGGTACTGGAGAATGGTTTCAAGATATCTGCACTTGGAAGAAACCGGTAGCGTCTGCAGCGGTTCATGTACTCTACTTAGCGTTTGTGTGTTTGCCAGAGATGATTCTTCCGATAACATCTCTTTGCTTGTTCATGCTCGGTGTATGGAATTACAGACTGCGTCCGAGACAACCTCCACACATGGATACAAGACTTTCATTTGCAGACAACGTTCACCCTGAAGAGCTTAACGAAGAGTTCGACACGTTTCCATATTCTTCTCAAGACCCGGCGGTTGTGAAAATGCGGTACGAGCGATTGAGGAGTATAGCGAGCAGAGCTCAGACTGTTGTGGGAGACATAGCTGGTCAAGGAGAGAGAGTTCAAGCTCTGTTAAGCTGGAGAGATCCAAGAGCAACGTCCATCTTCATGGTGCTTTGTTTGGTTTCTTCAGTGGTTTTGTACGTTGTGCCGTTTAAGGTTTTTGTTCTTCTTGGTGGATTGTACATCATGAGACATCCACGATTCAGGCGAAAGACACCTCCTGGTCTTGTTAACTTCTTCAAAAGACTACCTGCTAAAACAGACTGTATGTTGTAGAATGTAATAACATTATATGAAATTGCAATTCAATCAATAAACCAAAAGCTAAAGAACACACAAGAGTTCTGAAAATCACTACAAGTCTTTTTCTTGTCCTAAACATAACCAAAAGACATTTTTCTGAGAGAGGTTAGCTTTTCTTCTTCTCCTAGATTCAATGCTTATCTACTACACATATGAATCAACCACGCATTAGATCAATGTCCATGTGGGCGTGATGCATATCCATTGATCTTGAACCGGTTGACCACATGCCTACAGGAGTCTGATCAAGGTTCTGGCTTTGTTGAGGAGGTGAAGTTGGTGCAGTGTTGTGGTCGTTCTTCTCCAAACCGTCCGTGTCTTGGACATCTTCAGAAGCTTCATCTCGTTTCTTAACCTTCCCTTTTGGAACCGCCCAAAGGAAGCTCCCAACGATAACCTGTTAAGGAGGCAACACACACTTTTAGAACAATGCAAGTCAAGATTTGTTTTGATGGTTACAAGCAGCTGACCTGAACAGGGCTTGCAGCTATTAAAGGCCCACCAATTCCACCACCAAAGACACGACCATCAGGGCTAGCGAGTGAGACGGATAGGTTTCCAGTGCGGTTTGAGTAGTCATTGTCAGTTGCGTTCAGATAAGAGATCGAGAGAGACAAGAGCTCGAAACGACCCTAGAGAGTATTACACCACCAGCATACATGAGTAGTGTTTATTTGTCTTGTAAAAGCATAACAAAACGTGAGGATGATAATAAATATTAAAACCTCGTATTTAATAGCTCCATTAGATGGTGATGGCTGTAGAATAGTTGCAGTAGAGGCTGCACCACTAACAGATAAGACACAAGTCGCTCTTGGACCTTGCTGCGAAAAAGACAGTACCTTTGATGCAATGTCCTGACAAAAACAAACACAAGAGTGTGATGGTTAAAGACTATCTCAACAAGCATAAAAAGAACAAGAATTTGATCACATACTTCACCAACTGAAACTGCGATTACATGCGGAGTGAAGCTCAGCCCAGACGATGAAGGCATCAATTCACCTTACAGAACAAACAAAGATCACATCATTAATTAGAACATAAGTATTAATAAACATAGCTTAAGACAATGGCCCTAGAATAAAAGATTATATTTTTACACACCTGAGACGCATTAAAATATTCTAAAGCTTTAAACTAGTACTTAAAAGAGCCAATAAAGATTATAACTTTCGACCATATTCAAAACCAATGTTCTCATAAACTATATAGTATAATGTATAGTTCAATAAAGCTCAAAACTTTCCACTGTATACATAATTGTCAAGAAGAGGGAGGAGAGAAAGAGAGAGTCTTTACCACTGGAACCAAGCCTTTGCTTCTTGCCGGAGCCAGGAGGTCTACCACGGCCACGTTTGTTAGAGTTTGGGGACATGGAGGGAGACAATGCCAAGGAAACAGGACCTTCTTGTCCGTATTTCCTAGGCCGTCCTCTCTTCCTCTTCTCACCAGACAACGGAGGAGGAGCAGCCGCAACAGGCGCTGAAGAGTCAGCCGGAGAAGACTCGATCGGTAAAGGATGAGACACGAATGCAGCGGAGCCGCCGCCGCCTACTTGGTTCAGGTTTGGGTTCGAGACGAAAGGAGAGTTGGGGTTGGAGAAATGGTGAAACCCTTGTGATCCGTGAAACGGCTGTTGTGTCTGAGGAGGAGGAGGAGGAGGAGGAGGAGCAGAACCAGGCATGCCTCTCTGGATGTAGTAAGAACCCGACATAGCTTCTCTTCGATCCATAGCTTCTTCTGACCTTTTTTTTTATTTTTTTTTAACAAGAGGATGCAAAAACTCACTGGGGGACTTTATAAAAAGATCTGATAAATGGATAAGAACAAATCAGAATCTAAAGGGCTTATAAGGCTTTAAAAGATAAAGACTTGGAGGGTAAGGTAACATGCAAACTAGAAAATCTCTCTCAAAGCTTATCTAACACACACAAAGTAGATCCATAAGAGGAGGGAGACGGCTCAGTTTTTCATATGCTTTTTTCTCTTTGATTCATGAGATTTCTCCTCCATCAACAATGGTGAGAAGAAAGGTTTTTTTTTTTCTTTTTCTTTTTCTCTCTAAACTCTCTGTCTGGTTCTTGTGTGTATGTGATGTTGCTTTTTTTTTGTTGCTTTACTGGTGAGGTGAGAGAGAGGGAAGCAGAAAAAAACAAAAAACTATCAATCAGATCCCTTGTTCACCTAAGAGTTGAAAGCATTTACTGTGGATAACACGATTTGATTTTTATTTCAAAATTCAAAATTAAAAAAACTTGATGTCTAGGAGTGTGGTGGCTCTACTGATTGAGGCGCGTGTGTCAAACGAAACATGAGAGAGTTCGGAGAGTGGAGTTCACGGGTCAAGAGATAAGAGTGAGAGAATGTGGATGTGATCTAGTCAAGACTTGTTCCTCTCTGGATTCCACTTCATAGCTTATTCATGAATGATGAATTTATCAAAACTCTGTTTTTTTTTTTTACTTTCAATGGATCTAATAATCTTTAGATTCTAACTATACACTTCACTATAAATACTTGAGTATGTAAAACTACACAAGAATGAATCAAAACTGTTCCAAAATTCCTCTAGAAAAGACAAGACATGCTCCAATTTAATAAAACCAAACAGATACCAAAATCTTGGACTAAACATTAATGTGGAGGAGGTAGAGCCATTACATATAAGCTTTCTAACACTAGTGGAACATCTAGCAGCTGGAATCAATTTTGTATTCAGTGTCATTTTTTTTTTACACTTGATAACACAAAATCAAACAGACCATAAATCAAGAATCTAAAACTCTTCGTATAATGGATCAGTGTAGTTGTTCCTCCTCCCCGAACGACGCCGTTTGCTATAAACTTGGTAACGCCCAGCTTATGAAACTAAGGCCCAATAGTAGCTGAAACACGACATCTAAAGTTTTAGAACGGAGCATAAAGAATCTTCGAAAGCAACCGTTTTTAACTAACCTTAAGCACCACCTCAAGTCTCCTTTTCATCTCACTCTTCCTCTGCATCATCATCCACCTCTTCTCCACCAAATCCTAAACCCTAACCAAATGTATCAATCCATGAACCTATCCGTTTCTTCTAACTTCACCCAACGATCCCTCTCCGAATCAAGATTCCGCAAACCCCTCCATCTCAAGCCTCCCCGCGTCTCATCAGGCCCTGAATCCGACCTCTCAGGCGCCAAAACCCTAACCGAGAACCTCATCTCTCTCCTCAGAGCCGTCCCCGACTGGGCAGACGAGATCAAAGAGCGTGGGATGCAGCAGAAACGCACTCTCTACACTCACGAGAAATGGGTCGAACACAGGAGCTCTCTCCGCCATGTACACCACTTGTTCTCGAGCTTCTCTTCGCGCGTCATACTCTCTCTGTTCCCTCCTGTCTTCTTCTTCACGTCCGTTGCTATCGTCATCGCGAGCTACAACTCTGCAGTGGCTTTGGACTGGCTTCCTAGCATCTTCCCCATTCTGAGATCCTCTTCTCTGCCGTATCAGCTCACGGCTCCTGCTTTGGCGCTGCTTCTCGTGTTCCGCACGGAAGCTTCGTATTCTAGGTATGAAGAAGGGAGGAAAGCTTGGGTTGGGATCATTGCTGGAACTGATGATTTAGCTAGGCAAGTGATTTGTTCCGTTGGTAGCTCTGGTGATGAGTTGGTTATTAAAGACTTGCTTCTTCGTTACGTTGCAGCTTTCCCTGTGGCTCTTAAGGTAATATGATTAGGTTGTATCCATGGTTCTAAAAACCTGTCTAGGCGGCAAATAGGCTTAACATCCAATTTATGCGACTTAAATCAGTTTAAATCGACTTAATTGAGTAATATTGTTAATACAAATCCACAAATTCGTTTAATTTATTTTGTTAAACAAATGATTTTAATAATTCATCAAACTAAATTTATAATTAAATCCAAAAATTAAAGTATTTTATATAAATATAAAATTATATAAAAAATAAATTAATAATTCACGCTAATCCTAGAGTGCCTAATTATTGTCTAGCCATTTTGTGTCTTAATGTTGGCTTTGGTTTGTGGACTTGTGTAATGTGATTCTGCTGCAGTGTCATGTTACTTATGGTTCAGATGTGGCAAGAGACCTCCAGAACTTGATAGAAGGAGATGACTTGTCTCTGATTCTTGAATCTAAGCATCGTCCTCGTTGTGTAATCGAGTTCATTTCTCAGAGCCTTCAGCTGCTGAAACTAGACGATACCAAGAGAGATTTGTTGGTAGCTTTCTTGAACCATTTTGCTATCATTTATGAACCATTTGGCACCAAAACATGTTCCTTCCTTGTGGTCACTGCTAGGAATCAAAGATGCTGCAGTTACATGAAGGCATTGGAGTGTGTGAACAGCTAATGGGCATTCCCATTCCTCTCGCTTACACACGCTTAACCTCGAGGTTTTTAGTCTTTTGGCATCTAACTCTACCAATCATTCTCTGGGATGAGTGCCATTGGATTGTTGTTCCTGCTACTTTCATCAGTGCTGCTTCTCTCTTCTGCATTGAAGAAGTACGTAATGTTCCTCACTCTCACAAGATCTTTTGCTTGAAAGTTGAAACCTTTCAACTGTGCAGGTGGGTGTTCTTATAGAAGAGCCATTCCCTATGTTGGCCTTAGACGAGCTTTGTGATCTTGTGCATAGTAACATCCAAGAAGCTGTTAAATCTGAGTCTATCATACGTAACCGGATCGTTGCAAAGATAAGGCTCCACGAAGTCAACCACTCATCAAATGGTCGGCACAGATCTTAGTTTAGCTTTGATGTTTACATATTTGTATAGAAACACTTTATACGAGTTGGTAGGGGAATCTGTATATGTTGTATATATGCAAGCTTCAGCATCAGCTAAGTTTGATCTTCTATTAAAAATTACTACATTGTTTGCAATATTCTGTAGAATATTGTATACAATACAACTTAACATACACTAATCACTCAATGTCGCTGTTTGCAAACGAGAACTGATCACACAAAAGTTACCTTCTAAATTAACTGTGTTCCAGGAGGCGGCAAAAAGCTATGCAGCTTCTGCATCTTACTCTTGAGTTCCTCTAGTTTCTCCAATTCGCCTTTGCTTGATAAGGATGTCTCTAACATTCTAAGGACTGGTTCGCTCACGCACCTTCCTCTCTCCACCGTCTGCCTCGAGCACTCAAATGCATCATCAGCTCTTCTTCTTGCACACAGTGCAGTGGTAAGAAGTTCCAATGCGTGGCCGTGAGGGCAATACCCTTTCTCCAGCATATACTTCCACAGGTCTAGTCCTAAATTAACTTCACCGTTCTGGCAGAACAGCTTCATAAGCATAACCACCGTTGGTGTTTTCGGAACCAGAGATCTTCCCTTCATTTTCTGGTAAAGCTCACACACCCCATCAAATCCAAACTCTTTAGATTTCATCATTCCGATAAACACAGAGTGGAACGTTACACTGTCAGGCTCAACGCCCTTCTCTTCCATCTCCTTCATCAACACCATCGCACCACTCACGTCTCCACATCTCATGAGAGTACTCATCAAAGCGTTATAAGCTCCACAATCATGCCTTAACCCTCTCTCATGAATTTCATCGAACAGTTGGCGTGCTTTCATCTTGTTTCTCACCACACCAGCTCCATGGATCAACGTAGTGACTATCTGCAACGTAGCTTCAACCTTCCCACGACCCATCTCTTCAAAGAGCCTCAAGGCTTCCCCAAAGTTCCGTTTTTTACAGAACCCATCAATCCTAACGCCGTAAGTAACGGAGTTAGGCTCGAATCCACGTTTCACCATCTCATGATAAAAGAGCTCCGTCGCCGTGACGTCACCAGCTTCCTTAAACCCTAGGAGAAGAATGTTCATCGTCTTCACATCGGGGTTAAACCTCGAATGCAACTTCTCGAAAACCGATCTCGCCTCCTTCATCTCCCTCTCGGTGCAGAAAGCTCGGAGAAGGACATTGAACTCATCGACGCCGAACTTCTTTCTAAAAATCTCCTTCTCCATCCTCTTGAAAGCTGATAAAGTCTCCTCGTATGATCCAAATTTCGCGACTTTACAGAGAAGGATGCTCATCGACTTGGATGTCAGCAAGAAAGGATACTCCTTTCGCACTTCCGCCATTAGAGCCCAAGCTTGGTCGAAGTAACGCATCCGAGCTAGAATGTGGAGCGTTTTCTCGAAGGAGTCGGACGTCGGGGGAGATGATTCGGGGGTTTTGAGGGAGTACTTGAAGAACTCGAGAGCTTTGAGGCCGTTGGAGTGAGCGGCGAAGAGACGGCCGAGGACTTCGGAGACGAGGGGCGGTGATAGTGATGATAGAGGGACGTGCTTTGCGAGAGTGGGTTGAATCGGATGATTTGGGAAGGGGTGATCATTGATGATCGTTGTGATACGTTCGATCTCTGTTCTGGTTATTGACGTCGCCGGAGCAAGAAGAAGACGATACGAGTCGGAGGTGGCTTTCTTAAGCATTTTCACAACCGGAGAAGATAATTAATCGGAAGAAATGCGAGAAACCTAAAAGGAACCGTCGTGCCCTGTACGGTTTAATTGATTCGAACCGAACCGAACCGAACCAAAAATCAAATCGGAAAATAATTTAATTCGAATTTGGTTTATATTGGTTATATAGATAAGCAGGAGCAATATCGTTCGCCTTCGGTATCAGTGGGAGAGAGAGAGAGTTCCTTTGACGGTAGCTCAAGCTTCTTTCTTTTTGATCGGGTATGTATAATCTGCGCGAGGATTCGTGATTCTTGCTCGTTTATGTTTGTTTACGCGCTTTTTTTCTAGATAAAGCTCAGTTATTTAGGGTATGCACGTAAGTTGTTCGACGATTTGCCTGTGAGAGTGTATAGATTCTTTGTTGATTTAAATTGTCATATAGTTTGTGTGAAGAGAGGAGTTATAACTTAGAAAAATCTATCCTTGTTACTATTCTCTCATGACTGTTAGGTTTAGGGAGAGAGAACTGTAGAACTTGTTAGGTTAACTTGTTGCGTACAACTAGTGATTTAACGAAGAGCTTACTTATGCTTTTTTTTCTTACTGCTGTGAGTAATGTAAGCAGGAAGTTTGGTTGTGGTGGTGGTGGTACTCTAGTTGCAATGACAAAGAAGAAAACTCCACAGATTCTCAAGACAGATACGGCACAAAAACTTGTAAGATTCTCCTCCTTGAAGCAAACCAGATTTTGGGTCTGAAGAAGCTAAAGTTTTAATCTTTCTCGAAAACCCTGTTTGGATTTGCTTCTTTACTTGCATTGATATCTCATCGCTTGGTGTTTGGTCGTTTTCCAGGCTGAGAAGTGGGTTGCCAACATGTCGACCCCTGCAGAGGATGATCCTATTGAGGCTCAACAAGAAGCTCGACCACCCAGGTGAAGCAATATTTATTCTTTTACATGTTGATTGATTCTGTATTTCGTTTGCGAATACAAAGCTGAATAGAAGTATTGTTTAACCCCTTGCATAGGCTTGGACTTGGTGCTAAAGTGTCACGTCAAACGAAGCGTAGACCCTCGGACGACCCTCTTGACCAAAAACTACAAGCCAAGTTTGATGCAGGGAGAAGAAAACAGGCAAGAGCTGAGGCCGAGTCCGCTGGTTCTACCAAAAACGCCGTTGATGAGAGTGAGGATGATGATGATGATGAATCAGAAAGCAAAAGCCAAGCATTCGGAAAGAAAAGACAAAACAAAAGTACGCCTCGTTAGTATTTTCTGATGTAGTATACTTCAAATCATGAGCTTGTTTTTATTTTGGTTACATTGTTGGGGAAGAGCTAAAAACCTTATAATTTCAATTCTATTGGAACATGATTGAATTATTTTTGGGTTAGATTAGTTTGGGTTCTTCAGATATTAAAATTTTGGATCCGTTTGGATGCTTCACAAGTTTTTGTTAGGATTTGGTTCGGTTCTTTGGTTCTGTCATTTTGTGTAGCCGTATTACCACTCTATAGCTCACACTCATACAAAACTCTCTTGGCTGAGTAAACTACAGTGAGTAAAAATACAGAAGCCACTGGAAAGAAAAAAACAGAGTACTGAAGTAGAAAATTATTCAAGTCTTTGCCAATGTTAAAAAAAGCTCAGGTTGCGCCATTGCACTAGAAAGGTCAACTAGAGATCTTTGACCTTTGCAGCGGCAGTGAAACTGTACAAGATAAGACAATCTTAAAACAAAGGGCCTTGTCACAAGCTGTTGATGTTCTGTTCCTGCATTGGTTCAGCCTGAACCATGTCTCTGCAACTTCTGATGATCTCTTCTATTAGATCATCAAGGATCAATTCACTCGTGCCGGAACCAATCCAACCAATATCAAACCGGAGATCCATCCAGCTTCCTGCTTTACCCATGTCTTTCTCCACTATCTGATCTAAAGTATGAGGAGAAGGCAAAGGCAAGAGATGCCAGTAAACCCCTTCTTGTGCCACTTTAGCTGCAACTTCCATGTCTGAGATTAGCTGGACTTCAGGTTTCAGGAGTGTAATCCAAGGGCCAGGATTCAGTTCATTCTCACAGAAGTCCATGAGAACTTCATTGATACAGTCATTGAGGAGGTTCTTGTCGTCACAGAGCTGTGTAGAGCAGAAAGCTATGTCATCTGTTGATTCTAGGTGAAGAAGCTGTTCAGAGTAAAAGGGTCCCGTCAAAAGCTCTTCCCAGCTCAAGCCTGAGGATTTCACAACGGCTTTAATGTATGAAAGTGTCAACTCCTTGTCATCCATGCTTGTTTTGAGATTGTTGGGTTTGTCTTGTTTTGGAGAGTCAGCTTCATCGAATCTTATACAGAGTGGTTGTATCCTCTTTTCAGCTGAATGTGAGTCAGAAAAAAACAGTAAGAATTTTAATAATCGGTTCTTAGCTTAAAAGTTAAGAAACAGTTTTTTAACTTCCGCTAAGAACTCCACTCTAACAACTCCGGGTTAATCATGATCTAATATATCTTATCGTTTATTTTATTAATTATTTTAAATTTAGATAACTATCTTTCTTATTTGAAAGGGTTTTTATGGCTTTCTTATATATAGTCTTATGGTTTTATCTAGTTTATGTTAAGCTAATAAAATTTAACAATTTTTCTTTGTTCATTGCTTTCGGTAAATCTACAGAGATCTCAACGAATATAAAAAGAGTGTTTCGGGCATTCCAAGATTAAACAAATCTTTGAATTATCGCTACATCACATACCTGAATTGAATCTTGTGCTTGTTGTTGGACTACTCTCATCATCTGTAAACAGAGTTTCCAGGACAGATACTGGACTTAACTTTCCCTGCACATCAGTGGCAGTTTCTTTGCATTCAGTCATCCTAACAGAAGAACTTGGTGGAGATTCTGGAGAAGAGGACAGTGTGAACATCATTTCCTGGAACAAGATAAACCATGAAAGCATGAAAATTTCATTCAAGAAAACATAGAATGTATTCACTCATCACATACATACACAAGCTGTCTAACCTCATTTGATGATTGCTTATCTCCGTCTTCTTGTCTGGAAATGGAAGAGCTGGTAGTTTCAGCCAAATGTTCTATCTCTGTCTTCTCAGTTTCCTTCACATGGTCTGAAACGATTGAATCATCTATGGTAAACAATGTCTCATCATCTTTATCTGAATCTTCACTGCATTGCAGCATCTCTGGTACCTCGGTTGTTTGGCTTAAAGGGGTTACCAAATCATGCGTAGGCATCAAACTAGGGCTATCTCCGGGTGATGAGAACTCAGGGAGAGAAAGAATCTTCCCCAAGATTCTTGGTACTTCCTTATCTGGTAAGTTCACATCTATATCTCCATTTGCAAGCATCTCAGACAAGTGTTTCCTTGCTGCAATATACAAACCAGACATAATCTTCTTTGAATCTTCGCTTGTTCCTTCACTACATAACGGTTCTTCTTCTTCATCTGAAACATGCTTCCCGGATTTACTCTGTATCTTTTCTTGCACGCAATGTCTCTTATCAACATGAACATCACATGACTTCTTTCCAACGGAAGCTTGTAGTCTTCTTTTGATTAAACCGATAATAAACCGGGAAAAGATTCTCCCGGTTTTGGACTTGTTGCTTGATGAAGAATCAACATCCAAGCTATTTGGAGCAGGTTTCAAAACAACAATTGTTTTTGTAACCTGAGATGTTACGTTTCTCTTCCTCTCTTCTGATCTCCATTTCTTGCTGAAGAAGTTACGTTTCCTCTTTGGTAACACCACAGCCTCTTGTTCTGCTTCTACTACTCTCTTGGAATCTCCCAAGCTTTGAGAATCTTCATGTGAAACCTTCTTCTTGAGGAGTGATTCTTCTTCAGAGTCCAAAACATGAAAAGCCTCCAACAAGTCCTTGCAGGTTTGGATCTCTCCTTGTTTCTGAGCTATCAACCGCTTGATTATCTCGCTGAACTTTTCTTCAGATTCATCCTTAAAAGCCTTAGCCTCTACATGTTCATCACCAGCAATAGAAACATCGATATCCTCTTCAATAAGTTTCTGAACACTCTCATTAGTACCTGCATCAGTTAGTTATATATATTATAGCAGAAAAAGTAAGTAAGAATCTTCAAGACAACATGTTTAATGAAACAAAAACCTGCAAATTTTTTGCTTCGATGTTTCGTTTCCATCAAGAGGCGCTTCTGGTTAGATCCAAAGATGCTGATGAACATCCACATACATCCTATTTGATTTATCCCTTCTCTTCTCCCACAATTTTTCTCCATAAAACAGTTCACACTACAATACAAGTGGTAAAAGAAACTGTTAATACAAGCAAATAATATATCATATCTGAATAATAAGAATAATAATTATAAATAATCATAATTTGTTATAGTGGTTGAAATCATCATGCAGTGATCTGTTAAAACTCTGTTTTCATGATTTTTTTTTTCATTAGCCACTCACACAAATGCATTGTGATTATTACTGTTTTGAGTGATATGCAAGTGAAATTTTTTATAAAGAAAAAAACAAAAAGAAGAAGAAGAACAAAGATTAAAGAGTATACCTTTTAGAATCTGATCCTATACTTGCTGGAAAAAGATTAATAAAAATCCATTTTACAACTTTTTAGCTGTTTTCCACACAAATAAAGAAGATAAAAACTTTTCTTTTTTCACCGGACTTTAGCTGAAATTGCGGCTTATTTGTTGCGCAAATTATGATGAAATTAAGAAGTAACGAACGCTCGAAACACGAGGGGGATATGTTGAACACACATTGTTCTTGATTTAGCAGAATACCCTGCTGTTTTATCTCACCAGAAATATGGAACCACTCCTCAAGATTAATAGAAAAGGAAAGAAAAAAAAGAGATCAGTGTTATAAAATTTATTGATATAAATTAGAGAATTAGGTATAAAGTCACACAAATTTAATAAATTACCAGAAAAAGGACAAAAACTTTGATTATGACAGAGTGAGGATCAAGTATTTTTGTTAGTAGTATTGCCTTTGTTCACTTCAAGGTACGGCAGCCATTGGAGAAGTTCACCAATAACTGTATTTTGATATATATGCATACCTTTTTTTAGCTGTCGTTGTATATATATATATGTGTGTGTTAGTGCATTCACGAGACTGCAATGAATGTGTTATATATACTCCCTCTGTTTCGTAATAAGTTTCATTGTATCTTTTTTTTTCTTGTTACATAAAAAGTGTCACTTTACAATTTCAATGCAAATTATACTTAATTTCAGCTGAAAATTAATTGCAAACTGCATTGATTTTATAAATAATTTTATTTATCTCAAATACTATTGGTCAGAAATATGTAATTAATAACAATTTACATATATTTCCGTTATTTTTTTAGTCTGTGTAAAAAATGTCAAAGTAACACTTATTCGGAAACGGAGGGAGTATTAGATTATTACGTATATGTACGTACTATTATCTATAGGAGAGATAAGGTTTGGTGAAGCTGAAGCAGGTAGGTTATGGTCCTCTACAGAAGTCGCAACTAGGAACGTACATCACGAATATGCCGGGAGTAGAGTAGTAATTTCAATCGTGACGGGAATTGCAAAGTCAAAATAGTTATCAGAAAATTAGGAAAAAAAAGAGAGATTAAATGAAGAAAAAGTCGAAGATGACATATTGACATGCAGTCTTCCACTATGAACACATTTTGCTGATAAATTGTAATATTACAATTCATATTCTGGACATAATATATAAGTTTTGTATTAGTTAGTAGGCCGAAGTTAATAGTTTAAATGTCTTAGTTCTCCTATTCACCAAACCTAGTTTATCTAGATTTTACTTCTCATTTATATGATGAAAGTACTATAATTACTACACATAAATTAAGTTCGGATTCTAAAAAAGGACAATTGAATAGCACTTGCCAAACTTTATTTATGATACGACTTTGACGTGTACTATAATCGGCATAATGTGAAAATATTCAACGATGTTCAGTTTGATAATTTTGACAACTAATAGCTAAGAGCATGATTATTGGAGGTTTTTAGAGTGAAATTTTTAACGGAATATAAGAATGCGTCTTTTAACTTTTAACTAAAAAAGTTAAGAACCGATTCTTAAAACTTTTATTTAAGAACCGGTTCTTAGTTTTTTTAGTTAAAAGTTAAGAGACGGATTCTTATATTCCGTTAAAAACCTCACCCTAAAAACCTCCAATAATCATGCTTTTACCTACTCATATAATTTGAGTTTAAATATTTTTATTTAAATGCAAATGCAAATATTTTATGTTTAGAACTTTATTTCGCACTATATGCACTAGTAGTTAAAATGTCCATTGTGAAATATAATAATGATCATTCCATTAAACGAAAGATATACCCTTGTATCATTTATAATCAATTGAAATTTTGAAATTATTATATGCCGACAGTTTCAGAGACGCAACACACTCGTCTAAATTATAATTCCGTACTTTTTAAGATGATCTGCGATTTACGAAGGTTTATTTTGCATTAGCCAACATATATATTAGAAAAATGACTGTGTTTTCTTTACATGTACCCAACATATTAGAAAACACAGTAAAAAGGAAACATATTAGAAAACAAAGCTATGATGTGAAAGGATATATACCAATCATTTTTTTTCCACATTGGATCCCCCCAACCTCAATGCCTTTTAAATTGTCTTTTTATAGTGCTATTTGTCTCACAGGTACATTATAACGTTATATCTAACAAATATAAACCTTTAAATTATACAAGCAGTATTAAGTTTGTTTACTTTTGATATAATTTAGCTTATTAGCATAATGGTTTAAACTTTACAATATATATAACAGAAAAGGGTGAAGATATATTAAAATTTAAAAGTCGTCATATTTGACTAAACTTTCGATAAATATAAGCACTTACAATTTCATTACAAAAAAAAAAGTGATATGTCATCAGCATGCAATCGATCCAACCAACATGGTTGCGTATATGTCCGGAAAATGATAAAAATGCGAAGAGTGAATATTTTTTCTGTTGAAACTAAAACATCACTAGTGGACGGTTTCATATTTGTTTCCACTAATCAATTATCCGTTTATATAACCTTTTGTTAATTATCTTATTCGCAATCTCCGAAAATTGGCTGTTTTCGAAGCATACACACCATTAAATTAACGCCATTCTCGTTATAATATGTCAGATAATGTGATTGATACAGGCACTTAATTAACAACTAACTTAGCTGAGTTTATATATAAATTAATAAATTATTTCAATAATATTGTGTCGATCCTATTAGCTCTTTAATATATCCGCTGTTGTATATAACAAGCTTAGAAGACTTTGAAATGTCTGTAAATAATTGAGTTAGGTTTGTGCGATGTATATGTTTCTTACTAAAACAGGTATAAAGTACTCATTAAATATGTAGTACAAAACATTATTAGTGTCATTAATATTTTTTTTATCCAGATAGCAATAGAATAGAATATATTATGTACGTGTCGTCTAATAAACCTTTAACATTTTTAACCCCACGAACAAGACAAATACTAGAATTGGAAGAAGATGGTCATCATAGTCTTACCAACTATGTTCCAACTGTATGCATTTAACTTTGTCCTAAATCTTTTTGTTGGCTAACATAAAAAATATATGTTTACTAAATATAAATTTATGTTTTATTTTTGCTTGGGACGAAAATTATAATGCTTGTGTATAAGAAAGTTTAAAATAATAATTGAAATGCAGGACATAACATAGTATTGGGTACACAAAAAGAATACTTCATGATAAATGTAAGATCTTTCCTGGTCGACACTGGGCATATAAAACTCAGTAGCAATTTTGTCCGTCCAGAAGGCTTAATGCTAGTCCCGTACGGCCCGTATATGGGCTGTGGAAAAAATACATAATCCGGAGGCTTGGCCCATTTACTACATTGTTATAGAGTCTACGTAATTAGAGGGCTAGTTTTAACTTGCGTAGATGTGTGTTTAAATTTTCCAAATGTGAATAACATTTTATGTACATTGATACATTAAACTTTGAATTGGTGATTTCACTTACGTTTTTTTAACGTCTAATTAATTATGTTATTACAACGATGAGAAATATTATATAAACGATCATATACACGACAATTCTACCACCATATGAAAATTCACGTCTGAATGCGCCACTCCGAGCCGTCTTATAAGATCTATGTTCAATGGTAGATCTCTTGTAACTTTCTTTTCTCCATAATCTGCATTTTCTAGGGTTTGAACCTCCAAACCTCTTAGTGTATAAACACTAATGAACTTTTAGTCAAACCATTGGACTAAAAGACTTCCACTTTCACTTACGTTTAACTTACTGTTATTCGCGTAGATTTGTGTTTAAAATTTTCTCTTGATTCTGTTGTAAACTTGTAATAAGAAAGACATGTTCTATACTAGACATTGGTCGTGTAATTTATTTAACTTTGAAATGATGATTTCACTGGTGATGTTTTTGCTTGGAAATTTTACATATATTAAATTGTAAGTAATAAGAACTATCTCTTTCACATGAAATAAAATAACTATTTCTTTCGATTATCTAGAATTGTGGAAGTTACCTTGATGATCTTGATTAAGTTCTTAAAGATTAAGACTAATTATCACGCGGCAAAGAAGACCAGGTCGTTACTAAGCTGTTAACTGTCATGGACACAACCGTAAAAACACATGAAAAATAAGAGCTGAAGTAAGCAAGCATACGCAGCTTTGACGACACTAGTTCTGTAGGATACGCCTGAAATTGTCTTAACTTATGTTTGATGTTTTGATATCGCTTTCATTATGTCGACATTACTCTTGACATACACAGAAACTATCACATTCATCATATTCTTGGATAGTCATGTTTGAACGTCAAAAAAATTATCCAGTATTCTAATATACATTATTCATTTCACCTTCTGTGATAAGGCTATGGAACGTGTCAACGCGGATACGTGATCATTAAGTAGCGTGTTGTGATTTATAATCCAAACCTTCCTCTTCTCTTTATATATAACTTCTATGGGTGTGACTAGCTTGGCTCATCAAGTAACGTGTTAGATCAAATCTTTATCATATGTATTAATTTCTCGTTCATTGTGTGATTCTATATGGAAAGGAGTGACCATGACGTTAAAGGTTCCGATCCAAGAAACGGTGAAATTGGTTGGCTCTTTAAGATTGTGTGGCAGCGATAGAAGTGAACCAGTGGTGATTAGCAAAAGAGAGATGGTGATGGATGAGAAGGTTTATGTAGCAGTGGTAGCGAGAGGTCTTGAGAGCAAGTCAAGTCTTGTTTGGGCGATACAGAACACTGTAGGCAGAGAGTTTTGCATCGTCTATGTTCATCAACCGATGCAGATCTCAGCCCGTAAGTATATTTAAATCACTTAGCAATTGTTTTGTTTAAATTTAATAGATATTTTTGGTTTAAATGATTGAATCTTGTGTTCTCTTCATTTCAAGCGGGAGAGATGTTCCACGAGCAGAAGCTGCGGCTTTATAGAAAAGAAAAGGAGAAAGCTCATAATAGTTTGGACAAGTACCTTAATATATGCAGGCAAATGAATGTATGATTTATCTTTATCATCCCTATCTTTTATGATTGTACAAAAGATGTTTTGGTTTCTTGAGCTTCAAGTTAAATTTTGTGAATTAATTAGGTCAATGCAGAGAAGATATATATGGAAATGGATTCAGTAGAGGAAGGTATCCTCCAACTGATATCTCAGCGTGGAGCTAAGAAGCTTGTCATGGGGGCAGCAGCTGATAGAAACTATACAATGTAAGTGGTTTGATTAGCAAAGAGTCAACTTTTAGCTATCTTAAATATGGTTTTATTGATCAAGTAAAGACTTCTTGATTTTGCAGGAAAATGAAAGATCTACACTCCAAGAAAGCTATTTGCATTAGCAGAGAAGCGCCAGATACTTGTCATATATGGTTTACCTGCAAGGGATACCTGATATGTACAAGGTTTGGCCAATTTTGAGTTGAATTTATTCACTGTTTAGTTATGGTCTTTGAGGTTTTCTTGTGATTCACACTACACAAGTGTTTTTTTTCTTTTGGTATAATGTTGATGCAGAGAAGCTACAAGAAGAGATAACTTATATAATGAAGGTACATCGTCAAGTTCCTTGACCCAATCCGAGATAACTAAAGGAACTGAAAGTGTTGCAAGCTCGAGTATGGCTAAAGATGATGTTCAGATCCAAGTAGCTCTCATAGAAGCTGCCACTTCAAATAGGGAAAAACGCTTAGAGGTGTCTAAGCGTAAGGAAGCTGAAAAAGCTGCATCTGATGCAATCAAAAGGGTATAAAAATAAGTTCCTCTGACATGTTTCTTTAAATTTTGGGATAAATTTTTCTAACTCTCATTTATGACAATTAATGTAGGCTAAAGAATCGGAGAATTTGTATCTCAATGAGTTGAAGCGTAGGAAAGAAACAGAGAAGTCACTGAAGGAAGCCAAAGAAGAGATGGAAAAGATGAGATCAGAAGGCGAGGCACGAATTGCTGAGTCTAATACGGTGATTAGAAACCTACGAGGAAAGTATAACTTATCAATGAAAGTGTTGAGAAGACTTGGAGATGAACACGAAGAGTTGAAGAGAAAGCTTAACGAAGTATCAAAGCATAAGAGTAAGTGCAAGGAAGAGGAAGCATCTCCATCAAAGGACCGTGAACCGCCTCAGTACTTCATATGTCCCATTACACAGGTAAAAGAAACATTGTAAATGATCAAAACGTTATAATCATAAAAATAAAAACAACATTATGTTTGTAGGATGTGATGGAGGATCCATATGTAGCAGCAGATGGTTTTACATATGAAGGAGAAGCCATACGCGGTTGGTTTAATAGAGGACACGAGACTTCTCCAATGACAAACAAAAGGCTTCCTCACACGAGCTTGGTTCCAAATCTTGCTCTTCGATCTGCAATCCAAGAATGGCTTCAAGCTTCAAGCTCCTAAAACATTGAACCATACCCGAGCTCGGGTCTTTATGCATTTTTGTTGGAGACGTTAATTTTTAATATATGGTTATGACTTCTGATGTTTTGTAATAATTCACCCATTTTCCTATCACTAGCCGGTGTTTGGTTGGTACTTGATATGAATCAGTCTTCTGTAATCTTTTTCTGTATTATATATTATCGTCTTTCTAAATTATGCTTTATTATAACTTATTAAGTATTAATTTTATTTAAGCTTTATAAAAATTAAACTAGCAGAATAAATATGACCTTGACATATGGTGGGAATATGATATAAAACTTATGACCAAATCGTTGAAGTATATATTTTAAAACCAAACTAGGTGATCAGTGATCAGCGCCCTGCGGACGAAGAGGAAACTTAAAGAAATTATAAGTTTGAATAAATAGATATTAGAAATGTAAAAGTCATAGACACAAATATTACATGTTATTTATGTTAAGGGATTCAACGAAATTGTGGATATGTAAATAACGTAAGCTTCGAAGTTTTTTAAAACTTGTGTTATTTGTTTTGTGTGATTGAAGTATAGTTCGTGAAAATAAATCTATAAGAGTAAACAAAAACTTATATAAAATTAATTATGAAATAATAATAAAATGAAATATTTGCAATATAATTATTGCTTTCAGAAAATAAAATATGAATATAAGATAAAACGAAACATAGGCGATAAAATAATAAAATGTGAAAGCATATCTTATATAATAAGGAAACAAAATAAATAAAAAATTAAGAAAACTACGACTGCTGTGAAAAGTGTCTTCAAAACTCTTCGTTTATAATCCTATAAATTCCGCCATTGGTGTACTTCTGGTTTTGTTAATGATGATTCGGAAAGAGTGATGTGGTGAGGAGTTGTGTTGCAGACACTGCGTATTTATATAGAGTTTTAATGATGAAAACAAATAGCCAAAATTATAGTAGCAAATATTTACTAATTAATATTTCCATACTTGCCGTACAATTTACTTTAAAACTGGTCTTTTCACATGTTGTGTTAAAAAACACAGCTCTCAAATTAGGAAAAATTTGGATCTTGAATCGTATATGAAAACATGTTTCTCAGCGACTATAATTGAGATAAATTATTTGATGGTTCTAAAAATTCATTTAGTGAAGATTATGAATTGATTATAAACTTGATAAATAGTATTGTACAGCAAGGTTTGCATCATGGCGAAAGAGAATATTCAGTATACATATTCTTAGGTAATCCCAAATATATTTAATTGGGCGCTAGTCGGGTTCTCTCCGGGGTGTCCGAATTACCTGAATTATCAAAAATAAATAAATTTAATTTGTAAAATAAGGAAAACTGAGGAAATAAAGTTAGCCGATGACATTAATATGTTTGTAGTATATGACCAAATATTCACATTCCCTATAGCTTATAAATTACAAATATTTGTACCAGAAATAAGGAATTAATTCAAACCATATAGAAATAGCTTAAATTTGGAACGTATAAAATAAGGAAATCTGAGGAAGTAAACCTTGTCAATCTAGGCATTGAACTGTTTGTAGGCCAAGGGAAAAATATTGACTTGATTTTCAAAATCATCTGAAGAAAATCAATTATGAATTGATTCCACACTTGACTCCAAAATTTAAGATCTGATTGATACTTTTGTAAAATCTAAACCGACCAAATCCTTGATTTTCTTCTGATGATTTTGATAATTAATAATTTTATTGTATCAATTATGCATTGTTTACGGAAATGATAATTAATCATCGGAAGAAAGACATAATCAAATATTATGCATTGTTTACAGAAATTTAATGTATTTTCCTAAATTATTGTCGATTTTAATTGTTTTCTAACTAAGATTAATATTTTTGAACATATATGTAGTTTCAAATATTTCATAGTTTTATGATTGGTCGAAATATTGCATAGATTTATGCATAATTTGATCATGATCTTCGAAGTATTAAAATATTAAAAAAATTGATTTTAAAGAATTCTTAGTTTAATATTGTTCACTTCATAGCTTTGTCATAAATATTTTTAAAAGCAATATATTACATGTTTGAGAATTCTTTTTCGAATCTGATGTAAAATTGTTGTACTTAGTCTGTCACAAAATCAAACGATCTCTTCACCGAATATCTGTCACAGTATTTTGAAAAAAAAGTATTGAATTAAATATTGTTCACTTCATAAATCTGTTATATTTTTTTTAAAGCAATATATGATCAGTTCGACAATTCATCTTCATACTCATAACTAAACGATATGTTCATCTGCTGCACGGTGCACTCATAATGTTTTTACTCAAACCAGTTAAGTTTAACCGTTTTAACTACATCAGTCATATATAGGCAAGTTATACTACATGTTCGAACATTATTATAAGTTTTATTTTAATGAATAATGACAGTATATGTAATTAGTCTAGTGAAAAAAAAGTTTTTAATTACATGGTGTGAGAATGATTCTAGAGTTGCCACGTAAATAATGGCAATTTTGATAATAACACATGAATTCAAGGTTAGTTTCTAATAATGCTTCTAAAATAATATAAAAGGGAAGGGATTAGAGGAATCATTTTGATTGAAAGAAGACAAATATTGAATATTCAGAGAGGTCGTAATGTAATTAAGAAACCATCACTATTTGACTTCGGAAACAGGCACGAAAGGGTCCTGAAAAAATTGTTACCTCCTTGAGTTTGATTAGGTCGTTGACCCTCAAAGGGCATGGAATTAAAAAAAACACACAGACAAGAGATAATAATACAAACTCCAGATGGAATATTCGAAAGAACAGAGTTACACCAGAGAGGGATGACACATGCGTTCATCAAATCTTCTTTCTTGATTCCACATTATTAAAACATTCGGGAAAACAACAGCTTCTTGTCTCAAACGAACCAGCCATTCTTCCAACCACTTTTCCCAAAAGAGAAGAACATGGAGAAAGAAGAAGCAGCAGCAGCAGTGATGGAGGAGGTAATATACGTTGCCGTGGGGAGAGAAACTGCCAAGAACAAGTCAAATCTAACATGGGCAATAGATAACTCCCAAGGGAACAAGATCTGCATCGTTCTTGTTCACCAACCTCCTCATATGATTCCTGTTTGTAAGTTTTCTTTCTCCTCTCAATACAAATCCAAAAGAGTCAATGGGTTTGATCTTTCTTTTTTTACTTATTCCACAGTGGGTACCAGATTTGATGCTGCAACGGTGGATGAAGAGTTAGTGATAGCATATAGAGAAAAGCAAAAGGCTAAAACAGACAAGATTCTTGATGAGTACCTTAGAATTTGCCTGAAGAAAGGGGTATGTGTTGATGAGTACCTCAGAATTTGCCTCAGTAAACCGAATGGAATCCGAAATTACCTTGAATATTAGCCGGTTCTCAACTTTGTTACCTAAACCGAACGAAAAACCGAATTAACCAAACTAAATTTTCTAAATATCGGAACCCTCTAGAACAGAAAGAACCGAACCGAGAACCGAATGCAAGCTAATACACATACTCATGAGATATGAAGTATGTGTCATTTCTAAGGAGATTTGTTTTTGCAGGTCCATGCAGAGAAGCTGTGCGTTGAGATGGACTCCATAGAGAAGGGGATTGTGAAGATGATACATGAGAATAAAGTCAGGAAGTTGATAATGGGAGCAACTGCAGACAAACACTATTCAACGTATTGTGTCTTAGGCTTCACCTGTTTCTTTTTTTATTCATTTTTGAATCTGACATTTGTGTGTGATCAACTTGCAGGAAAATGGAGGAACTGAGGTCGAGGAAAGCCATCTTTGTATGCCAACACGCATCTCCTACTTGTTGCATTCGGTTTATCTGCAAAGGACATCTCATCCACACAAGGTTGTTATCTTTTTCAGTAGCTATATATATAGAAAAATTGGTAGATGCTTTGTTACTGACACATGTATGTGTACAATAAATGTAGGAAAGGTAGAATGGATGAAGTGAGAGCTCTCTCAGCTCTATTATCCGACTTTCAGCGGCTTGTGTCCTCGCGAAGCAGCTCCAATTCAGATATGCTGAGTGGAAGTTCAAAGGCGAAAAGCGAGGTGGAGGAGGAGGAAGGAACATCAAGAACCAGCTCTTCTCGGTCTGTTGGTACCTTGTCATACTCTGGAGGATCTGAGGCTTCACCAAGTGTAACTGAAGACAAATCAAACCACTCATCTCCTCCTCCCTCTTTACCTGTAAGCACTAATGATATCCTGAATAAAGAGATAATCCTTTCTTTCTTTTTTTTTTGTTTCCTTATTATTGCTCTGATCCACCAGTGCACGGGGATGGGACTAGGCATGATAAGCATCCTGATCCACTCCACCAAACTCTGGCATAAGCGTGCCATCCAGAACCACAAGCTGTGTGAGTAACCCCACCATCCATCACCTGAAAAAGCTACACAGAAAGAAGAAGAAAAAGAACATAAAAGCTGCAAAGATCTTTTATCACATCTGTAAATACTTGTAATATTTGTAAAACCCGTTCCTGTGAGGTTAAGCTGCTTTGACTTACTTTCTTTTCTCATCTTGTAAGAGGCTTGTGATGACTTAAAGAAACTTCATATTATTATTCTTTAGTTTAAGAAAGTACAGAAAATGTAACTAACTAGTTGATTCTCTCAGCCGTTCTGAATTAAAAGTGGTATACAAAGGTTGATCAAAAAAGAAAAGCAAAACTGCATCCTAAACTCTATAGGATTAACCAAGAAGAAACAAAAAGAAAACATACTGTGGGAAAAAAACATTACAGGAGAAACGCAACACCACTCTCTCTAATTGCTTACAAATCTAAATGTGGAGATCCACCAAAACTGTTCCAGCCATTAGGCTAGCGTCAACATCAGCTTCATTTGTGTCTTGCAGCTGGACCTTCAATGTTCAAAACGGAGTTAAACCAAACAATCTTCCATCAGTCATCTATAGCTATATCCAAGAGAGTGTGCGTATCTGTCAATCGTCTTGTGCCCCCATTGCCGTTAATGGAAAAGTGCACAGGCTGCCTTTCTTGTCCTACCGATAGAACCCAACTTGAGTTCAGTCTCCGAGCAAAATCCTCTACTTCCCTGTAATTTACATGAGTTTTCACCATTTATTATATACTTTCACAAAGTGGTTTGTACAAGTATATTTTGACACTAACAAGTGATACACTTACCTATCAAGCATTTCTTTCAAAGCTGGATCAATTTCATCATCTATATAACCATCTTCAAACTCAGCCTTCTTTGAAAATATATCATCTTCAATATTATGCAAGTTAGATACTCCTCCCAAGCTGGACGAAGTCTCATCAACACTTCGTTGCTTAGAATGCAAATTATGTGAATCCTAAGCACAAGGAAGACACTCAGATACTTGATTACTACCAACCAAGAGAAATAACAGAGAAACTAGCTTAAACCTTGTTGGAAACTTTGCATGTTCCATTTCTATGCTCCTTCCTTTTCTTGTTCTTCTTTTTGCTCTTGGAAGTATTTACCACCTTGTGATCTGCAAAAGATAAACCCAAGATATTAATTAATAAACGATAAATAGTCGAAGAGATTACAGCACAAGACAGTGAGAATCTCATACTAAGGAACTCAGCAACCAGAAACTAGCCTTATTGAAATAGCTTAGTGTTAATGTAAGCAACAAAGTAGGCTAAATACATGAACCAATATGTGGTAACATGGCATCATGGAGAGTTATGAAGATGCCAAAAAAGTACCTCTGCCATTAATAAACGATAAAAGGTCATCCACAGAACGCTCGTCCACACGCTCTTCAACCTCTATACTCTAGGACATAGAAATACCAAAAAAAAAAAAAAAAGTATAAAGCTTACTGCAAAAGTTCAATCTTACAAACCAAGTTCATAATTTATTCCTAAGTAAAACGTTAAACAAACCTTAAGTTTTACTCTTTCTTTCAACTCCTTTCTTTTCTTAGCATACAACCTATTCAAAAGTCGTATACGTGGATCATCCATCGTGTTCTTCAGAGGCTCTAACTTCTCCTCCTGATACATCATCATACCAAGAAAAATCAAAATAAAGATGTAGTTGGGAGTGTAACATATGATATTGAGGACTAACTACACACCTCAGTAAGATCATCCGGCAAATGAAATATTTCACGAATCTCCTCAGGTGTTTTCCCCTCAATAATCCGTGCAAGCGCACGACTAGTAAGATCAACCAAAGGCTTCAACTGTAAACTGTCAGCAGCTGAGGTCAACTCACACAGCCGCTTTGTATCCATCCTCATGAATTTCTCATCATAAACTTTCCGTTCCTAAATAGTAATAACGAAACTCTATGAACAAAAAGGCTTATATGATTTATCAATATGCCAGTTGAAAGACAATGGGTAAACCTTATTAGAACGTCCAGGTAGTTGATGGAATCTGCAGTAATCAAAAATCAAGCTTAACATGGCAGGATTGACTTTCTGTGGAAGAGATATTGCATTGTTCTTGGAAGATCCACCACCCTTCTGTAGCGCTTGGTGACATATCAGGGGACAGAACATTGCAACCTCTTGTTCTACTTGTTGGATTGATCCATCAGATGTTTCAAGCCAAATATATGATTTCATCATCTGTGTTGATGTCACAGAAAGAAAAAATAAAATAGAATTACTCCAAGGTAAAGTAAATAACTAGACATTCAAAAATATAAATAGTAACAGTAAAAAAAAAACACATCAAGTATTATAAGAATACATGATGTAACCACTAGGTCATGTTAAGTTGTTAAAACCCATATGATGAAAACTGAAGACTAATCACAACTTTAAAAAAAAAAAAAGATGCAAGAAGTAGACTGTTAACTTGTTAATCGTTATTCGTTATGTATCCAAAAACTGATCATTACTAGTGCATTTCAGCAAAAAAAAATATCTAACAGACTCTCTCTCTCTCTCTTATCCCTTCACTAAACATTAATTGAGCCATGAGATAACTAAGCATAAGTCTTTTTGTAGTAAATGATTTATGACAACAAAGTCCAAATACAGTGAATATGAAAAAAAAGATTATACTTACCGCTGGTTTAATGATGGCCAAATCACTTTCCGACATTGATTTGAAGACCTAATCTTCAGCTATTAAGCTCCTTGAGATAATAATATTATTATTATTATTATTATTACACTTGGCAAGCTTCTCAACTCTGCGCCAAAACGTTACCAGGTCAATGAGCATTGATTGAGCTGAAGCAGCAGTGCCCGGAAACTTCAAACCAAACTGTTAAAAGAGAAGAAACGATTTGAAATTTAAATTAGCAATTTATTGAAATTAGCAAATTCATTTCAAAGGAATCCGAGATTCAAAGTCTAAATTAGCAAATAGAGAGAAATAATATTCAAGCTACCAAACCATATGATCGGAGCTAGCAGAGGCGTAGAGAGATGCAACGAACGAATGAATAGAAAAGAAAGCAATAGATACACACCAATATAAAGCTTTTCGAACCTTACAACCGGAGGAGGTAATGAGTCCCGGCGGTGGAGGAGAGAAGTGAATCTGGCGGAGGAGAGAACGGCGGCGACGGCGGTAGAACAGAGCAAGGAGACGGGAGATGATGAGAGAGAGAAAAGAAGGGCTCAAATTTTTGGGATTTTTTTAAATATTATAATCAGAAGAAAGAGAGAGAGAGAGAGAGAGAGAGAGAGAGAGAGAGAGAGAGAGAGAGAGAGAGAGAGAGAGAGAGAGAGAGAGAGAGAGAGAGAGAGAGAGAGAGAGTGTGGCGCGATCAAAGCCACGTGTACGATCTTTAGTGGCTCATGGCTCGAGATGGTTAAAACGCGGAAACAGAAACTTAGGGTTAGTTAGTTAGCTGTTGATGGAGTCGGTGTGAGGCCTAATACTTTGAGACTGTGTTGTGGTTGTTCGATCGCTGTCTTTTTTTCCTTTATTTTTTTGTCTTTTCAAATTTTTATGTTCTTTAAATTTATTTATTATCCAGGCCCGCCATCAAAAGAAGAGGCTCTTCTGTGAAATTTTGAAGCCCACTACCAATTTTTATCATACCATAAAGCCCACAACGGAGCCCAAGAGATACAGAACTATTTATTACCAATCCAAATTGAGAATGATGCGTAATGTCAGCAGTATATGTGCATGGTGCATGGTGGTGAGGCCATTTTCAGATGTTTTTCTTATCCATCAGCCTTTTGTAGCCCTTCGTCACATATCATGGGATTAGAACATTGCAACCTCTTGTTCTACTTGTTGGATTCGTCTCCCATCAGCAGTTTCAAGCCATATATACAGGAGTTTATCATCTGTGTTGGTGTGTGACACACACAGTGCCAGCCCTGATACCAAGCGATGGAAGCTTGAGCTTCCGGCCGACAGAAATTATATAGTTTATCGGCCTTCATTTGAAAATAGTTTTCTTTGGCATTATAGTAAAGACGTTGAGTTGTGGCTTATTGGTAACAGATTTGATATTCATCCTGCAATTTTGTATTAAAACTTTTTCACAAGCGGCCTTTAGTTTCTGTTAGGCTTCGGGTTTTCATATTCATCGGGCCACTACTAGACATAGAAAGGAAAAAAAATTAGCATTGGTCGCAAGTAAAGTAATCAACTACTCAGTCTAACAAAGATAGAAAAAGATAACATACCAAATCAAAACACAGAATTAGTGTTCCAAGAATACGTGATGTAACAACTGAATCATGTAAAACTTATATAACTAATGGCAAAACCAGTGAGGACCTATTAAGGGAAATGGGGTGTGACATGACACCCCTTAAATCCTTATAAATATTTGTTTGTATGAAAAATCTACATAAATTCTTTGGCATTTTTTGTAAAACGCATTTGTTGAACCCACCCACCCCCACATGACACTTTCAATTTCTTTTCTCTTCTTTTTAGTTACAATTTTAACACTCTTTAAATTAATTTTTAGGTCCGCCTCTGGGCAAAACCATAATCCTAAAAACAAACACTGGACATAGAGAATTAGGGTTGGTTGGTTGTTAACGAAGTTCTTGAGGCTCTAAAAGGCTAACATATATTGTGGAACTGTGTTGTGGTGGCTCAACTGATGTCTTCAATTTCTTTCTTTTTGTCCTTTCAAATTGTGGTGACGCAAGACCAAAAGGAAAACTATATATAGTTAAAAGTTAATTTGAGTTAATATTACTAAGTTCGTTAGTTTTATTCAATTGTACCAATTGGATGTTCATCAGACTGTTAGGCTGTTACTCTGTTAGCTACCGTATGGTTGCCTATGTTTTTTTCTTCGCTCGTTTTAATTTGAGTAATTTTCGCTTTTTATTTATTAGAAAAATGACACCGCGACGTAGCGGGGGTAGTGGGGGTGGCCGGCTAGGGTGGTCAATGCAAATATGCAATCATGAATAGCAAACCAGAAAATATAGAAAAATCATTAAAATAAATATATTGACTGGAAAATGACAAATGGCATTAGGTGAATGGTCGGTTTTGGATTTGTAATGCGCCGGCTTTACGTAATGTGCTACGTGTCTTTGTCGATTAACTGGACGGCTATGAATAATTGAGTTTATATTCTCCATCAGAAAGTCCAAAATGTTGTAAACAGAGAGCTAAGAGCCTAAATATTTATGTGTACTTATTAATGCTCGAAGGGTTTCCTTGTATAAAGATTACAAGATGTAGATAAATGGAAAGTATCCAAAACCTAAACTCACTAGGATTAGGAAAACTACTAATACATAATAATGGAAAGATTACATCTACTAGGAAAAGGAAAAAGTTTCATTTTCTCTAAGCTTTGTGGCCGCCTCTCTCTCTCCTGAAGTCAGCTCTCTCTCTCCTCTCTTTAGGGCTTTGGCCGTCTCTCCATCTTCTAGGTATTGGGCCGGTCTTGGACCGGACCTGGTTAATGACAATCCACTTCATGATTTATAACACTCCCCCTTGGATGCCATAACCATACATGATTTGTAGTACGCTTCATGTTGCTTCATGTTGTCTCATTAAAATCTTATCAGGAAAACCCAGTGGGACAAAACCATGATGAAGGAAAAAGAGTACAACACGCACTACTCCCCCTGATGTGAACCTCAGTGTAGAATGTAGAACCTACGCATCTTGTGCGTGATATTTCTTGTATGTATAGGATGGGAAGTAATCACCCAGTTTCATTACTAAGCCGTAACTAGACCACTTCGACCTCTTAGGTCGTTTCTCATGTCCTTTGACATTGAGTGTCCTGGTAAAGCATGTGTGCTAAACAATGTGAACCATATTGTTCTCGGGGATCACTATTGGGTCTTTGCATATCATGTTTGCATGTGTCCATAGTCTAGACGTGATCGTCTACTCTTAACTCTTTACTATGGTCGGATAAACCAAGTACTCATGGACAATGTACTAAACATGGTTATCATGAATCTTGATCTGGCCGATCCATGTCTGGATCATAGACCTTGTCTATACATGTCCACTACTTGTCTCATGAGTGTTCAAGATCAATGATCATTGATATGAGTTTATAATCTCTTATTATGGCTCTGTGGCCGAACACTCTCATGTATCTCACATGTGGACATCGATATTTCTTGCTTTAAGCAGTACCATATCTATCTCGGACATTGTAGTCATTTATCCATCTCTTGATGGTGTCTCATGACCTCTGTTGCTGTGGATTATATCACACACTGAAATATATATTATTAGGTCATAGATCTCGGCTCTCACAAGCTTATGAACTACAATACATTTGTATCCGGTTGATCTTTTGTCTCTACTAGCCCGTGATCAAGAAGAAAGGCTAGACACCTTTTAGTCTTAAAAACCGAACGCGTCTAGTCGAAGAGCCAGACATTCTTTGCTGAAGAGTCGTACGCCCTTAGATGGACAGAGTATGACATCTTTAGTTTGAAGGGCCGAGGCCGAACGCTTTTGGTCGGACACCCACATAGATTTATTCTATGTCTACTAACTTCTTTTAGGTTTAGTATAATCACAAGGAATTTCAAATATATATATATGGACTGTATTGGATTGTCTTTTATACAACTCCAAGATCAATGATCATGCGTGATCAATTTCTTTTACATACTATATGCAGCTGCTTTATGTTTCAGTCCATGAATCTGCTTAGGAACGAAGCTGTTCTATCATCTTATCCAGTGATCCATATGTTGCTTACTACATCATTTGTATCTAATTTCTTTCTTATGACCAGACCATTGTCAATTTCGAAAATCTGTAGCAGCATCCACCACATAGGAGTTTATCTCCTTATAATCTGTTCCTTTGATCTCTGTGAGTACCTTGTGTAACAAGCTATAATCTAATGTTGTTAAGTAGGAAGACATGAACACTTTTACATCATGTACATCTCTCACGGTTTCTTTACTTCTCACATGATCCATCTATTTCACTGGTTGATCAGATGACGTTTCTGTATATGTATATGGCCAATACGCTCATCTCTCTTTTAGATACTTTGAACCTCCACGTTTTATCTTTTCTAATCTATATGATCTTTTATGATTGTATGAGTACTCTTTCATGGGTTCATGATCCTCGTTCATCTCTTTATGTTCAAGTGCTATTCTCTTATGCATTTTTTATATAACATTCATGTGTGTGTCGACACCTTCATATGTGGTTCCATTATGTTCCAGACATGATCTATAGATTGGAGATCTTATTATCCAGGACCTTTATTACCTAGTAGCTTGGCGTCCCAAGACTACATGGTTTGGTACCTTAGATGTGTAGCTGCGCAGCCTTTTCTCAATGTCTGGTATGGTTTCTCTTATAATCTCGGATCTGTATTCTATGCACCATTTTTTTATCCGAGATTCTTTTATCTTATGGAACACTTGGTCTATCTTGTATAGACTCTATAGAAACATTATTATGTCTCTTCTAGGACATTCATTTGGTGCTAAGCTGGTTAGTCATTTCTCGGGTCAGTGTCTGGCATTTCGATTAGCTTCTCAATTAGCTAACTTTATATAATCTTTCTTTGGACGTCTTAAATTATAATCTCTAGTCCGAGGATCTTTGCCAAGACAATGATGGTTAAAACCATTCGTACTTTTAACATTCTTTATCCAGCTTATAATCTTTCTCCTTTAATATTCGGATTCATTTGTTTCATTATAATCCGTACCTGGCCACTATTTGATCACCCATGTTTTGGCTCTCGGTCCTTTTGATTTCGTGGAGAGGATCTTTATTCTTATATATTCCAAATCCTCTTCTGAGGTTCCATCTTAGACGGCACATGTATGTATGTGGTGGTTTATTCAAAATCTCTTAAGATGGTGTATGTCTGGTTTTATGACCCGTATTCAATCTGAGATGGGAATATCTATGCTCACTTATATGGCATGATGCATATGATCATATTATCATTCTATACATGTAAAACATAATGTCTCCAAGCTTATAGACTTTAGAATCTTAGTCTTATAGATAATGGGTTACATGGCCGAACCTTTTATAGGTAATGGGTTGTATGCGGCCAAGCCTGTACTATACAGCCAAGTCATGGCCAAGTCGCGACCAAGCCGTTTATAGGTGATGGTCTTTGCAACCGACCATAACATGGTCTCTTCGGACGAGTAATGGCCTCTATGGTTTGGCCGTTTGTACCATGGCCTCTACGGCCGAGGAATGGTCCTTTTATGGCCTAGTAATGACCGAGCCATATAACATGGTCGTAGACCATACACGAACTTGTAGTATTGATCATGGGTTTATCCTCTCTCCCCCTCATGACCATACTATAAGGTCGTGGTGCTTGGGACAATTAAGCCTAATGAGTTTCCCTTTGTGTACATGTTTCACAACGTGAAATCTTTTATGGGATAACTCTTTGTGCCTTTTCAATCTTTGTATCGAGTTTAGACTTTAGGATGGCTAATCCTATCATGCCATATAGTGTAAAATTTAGTGGTGTTATCTCAATATGGTTACCACATCTCTTGCCTCTTTATCATACTGATCTGGAGCATAGTTTTGATCAGTAGAGATCATAGGTATAGTCTCGACCACTTTCTTTCAAGGTCTTAGGCGTTTTTCTTCTTAAAAACTAAAGGAACTTGTTTCCTTCCTTACCCATTGTTTCTACTTGGAAACCATACATTATAACTTCAATGGGTCACATGTTCTTTTGGGTGTGTATAATGCCTTTTAAGGCAATGCCTTACTCATTCATGATTTCTTACTTGGTTTTATGCCCTTTAGGCAACTCTTTAAAATCATTTATATGTTCAAGTAAGATCAGGCAAGACAATGAATTCAAAACCAATTCCATTGTATATATAAAATCGTGAACTATCAAGTAGGTTAAAAGCAAATCACAAAAACAAGGATTTTAAAATAAAATGTCGAGATCCCTCTTAGTCAATGTATAATCCGGCCTCACAATCTATATTTTCCCAGGCGGCTTTCTTGGATTCTTCCTTATCATTTCTAGCCTCATTGGCTTCAGAAAGTCTCATCTCACTATTTCGTTGCTCAATGTATCTTTTCTGAAGTTTCTCAATCGACTAATAGTATCTTTAATTTTCTGCTTTCTTTGCTCAGTTGCCAATAGGTATGACAATAGGTCATTATAGGTTGTGAAACCCTTAGCCTTATGTGATAACAGTACATCCTTTGGATGGAATGTGGAGTATGTTTTATATAATAAATCATCATCTGTTACCATTTCACCACATAGTTCAAGACTATGGGCGATTTTCATTTGAGCAGAATTATATTCTTCCACGGATTCAAAATCGTGGAACCCGAGAAGCTTCCATTCATTCATGGTCTTTAGCCAAAATATCATTGAGTATCTAGATTCTAGTCTTGTCCAAAGTTCACAAGGATCCTCTATATTTTCATACTGATTTCTCAGTTCCTCAGTGAGATGGTAGTGCATAATTGTTATGGCTCTATGCTTTTCACTTTCAATTTCATCATTTCCTTCAATGATACATTTCCCGAGTCCTCTAGACTTCAGGGCAATTGAAGTGTTCATTCACATTCTTGATAATTATCTCCAGAGAGATTTAGGGCAGCATAATCCGAAGGCTCAAATCTCGACATCTGAAATCATTTAATCAATTTATGATTTAGAATTCTTGCAACCAATTCAAATAATCAGTGCATATGATTTCATAAGTCTCTCTATGATGCTTAGGCCATACGGCTTTGCATTGTGATGCTTATACCTCACGGCCATTATAAGATACAACGATCTTAAGGATCAGATCATGATGCAATCTGGTTTATATAACCATCCGGATACTAGGCCACACAGTCACTTTGATATTCACTAAGCCACACGGCTTTTAATCAATCAAGGGCACAAGGCCGCAAGTGTGAGCAATGTATTAGGCCACACGGCCATATACAAAACGGGATCTAGATGCATTCAATTCTATTTCTTAGTTGCATATCTATTAAGTTTTACCAATTTCAAGGTTGGTAATATTAGATTTTAGAATCAAGCACTCTAGCAACGTAACTCTCATTTAAAACAATATTAAACTTTCAATCTTTAAAGTTTAAAGTTTAAAGTTTCAAGGCCTTTAGGATTTTAAATTCGAGATTAGGATTTCAGTTTAAACAAGATTCAGATTCAAGTTTTTTAAAAACAATCCTAATCATAGCTCTAGGCGATCAATCAAACACTCAAGTTTCAAATCAAAATTAAAAACCGATTTTCCAAAATTAGGGTTTTGGGGGATTTCGAAAAATTTGATCTTTGATCAAGGGGATTTGATTTGCGATTCAAAAACCTTTAAGGCTCTGATTTTAATTGATCAATGGATCAATCTCATTTTTAGGTTTAGATGGAACTTATAGAGCTTCGACTTACTCATAGGGGATTGATCTATTTAAACTATGGCTTTTAGTTTTAGAGATTATCTTTTAAGGTTTCAATCTTTACAAAACAACCAAATTCGATTCTTGTTTTCAGATTTCGAATTACCTTTATTTTGTAGGGTTGAAATGGACCACCAAAGTCAGATGAACCTCTAGTTGCACATGGACGCGAGCTGTCTGGAACGGTCTTGCGTCTGGTCACTGATGTGTGCTGAGGTAGTCAGACGCGATCGGGACGCGTCTTCTTCTTATCTAGTTCACGAGCTGCTGCCTTTGCAAGCGGCTGATCTAATTGCGAGCTGGCTGTGATGCGAACGTGGGCTGGCTCTGTTGTGAACAGGAAGCTGCGAATGTCTAGGATCAGGAACGCTTAAGGGCTTTAGCTGATCGGGTGTTTGCAAGCCGGAACAGAAGCAAGAACAAGTTAGGGTTCTTCGGGATTAGATCTTTGCACCAACTCCTCTCAGCTCATGAAATAAAAGCAAGGAGTATTAGATTACATGAACACCATAATCTGAACAAGATATCATCAAACAACTAAGGTATGATAAACTTATCTTTCACAAGATTTGAATTTGGCTAGAAAATCTTGTTGGTTCGGATTAGGGTTCCAAAAGATCAAGACGGCGCCGCGTATTGTTTCTGCGGGTGTGGGCGCGTATGAGATCTGATCGACGAACGGTTTGCGCTGATGGATTTTTCTCGGCAAGAGCTTCAATTTGATATGTGGCTCGTCGTCTGGTTCCTCGGGAGTTGAGAGATAGATCGATTTTAAGTTGCGCCTGTTTAGGGTTTATGTGTGACGAATTTTAGGTTAGGTTTTGTCTCAGGGTTTTGGAGTCTGTCGTGCTGATAACGTGTTGTAAATAGAGAGTTTAGAGACTGAATATTTCTGTGTACTTATTAATGATCGAGGGGGTTCCTTTATATAAGGATTACAAGATGTAGATAAATGGAAAGTATCCAAAACCTAAACTCACTAGGATTAGGAAAACTACTAATACATAATAAAAGAAAGATTACATCTATTAGGAAAATGAAAGGGTTTCCTTTTCTCCAAGCTTTGTGGCCGCCAATCTTTCTCCTCTCTCTAGGGCTTTGGCCGTCTCTCCATCTTCTAGGTATTGGGCCGGTCTTGGACCGGACCTGGTTAATGACAATACACTCCATGATTTATAACACAAAACCATTTATTACTCATTCCTTTTTAGCGATGTATAATGGGTCGGTCGTTTTTTCTAATGATCAGAGATTTTAGGTAAATGTTTCAACTTTTCAACGTTTGGTTAAAGATTGGCTGTACTATGGCAATGTCGATTTGAATTCTGAACCACTACCTTAGACCATGTGCAGCGTAGGGTCCTTAGAGAGATTTTCAGACGTGGACCCCGTAAAAAGAGAAAGACAGTTAAGAAAAACTATGAGGTAAGGATCGATTTTTTGGGGTTTTTGTGATTTTCGCGGGCCTCACTGATACGTGGCGGCCCGCGATTGATCCTTTTTTTTTCTTTATGAAAAAAAAAAAAAAATTAAAAATCTGAAACCCCAAGTGGGATTCCAGCGATGCACATGCTCTTGGTTTCTCTTAGCATCTTCAAACCTCGAATTGAATTAATATAAATTTACTTTGCAAGTAAGCCATTACATTTCTAATTTTGAAAATTTTCGTATGGTTTAACTCTAAGAATGGTTAATTACTGTAAAAATGCCATGGTGATAAAGAACTTGGAGAAATAAAATGGTAACCAATAATGGCCCTGTCCTGCTTCACAAACAATCTAGCTAATAGCAACCACTAACCTTTTTTGTTTTCTACAACCTTGTCCTTCCTATATGGCAAATAGTACACTACCACTAGATATATTTTTAAAAATGTTTTTAAATCTCAAATTTTCATAATATGCAGACTTAGTATTATAAATCAGAATTATGTTTTATAGCAGAATAAAATTACATTGTAGTCTTTGCAGAGAACCAACAATACTTAACTGTAATGGTAGAAGTATCTTTATTCACTTGTTCGATAACAATTCTCAGTTCTGATAATACTTATCAGACGATCATGAACAGATAATAATGTATGTGCATGGCATGTTATGGTGAGGCTATACTCAAATGTTCTTACGCTGGAAAGCGCCAGATCATATAAACTGGACAATTTATATTGTTTATTTATTTATGGTTTATTCATAGGCTCGTAGCAGTTGGTAACTACGCAAATTAAGTGACAACTAGGAAGAATTTTTAAAACAATCGACATTGATCTATACATTTTCTAAATACATTCTATAGCTGGAATGTATCATTCAAAACTCTGTCCAAACACTTAATTTATCACTGACCCCAATAATTAAGTTTTATCATTAACATGATGATTGATTACTATTGAAGATAACATTAAAATTTGTAATGTTATTGTCAATATTGTCATGGTCTTTATTTTATTTCCGCCATTTCTTTGCATTATCTTCCAACTATAAGAGTAACCACTCCACTTGTCAAAATTCATCACACACCACAAACAGAGAAGAAAACAAAAACCAAAACTACAGTTTCTCTACCGTATCGAAGATGGAAGGCAAGGAAGAAGACGTTAGGGTTGGAGCTAACAAGTTCCCGGAGAGACAACCAATAGGAACTTCAGCTCAGAGCGACAAGGACTACAACGAGCCACCACCAGCGCCGCTTTTCGAGCCTGGTGAGCTTTCTTCATGGTCCTTCTGGCGAGCTGGTATCGCTGAATTTATAGCTACTTTCCTCTTCCTCTACATCACTGTTTTGACCGTCATGGGAGTTAAAAGGTCACCGAACATGTGTGCTTCCGTCGGAATCCAAGGTATCGCTTGGGCCTTCGGTGGTATGATCTTTGCTCTTGTCTACTGCACCGCCGGTATCTCCGGTAAGTCATCCAACTTAACTTCGGTTTGATATATACTCTCCTCGGTTTCAAAACATAATATGTTTAAAATTATAGACTGTTTTCAAGTTAATTTTCAACTTTATTAAAAACTGGATAACCAATTATATTTATACTATATTTTATAATTGGTTGAATTGATTTTAATTCATATCTTAACATATTTTTGGGTAAAAGTAATTTTATAAAATGTGTGATTTCACCTAAAACCTCTTATATTTTGGAACATAGAAACTATATATTAGTTTTGTGTCCATTTGCCTAATCTTGGAGTGTTTTTTTTCTGTCACTCTCAGGTGGACACATCAACCCAGCGGTCACTTTTGGTCTGTTCTTAGCCCGGAAGCTGTCGCTCACCAGAGCTCTGTACTACATAGTGATGCAGTGCTTGGGAGCCATATGCGGAGCTGGTGTGGTTAAAGGGTTCCAGCCTAACCAATACCAGGCTCTAGGAGGAGGAGCCAACACTGTGGCTCCTGGATACACCAAAGGAAGTGGTCTTGGTGCTGAGATCATCGGTACATTTGTCCTTGTTTACACAGTTTTCTCAGCCACTGATGCAAAGAGAAACGCACGTGACTCTCATGTTCCCGTAAGTTACTAATCCATGGAACATAGCTGCTGTAAACAATATGAAATGAGTGAACATTTTAACAGCCTTAAGTGTACATATTGTTGCTTATGGGCTTGAGTTTTTGTGACAATTTGTGCAGATTCTTGCACCACTCCCAATCGGGTTTGCAGTTTTCTTGGTTCACTTAGCAACCATCCCAATCACTGGCACAGGCATCAACCCGGCTAGAAGTCTTGGAGCTGCAATCATCTACAACAAAGACCATTCCTGGGACGACCACGTGAGTTTTCCACAAACTATTTATATACCAATCTCGTTCCAAACTAGGTTTCAATCATTTTTCTGACAATTTTTTTGGCCATGTCAGTGGGTGTTTTGGGTTGGACCCTTCATTGGTGCTGCACTTGCTGCTCTTTACCATGTGATTGTCATCAGAGCAATCCCCTTCAAGTCCAGAAACTAAGTTAAAACAAAACATCAAGTCCTCTGGTTTCTGATCCCGTGTCCTAAGTTGCTTCTATTGTTATTCCATATGTGTAAAATGTGTGTGTATGTATGAACGTGTATGTTCCCTCTCCTTTGCTTAATGCAATCAATGTAACTTGTAAACAATGAAGAATTTCTCAAAAGTTCAACATAAATCATTCTTGAAAGTTATGTTTTATTTCTTAAAATCATAATGGTTCAGTCTGGACTTTTGGTACAGGACTCTTTTTAAACGTGGTAGACTAGTGTCACCTACTTTCCCAAGGAGAATGGTCCCAGTTGTCACATGCTTTACAACAAAGCATGAAGATTCCTTGACATGAATAACAAAAGAAGATTTGACCCAAAAAAAAGAGAAGAAGTTAAAATTTGCAGCAATTGACTCTAAATGGCATCATTCCACTAAGTGAAAGATGACGAGTTTGTGTAGAAATCTGACAAGATCCCTTCGCTTACCACAGATATTACATTTACATTTTTTTCTAACACTCAACGTCAAACCATTATAAAAAAAACGATAAAAGGTTGATAAGAAAGATAACAGTATAAGTTACAAAAAAAAAAAAAGATAACAGTATAGATAAAAGCAATAAAACATAAATTATACTTATAGATAACTTAGTAATCATAACACTAAAACAATAGTATCTATAGTCAGTGGTATAAAATTTGAAATTGAAAAGTATTGAGAATCGGCTAACTAATTTTCATTTGGGTTGAATCGATTACAATTTTGTCTCATAACTTTAATAAAACGTGGAGGATCCCAAACGGTAAGCCCAGACTAATCCCCACGAGACCTTCCATCCGGACACGTACGGTTATAGGCGGGAAGGTGGCTAAGGCTACTTGAACCCAGGGCAGGGACTCCGGCTGGAGTTCCATTACCAATAAAATCATATCTTCCTCATCGATAATAACTAGGCTGTAAAGTGCTGTATTTAAAGATCCATGATTCTTCTTGACGGTTTTTGTGTGTAACTGATACGTGTAAAAAGCTAGAGAGTAAACATAAAAAAAAACTTGCAAAAATTAATTTTTTACATGGATGTTTCTATGTTATTTCAGAAAATATTTAATTTAATTAAACCCAAAATTCACAATTTTAAAATCATTTGAGTAAAATATACTATACAATTAAATTAAATTACATTATTAAAATTTAACACTTCCATATTTTATTTTAAAATCTCACCACCATATATTTAAAATATTGAGAAATCTATTACCAGATAATTAAATATAATAGGAATAAGAAAAAAATCAAAAAATAAAAAGTGATTCAGATGTTTAGGAAAATATTAATGTTATTTTCAGATATATATTTACAAGATCAGAAGTCAATCACAACATCCAATAAGAATTCAGTTCAAACAAAACCATTCTATTACCTAACGTAAATGATAACACCTACACTTTTGTCTCTACCTATTATTTTATCGGGTTGAATAGTAGCATATACACTTAACCAAGAAGATTATACAATGTATTTGCCTTAGAGCATGATTAACCCTACAACCCCATTAGAGTCTCTTAATGATTTTTTTAATAATAATTGTTGGTTAAGAACTTAGTCAAGAGACATCAACATTTTTCTGTTCCAATGCTAGTCTCTTAAATTAGGGTTCTTAAAAAAATATTATCAAACATTTATCCCTAGAAGAAAACACAACCCAGCAGTTAAAAAGAAAAAGCAGTATTGAAATTTTACCAGTATATGCGTTCATCTTTGCCAAGTTCACACCTAGTAATGTCAGATTCTGTCGCAAGGATTCCTATAAAAACAAAACAGGTTAGATTTATGAGTGGCAAACAGAAACAAAGAAGAAATGAGAGGAGAGCACAAGAGAAGACCTGTAATTGTTGTTTCAACCTCTAGTTCACGGTTTTGTTCTGCATAAATATCAACCATTTAAGTAACAAAACTTGCTCATCAGCTTCAGCAGAAAACTAAAAACCCATTCAAGCACCGAGAGAAGACGGGATGACGTACCATTATCCCCTGGTCAGGAAGTTAAGTCATTGATGAGGACATGATTTATAGCAGAAGGGAAAAGACCCGTGCTTTCATGAATTTTCGTGGTAATCTTTGTCAGCCAAGAAGGCACTGAAACAATGCAAAGGGTCTACATAACTCTTTTGAGTATCTAGAATTAAAATTATTAAACGGATGTTTTTCTAATTATTACTTACACTCTTGTGGAACAAGACCCTTTTCATGGACCATACCACCTGCAAAATGAACAAAAGCTCAAGACTTTAATTTTTTTTCTTCAAAACACAATGTAATGAAAACGAAGTGTATGAAAGTCTTCTAACAGCACACCCCAGTTCTGTAATCTTCTGTTCTTTAACGTCTTCCACTTGAAACCAGATGCTCCATATATCTTTAAACATGACAGTAAAATGGGTAAGAGAGGAACACAAAATCAACAATGTCTCAAATGCAAAAGATGTGGTGGAGGAGATTACACGATTGAGGAGCTGAGTTTGCTCTTGGTCAGTGATGAAACCAGGAATGTAGAAGACTGTAGGGGTAAGACCTACCCTGAAGCTCTCTAGCCCTATGACTGTATCAAGAATCAAATTTGGTTTTGTAATTGAAAACAATCTTATTGAATCCTCTATCAAGAAAGGGACTTTAAAGTTTAAACCAAGCACAAGCGGAAGAGTTCCAACTACAGATCCAAACTAACATACTGGCAAAGCTATTACTCTGTCTCAGCTATGGGGAGCAAAAACAATCATATTTTAAAGGAATCAGAGTCTTTTTCAACTGATTCTTCTGTAATATACTTAAACCCAAGCATAAAGAAAAAAGAATATGAATGAATCTAACCAGAAACTGCAATAGGAATCTCTTTGCTTCTCTGGTTCTGTTTCTTCTTCGTTTCCACTTAGCGTTTCCATGGCGGATCAACCCAGAAACTGCAATAGGATTCGATCAAAGAGATTCTGGGAGAATAAAGGCCGACGAATTTCTTCTGCGTCGCGGAGAGATTAAGAGACGTCGCTTGTGTCGCTAGATTAAGAGACGTCGCTTAAGGTAATTCATTTTTTCTTTTATTTTTAATCATAAATAAACCTAAATACCCCCATAAGAGACGCCGATAATCATGGTCTTATTCCTTCGGATTCAGATCGATTTATATGATTGTTTGATTTCTCCACCTTTAAAAATTAATAGTTGTGTTTATGTTTCTATACATTCACGTCATCAATTAAAAGGGAAATATATAATATACATTAAAACATTTGTAAAAAATATTTTTATGTTTGTATGTTATGCCAGAAAAAAATTAATAAAACCCAAAAATCACTATTATAAAATAATATGAGTAAAATATATACAACTAAATTAATTTATTAAAACCTAACATTTCCACATTGTAAGAACTCACCACCATTTATTTGAAATATTGAAAACTGTACAAGATAATTACAATTTTTACTAAGAAGAAACAAACGGCGATTCAAATGTTTAGGAAAACGAGGATCATTCGATCATTCATACTTTTCTGTAAAACAATACTAATAATTCAGCTATGTAAGAAAATAATTGTACATTTAATTATGATTACGATAGTATTAAGAAAATGTTAATACTCTTTCGAAAAGTATATGGAAGATAAGAAGTGAATCTTAACATCCAATAAGAATTCAGTGCAAAAAAAAAAAATCATTGTATTAGTATTACCTAACGTAAATGATAACGCCTACACTTTTGTCTCTACCTATTTTTATATGTTTTTTGGTCGAACATATCGCATTTAAATAGTAGCATTATACACTAACCACTAGAGGGAGATAATACAATTTATTTGTCTTTATCCTCGGATTCAGAGCCATTTATATGATTGGTTTGCTTCTCCACCTTTCACTCATCTTCTCCTACTCTGCTCTCTCTTATAACAAGCAAAGACTTGTGGCTTTCTCTCTCCCTCTCTCTCTTCGTTTTGCTCTGTTTTTCAACAATGGCTACTATCTGGAGGAGGTTGCTGAAGACAGAGACGATCCCCCGCATCAGCCAAAGCACGAGGAAGCTCTTCTCCACCGACGGATCTTCTTCTTTCGCCGACAGACTCAGAAACCTTCCCAAAGAGTTCCCTGCAACTCAGGCCAAACGCGATGCTTCTCTGGTAAATGAAAAAAAAAAAACTTTGTTTCTTGGGCATCTTGAAAATGTTATCTTCTTCCGATGTTGACTGATCGATCAAATCTGTCTGTGTTGTAGCTCATTGGAAGAACCCCACTCGTGTTCCTCAACAGAGTCACTGAAGGCTGTGGAGCTTATATTGCTGCCAAGCAAGAACATTTCCAGCCTACTTGTAGCGTCAAAGACAGGTGACGACTGTGAACTCATAATCTTAGGACATAATCAGTCCCAAAAAGCGTTGACTTTTGTTTGGGTTTTGTTGGCTCCAGACCAGCTTTAGCTATGGTTGCAGATGCAGAGAAGAAAAACCTTATCACTCCTGGAAAAGTAATCCTCTTTTTTTTACTTACTTTAATTATTAGATACCGGTTTAATGTTAACCATTCGGTTTGGTTTCCTTTTGCTTAACCGATGTAATACAAATTTGTTGAACCATGTAGCAAACTTTGATTAACACATTAATTCAATAAATTTCATATACTTAATCTCAAATTAATGGTGAATTAACTCACTGAAGTGATGTGTTTATGTTTATCAGACAACATTGATAGAGCCAACTTCAGGAAACATGGGAATAAGTATGGCTTTCATGGCGGCTCTGAAAGGGTACAAGATTATAATGACAATGCCTTCTTACACAAGTTTGGAGAGGAGAGTGACTATGAGGTCCTTTGGTGCTGAGCTTGTCCTCACTGATCCAACCAAAGGAATGGGTGGAACCGTTAAGAAAGCTTATGATCTCCTTGAGAGTACTCCTGATGCTCATATGTTGCAACAGTTTGCTAATCCAGCAAACACTCAGGTACTTAAAAGAGTTTTGATAGATCCCTAGGTCATGTAGTGTTAGATAGAGAGAGAGGTGAATGATGGTTGGAATATTTGGTGCAGATACATTATGATACAACTGGTCCTGAGATTTGGGAAGATACACTTGGGAACGTTGATATCTTTGTGATGGGAATTGGCAGTGGAGGCACTGTCTCTGGTGTTGGCCAATACCTTAAATTTAAAAACCCAAATGTCAAGGTATTTGAAATCTTGTTAGTATAAAAAAGAGAATGTGTTTGATCATTGATGTCTTGCTAATGGTAGATATATGGAGTGGAGCCTGCTGAAAGCAACATACTCAACGGTGGCAAGCCAGGTGCATTTTATTTGTTTATCCTCTTTGATTCCTTGTGGTCTAAATCAATGTAAGATTCTAGTATATGCGGTTGCTGATGGTTAGAGCTTTGAACTTTGGGTTAGGTCCACATGCTATCACAGGGAATGGGGTTGGATTTAAACCGGATATCTTGGATATGGATGTTATGGAGAGCGTTCTTGAGGTAATGTTACTGATAAGCTTCCATGTATTTGTGTTCTAACAACTTGTAAAATGCTTATGTGTTTTGAGTTATACGTGCAGGTTAGTAGTGAGGATGCTATAAAAATGGCTAGAGAATTGGCATTAAAAGAAGGTCTCATGGTGAGTTTTCTTTTTGGAGATCGTAGAGATAACTGGTTTGTTTTGCTGGTGCTGACTATGGAAACACTAACTTGTAGGTTGGGATATCATCGGGGGCTAACACCGTGGCAGCAATTAGACTGGCGAAAATGCCAGAGAACAAAGGCAAACTCATTGTGGTAAGAGAGGAGACAAAGAAACAACTGTTCTTGAGTCTTTTTTATGATCAGTGTCATGGTTTGACCGGACTTTTGGAATGTGTTTTGTGTTTGTATTGAACAGACGATTCATGCGAGCTTTGGGGAGAGATATCTGTCGTCTATTCTGTTTGATGAGCTGAGGAAAGAAGCAGAAGCAATGAAGCCAGTTTCAGTTGACTGATTTGGTTTTGGTTGATGAAGAAAAGGTTCTTTACTATTATATCTTATCCAGGGAGCAAAATACTGTGACACAGCCTATAAAAGAATGTAATGGACAATATTTGTTTGTTTTATATTGATGTTGGATATTGCAAGAATAATTTATGTTAAATGTGTGATATTGGAAATAAAAGCATTTTGTGGCTCAGATAGAGATTGTTGTGCTGGAAGACTGTGGATATGTGTTCATCTTCATTTAAGTGTAGAGCTTGGGAGACTGTGAATGTGTGTTCGAAAAAAAATTCTGGTAAATATGATTTCTGTTACGAAAGACAGCTAAGAAAGCCAGCAGCCAGCCGTTTATGTTGAAAAATATAAAAAATGTGGAGCCCGCTGCACTATTTGCACAGTGAATTTCTTTGAACATTTACGTTCGTTGTATTACGCATCTCAAAACCTCAACCTTCTCTTCTCTCTCTGATAAAATATTTCTATCAGTGTTAAAGTTTCTACGGGTATAAAATTTCGCCCTTATCTAAATTCCTGCGAAACAATAAAATACCAGTTCTTTTTATAACACGTTATCAGCACGATCACTCTGCGATTCGGTAAAATTTATTTGTATCATTTATACTCTGTTATAATGGTCAGTATACCGCCTCTACTATTATTTATATCATGTTATAATGGCCGGAATACCGCCTATATTATTTACTAGTAATTTAATTTATTTATTGGTCGGCCGAGCCGCCTTATATTCTGTTTATTATTTATTGGTCGGCCGAGCCGCCTTATATTCTGTTTATTATTTATTGGTCGGCCGAGCCGCCTTATATTCTGTTTATTATTAATTGGTCGGCCGAGCCGCCGTATAATTTATTTATTACTCTGCATTGATCGGCTGAGCCGTCGCATGATTTGTAGTCATAACATAAATATTTCATTGCCATAATTTTTACTTTTATGAAATTTTATAGATTTGATTGACTGTTTAATACGATATTTTCATACTGATTTTTAGTGCACTCGATTTAACCCCAACGGTCCCAAAGAAATTTTTTCAAAAATTTCCCCTTTCTCCAACGGTCATGAACAGTAATTTTCATCTATAAATACAACTCATTTTCACTCTATTTCATCATCCAAAACATTTCATCTTCTCTCAAAAAATTTCAAATCGCTCTCCTCCGATTTCTCATTTCAAGAAAGATGATTCGCGCACTTTTGTTTTTATGTGCCATTTTTATTTGTGTTTCTATTTATGGTTTATTCGTTGGAGAATTTACTCCGAGTGAATTTAAGATGAATATCGGTTTAATTTTCTTTACATCGCTTCTCCTTGTAATTGCTTGCATGATTAATGTAAACGGTTCTTTTTAATATGAATAATATTCTAATAATTTTTTTATTTATGTGCTTTAGAAATACAAATGGCAAAAATCGAGAAACTTCAGTTTCCGGCATTGGAAGTAACTGGGACAAACTACACGGCATGGGTTACAAACATGGAGCTTCATCTAGATTCCGAGGAAATACTCGGAACAATAAAAGACGGCAATATATCAACCTCTCATGAAAAAGCTAAGGCCGTGATATTTCTGAGAAGGCATCTAGATGAAAATCTTACGCATGATTATGCGAGAACCAAAGATCCCTTAGATCTTTGGAAAGCCCTGAAGGAGAGGTTTGATAACCAAAAGAAAATTACTCTCCCCCATGCACTCGATGAGTGGAAAAATCTACGATTTCAAGATTTTGAAAAGTGGAAACGTACAATTCCGCTATATTGAGAATAGCAGCGCAATTAGATTATTGCGGTAAGCCTGTCTCGGAAGCAGAAATGCTCGAGAAAACTTACCAAACGTTCCACAAAAATCATTATGTTCTACAAGAACAATATAGAAATTGTGGGTATACGAGGTTCTCTGAACTCGCTGTGGCGCTTATAATAGCGGAGAGAAATAATGAACTCCTCATTAAAAACCACAATGCCCGGCCCACGGGAACCAAAGCATTTCCTGAGGTAAATGCAACGGATATAAAAAATCCGGAAAAAGGAAATTATTCCTATCGTGGCCGTGGTCGTGGCCGTGGTCACAATCGTGGTTTTGGTCGTGGTCGTGGTTATCGATTTAACCGCAACCATGAAAGGAGTAACAACCCAAGAGGAAGGGGATCCAACACATGGAATCGATCTGATCGGGTAAAAGGGAAAGAAACCCAAGAAAACCCTACTCATAAAAATGAGAACGTCTGTTACAGATGTGGATCGAAGGGACACTGGTCTCAAGTATGTCGAACTCCTCGGCATCTATGCCAATTGTACCAAGAATCTATTAAAGGCAAGGCAAAGGAAGTAAATCTCAATGAACACCTTGTGGGTACAACATCGACATACCTCGAATCCTCTGACTTTATGGGAGATTTCGACGAGGCCACTCATCAAAATAATTGAAGTGCTTGTACTGATCAAGCTTAATAATGCCTAGTGATGCCATAAAATATTATGTATTTCACTTTCAAAATAATGTTGTATTTCAAAATATATAATGTATAATTATTGTGTACTTGTTATTGATGAATAATATGTTTACTTATGAAAGTTTATTTTCTTTATTAATATTAACTGTGTGTTACAGAAATGGATAAGAAAGCAAATGGAACAACAACTAAACAAATTGGTAGAGAAGTTTGCATACCAGATAGTGGCACAACGCACACTATACTGAAGGATAAGAGATATTTCTCTACTTTAAAGTCAGTAAAAATGACTATAAACACAATATCAGGTCCTACAGACCTGATCGAAGGAATTGGCAAGGCGAACTTTATGTTGCCTAATGGAACAAAGTTTTCCATAGATAATGCCTTATATTCTCCAAATTCTAAGAGAAATTTGTTGAGTTTCAAAGATATATACCGTCAAGGGTATAACACTCAGTCTGCAACTGAGAATGGAAAGAAGTATTTGTATATAACTTCTGAAAAATCAGGCAAAGGCCTTGTACTGGAAAAATTTCTAGAACTTCCTTCTGGATTGCATCACACTTATATAAGTTCTGGATTGCATCACACTTATATTGATGCTATAGAATCACATCTTGTGATAAAAAGAAATCCAGAAGATGTTACATTATGGCATGATCGCCTTGGTCATCCAGGCACTACAATGATGCGAAAAATCATTGAAAGCTCACATGGTCATTCAATAAAAACCCAAGATATATACCAAAGTAATAAAATGACATGTGATGCGTGTGCTCTTGGGAAATTAATCATAAGACCATCACCAACCAAAGTTGACAAAGAATCACCAAAGTTTTTGGAAAGAATCCAAGGTGATATTTGTGGACCAATACATCCACCGTGTGGACCATTCTACTACTTTATGGTATTAATCGATGCATCGAGTAGATGGTCACATGTTTGTTTGTTATCATCTCGAAATATGGCATTTGCGAGATTTCTAACTCAGATAATCAAATTAAGAGCACAGTTCTCAGATTATCCAATTAAAAGAGTTAGATTAGATAACGCTGGTGAATTCACATCCCAAGCTTTTAATGATTATTGTATGGTATCAGGGATTGAAGTAGAGCATTTGTTGCTCATGTTCATACACAAAATGGTTTGGCAGAATCATTAATTAAACGGCTGCAACTAATTGCAAGGCCATTGATCATGAGATCAAAACTCCCAACCTCGGTATGGGGACATGCTATTTGCATGCAGAAGCACTAATTCGGATAAGACCAAGTGCATACCACAGATATTCCCCATTACAGTTAGCATTTGGAAAAGAACCAAATATCTCTCATCTAAAAATCTTTGGTTGTGCGGTTTATATTCCAATAGCACCACCGCAACGTACAAAGATGGGACCGCAAAGACGGTTGGGAATATATATTGGCTATGATTCTCCATCAATAATAAGATACCTAGAACCACAAACTGGTGATGTGTTTACGGCACGATTTGCCGATTGTCATTTCAATGAGAAAGAATTCCCAACTCTAGGGGGAGACAATAAACAAGTAGGAAAAGAGATCAAATGGAGTGTACCATCGTTATTACACCTTGATCCTCCTACGAAACAGTCAGAACTAGAAGTTCGACGTATCATGCATTTACAAAATATAGCAAATCAGCTACCTGATGCATTTGCTGATACCAAAATGGTAACTAAATCACATATACCCGCTGCAAATACTCCTGCTCGTATTGAAATACCACAAAATGGTGGAACGGCAGTTGATACACGTGAATCAGGAACACGTTTAAAGCGCGGTAGACCTATTGGTTCAAAGGATAAACTTCCTAGAAAACGTAAGGAATGTGAAAAGCATGATACTCCCAAAATAACAAAAAATATTTTGGACGAAGAAAATTGTGAATCTAACGACAATATAAAGCATCTTGAATCTGAAGGAAATCATGAGATTTCTATCAATTACATCCATAATGGAAAGATATGGAAACGAAATGAGATGGATGATATTGATGACGTTTTCTCATACCTTTTAGCAAAGGAAATAAATGAAGAAAACGAAGATCCAGAACCAAAGTCTGTATATGAATGTCAAAAGAGACATGACTGGATAAAATGGAAAGATGCAATTCAAGTCGAATTAGATTCGCTTAACAAACGAAATGTATTCGGACCTATTGTGCTCACACCCAAAGATGTAAAACCTGTTGGGTACAAATGGGTGTTTGTCCGAAAAAGAAATGAGAAAAACGAGATTACAAGATACAAAGCTCGTCTCGTAGCCCAAGGTTTCTCTCAAAGGCCAGGAATTGATTATGAGGAAACTTATTCTCCTGTCATGGACGCAATCACATTTAGATTCCTGATGAGCCTAGCGGCCAATGAAAATTTAGAAATGCGTCTCATGGATGTCGTTACGGCATATTTATATGGATCATTAGATACTGATATCTATATGAGAATCCCAGATGGATTTAAAATGCCAGAAACGTTAAGTTCCAAACCTAAAGAGTTATGTGCAATAAAATTGCAAAGATCATTATATGGGTTAAAACAATCTGGACGAATGTGGTATAATCGTCTCAGCGAACACTTAACAAAAGAAGGATACACAAATGATCCTATATGCCCTTGTGTTTTCATAAAGAAAACAACATCCGGATTTGTGATAATCGCGGTGTACGTTGATGATCTTAATATTATTGGAACTCAAAACGAAATCCAAAAGGCATCAAACTATCTGAAAGGAGAATTTGAGATGAAAGATCTCGGCCAGACAAAATATTGTCTAGGATTACAAATTGAGCATTCTCGAAAGGGTATATTTGTACACCAGTCTACATATACCAAACGAGTATTGAAACGCTTTAACATGGATAAAGCAACTCCTCTTAGCACCCCGATGGTCGTTAGATCACTTAATGTTGAAAATGATCCGTTTCGACCATCTGAGGAAAATGAAGAAATACTTGGTCCTGAAACTCCATATTTAAGTGCAATTGGAGCTCTTATGTATCTTGCAAATTGTACTCGACCTGACATATCTTTGCTGTTAATCTTTTAGCGAGATTCAGTTCGTCTCCTACACGAAGACATTGGAATGGAATTAAACATGTCTTTCGTTACCTTCAAGGAACAACTGATTTAGGCTTGTTTTATCCTAAAAGTTCAAAAGGTCAAATGATTGGTTTTGCAGATGCAGGTTATTTGTCAGATCCACACAAAGCTCGATCCCAGACAGGATATGTTTTTACAATTGGAGGCACCGCCATATCTTGGCGTTCTCAGAAGCAGACACTTGTTGCTACTTCTTCAAATCACGCTGAGATCATTGCACTCCATGAAGCAAGTAGAGAATGTGTATGGCTAAGATCAATAAGCCGACACATCTGTTCAAGCAGTGGGATTGACGAAAATGCGGAGCCAACTATTCTATATGAAGATAACGCGGCATGTGTTGCTCAAACGAAGGAAGGATATATCAAAAGCGATAGAACCAAACATATACCTCCGAAGTTCTTCTCATACACTCAAGAGCTCGAGAAGAATAAAGAGATTGAAGTAAGATATGTTCGATCAAGCGACAATGCAGCCGACCTCTTCACAAAATCACTCTCTACCTCGGTATTCAGAAAACACATCCACAACATTGGAATGCGCCATCAGAAGGATATATGACTGCTTATTCGAGGGGGAGCTTACGTGGTTGTACTCTTTTTACCTTACTATGGTTTTTCCCATTGGGTTTTCCTGGAAAGGTTTTTAACGAGGCAACAAAGACGTTAAGCGAGAGTGGATAGTGACACCGGTCCCCAAGGGGGAGTGTTATGAAAGACAGCTAAGAAAGCCAGCAGCCAGCCGTTTATGTTGAAAAATATAAAAGATGTGGGGCCCGCTGTACTATTTGCACAGTGAATTTCTTTCTATATATACGAACATTTACGTTCGTTGTATTACGCATCTCAAAACCTCAACCTTCTCTTCTCTCTCTGATAAAATCTTTCTATCAGTGTTAAAGTTTCTACGGATATAAAATTTCGCCCTTATCTAAATTCCTGCGAAACAATAAAATACCAGTACTTTTTATAACAATTTCAAACATTATCTAGTGACATGCTCAATGCAACACTCTAATTTTTTATCATAAGATAATTTCATGAATCATATATAACGTCATTTCTGAATGTTTATACTTTTATTTTATTTCAACAATATAGTGAATCAGTTATGATATCCACTATCTAGACTATTGAATTTATGTTCTTATAATGTTTTGGTTTGTGAGCCTATTACGCTTTGTGAAAAACATTTTAATGTTGTCTAACTACATTTTTGAATTGATTTTGTAGTGCATATTTATGAGTAAACACATTGAAAATTTGAGAGGGGAATAACAATATGAAATAATATGACACAAAATGATCATTTTCTTACTTGGCCTATTATTATTATTTTTTTTTGTAACTAAGTTTTTTTTTTATGGTTATTGATTAGAAAATAAAATATTATATGATATTTAATATTTTAATGTGCTATCAGAATAAGAGGTGAATTCTTTGCTTACCAGTATTGCTATACGTTTATAGTTTGAGGAAAAACATTAAATACCGGCCCATAACTCATGTCTTGTCCCAAGCAGCCATTCTTTGGCAAACACTGGACAAAGATTTGAGATTGCATCGTATAAGAGCTTCCACGAAGTAGCAATTCTTGTCTTTAGTTTTTCTCTTCTTGTACATCCACCACAAATGATTATATTTCATTTGACAAGTGAGAGCTAGGTTGCTGTGACGAACCAGATGCACTCCTGGGCCAGATGCTCTACTAGAGCCAGATCGGATGCCCGTGCTGGAGGCCAGACGCTCAACTAGAGCAAATGTCCGTCACCAGATGTCCAATCTCTCGCTTAATATGATATTGTCCGATTTGGGCTTAAGCCCTCGCGGATTTGTTTTTGGGTCGTTACTCCCAAAAGGCCTCCTACTAAGTGGAATTGGACCAGCTATATATATTAGACTTTATTCTGTCAAATATCCGATGTTGGACTTGGATTGCCTTTTTATTTATTCTGACATAGGTGAACACTAAGAACAAATGAGCATTGACCAATAGCATCAATACAGAATCAAACACTTTGACTATAAAAAAAGAAAATAATCCTAACTTACTAAAAGCGAATCGTAACATGTCCACGTTGCAACAGATCTAACGGCTAGGAAAAGATCTCTCGTGCTCTCTCTTCATATACAGAAGCCACGATATATTCACTCTGTAACTGCTCTGCTCATATTCAAAACTGAGAGATTTTCAGAAAAATCCTTACGCGTTTTGCTGATCGATGGGCTTGGTTGATTTGATCACAAGGGTTGACTCCATCTGCAAGAAGTACGAGAAGTACGATCTCGTTAAACAGAGAGAAGAAGCTAACATCTCGGGAGACGATGCTTTCTCTCGTCTCTACTCCTCCTTCGAATCAGCACTCGAAACTCTTCTTCAGGTTCGTGTCTCTCTCGTTAACGTTTCTGTCTACTTTTTAACTTCTCGTAACCGTTAAACGTTAACGTTAGAAAACGGAGGAGTTCTCGTCTGAGACGAACAGAGCGAAAGCTGTAGCGATGAACGCGGAGATACGAAGAACGAAAGCTCGTTTGCTCGAAGGTGTTCCGAAACTACAGAGGCTTGCTCTCAAAAAGGTTCATCCTTTTTTTCACAAGTTTTGATGGTTATGATTCTTGTGCATGTTTGCATCTGATAAGATATGGTTTTTACTTTTTTAAGGTTAAAGGGCTCTCACAAGAAGAGCTTGATGGTAGACATGAGTTGGTTTTGTCATTGAGAGATAAGATTGAAGCCGTACAAGACGGCTCTGCTCCTGGAAACGGTTGGGCTGCTTCAACATCGTACACAAACATCAGATTCGACACGAATGTCTCTGGTAATATATATATATATAGGCCTTGTCTCTTTACATGTCGCGGACCAGTCACAGGTTGTCGTTCGAGTGGTTGAAAAAATAGCACTAGAAAATTAAAATTTTATGCGACATGTAACAACGAAACCGAACCAACATTTGGTCGCAGCCACATGCAAACGAACCAAGACAATATATTGTTTTCTCGGTAGTTTGTAACTTATAAGTGACTCTGTGGCTAAGAAAGATTTGCTCCAATGTATCAGATGGCAGAGTTAATAGTGAATATTTCCAGCGAACTGAAGAGTCTGGTCAGTTTAAACAAGAGTACGAGTTGAGAAGAATGAAGCAGGCAAGTTTGTGTCTTGTTTGTTGCATGTTATCACTTGATGTGTAATGATAGCAAGAATCTAACAATTGTGGAAGCAGGATCAAGGGTTGGATTTCATAGCTGAAGGTTTGGATACGCTCAAGAACATGGCTCAGGACATCAATGAGGTTAAGTTTTTGTTTGTTTGTTTGTTTGTTTGTTTGTTGATGTTTTGGTTCCCTTTTATTGATCATATATATTGTAGTGATTTTTCTTAATGATATATATATTACAGGAACTTGATAGACAAGAACCACTCGTTGATGAAATAGATACAAAGGTTAGTGAACAACGTTCCTTGATCTAGTCTTGATACCGAAGAAGATTCCTTTTTATTCATTTGGTATACCATTCAGATTGATAAGGCATCTACTGACTTGAAAAGCACCAATGTGAGGCTCAAGGATACGGTAACTAAGGTGATAACACAACATTACTCTAAGATCGGGATCATAATAAAACTTATTTCATAAAGAGCTAATTGTATTCTATTTGATTCTAGTTGAGATCCAGCCGCAACTTCTGCATAGACATCATCCTCTTATGCATCCTCCTTGGAATAGCTGCCTTCATTTACAAGTAACCTATTTTGTTTCTGCTCACTCTTGAAAAACTAGAATGATTGACAATTGAAAGCTTGCTTCATTTTCTATATATCTATTTGTTTGGGATTTTGTAGCTCGGTGAAGTGAAAGCTAGCAATGCCGCATCACACAATACATGCACACGCATAGAAGCATGTTCATGTTAAGTGTCAAATGAGCGAAGTTTCAGTTTTCATCTGTCTTATTATACAGCCAATCTATCTTTGGTGTCTGCTAAACTAGCCAAAAGATAATATTTCAGTTAATAACTTATGATTAAATTCACTTCAGCTGTTTCAGTTTTCTAATTTATTCAGTTTTTAGCATTGTAACACTTAGATCTGTTATTTTATTTTTCTTGTCAAAGGCATCAAACACTAATATATATTGATCCAAAAGAGGACAAATTGTTTTGGGTAAGCCGATCAGCACCTTCTTTAGTATTCGAACGAACTACTTGAAGAAACAGAAACTAACTCCACGTCTCCTATGCAAGTCTCTATATGTTATATATTGGTGTGCAAGGATAAGCTTGAGTGTATGGACTTGTTCTCGTGTAGCCTTATTGTATGAGAGAATACATTACATAATCCAAGTGCGGGAGCTCCTGCTCTAAGAGAAGAAAAGAATACTTGACATGTTTGCGAAATAATATGCCATAATGATCTTAGCAGAATCATTTTAAATATAACCAAGTCCAGATGGTGATGCGCTAAACAGGTCCTAGAAATTACATCGCTAGAAGCAAAAAAAAAATATGGATGCTTTCTAAAAAAAAATGGTTTTGAGAAAAGTTGAACCCAGATTGGTCCATTGAAATACCTTGTACACAAGATTACACCACCAGACTAAGGTAATTATTCCAAAATTGTAGCTAAAATTTATTAATAAATGTGTCGGCCGGAAGCTCGTATGGTTTTGCCCAAGAGCCTGCTCTGGTGATGCGATCCAAATGCTAGCAATATTGTACTCTCTCCTCCGTTTCAATTTAAATGTCGTTCTGGAGGAAATTTTTTTTTTCAAAATAAGTATCGTTTTATGATTTCAATACAATATTTATTAATAAGATTTTTCTGTTTATTTTTTCATTGGTCAAAATATGGTTAGGTGTATGGGTAATGATGTTTTTATTTTGAAAATGTACAAAATTAAACGTTTTCTTAATCCGTATGCATAAATCTAAAACGACAAATAAAGTGAAACGGAAGGAGTAATTAATATGACTTCGAAGCGGAGCCAACTACGCAGCTAAGGGTTCTAGCTTGCAGTGAGGTTATCGTACAACCATGTTTATACCCCTGTTCAAAAACGCGGCCGCCTAGCCGCCTAGGCGGCCGCTTAGGCGCAATTCGGACATCAGCCGCAGCGACTTTACCACAATCGGCCACCAATTATGCGGCCCATTTAAACGATTAATCGGCCCATTAACCGATTAATTGGTCCATTAACCGATTAATCGGCCCAGTTGAGGATTAAACATGCCAAAAGTTTTACTTATGAAAGTATTTATCGGGCTTCCAAAGATCATGCAGCCCAACTACTTTACCTTTCTCCTACATGTTTGTATTCTATATATAGAGTGATATTTGGCCTCTCTTGTTGCATCTAAGCGATGTGGGATTTTTGTCCATTTTGATAGTAATAATGCGAAATAATTAAAACGTAAGAAGGAGACGTCGAACCCGCGGGTTATTCGAAGAAACTGACATGCTTTGGCCACTAGGAGACATTGAATGCTTTGTACTTTTGCGCATATGTTAATATATATACATATATACGTATAATAAAAATTCAAAATCTAGATTAATTTGTGTTTTAATTGTATTGCTAACAATTAAATTTTTAAAATCAATAATTAATTTCAATAATAACATACAAAAACTATTAAATTCTAATATATTTATATTTTATATTTAGTTTAAATATTATAATAAAATAAAATAATAATTAAACTAAGCCCCGCGTATACTCTGATTAATCCCCGATTTTTTAGTAACTCGCTAGGCCCGGGGTTGCCGCCCGACTAGCGCCTGAGTAGTTTTGAACAGGGGTTTATACTAGTCTAGAGATATTGTCATCATATTATGGATATACTTTATTTATTTATTTTGTTCAAAAGATATACTTTATTTTAAGCCTGTACATTTGACATATTGCTAATGTTTGACTGTTTGTGCGTGTATATAATATATACACCATATGTGGACTACGAGTCTACTACCATCTAGGGTAACTCCAATTGCTTTGTTGTCGATGTTTGATAGGTTTATTAGAAAGTAGATTCTCTAGTACCTAAAATCTAGAGCAGTTCCATGATATAGGATGATGATGATTTGTAATAGTCACCTTTTCAATCATTGCCCAAATAGTTAATGCCACTTGACCCATGTTTAACCTACCCACTTTCAATTATTTTCTCTACATTGAATTCAAAGTATTCCCTTCTCTCTACCAGATTTCAATCACACGCAGGACTGATCACACGTGCAGTAAAATGTTAGTATATCTAAAGTTTTTTTTTGGGTCAAATTTATATCTAAAGTTAGTATACTGATTCTCATCAGTTATAAGAAGAATTCCAGAACATTAAGAGTGGGATTAATTATCTTTAAGGTTTATTTCTAGGTTTTATTTATCATGTAGAAGCATAATATCATTCTTTTATATATTGAGATGGTTTTAGATTCATATTGGCAAGAAACATTTTACACTCACTACAGCCACTGTATAAATCAATCAGGTGAAAAAAAATATTTTATTCTTTTTATATGTTTTACTCTAGTTACTCTTAAATCAGAGGTAAAATGGCTTACTTTTTCCCTCCTATGTGAGAGAGAATCAATTAAAGCTAGGAGTATGACTGTATTATATTTTAAGAGTAAACTTTTACGCTAAAATTAAATTTATTCCAAATTCCACTTAAAGTTTATCAATCAAGTGGAAATTACCTTTCTCAGTTTTACTCTAGTTACTATTTAAATAGAGAGTAACATAGACTTAAATTTACTCCATTTTTTGCTAGAGTAGATAAGTTTATGTTATTTATTTTTTCTTCTTTTCCACATGTTTTGTTTCAATTTATTTTCACCTCTCTTTTTTATTTTAGTTTACTCTAGAGTTACCAATCAAACCCTAGGTGTAACTTTTAGTTTTATTGTATTTTAATTTATTAGTTTACTTTGAAATTTTTCCACTTTTTTATTCTACGTGTCTGATTGAATAGCATTAATAGCACAACTATTTTAGCGATATAAAAATTTACGCCCAATTTAACCAAAATTTTGTCAGTCAGGTGAAAACATCTTTAATGATTTTTCAGCTGTTTACTGTTTAGCTGGAGGTAAATAGGTTATTTTAGTCTTTCACCGTATTAGAAGAGGAAAACAAATTAAGCTAACTTTTCACATTTTTTATTTTTGTTTTTGCTGTTTTTTTTTACAATTTTTCTCTCGTTTACTCCACTTGATTTACTCTCATTTACTCTACTTAATTTACTCTCTATTACTCTTATGTTTACCAGTCATACTCTACTTTATTTACTCCTATTTACTCTAGTATTTTACCAGTCACAACCATTATATAATTTGAATTTCTAAGCAAACCATATTTTAACTTAAAAACTCTTTCACACTCAATTTATTTCGGTTACCTATACAGATAGAAATATGCATTTATTTCCTTTTAGGTTGGTCTTCGAACCAGGGTTTTCATTTCGGATCACGATTTAGATTCTTAGTTAATGAATCAGAAGTGGTCCAATTTCGAGGTATATGGATTTTTGATATATTTTGTATTGAAACAAAAACATGTTTAGTTACGTTTAAAATTAACTGATCGATCTGCAGACCAACCATGTTACCAGATTGTGCCTTTACGCGTTACCATGAATGATGAATCCATGATCCATTGGAATTTAGATCCTTTTGGTTAAATCTATGGATAACAGTTACAGGTAAGTCTGACTTTTAAAATATTTATTACCATAATTTACAAAATAATACAGATGTGGTCACTGCTCAGTGGTCAGAAACAAGTACTGACATGATCTTAACTACTCCTGTTAAAAAGTTAATTTTAGCACTAGATTAAAAGTTACTCCATTTATGCATTGATAACTATCATAATTAATTAGTTTCTATAAATAGAAATCAAAGGCCATAATTTTCAACCTGCAAATAAACCAAACCGCTTGATTGGATTAAAACCAAAGTCTGGAGAAGATGGACTAAAATCTGGAAACTCGGATCACTTTATTTAGATCCATCTTTTAATGTGGATCCCAATCATTTTCCTAACAGACAAGTAAACAATAAACGCCCTCTAAAAAAATGGGATAGCAAAGGCGATTAGGTTTTACCACTCTTTCGCCGCCGTTAGTTTCGCCTCACGCGTATCAACGAGAAGTTTCTTCCTCTTCCATTCCTTCCTCTCTGTCTATGGTGCCGCTCGTAGCAGGTCCAGATTCCCTTCCACACCCTCCCTCAGATCCACCAGATTCGAATTTGAAGGTTGCTCTCCCATCAAATCCTCCAAATCCACCACCTGATACTCTAGTCACGAGTTTCCTTTGGTTGTACGATTTCTGGGCCACAGTTACCTTTCCTCATAAATTCTCAGATCCAAAGCTAGGTTTGATGATTTCATATGAACTGGGTTTGTTGAATCCGAGTTTTTCTCTATTAGTCTCAACTGTTTCGGTCGCATTTAGTTATGCTATTGTGGCATTTGTTAGTACCTTTGTGGTATATGTGTGGTCCCTTACTGCAGTATGCAGTTGTTCATTTACTGCGGTATGCATATGTTGTCCTTTTACTGCAGTATGCAGGCTTCCTTCCACCTTTGCTCTAATGGCTTTTGCAATGATAAGGCATTATCTCCTCTTGTGGCAGCTTGGAGTGAAAGTTCTTAAGTTATGTATCCTTCCAGCAAATCTGGTTTGTTTGGGCAGTAATTGCCCCCCTTTCTCCTTTAAGGAGTGTTTCGTCCTCCTACATCTATCACTTGTTATTAGTGAAACTGTTATAGGGAGCATTGTTTTGAAGATGGTTATGTTTGAAACAGAAGTGAAGATGTTTATCGTCTCTCGTTTAGACGGTGTCAACTGTTTGACCTCTTTGACCATGGAGGTTTTCATCCCTTTCCTTTATTGTTTTGAACATGAATGTCAATTTGAAGAAGTTTTCTTGATTGAGTGCCCTCTTTCAGAGACACCGGTGGTTGAACTCGTGATATCACCTCTATCTTTAAGCTTTTATTTGAGTACTTGTTGTTCAAGCTTTCTCATTTGCTTGTCCAGTGTATTGGTCTATGATTTGGTTTGTTTGGCTTCCTGTAACTCTTTTAAATTTCAATGAAAGTTGTTCGATCAAAAAAAAAATTTGTGGATTTAGGTTTTAGCATTTTTATTTAGAAAGTAAACAAACTAGTTTTAATTTCATTTTTTATTTGGTAAGGTTTATTGCTCATCTCATTCATATGTATATTTACAATACACACATAAAAGCGTGGCAAATCTAATGTTAGCAAGGGGTGAAAAAAAGCAAATTTAAAAGTACAGGGGTGAAAAGTCAAAAAAAAAAAAAGACACAAAGGAGGAGGGAAGGAAGCTGTCTCTCTGTCTCTCTATAGTTCCGTCACGGGACAGTACTCACTGTGAAAATCATGAACACCAGAAGCAGCCCACAGCCGTTGATTAAACTCTTCTTGCATCTCATCTGGAACGAACGGCGTTCTACAGAGAGGACACGTCTTCTGGTCGTGATCCATCCAACGGTCGAGACAGCTCCGGTGGAATATATGTCTGCAGTTTCTCAGCCACCGGATCTCTTGCTCTCCTTCGAACTCGTAGAGGCAAACCGCGCAGCTCTCCGGCAGATCTTCTCCGGAGGTCGTTGTCACGTCTTCAAACTTGATGACAGGTAAGATCTCGCGGATGAGTAGGGCGGAGAAGGGGGAGCGGAGTTCGGGTGTTCGGGTCGGGTTAGATGTGTAGTCGGGCCAGGTTTGGTCCATTTCGAGGAAGTCGGAGAGGCCCAAGAAGCGGAAGAGGGAGAAGACGACGGTTCTGATGAAACTGAGGATTGAGAGTGTTTGTACGAAGAGCTTCGGGAGGAAGACCTCTGTGTAGCCTACGGGGAAGCCCATTGGAGCTAGAGAGAGAGTGCGAGTAATAAAGGTTGATTTTTTAATAAAATACAGAGTTTCTTTTATAGAGCAGGTGAGAGGAAGAAGATGAGATTAAACGACGTCGTGTCATCTAGGATCGATTTTGATAGAGTTAACCGACTGTGACATCTGTTAAAAGAAAGTAAAAAAAAAGGGGAAAGCAACAAAGGGAACAAAGATTGGTCTGTGAGATGTAGATCTGTCACCAACATTGTTAGACTATTTTATTCGTCTGCGTGCGTCTCTACTGTGTTACCATGTTTAGGAATATAAACATCAGCAAGTTGCACGACGACCGGCACACGTGGTACGTGCTGTTGATAGGAGAGGTTGATGTTGATGTGGTTTCGTCCTATTATTCAAATTGTTTTATATGAAATTCATTGCATATATTACTATTCGGTTGATGTGGATGTGGTTTGGTATTCGTTGTATATTACTATTTTTCACGTGAAGTTTACTCCAAGACAGTAGAAAGATCAAAGACCGGGTGGGTACGTTCTCGATATGTGGACATTTATTTCATCGGAACACAAACAAAGCACGGTTATGCAGATCAAGCAGCGCAAGTGCATATCAAACGGGACAGATCAAGCAGATCATGCAGATCAAGCATGACAAGTGCAGATCAAGCGGATCATGCAGGAGAGAACCAGATCAAACCGATCAAATAATTTATTATAACTTATGAATGACAAAATCATTTAAAAACTATATATCATATATTAAAACAATAAAAATGACACCTAGATATCTAAACAAATATCTTAGATGTTATAGTATCGTCCGAAATACCTGTAAATGTTTTATAAGATGCTTATAATTCTTTTATTTTCTTATTTAAAAAATTAAAAATTATATGACAAAAAATAATAAGTAGAAAATAATAATTTTGTATTGTTAAAGTTGTAAATAAAATAAAAAATATTATATTCATAAAATTAGATAAATATATTTTTAAAGTTATGTATTGTAACAAAGTTATTTATTGACCAAACAAAAAAAAATCAGATCAACACTACCAAATGTTGGCGGGTGAGATCTGCATGCAGATCTCCTACTTTTTCCACAAAAAAATAAAAAATATTGAACTGCATGCAGATCTCCCGCTTGAACTGCTTTTACAAACAAAAAAGAGTGAATGGTAAATGCAGTGCGGGAGAACTGCATGTGCAGGAGAACTGCACTTGTCCCGCTCTTCCGTTCGGACACTTAGTATTAGAAAACAAAGGATGGTATTGATATAATGATCAACCTCGTTAACTACTACTCTAGTGAAGGAAAAATCGAACGGCTGGGTTTTGTTGCGTTACGTGATTCACACGTCAAAATAGTTCTATCTGATGCCCAGTCTCTATTATCATTTACCGAGAAATTTGCTTTTCCTTTGCGTGTTCCTTTCAATGGTTTCTTTACTTCATAACAAAGGATGGAATATAGGGTGGGGGGAACACAGTTTTATTTCATAATCACATCTGCTATATTCTTGTAACTATATATTAGGTATATTGTTTTTTTCACAAGTTTACACATTTTAAGAAGGTATTTCACACTCACACATCAACAAAATATAGACAATTTTTTGTGATTCTATGTTGGTGTCGTTTAGAGTGTACATATCAACGAATTAATCTTTATAAACTAATGAAATTTTTGTTTACTATACGTATTTGTTTTGTCCTCGTACGTATAATAGGCATGTTCAACTATTGATAGTTTTGCTGAATAGGTTTGTTTTATCGAAATGTTCTTTCTATGTATATACATCAAAATGTGGTTGAATGTATAAGGCTAAAATGTTATAAATATATATATTTTAAATTTTAAAATCATAATATTACGCCAAGAGAAGGCTAAAATTAATTGCCTGTAAAAGAAAAGGACATCAAGTCGAGTACAACATGACAAAAGAAAAAAGTTAAAAATGAAGAAAATAAAGAGAAACAAGAGAAGGCCAAGGGTGTGTGGTGGGTCATGGACACTTAGACCATGTTTATCCCAGTTTCTTAACATGAGTTTTAAAAAAATAAGTAAATTAATTAAATCAAAACTAAATAAAGGGTGATAACCGATCCTTAATACATGATTTTGGCGATCGATCATAACAAGGGTCCTTAAACCACGTGTCAGCAAACTGAGAAATTTGAACCTTTTTTTTTTCTTTTCTTTCTCTCCTCCTCTCTCTCTCTTCTCCGTCGACCGACGATTGCTTGTGTGAAGGGAGCATCTCCTCTCTTCAATCGCTCTTCCTTTGCCTTCTGTGCTCAAAGGAGCCTTCAAAATCGTCGAAGGTCCCGTCAGCTCCGCCGCCGGGAACCCAAGTTAGGGTTTTCTCCGTCTCATTACAAGTCTAGATCTTGTGTGTAATTGTAAGTTGGCTCCCATGTATAGTTTAAACAAGCTGAAGAAACAGCAAAGAAGCTAGATTTGGATGGATTGGTGGTTATCGGTGGAGATGACTCCAACACCAATGCTTGCCTCCTTGCTGAAAACTTCAGGTAATCAAGATCTTGTATTAGTTTTGATTGTGATTTGGTTTAAGTATAGTATCGAGGAGCTTGAGGGATTCTGTGATGATTGTGTATAGATTTTCTTGAGCTGAGGAACTGTGTGATCTTGTATTAGTTTGATTGTGATTTGGTTTAAGTATAGTATCGAGGAGCGTGAGGATTCTATGATGATTGTGTATGGCTTTGCTTGATCTGAAGGACCGTGTGATCTTGTATTAGTTTGGTTGTGATTTGGTATAAGTATGGTCTCGAGGACGAGGAGCTTTTGAGAATGCTGTTACGGCTCTGTGTGTTTATGGAGTTCATATGAGTTCTAGAGGATTTGGTGTTGGCTTTTATGTGATTGCAGATGAGATTGCGAATTGTTTCCTGGTCTATATGGTCAGCCCTCTGTCTCAGTTGTTCCAGACCAGAGTGCTGCTTCGTCGGGACATAAGCTGAAGATCAGTGATGTTCTGTCTGGAGGTCAGGCACCTGGTGGGCACAATGTCATCACTGGATTGCTCGGTAAGGGTTTAAAAAGACTTTTTGGTGTTAAAATGATGCTTTCTGTAGTATTTTAGTCAATGCTGCTCTAGTACGGTCAGTTTGATGGTGATGAAGCCACTGCTGGATTGGTGATCAAGCCACTGCTGCTCTAGTACGGTCAGTTTCCTCTCTATGTCTTTTCTTTCGAGTACTCTCTCTGTAATGGATGAGTTTTAATTGTTTAAGAAGAAGCTCTGTTTAGGTTTGTTCTATCTCTTGATTATGTAATGGAGTGAATGTTCTGTTATGTTTATATTGTGTCTTCTTCTTGTTGTTGTTCTGTTATATTTATGTTTATTCACTAAACCAAAGTCATCCATTTTCTCTTTCTCTTATTCATTCTTTTTTTTAAGAACCCTCGAGTTAAGAAACCATGAATGGAAGACAAAAAGTTAGTTGTTTCTTAACTAAATTCTTAACACACATTTAATGCTAAAAAAGTGATTAAGAAACCCTTATGAGGTTATAGGGATAATCATGCTCTTAAAAGAGAGGGAATCGAGATGATTAATAAAGAAGAAGAATCAATCTTTATCCAGACCCTCTCAATTTCGCTATAAAGAAAGAAAACACAGTTATTTCACACTCAACGAATTAATCTTTGTAAACTAATGAAATTTTTGTTTATTATACGTATTTGTTTTGTCCTCGTACGTATAATAGGCATGTTCAACTATTGATAGTTTTGCTGAATAAGTTTATTTTATCGAAATGTTCTTTCTATGTATATACATCAAAATGTGGTTAAATGTGTTGAAATGAAGTAAATGAGATGTGTTGCTAATATGAAATGAGGCTGAGAAGAGTAAAGGGCTGGAGAAGGATGAGTTTGGGTCGACCTAAGCCGTATAGGCCGTACCAGGCCGTACTGGCCGTACCGATAGGGTCGACCAAACTCGCCCAAGCAAAGTTATCACACCCGGGTAACTTAGAAGTAAAGGAAAAATTTCTGATCTTCTACTTACTGATGTTACCGTTTGAGATGGATAAGGAAGAGCTTATGACAGACTGTCAAGAGCTGTGTAAAGCTAAAGGTGCTTTACATACAAGGAAGAAGCTAATTGAACAGTTTGAATTAAAGTAGAATCTTATCCAATGTAATAGTGTGATTTCGAAAACCCTTAGCTGCTTGTAGCCTCACTATATATTGTGGTCTCTGATCATTAATAATAATTAGACAGTTCAGATTATTCTCAGTGTCCATGGCTTTTCTCTTAGTCTCTTAATCCCATCTTTTACTCTATAATCATCTCTAAAGCTTCTCTAATCTTTCTTAAACTCTCAGATTACTCTTTATACTCTAAAAGTCATAGAATGTATAAGGCTAAAATGTTATAGATATATATTCTTAAAATTTTAAATTTTAAAATCATAATACCAAGAGAAGTCTAAAATTAATTGACTGTAAAAGAAAAAGACATCAAGTCGAGTAAAACATGACAAAAGAAAAAAAGTTAAAAATGAAGAAAATAAAGAAAATAAAGAGAAACAATAGAAGGCCAAGGGTGTGTGGTGGGTCATGGACACTTAAAAGAGAGGGAATAGAGATGATTAATAAAGAAGAAGAATCAGTCTTTATCCACACCTCTCAATTTCGAAAACGATATAAGGAAAGAAAAATAATTGTTTAACCGAGTGGTGGGCCGAGGAGAGATATAGGAGACAAGTCGTCGGTGGTAATGATCCTTCCACCAACCGGCAATGGTTCATGGCTCTACTTTGATCGGACAAATGTCGTTTTAGCCGGAGTTGATACGAAACTAGCCATACTTTAGGTTTATCATGACTAAAATCATATTTTAGATTATCAAGTGATTGTATGAGATCGTAATCTAATAGGGTATGAATACATTCATAAGATGTATTTCATACAAGTATGGTTTTGTTATAGGAAACTATAAGACACAATAAGAACCATATATAATTAAATAAATTTGATACTTTTGGTATATTCATGAATCATGAAGTTGTGTGTCTTAATTACTTTAAATTTTCTTCGTCTGAAGTTGATGTCTTGATTAATTTAACACTTTTTTCCCGCTGAAATCCAGCAATCTATGATGTCTTATTATATATTTTATAACCCTAAATGATTATTCATTGTACTACAGCCTTCAGATTTTGTTCTTTTGCTTTTGGTATTACTATTAGCCTATCAAGAGCTCCACGAAAACGTTCAAAAATTCAACAAAACTCTTAAAGTATCAACGTTTGAACTCATTAGAGCACCCCTCCTTGCAAGGATAAGGACGAGTAGGCCTGGACGGATTGGGTATCCGGGCAATTTTAAGGTATCCGGCAGATCCATAATTTTACTATCCTTATCCGGATACGGAGTTTTCGGATATCCGATGTCGGATATCCTTCTAAAAATTGTAATATCCGGCGGATATCCGGATCCGGATTTGAATCCTTAAAATAAATAAAATAATAATATTAATATATATAAAATATTAAAAATAATTTAAAAATAAAAAATATATAATGTTTTTAATTATTTCAATGTATAATATTACAAAATTTACATAAAATTTATATATACTATTATAAAAATGAAAATATATTAAATAAAATTAGTTTATATATATAGATATTACTATTTTTGAAAAAGTTATTAATAAAATTTACGGATCCGGATATCCGGACTAAAAAATCAAGATATCCGGATCCGGATTCGGCTTTGACGGATCCAACATTTTACTATCCAGATCCGGATCTGGATTCGGCCTCTCCGGATATCCGGATTTTCGATCGGATACGGATCGGATCACGGATCGAATCCGGATCTCGGATAAAAGTTTCAGGCCTATTATCAATACACAATATATAATTTTTCAGACACAATGTCACGAGTTTCAAACCAAAATTTTTTTTATCTCAACTAGTCACCGAACATACATGTTCTAATCTATACTATTATTTGCGAAATAAATTTTTGCAATCGAGCTCTCACGTTAAAAGTTAGAATGGTCAAAGTCGATGATACCCTTAATGAGTTTAATATATATATAATTAATTATATAATCAAAAACGAATTTTTATTAATAATATATATCTATACTATTATTTGCGAAGTAAATTTTTGCAATCGAGCTCTCACGTTAAAAGTTAGAATTGTCAAAGTCGATGATACCCTTAATGAGTTTAATATATATATAATCAAAAACGGATTTTTATTAATAATATATATATTTTTTAAATAAGATTATTCTTATATATTCTGTTGTTATCAAAAACATGAATTATATATATATATATAGTTATATAATTAAAAACTAATTTTCATTAATAATATTAGAATATTTTTTTTTGACAAATAATATTAGATTTTTTTAAACAAGATAATTCTTACCTATTGTATTGTTATCTTAAAATTTATTTTCCCAATTATAAGAGTTTGAAAATAACATATAAACAATTTATAATTAAATATTAATCAACTAAAAACATTTTGTATAAATATTTCTAATAGGTGAATGTTTTCTTTTAAAATTTCAACACAATAATAAACATATATATTTAATTGAAATTTTTTTCATATATATATATATATATAATTTGATATTTGGTTTGATTTTTTTGAAAACATAAATAATAAGTTATCATGCTAATTTTTGAATTAATAAAATATAAATTAATAAATATTTGTAAGACAATTAAGTCCGCACGTGCGGGCAAAACACCTAGTGTATATTACACGACAAAAAAACAAGGAAATTGTCAATTACAATCGGTCCAATTAATCAAAAAAGGAGAAGAAAAAGAAGTTCTAAAGCGATAAGGGAAAGGTATGGAGATCGAGTGTCGATTAGGAAATGTTGTAATGAGGCCGAGACACCCACATGGCCCTATTGCCTCTATGCCTTTCATCTCATCTCAATCTCTCCCGCACTTCTCTTAGTCATGTCACTGTTTAGTTTTTGGTTATTCGCACCATCTCTTTCTCTGCTCCCTTCATGAACAATACGAATATACTTATTGACTATTTCTTGTTGTTTTATAAAATAATTTATACGATAATCCCAACATCATGGTCCAATATTTGATATTTTTAAATAATGTTTTGGTGGATTCTGGGGTTTAATCACTACCTTATTTTCAATAGAAAAAAAAACATTTAGATGAACGTCACGCCAATACATTTTTTGTCAAAATACATTGTTTTATAACACATATTTTCAATTTTATTGAAAACTATCCAATATAATTATTAGAGTTCATGTATATTTAAGTCTCTTCTAAGTTAGCAATTTTATTTGTTTACTTAATATGGAGTATACATATATGCAATGAACAACATGCAAGATTTGCGATGTTGCTTTACATGTGTAGTGTTGGAAATAAAAGTAATTAGGTAGTGCAGTTTATATGTGAATGATAAAAGAAAACATAGTGTTCGCTATCAGCAATCACAAATGTTTGTTTGCTGATGTGTTTCACTGTATTGTTTCCTATATGTGTTTCACTGTATCCATTCCGGCTATTCCGGCGGTTGGTGTTGTGTTTTGTTTTTTCTCTTTTTGGTGGCAGGTGGATGAGAAACCCATTGATATCTTCAGCCCGATGAATATGATTGTAGCGAGTTCTGATGTCCCATTTGTCTCACATTTGGAGCAGTCTCATTTCCCAATATTTCCTCTTATATGGAGTGAATTGGATGAACAAGCGTCGTTGGTATTGCAAGGATCTTCCTCCCATCGAATGCTCTTTTCTGCGTCTGGTGCAGTGTGTGTAGTCCTATGGGTTACACTAGATGCGATCTTTCGAGAAGCTTATGAAGCCGTTTTTGATATGATTTCTTATGGTTTTTCTTGTGATCTGTATCGCCAATCTATCTATCGTTTTGATACGATTTCTTATGGTCTCTTCTTTTGTTTGGCTCGCAGTAGCTTTTATGTATCCTACTTTGATGGAGTTTAAACTTTTCTAAGATAAATGCAAGTATGGTTTGACAAAAAAAAAAAAAAAAGAAAAGAAAAAAGAACTATATGTATGCATCGCTATAATAACTTTTCGTCAAATTACACAAGGATATTCATAGAAACCTAATAATTTTGCTAGTAAGTATAGTAACAGGTGTCGTCTTGTCTTTCTCGTAAACTTCACATGGTACCACTTCATTTTTTTTTTGTCCTTGGATCTTTTGGGACCACTCCATGATTTCATTTTTAATTTCATCAGAAATAGAGTGCACTGAATTTGTAGAAGGTACATGTACTACATCAGGTCCTGAAAATGTAAACACTCAAAGCATAGCTTTTTTCCTTGACGGCCCATATATTTCTCTTAAGCATGGGCTTTGCATTATTTGGCCCAATCAATTGAAATACTAGTTAATAGTTATAGTTCTTTATTGGTGAAAATCAGTTAATAATAGCAATTTTCAAGTAGACAAACTCTATATATGGTGGAACGAAGGTGCACGTGACGACGAATTACCCAATGGGACATATCGCTTTCATATAGATAATCAGATATGCGTACTCTACTTTTGTTACCAAAGAGCGTTATACTTTAAACTAGTGTTTTTAAAATCGGACCGGCTAGCGAACCGGAATTTTTTTAGATCATGGTCATTGTGGTTTGATCGGGTCAGAACCGGATTCGATCGGGTTTACTTCAATTAAAATAAATTTAATGATATTTTATAAATAATATGCATATTTTTTTTTAAAAAAAATAGATCATATCAAATAAAATGTTTAAATGGTCGTAATGTGTAGAATAAATTAAAAATAACAATTAAAATCTAAAATCAATATCAAAAGCACATTTAAACTTTATTCGCAGATCTTCGTCACCTTTAAAAAAATATATATATACACATTAGTAAAAATTATATTTTGTAATACAAATTTCAAAAATGAAAATGTTTCAATTATTTAAAGTCTCCAAAACAAGTGATCATGAAATAATTTTTTTTTAAAAGTGAAAAATAGACAAAAACAATATCTTGACGTGAATATTAAACTTTGTGAATCTTGTAATTTATGAGTTGTACAGACGACAAAAAAAAATACGAGAGACGATACTTTATTAATCTTTGAAAAATCTTATTTTTATTTAAAAAAGAAGAAAAATTAATTGTTTCATTAACAAAATTTTGGCTTATATACGAACTGAGATTTGGCTGGTTCATTGGATCGCCGGTTCCCAGGTTTTTGACGGTTCGATAAGAGTTTTTAGCTGGTTCAATTTTAGTTGGGTTTTAGCATTAACGCAACCCAGATTTTTTCCGGTTCATGGTTCAACCCGGTCCGATCGCCGGTTCGGTCCAGGTTTAAAAACACTGGTTTAAACATCATTCATTTGTTTCTTCTGCCATCGCCGCCGTTTCTCCTCCAAGACAAGCTCATTTTTATCTCCTTTCTGATCAATTAACATCAGTTTGATTATCAATTTAGTTTACAAGGCTAGAATACTGGTCCATTCATGTAATGTCGTGATTGTATTGGTGACATCCCTCTTTTATAACCTGAGTGTGCATATGTGAAATGTCAAAAAAATAATAGTGATCATTTAAGAACAACGATTCACTATACATATTTTGTAGTCCTAACACCAATCTAGACACACAGTATGATCTTATTTAGGCATGGGAATTCGGTCAGGTTCTCGGATTTTCTAGTATAGCTTCCTAAGTTCCATTAGAGTATTATTTATTGTGTTTTAAAACGCGCTAAGCGTTCATTACGCATTAGATGACTGTATAACGTCTAGCCGTATAGGCGGACGCCTAAACGGGTTATATACGGTAGGCCTGGAACTTTTATCTGAGATCCGGATTCGATCCGTGATCCGATCCGAAAATCCGGATATCCGGAGAGGCCGAATCCTGATCCGGATAGTAAAATGTTGGATCCGTCAAAGCCGAATCCGGATCCGGATATCTTGATTATTTAGTCCGGATATCCGGATCCGTAAATTTTATTAATAACTATTTCAAAAATAGTAATATCTATATATATAAACAAATTTTATTTAATATATTTTCATTTTTATAATAGTATATATAAATTTTATGTAAATTTTGTAATATTATACATAGAAATAATTAAAAACATTATATATATTTTTATTTTTAAATTATTGTTAATATTTTATATATATTAATATTATTTTTATTTATTTTAAGGATCCAAATCCGGATCCGGATATCCGCCGGATAATATAATTTTTAGAATGATATCCGACACCCGGATATCCGCGAACCCCAGATCCGGATAAGGATAGTAAAATTATGGATCCGCCGGATAAGGATCCGGATCCGGATCCGGATACCCGATCCGTCACAGGCCTAATATACGGATATATACTTTTACACGAAATATAAGTATAAGATTAATATATATACATTATTTTTTTTAAACTGAACATAAATATATTTTAAATCCACTTTTATGTATAAATATATAATTTAACATATATAAATAGTTTTAAATTATAAAAATTAAAGCCATTTTAAATATATAAAGATGATAAATTTAAAATGAGTTTGCAACAATTATACTAATATCTATAATCATATAAATACATAAAATAAGTATAAATAATATGAATAATAACATTAATAAAATATAATAATAATATTAATAGTTTATATTTTTGAATATTAATGCTTAAAATCTGCATAGGCGTCCGCGTAGACCGCATAATGTCCGCCTAAACGCTATTATTCGCCCGAATAATATAAATCCACATAAAAAATTGTATAACATAAAAATAGTACGGTTGGCGGGCGCCTAGACTGTATTTTAGAATACTGATTATTTTAGTTCTGTTGCTTTCGGTTGATAACATTTCAGGTCAGCATATATATATATATATATATATATATATATATATCACTTTAGAGGATTTGTTGGTTAAGTCATTGAGATTTTTGCACACAAAAAAAGTCACTGAGCTTATATTTTAAGTCTAGTCCTGGAAATTTGGTTTTCTAAAATTCAGCCGAGTTTATTTTTTTGGGGATAGAAAAGATGAGGTGTGAACACTAGGTAATAACCCGCGCCTTGCGCGAAATGTGATTATTAATTTTATTATTTCTTAATAAGGAGACATTAATCTGTTTAATCTGGATATCAGTTCGGTTTTAGGTTGTTTTTTTGGTCTTTAATCTCCTAAAATATAATTATCATTTTAAATCAATATTTATTTAGTTTGTTCGGTTAAAATGTTTGATGTTTTTGTTTTTTTTTTCCTGTAATAATCAAAAATTACTATTATTTGTTTGTTTTCATGTAATAAATCTTAGATAGTCGTGATGTCAAACCAATGGTTTCATATTATAGTTTCTAAACGGATAATAGTTAAAAAAAAAAAATTATTAAGACAAATCATTTTACTACAATTTGGTCGATAGTGAAAGAATCATTAAGAAAAAGAATATTTTAACTTAAAAAAATATATATTTCAGTTGTGGTAAATACATAGTTATAAGGTGCTCACGTCAATGTGCACATGTATGTGTATGTAAAAGTATATAAAGATGGTTGATAAGTATATAAAGATACTGCTAATTAAAATTAAATGACATTTTTTCAAAATAATACATGAAAAATAAAATTCTTAAAATGAAATTATTTAAAAACAAAAATATTGTAAAATTTATATAAACTATGATATATAACTTACATATAATTCTTTAAATATATGTATATATATATGCATATAACAGATCAAATTGGATATCCGTTCCTATAAATATTGATATTTGTGATTTGCTTCTTTTTTTACGGATATTGCATTTTAGTATTTGATTTGCTTCGTAGAGTAACGGATATCCGGATTTTTTCGGTTCAAATCAAAACGGATAACGAATCAAATCAAAATTTATGAATAATTTGTCCAGCTCTATTTGTAAACAGTAAAAAAAACGTAAAAAACCATGCATGTGAGTTTTATATTAAAAAAACGTAAAATACATAGTGTGAATATATTTATGTAGAGTTTGGATGAGAAGCTCTCTACATGTGACATGTGTCCATTTTAGTGTGAACACATTTATTACAATGCTTCTACACGTGACATGTGTTCAGTTTAGTGTGAATGCATTTATTACAATGATTCTCCTTTAGCATATAAGAGCACCATTAACGGGGGTGCTTACCCCGGGTGCTTAACAACTTGAAAAAAAATATATATATATGAAAAAGGGGAAGCATCGGCGCTTAAACAAGCACAATAAGCACTGTATCTTAGAGGCACGTGGCGTGTTGCCATTGAGCATCTTTTTTTTTTCTTTCTCAAACACTTTTTTTTTCTCAAACACTGTTTTTATGACCAAAATAACATCCAAATATGAAAATGACATAACTAGCACCAATTTTTTTTTTTTAAATGACCAAAATGACATCCAAACACTGTTTTTATGACCAAAATGACACAAATATGAAAATGACCTAACTAGCACAATTTTTTTTAAAAAAATGACCAAAATGACGCCCAAAGATGAAAAAGAAAATGTTTAAATGTTTCTTTTTTATGTTTTATTTAATAAATAAAATGCATCTTTCAAAAAATAATATTTTAAATCTTTTTTTTAAGAACCCCAAAATAAGAACTTCCCATTGGAGCACGAAAATGTTCGGGGTGCTTAGCGTTGCATCTTAAATCACTTTTACGACTTAAAATTATTAAAAAAAAGAATAAGCACCCCTATTTGGGGTTTTGGGTTAATGGTGCTCTAAGGGATCTTATTTGGTCAAAAGAGAATTATGCAGACAATCAGACACATTATTATTACGGAGACGGTTTATATTTTGTGATTGACTCAGAGATCTTGACATGGTGTTGACGCATACATGCACGCTTTACGAACGCAAAGACATGTTCTTTGGTCAATATCTCAGATCTTGAAATGGTGTAACGCAGATGTATTGAGTTCTTTTGTCCCGAACATGTTTGAGAACTCACTGATGGTTAACTCCCTATACTTTGGAGGGTTTTGTTCTGAGAGAAGCTCTTTGATGGGTCCATACACTCGAGGATTCGCCTTCATGATGCTGCTGAAGAAACATGGCACCGAAATCCGCGGTTGAGCGGCTCCATTTGCTACCACCCTGTGCTCCACGCTTATGAACTTGTCGTTGCTTATAAGCTGCACAATAAAAGATGATCAAGTCACAAAGGTCCATGCATGACCTTTAAACTAATATTACATTCATATATCCTACTAGCAATAATTATTCTTTAACCTGGAGAAGATCTCCGATGTTAACGACAAAAGCCCCAGGGACAGGAGGAACATCGACCCAATACTGGCCATGGAGAACTTGAAGCCCTCCGATATATATTTCCCTGAAGAACAATGGTTAGAAAAGAAAAATCAGTGTGCTTGCTTAAGCCTAGAGTAAGGTCGGGCTGAGGGCAGGGTGGGTAATACTGGCCGAACATGACCAGTGACTCGGTGCAGCCCATGTCCTTGAGGTGATTAGGCTTTAACCCTAGGGCTTCTGAGAGAAGCTCAAAGAGCAGTTCACCTAAATTCATAATTTCTTTTTTTGTACTCCATCAAAATCCACTACAAAAAAACACAAGTTTAGTGAGGAAAATTAACGAGGAAAACTAATCCTCGTAAATTTACGTCGATTTTACGACGAACTTACGAGGAAATATAAAATCAACGTTATTTCCTCGTAAAATAACGACGAAATCATTTCGTCGTAAAATCGATGTAATGTAACGTGGCTTTTACGAGGAAATACGCTTTCCTCGTAAACTCGACGTAAATGTAGCGTGTACTTTACGAGAAAATATTTTACGTCTACTTAACGAGGAAATTTTGAATCCACCAACTTTGTAGTTGTAACACGTTTTTTTCCGGCAACCTAACTAAATTTCGTCGTAAATTCCTAGCAAAATTACAACAACCAGATTCGAAAATTTCCTATAAATATAGACGTTTGAACATCATTTTAAACACACCAACAAGAAAAAAAAACGTGAAAGAAAAAAAAATGTCGGCCTCCGGGAATATTTTCGAGTTGCGGAGGTGGATGTATATGCATAGAGATGCTAACGGGAGAGTGACGAAAGAATACCTTGCGGGGCTGGAGACATTTATGCATCAAGCAGATTCCACACCGCTCGCCCAAGAAAGCGGTAAGATGTTCTGTCCTTGTCGGAAATGCAACAATTCGAAATTGGCAAATCGTGAAAATGTTTGGAAGCATTTAATAAATTGAGGTTTCACGCCAAGTTACTATATCTGGTTTCAACATGGAGAAGGTTATAATTATGATCAGAATGAAGCTAGTACGTAGTAGTAATAGCAATTTTCAGGAAGAACCGGTTGATCATCATTTGCATAATGAACATAGTTACCACCAGGAGGAGCAGATGGTAGATCATGATAGGGTTCATGATATGGTAGCTGATGCATTCGTAGCTCATGATGAAGATGAAGAACCTAACATAGATGCAAATTTTTTTATGAAATGTTAAATGCGGCGAATCAGACACTTTACAGTGGTTATAGAGAAGGTCTCTCTAAATTGTCGTTGGCTGCTAGAATGATGAATATTAAAACTGATCACAATCGACCTGAAAGTTGCATGAATGAATGGACGGACTTGTTTAAAGAGTATTTGCCGGAAGACAATGTGTCTGCTAGAATGATGAATATTAAAACTGATCACAGTATACCTGAAAGTTGCATGAATGAATGGGCAGACTTGTTTAAAGAGTATTTTCTGGAAGACAATGTGTCTGCTGAGCTCACCACGAATGTGTGAGATGGCCTCATCCGTTATTGGCGGGATCCTGACGCCATTAGAAATATCGCCCAGTCTTGCTCTGTCTCCCCTAACACGGTAGATGAGCACGGCCACGGGCCGATGCTTCACTCTACGGGCCAAAAACTCCACGCCGGTGTCCATTTGGAAATGATAATTAAATATTTTATTTAATTATTTATATATATATATATATATATATATATATATTCTAATATATTCTAACTTTCTTAAATGTTTTTAGGCCAAAGAGACGGGACAACTCCCGTCTCTTTTGCAACTTTACGAAAGGATCCACAAGAACAAGGCAGACGAATTTATAGATGGCAAGTCCGAGCAAATTTTCAACGACTTGGTTGCTCGGGTTGACAACCGCCAGACCCAGCAGACCCAGCAGTCCACCGACGTATTACCCGTCACCTTATCCACACTTGAAGTGGATAGGATTTACGAGGAGGTAAATTTTTTAAAATTTTAATTGTTTTTATTATTCATTTAATTTAACTTTAAATTTTTACTAACAATATTTATTTTTTGTTTTTAAGGTTGTCTCTAAGAAAAAGGAACATACGTTGGGGATTGGTTCCGTCAACGATGTTCCGAGAGCGACATCGTCTTATGGTCAGAGACGGGATGAGGAATTCACTGAGTTGCGTAACGAGTTGGCCTCGACAAAAACTGCGTTCACAGCTCGTATGGGTGGAGTCGAGGGCTTCTTGTACGTTATAGCGGCCACAAATCCGGAATGGGAGTCCATGTTGAGGAACATGCGACAACAACATCCCATTCCAGGCGAGTCATCCAGCACACATAACGAGGCGGATGTTGCGAGGAGGAGTGAGGAATTCTACCAGGCGATGAACGACCCTTAGTTCTTTTTTTTGGTTGTTGTATTATAAATTCAAAACTTATTTATCTATAAAATATTTTCGTATTGATTTTTATTTTAAATTATAATTTTATTAATAAATCAAATAATTTTAATTATTTTTTTAATTATATTTTTAAATTCTCTAAATTAAAAAAATGAAGTAAATTTGTAGCTAAATTACGACTTATTTACGTGGAAAGTTTACGAGGAAAGGACGAGGAAGGTTAAACGAGTATTTTACGAGGAAATACTTTCGAGGTATTTACGTGTATTTTACGAGGAAATAGTTTCGAGATATTTACGTGTAATTTACGAGGAACACCTTTCGAGGTATTTACGAGAAAATATAGCGACCTCCTTACGTGGAATGATTACTTGGTCTTTACGACGAAATGATGTATTTCGTCTTTACGACGAAATGTTTTCCTCGCTAAGTTACGACGAATTGGCGAGGAAATATGCGTTACGACGAACGAGTAACGACGAAACGTGTTTCCTCGCTAATTCCTCGTAAAGCCTCTTTTACGACGAACTCACGAGGAATACCGCCATCGTTAATCTCATGTTTTCTTGTAGTGATTTCTCTGCCACATTTTTTTAAACATTTTAATTCAATCAAGAGTCAAAAGGGGTGACAGACTCAGTATTTTTATAACACTTCAAAATCCAAATGGATTAAAAATACGTATTAAAAATACGTAATTGGCATTCCAAGCTAATTAGTTGTATAACCCTAGTTAAAAATACTACTATTCTTTTGACCAGGAGAGCTTAAAATGAGTTATAGGAAGTCTTTCTAGAATCTATATATTTTCTAATAATACCTTATCATATACGTATCTTGCGCTCCAAGCTAATTAATTGAAAACCCTAGTTCTTAACTATTAATTTTGAAAATACTAACCTTTTACCATGAGCTTAAATGAAGCATTGCTAAAAACATCACATCTTTATATTTTCTAATAATACTATTAATATATAGGAAGCCTTTCAAGAATCTTAGAGAATTAATTAACCATTTGGTAATATATATCCAGTTCGTATATATTAAAAAGAACCTTACCCACAAACCGCAGGCAAGTCTTCCAGTGTGGGAGGATCGGGGGGCATATATCAACAGAGGGTATCTCTCCAGCTCGCAGCCCGAGCGGTGTAGAGATCGACGTTGCTGTAGCAAACCCATTTTCTGGTGTGATCGCGAGAGTAGAACCGTTTCTTAGAGCACCTCCAACGAAGGTTATTCCCGTTGGGGTTATTAATATATGTGTTATGTATATATATATGTATGTATATATTATATATGTATAATTAATCGTGGGGTTCATAATTTTTGTGGAACCCCATAAGTAAGGTTTTTAAAAGATGTTTTTAAGAATTATTAAGAACTCTTATTTATGGGTTTCCACAATAATTGTAGACCCCATAATTATTTACACATATATAATATATACATACATATATAATATATACATACATATATATATATATATATATATATATATATACATAATACATATATTAAGAACCCCAATGAGAAATCCCCCATTGGAGATGGTCTTAGACTCCCTGTCCTACTCGTGAAACCCTCGAATCCTTTCTCTCATCTTCTCCATCTTGTCGATAGGAATCCCGTGATTGACCACCTGAAAAAATCCCCATTTTTTCGCCCCATCTCCTATCTTCTCCACCACGCCTCGCCGCGTGACCGAGCCCTCTTGGTTCTTTATGAAGACTCCTCCTTTCAGATCAACGGTCGGGATCGTTAGCTGCGAAGCTGGTGGTGGTTTTAGGTTATCTAAAACAACCATAGGCGCACGAAAGATAACCGGAACCTCAGTGATTCCAGAATCAACAAGGCCTTTTACGCCGGTCTTGGTCTCCTCGAAAGCATTTAGTTGAATTGAACGATCGGTTGTAATGGTGGCCATTGCTCTCTTTTTTTTCTTCTACGTAAGATCAATGCCTTCTCAAAGTCTCACTGGCTTGTTTATATATAGCAATGTTTCTAGGGAAAACTCAAAATTTTATTCTATAAATTAACAAAAACATGGATGGCAAAAAGAATTACATTTTTAAAAGAATCTCTCTTATCTCTCTCTTCTATCTCTAGAAGACTCAAACTTTCAGATCTCGCACTGCTCTGGTGTTGAGAGGCCAGACCCGCGTCCGGTGCACGTTAGCCTCGACGCCGGAGGCTCCCTCTCTTCCTCTTCTCCGTTTTCACTTTGCTTCGCCGCTGTTCCGCCCTCTCTCTCGCCTTGCTAGTGGTTTCTGTGTCTGAGGCTTTCCTAGATGTGCCTTCGCTGCAGAGAAGATCCGTTATGGTGTGAGTCCTTTAGCCATGGAGTCACGGCGCGGTTGGCTTGGGTGGTGCTGTCGGAAGAGTCAACTTTAAGGGTTTCGGAGACGGTCCTTAAGCTGCCTCCAGGGTTTGGCGGCGCGTGGAGGCGTGAGGCGAGCATCTACTTCATATCTGAACTTTGGTCTTCGGGATCTGAGTTTCTTTGGGTTTGCGGTGTTGCGATGGAGACGACGGTTCTTGACTCTATCCTTGGTGTCTTGGAAAGTGCGGGCCCAGTTTGTTCTCTGTCTTGGGAGTTTCAGAGCTCTCTTTAGCTCGTTAGCGCGCTTAGCCAAAGGCGGTGGTGTGTACCTCAGTTTGCGGTGGTGGCTCGTAGTAGTTCTGGTGGCGCGGTGTCGGTTCCGGTCGTCTATGGCCGTTCCGAGGCGTTGTTGCGACCTCCCTCCCTTTCCGCCTCTCTCTTCCTCGCTCGTGTTCATGTTTGACCTCTGGAACTTTGTCGACTGGTTTCGTTGGTCTGAGCTTGTGGTGTTCTTCGTTCGATTGCCTTGTTGTCACCAGGCGCAATCTTGACAGTGATAGGCTAATCGCTTTAGGTTCTCTAAGGCGGCAGTTGGCTATGATCATGAAGAATTCGTATGGTCTGCGGGTCCTTGTGTATCGTCGGTGGCTCCTTCCGGTGCGACAATCATCCCAGTGCTGTGACCTCCACTTGGTTGGTCATGGTAGAGTTGGCGCACTAGTGCTTTTTTGCAGGTCTTCAAGCGTTTTCATGTTCACGAGCAGCTGCTTACCCGTTCCCGACTTCTTGCATACCGTTCTTAGTACGGAGATCTTAGTGTCTCTATGCCATTGATCAGTTAGGCGTTTTTGGAGATTGTATAGCGGGTGATGGAGCGTTTTTATTGGGTTAGTGTTCTATCTCCCTTCTTCGATTACGTCTGCGCGTTATGGAGGTGAAAGTTACAAGCTTCGAGGAGATCATCGAGACCTAGCTACTCCGGAGACGACATGGAAATTCCCGGCATCCGAGGTAACGAGGAGAACCTCACCTTCCCGTGATCATCGCTTACGGTAGAGAACAGGAATCGATACTTAGTGTTTACTAAAAGCAAATTAGCGGAATGTGCCGGGTTTAGTGGGCGGGCATAGCTAGTTGTTGTAATATGTAGACTTGGGTACTTTTGTTTGAATCGAGCTTGTAACCGTAACTATTCCCCGGTAAAGCGGGTCCTTTTAAAAAAAAGAAAAAAAAAACATAAAACATGGATGGCTTTTCAAAGAGCCGACCAAAGAATCTGAAAGTGATGGTCTTTCTTTATCAAGATAAAGTGATCGTCTCTTTCTTTATCAAGATAAAATGATTTAGAACGTTGAGTCATTGATATATATTAAATGTAAATAATACATACTGTATACGTCCATCACTTTATACCATACTAGGTGATTATTCCGTGCTCATGCATGGATATAAATGTTTAAAGTAAATATACTATAATAATTGATTGCTATTTACTATTAATTTTAAACTAATTTATAATTTGTATGCATTATTTATATTAATAATATTATATTACTTTAATTATACATATGAATTTATATATGTTATATCTAATCGGTTTTGTTGTTTTTACATTCTATTTAGTTATCATTTAGGTAAATTGGATTTCATCTCTGAATTCAACTGTAATATTTTTTATTTTATATATTAAAATTTTGATTAATTTCTTATTTACATTTACGTGGTTGTTGTCTTAGATATGTAAATATAATTTATGAAGATTATGTATAAATTCAGATATATTGTGCTTAGAATAAAAAAACTAAAGTGTCTAATTCCAAATTACATAAATTAATATAACGATAATATTCTGAAGTCTCATGTATATATATATAATTTTCCAAAAAAACTAAATTGTAACAGTTTGTTAATATTTTATTATCATTTTTAATATGTTTGAGTTGTCCTATGATTGATATTTATAAAATAAATTACTATTCTTATAAAAATTTATATTCTTATCGTAGTTAAATCTATGATTCTTATCGTACTTAAATCTATGTTACATATATGCTTTCAAATTCAAAATGAAGTATAATTATTTTTTATTATAATTAAGTCAAATCAAATCAATCTTATTTATCGTTTAAATGTGCATGTATTTTCATAATATGTATCAAATTATATGTTGATGTTTTTTTTAAAAAAAAATATTAGAAAATGAAGTGATGATCAATAGGAAGTTACATGCATAAATAGCTAATACATTTTGGAAGCTCATGAACACATAACAATATTTAGAGTAATTAAAATATTTTGTAAATTCTAAATAATTTTATGCCTTTAATTTGATTTGTTGAATGGAAATTGAAATTTATTTTAAATAATCTTAAAAATGAGAATTCAGATTTGCTTTGGTATTTTGATTATTGTTCTATTAAGTTCCATAGACATAAAAACATAAAATTTAAATTTAATATTAAGAAAACAAATAACTTTAATAATGATTAAATATATTATATCTACCTCATTGAACTATTTTGTAGCCATTTGATCAAACAATGTTTATTTTTAAAATTTATTTTTAGTTTTTTAATATCTCTTAAAAATAAGCAGTAAACAAAATTGTGATTGTGTTTGAAAATAATATTATATAAGTAAAATATAATTTATCGATATTTTTTTGCTGTAACTGAAAGATATTATAGTCACCTAAATATATGAAAAATAAATAAAACATTTCAATAATACTAATTATAAACTATTTTTAGTCAATTAAACATATATCAGTTTATGTTACTTAATTATTTTTTGTAATCATCTAAGAAAATAGATAGATATATAAAAATATATCTATTACTTTGAATTTTTTTGTATTGTTTAAAATTATGTTTTAAAATAAATAATATTTATTTTTCTAATATCAAGATTATCTGTTTAAATTGTTTTTAATGAAATCACATTCTATACAAATTTATATTTTTCATCTAAGAAAATATAGATATAGAGAAAGTATTTTATTACTACAAAAGTATATTTTATGTTATTTAAAAATATTTTTAAAATGTAATATTACTATTTTGTGAACTTTCCCTTTTTAATGAAATCATATTATCTATACATATATTTTTCGTTTTTCAATTCATTTTTTTAACTTTATAAAAAAATTCCTTTTTTATTATATGCATATGTTTTTCGGAAAATTTTAAAAAGAAAACTAAATAAAAAAATAAATAATAATATTTTAACTATAATATTTTTAATTCATTAAGGATATCAGTGTAATCAATCATCGTGAGAATTAACGTGAGAGCGACACATAGGAATCTGATTTCTCAGATAATATTATAGAGATTAGTGATAGATCTTATTCACACCAAAAATTAGCTCTAAATTGAAAGATAGCCACATCACATATATATTGGGCAAGGACACTTGATATCACCGATGTGGGATATCTAATAATATATTTGGTTTTACCGGTTTCTAATATATATTTTTCTTTTATTTTATGGTCTGAAGTTGATATGTCTTAATCCGTAACACTTTCCCCCCGCTCAAATCATAACTATAGGAGTTCATGTAAGTAAGTCTCTTCTCGTTCTCGGTTAGCAATTTGATTTGTTTACTTAAAATGGAAATACACATATTTGCCTTGAATAACATGATTTGTGATTCGTGAAAAAAAAATGATTTGTGGTGTTGCTTTACATCATTACATGGCACTGTTGGAAATAAAAGTAGTTAGGTAATGCAGTTTGTATGTGAATAATAAGAGAACACATGCATAGTGTTCGCTAATCAGTAATCACAAGTGTTTGTTTGCAAATGTGTTTCACCTATAGTTTTTCCTATAAGTATGGGTAAGTTTGAAAATGAATAATATGTGTCTTCGTTATAAAATGATTTATTCAATTACATTAGGATATTCATAGAAACCTAATAATTTTGCTATTAAGTGTAGTCATATGTGTCGTCTTGTCTTTATCGTAAAACGTCACATGGTACCACTTCATGTATTTTTGTCCTTGGACCTTTTGGTACCACTCCATGATTTACATTTTAATCTCATCAGAAATAGAGTGCATTGATTTGTAGAAGGTACATGCACTACATCAGGTCCTGTAAAGTGAACATGTAAGAAATTAAAAGCATAGATTTTTTCTCGACGAGACGTAGCTTTCTCTAAAGTATGGGCTTTTGTATTATTTTTGGCCCTATTATTTGAAATACTAAGCTATAGTTTTTTCGTGAACTCAGTTAATAGTAGCTATTTTCATATAGAGAAAATATATGGTGGAACGAAGGTGCCACGTGACGACGAATTAGCCAATGGGAGACCTCGCTGCGTTAACCATATAGATATGCAGAATATAGTTTTGTTACCAAAGAGCTTTATAGTTTATACATCCATTCCTTCGTTTCTTCTTTTCCCCTAACACTTTGAATCTTGGAGAAGGTCAACAAACAACGTCGAGAATAATGGCTTCTCTTGGTGCTTCTTCTGCCATCGCTGCCATATCTTCTCAAGGGTAAGCGCATTTTTTTTTTCTCCTGGTAATTAATTTAGTTTACAAGGCTAAAATAGTGATCCATTCATGTAATGTAATTGATGTATTCGCTCTTCTATATTCTGAGTGTGCATGTGAAAAGAATAGTAATCATTTTAGAACAACGATATACATATTTTATAGCCCTAACACCTACAGTGTAATTATCTCTGAGTGTGCATGTGTAAAATGTAGAAAAGAATAGTGATCATTTTAGAACAACGATTTACTATACATATTTTGTAGCTCTAACACCGATCTAGAGTTACATCATGACTTCATTCGTGATTGGTTGTTGAAGTTGTGACAGAAAGTTTAGAAGTACTATAATTATTATGTATGTATATGTGCAGTTTCTTGGGTGGGAAGAAACTGAGGCTGAAGAAGAAGCTTAGTGTTCCAGCTGTTTCCAGGTCGGCTGCGTCCGTGCGCGCGGTAGCAGCAGATCCCGATAGACCAATCTGGTTCCCTGGTAGCACTCCTCCAGAGTGGCTCGACGGTAGCCTCCCTGGTGATTTCGGATTTGATCCTCTTGGTCTTTGTGAGTGTCTCCCTTATATATGCTTTTATAAGGTTATTCTTTCATAATTCGTCTAATCGAATTTTGACAAACCGCGCATGTGTCAGCATCTGACCCGGATAGTCTAAAATGGAACGCACAAGCTGTAAGGATAAGAAGAATATACGATGAAGATCTACCATTTACTGCATAATATTCTAGTTTCTCTCTTTAAGGAATGTTGTTAATATCTTCCCTAGTCTTCTTGTGTATATATTGGAACCCTTGTACATTGTGAAAGATATATGAAATACAACTTCTACATGGTATCAGAGCAATACCGATTACCCTAAATAAAAAAAAAAAAAAAAAAAAAATTTTAGCCGCCGCCACACCATCATCTCATCCCGATCTCGATCTCTCCTCACCAAAAACACCATGGCTGCTATCGCTGAAGAACTCGACGCCACAAAACCTCTTCTCAACATTAACATGGTTAACATCAACAAACTCACATCAACGAACTACATGACGTGGAACCTTCAGCTCCATGCGTTACTTGACGGCTACGCTTTAGCTGGTCACCTTGATGGATCCTCACCAGCCCCTCCTCCAACGATCACTGTCGATGACGAGACTGTCACAAACCCAGAACACACCAAGTGGCACCGCCAAGATCGTCTCATATACAGTGGCCTATTAGGAACTCTGTCGCCTTCGATCCAGTCACTTGTCACCAACACAACGACTGCTTATGAGATGTGGAAGTCCCTCAGTGCTACGTATGCCACTCCAAGCAGAGGCCACATTCAACAACTCCGGCTTCAGCTAAAGCAGTACACTAAGGGGGACAAAACTATCGACGACTACATGCGAGGTCTGACCACTCGTTTTGATCAACTAGCTCTACTTGGGAAGCCCTTGGATCATGAAGATAAAGTGGAATACATAATTGATGGTCTACCTGATGATTACAAGGCTGTAACCGAGCAGATCGAAGGGCGAGACACCTCTCCTTCTATCGTGGAGATTCATGAGAAGCTCATAAACAGAGAAGCAAAGCTCTTAGCAATCTCCACGCCTGTCTCGAACGCAATCCCTATGACTGCGAACGTTGCTTCCTCTCGTCCTAAACAACAACAACATCACCAGCAACGAGGACAAAACTCCAACTGGAGCAACAACTGGAACAACAACTCCAAAGCTCCGGCCTACAACACTCAGAAACAAGAGTACAAGCAGTCAAGGGGATATCAAGGCAAGTGCCAAATCTGTAGTGTCTTCGGACACAGTGCTAGGAGGTGCCCTCAGATGTTCCAACAGTCCACAAACACAGGCGCCTCTCCGTTCCGTCCATGGCAACCTCGCGCAAATGTAGCTGTCGCGACTCAATACCCCTCCAATGCGTGGTTAATGGACTCTGGTGCGACTCATCACTTGACAAGCGACCTTCACAACATGTCAATTCAACATCCATACACTGGAGATGACTCGGTTCTAATTGGTGATGGTTCTGGTCTCTCCATTACTCACACTGGTTCCATCTTTATGCCCTCTAATACTCGCAACCTGCTATTGAACAATGTTCTGTGTGTACCAAATATCAAAAAGAACCTTATCTCAGTATATCGTCTATGTAATGCTAATAAGGTTTCTGTGGAATTTTTCCCTGCTTCTTTTCAGGTGAAGGATCTCAGCTCGGGGGTCCCATTAATCCAAGGCAAGACCAAGGATGAGCTGTATGAGTGGCCAACCCAACCATCAACCTTTCATGCTTTCTTTGCTTCCTCAAACCCAACAATAACTTTGTCTGATTGGCATTTTCGCCTAGGACATCCTGCTGCTTCTATTCTTAAAAGTGTTGTTTCCAATTTTTCCTTACCTTGCACCAAATCTGTAACCCCAAACACTTTGTGCTCAGATTGTGCTATCAATAAATCCCATAAACTGCCTTTCTTTCAAAACACAATCACCTCTTCTCGTCCTCTCGAATATGTTTACACTGACCTATGGAGTTCACCTATAGAATCTGTTGACAATTACAAGTACTACTTGGTCTTAATAGATCACTTCAGCCGCTACACATGGGTCTTTCCGCTCAAACTCAAATCACAAGTCAAGGCTACCTTCCAGACATTCAAATCGCTTGTGGAGAACAAACTCTCGACTAAAATAGGGACTCTCTACTCAGATAATGGAGGAGAGTTTATCGCCCTCAGACAACTTCTCGCCGACACTGGCATCTCTCACCTCACCTCCCCTCCCCACACGCCTGAACATAACGGAATATCAGAGAGAAAGCACCGCCATCTTGTTGAGACTGGCCTCACCTTGCTTACTCATGCGTCAATGCCCAAGAAGTACTGGACCTATGCTTTTGCCACCGCCAACTACCTGATAAATCGTCTCCCAACACCGGTCTTAAACATGGACACTCCTCTGCACAAGATCTTTGGTACACAACCGAACCACTCAAAAACAAGAGTCTACGGCTGCCTCTGTTTTCCGTGGCTCCGGCCGTATACAAGTCACAAACTTGAAGACAGATCGACACCTTGCGTCTTCATAGGCTACTCGCCTACTCAAAGTGCGTACTTGTGCTTACAGCCCAGCACTGGTCGTATCTATGTCTCAAGACATGTCAAGTTCGACGAGTCCGTGTTCCCCTTTCCAAAGCTCATCGCTTCACACTCTAACCCTTCCCCACCCGAAACCTCCCCACCTTATACATCACCACCAGTCACAATAATTCCTTCTCCCAAACCACCACTCGTACAGCAAACGGGAACCACGAGCTCAGAACCTCACTCGTCAGAACAGGTATCTTCTACTACACCTTCTCTTAGTGTTACTAACGATCATACTGTGAGCGCAGAGTTGTCGACTGGTTCCAGCGCACATCATGGCGAACACATGCCCACACCATCGCCATCTCTGACCTCTGGCTCCTCGTCAGACCATCATTCATCCGCGACCTCTCCATCATCATCGTCGCCACCACCTTCACCGTCTCCTCCACCTCCGAATCAACACTCCATGGTTACTCGGAGAAAGAATCAGATATCAAAGCCCAACCCCAAATACAATTACTCTGCGGTGCTGCTATCAACTCGAGCTGCGGAACCAACGACGGTTACTCAAGCTCTCAAAGACAAGAAGTGGAGAGGGTCCATGTCCATAGAAATTGATGCGTTTGCTCGTAACGGAACATATGATCTTGTTCCTCGAAAACCTCACACCAATGTAGTTGGCTGCAGATGGTTGTACAAAGACAAGTACAATGCCGATGGCTCGCACAAATGCTCCAAGTCGCGACTTGTTGCAAAAGGGTATAACCAAGAGTTTGGTCGGGACTATATAGAGACCTTTAGCCCAGTGATCAAGTCCACTACCTTGCGCCTTGTTCTTGATGTCGCAGTAAGTAACTCATGGCCTATCAAACAGTTAGATGTCAACAACGCGTTCTTACAAGGTACTCTGACTGAGGAAGTCTATATGGACCAACCACCAGGGTTCGTCGACGCAGACAAACCGGACTATGTATGTCGCCTCAACAAAGCAGTTTATGGTCTCAAACAAGCCCCACGGGCATGGTATGTCGAGCTCAAAACCTTCCTTCTCAGTCAAGGCTTTCAGAACTCTCTCGCTGACACATCGCTGTTCATTCTACACACTGCTGGCCAACACATCTATCTTCTCATATATGTTGACGACATCTTGATCACTGGAAATACAGTGACTGGTATTCAGCGCATTCTCACCTTGCTTGCAGAGCGGTTCTCAGTTAAGGACCCAGAAGACCTCAATTATTTCCTCGGTGTAGAAGCACATCGAACCATAGACGGGCTTCACCTGTGTCAACGAAAATACATTATCGATCTGCTGCATAAATACGACATGACCAATGCTAAACCCGTCACCACCCCTATGGCGTCCTCACCGAAACTCCATCTCCACTCGGGTATCGCTCTCGCGGATCCCACAAAGTACAGACGCCTCATCGGAAGCCTTCAATACCTCCAGTTCACGCGTCTGGATATCGCCTTTGCAGTCAACAAACTGTCTCAGTTCATGCACATGCCAACAGAGGATCACTGGCAAGCGGCCAAGAGAATACTGCGATATCTTGCCGGCACTCCGACTCATGGTATTTACTTCTCTGCCACTAACAACCTGGTTCTTCAAGGATACTCAGACGCAGACTGGGCTGGTGATTCCGACGACTACGTCTCCACCAACTCGTATGTTGTCTACCTTGGCAAGCACCCAATATCCTGGTCGTCCAAGAAACAGAACGGAGTCGCAAGGTCGTCTACAGAGGCTGAATACAGAGCTGTAGCTAATGCGGCCTCGGAAATAAATTGGATCTGTAATGTTCTTTCAGAACTTGGGGTCTCTTTACCAGCTAAACCTGTCATTTTTTGTGACAATGTCGGGGCTACTTTCCTCTGTGCCAATCCGGTCTTCCACTCTAGGATGAAACACATAGCCATCGACTACCACTTTGTCCGCAATCAGGTTCAAAGCGGAGCACTTGCAGTCGCTCATGTCAACACTCGAGACCAGCTTGCGGATGCTCTTACTAAACCCCTCTCGCGTGCACGGTTCTTGGAACTCAGACACAAGATTGGAGTGTGCTCTCCCACTCCATCTTGAGGGGGCGTGTAAGGATAAGAAGAATATACGATGAAGATCTACCATTTACTGCATAATATTCTAGTTTCTCTCTTTAAGGAATGTTGTTAATATCTTCCCTAGTCTTCTTGTGTATATATTGGAACCCTTGTACATTGTGAAAGATATATGAAATACAACTTCTACACAAGCAGAGCTAGTCCATTGCCGGTGGGCAATGCTCGGAGCCGCGGGAATATTTATCCCGGAGTTTCTAACCAAGATCGGTATCCTCAACACGCCGTCGTGGTACACTGCCGGAGAGCAAGAATATTTCACGGATAAAACCACACTCTTCGTTGTTGAGCTCATCTTAATCGGATGGGCCGAGAGACGTAGATGGGCTGATATCATCAAGCCCGGTAGCGTCAACACCGACCCAATCTTCCCGGATAACAAACTGACGGGCACAGACGTGGGATACCCGGGTGGGTTATGGTTCGACCCGTTGGGTTGGGGATCCGGTAGCCCGGCTAAGATCAAGGAGCTGAGGACCAAAGAGATCAAGAACGGAAGGTTGGCTATGTTGACAGTGATGGGTGCTTGGTTCCAACATATCTACACTGGGACTGGTCCTATTGATAACCTTTTTGCACATCTTGCTGATCCTGGCCACGCCACTATCTTCGCTGTAAGTGTGATCCGAATCAATACTTGGTTTTGTTTGGTCTGAGCTAGTCAGTTTTTTTTTTTTAACTAGCTTTTGTCTTTTTACAGGCTTTCACACCCAAATGAGAACTCAAAAAGAGAGGATATGCGTTCATGTGATCATGTTTGTACAAATATCGTTTCTGAAATGAAAGTATTAGGTATTTATATAAATTGTGGTTGAATGCAAATTAGGGTTCGAGTAACACTGCTCTTTTCCTGACTAAATGCTCATAACATGCTTTTACATTACCATCCCGGTCGATGAGAGTGGATCTTCAATTCTTTATTTCTTTTTTATTTTTTTTGTAAACTATCTTCAATTCTTTGTTGGTTTATTAATCTTGCGAGAATGAAACACACTTTTAGTTGTAACAAGTAACAACTGCCAATTACAATACAAAGAAAAAAAAAGACTATACTCAAAATCTATACTGCATAATATAACCCTCACCTTAACTTGAACTAGAATAGAATCCGCGCCATCCGCGGCTAAGTTTCATTCTAAACATTAATTTTGTTTTATAGATTGTTTGAGTTGTCTTTTATATCTTTTAAAATGATTGTAGATTGTCACTGGGAACTGAAAGCCGAATATAAATCTTTGTATATAAACTGTAAGCTAGAAGTCGATACCACCTTTCTAACTTTAAAAAAGTCATCCTGAAATACTAATATAAATCTTAATTTTCTTTCCAGTTTTAAATGGTTTGAAATATTTTATAAATATTTTATATAATGAAAGTTAAATGATAGATGAACATGTATTTGATAGTTCAAAATTAAAATATAACATATAAAGTCTAAAATGCGACTCTAATTTAATAGGTTATATATATATATTTTATTCCAAATACAGAAGAATATTTTTTAAAAAAATTCTAACAAAAAAATCTAAAATTTTTATTTACAGAAAAAACTAATTTAAATTTCAATTATCAGTAAAATATAATTAAAATATTTTATATTATTTTAAATTTTTATCTTTAAATCAAAACTGAACTAAAATTTTAATTATACTTTAATTTAAATTAATTAATTAAGAAAATAAATTGAAAATATATTTTTAAATTTTGTTAGAATTTTATAAGGAAAGTTGTTTATTTTGTATTTTAAATAAAATATTAAGATATCAAAAGATATTGTAATTAAATTATGTATAATTTGATAAATTTTCTAAGGGATGGTCCAAACAAAAAAAAAATCACACTTAAAAAAGTAATAGGACTCTAATTTAATAAATTAGATGATGAATTTGATTTGATTTTTGATGATTTTAGATAAAATATGAAAGATATTTTAATTAAATTATGTTATAAAATGATTTAAAATTATGAAATTTTGAATTTTTATGTTTATAGCTAAAAAAACTCCACAAAACACTTTAAAATCACTAGAATTCTCTTCAAATTCACAATATTAGATATTTTCAATAGATTGTAAAGTATATTTTAAAATCAAGTATTTTAAAGTCATAATTCAATAATACTTGATTTTAAAAGATTTTTTAAAATTGATGTTTGAATAATTTTAGTATAAATCATGTGCATGCACTCTCGTTGGATTTTGTTTTTTTTTTAAACTTAGGAAGCAAGTTTAGTCATAATTAAAAATCACAATGATGAAACCGTGAATATACAGGTCGTTTTGAAAAACCCATTGGGCTTTAAGCTCTGTAATCTTAGCCGTTTCATCCGTTAAAGTACGGTTTTCACTACCAGTACGTAAACCGAAAAGATCCGTAAAATTAAAAACCCGATCCATACAAACCGGTCGGTCCAATTGCTGTCTCCAATTTTTCATAGCTCCGTTTATGGATCTGCGAGATCCGTCTCCTTCTTCCTCCTCCTCCTCCTCTCGTCGAGGCAAATTCTCATCGTAGAGAGAGAGAGAGAGAGTGATACTGCTCAAGTTTCACTGGGAGTTTACAAGAGAGAGAGAAGCCAAGATGTATATGGCTTATGGATGGCCACAGGTGATCCCGCTTCTACCGGGATCGTGTCCGTCTTCTCAGAGAATCGTCTACCTTAAGCTCGCCGGCAAGCTGTTGCTGGTTGTATCTCCATCTCACTTGGAGCTTTGGGGCTCTTCTCAGGTTTGCTCAATTCACCTCTGCATTTTCGAAATTAAAGTCTTAGATTTCGTTTAATTAATTAATTAGCTTTACACTTATGAATTTATTTTTTCTGGAAATAGCAACGAGTGAGGTTGGGGAAGTACATTAGAGATGAGAAGTCTGTGCGTGAAGAAGGGGAGAATCTGCAAGCTGTGTGGAGTCCAGACTCTAAATTGATTGCTGTTCTTGTAAGTTTTTGGTCCAATGTTCAAGAAATCGCTAGACGGTGGTGGTTAGGCATCTTATAGAAGATTAACTGTTTTATAAACTGTTTTGTTTAGATCCGATTTGCCGAAACCGATTTTTGGAACAATCATTATGTGTAAAGATGATTTCTTGGCTAACGTTTTTTTTTGTTGTTTTTGATTTGCAGACGTCATCTTTCTTTCTTCATATATATAAAGTAAAGTTTATGGATAAACGAATAAAGACTGGGGAGAGACAGCCTTCTGAGTTGTGTTTTGCGAGCATGTCTCTTTTGCTAAGTGAGCAGGTCCCTTTTGCTGGGGAGGACTTGTTTGTGTAAGTGCCGAGCACAATAGTTACCGTATGGTTGATTCCATTGTAATGTATTGGGATTGTACATGTTAAAGGGAGTTTCTTTTAACTTTGTGCAGGAGCAATTTTGTGAGGGACGGGAAAACTATGCTGTTGGGACTCTCTGATGGATGTTTATATAGTATTTCCTGGAAAGGAGAGGTAATGTGTTCATCTGCATGTTTCTTGGTGTTAGTCACTGCATTTTTTCTTGACTTTTTACTTCTTTTTATATATTTTTTTGCTAGTTTGGTGGAGCTTTCACCATTGGTTCTCAACGTTCTGATAGCAACGATGATAGGCTCTTGCCTTACACCCTCGGTAATGGGCTAGTTTCTGGAGTAGATTCAGCAGCATTTGCATCTGATGATAAAATCTCGACCAAATCGGCTATTGTTCAGCTGGAGCTCTGCACTCTTTCGAAGTTATTGTTTGTGTTAGATTCTGATGGGACGCTAGTGGTATGCTCTGTGAATAAGAAAGGTTTAAAGTATACTGAGAGCATTAAAGCGGAGAAGAAGTTGGCTGGTGATGCTGTTTGTGCATCAGTGGCTTCAGAGCAACAAATTCTTGCTGTGGGTACAAGAAAAGGAGCGGTGGAGTTATATGATCTTTCACAATCGGTCTCTCTCTTACGTACAGTTTCTTTGCATGACTGGGGGTAAGTAACTTGTTATCATGAAACACAACACCTGGGTAAATTCTATTAGTAGATTAGTTTTCGAACGTTCAGGTACTCTTATTTTACTATAAATGGAAGTTTAGAAGTGTAGACGTTTGCGGTAATTGTTGTACTTATGTAAGGATCCAGGAGTGCAGAATAGTTTATTCCAAGGACTATAAAGCTGATATATTCAATATCTTCATTTTTTGCTTTTTGTGTTTCGTTTATGCCCTTGATATATTGGGTATATGGTTGATAAACCGTTTTGAAATTTGCAGTTATTCAGCGGATTATACTGGGCCTGTGAATAGCATTGCATGGACGCCTGACAACTCTGCTTTTGCGGTTGGGTGGAAGTCGAGAGGGCTTGCAGTTTGGTCTGTTTCGGGATGTAGATTGATGTCAACTGTCCGCCAAATTGGACTGAGCTCTTCATCTTCCCCTAAAATAAACCCAAACCAAGACTCTAGATACGAACCGCTGATGAATGGTACTTCAGCCATCCAGTGGGATGAATATGGATATAGATTATTTGCTACAGAGGAGGCATCTTGCGATAGAATCCTTGCATTTTCTTTTGGAAAATGTTGCTTAAACAGAGGAGTTTCAGGAAAAACTTATATTCGTCAGGTAATGTATGGTGAGGATAGGCTACTCATGGTTCAAGCGGAGGACACTGATGATCTTAAGCTTTTACATCTAAAACTTCCAGTTGAGTATCAACATAGCTATTATCCCTTTTGCTTCTTCTTCATGTCACGTCTTGAAACAAATTTGTTACATATTATTCTTTTGGTCCAGGTTTCTTATATTACTCAGAATTGGCCTGTTCAACACGTGGCAGCTAGCGAGGACGGGCAATACCTGGCTATTGCTGGTTTACATGGTCTGATTTTATATGACGTTAGATTTAAGAAATGGAGAGTATTTGGAGATGTCAGTCAAGAACAACAGATTCATTGCAAGGGTTTGTTATGGTTGGGGAAGATTGTCGTAATCTGTAACTACATCGAAACTTCTGAGACGTAAGTTCAAATCTATATTATTAATGTACTGATTATACTCCACTGGCTGTTATATTGATGTTTACAAAATGAAGAAAGTGCGATTTAGTAGCATTTTTGTGTTTAGTATTCCTGGATATTTTGTCTTTTGAATGTTGTTTCAGTCGACGTGTATGTTATATATTATTGCAGATATGAATTGCTTTTCTATCCAAGATATCACCTTGACCAGAGCTCTTTACTTTGTCGTAAAGTGCTGCTTGGCAAACCAATGGTGATGGATGTTTACCAGGATTATATACTTGTATCTTACCATCCGTTCATCATCCACGTATACCATGTCAAGTTATATGGTGAATTGACACCTTCAAGCAAAGCATATTTAGAGGTAGTTAGTTTTTTTGCCTAAAGTAGACATTTTTAATTTCCAAATGTGAGATGCTCGAGTTGCTATTCATGCACCTTAAAGTGATAAAATGACAAACAGCTTTCCACAGTAAGAGAATTGTCCATCATGACTGCAAAGAGCCATCCAGCAGCAATGCGATTTGTTCCTGACCAGCACCCAAGAGAGCGCGAGGTGGATAGTGATAATTTGTCTTCTGATCTGTCAGACAGGGAACCCTCAAGGTGATAATCAGTAGAGTAGAACATTCATTTTAGTTTATGAGTTTATTCTGAATGCGTTTTTGTTGCCTTCCTAGGTGTCTTATACTGCGAGGAAATGGGGAGCTTTCACTTCTTGATTTGGTTGATGGAAGAGAGAGGGAACTTACAGACTCAGTTGAACTATTTTGGGTGACATGTGGTCAATCGGAGGAAAAGACAAATCTCGTCGAGGAAGTATCTTGGCTAGATTACGGTCATCGAGGAATGCAGGCAACTCTTCTGATTCATACCCTTTTCTAGGATTGCTCCACATGTGTCTGACAGTTTTGATCTCTGTCTTTCGTACTTAATTGATTTTGTTTGACGCTCTCTGTTGCAGGTTTGGTATCCTTCTCTAGGGGACGATCCTTTTATCCAAGAGGATTTCTTGCAGGTATGCATGCTAACTAGAGTCCGTTGTTACAGATATTAGCTTGTCTTTCTGTGACAATAATAAATGTTTATACATCCAAACAAATCTCTCACATGTAGTTCTTACTTATTCACTGATCTACCAACTCAATGCGTTTATTTTTATGTTACATCCTTTAGTTGGATCCAGAGTTGGAATTTGATCGTGAGGTGTATCCACTGGGGCTTCTACCAAACGTGGGTGTTGTTGTTGGAGTTTCTCAAAGAATGTCTTTCTCGGCAAGTGCAGAGTTTCCGTGTTTTGAGCCTACACCTCAAGCTCAGACTATACTCCATTGCCTGCTCCGCCACCTCCTTCAGGTATATATATTGGTCCTGTCCTCTTTCTTCTCTTGTTAGAATGGTCTCTTCTCTCTGCCACTTTCCAGTCGCTCCACCTTTATTCATTTTCTCCTTGTCTTCTCATACTGGTGACAGCGGGATAAAAATGAAGAGGCGTTACTCTTAGCACAATTATCTGCAGAGAAACCTCACTTCTCCCATTGCCTGGAGTGGCTTCTTTTTACGGTTTTTGAGGCAGATATTTCTCGGTATCCAATCTCTATCAATTTCTAAAAGCATTTCTTATCTTGTCTTGCTTCACTTCAATTTGATTTGTTTGCCCAAATATGTGGCATAATACAAATTTCAGGCCAAATGCAAACAGGAGCCAGATCTCAGGACCTGGACATCTTAAAAAGTTGTCCCTTTTGCGGAAAGCCTGTGATTTAATAAAACATTTCCCGGAGTACTACGATGTGGTTGTGAATGTTGCCAGAAAAACAGATGCCCGTCACTGGGCTGATTTATTTTCTGCTGCTGGGATTTCAACAACGTATGTTTCTCTGTCTCTCTGTTTGGCCTTAGCCTTTATTTTCTCTTAACGATTATGAAACAGTTGAATAGTTAACATTTGTTAAGATGCAAAACTTCTCTGCTCTTTGTGTTAACTAAATTTTATTCTATGCTATAAAACTTGATTTTCTCTTTTGGTTTTAGGTTGTTTGAGGACTGCTTCCAGCGAAGATGGTATCGGACAGCAGCTTGTTATATACTTGTAAGACTCGGAAGTCCTTAACCTTAAATAATGTTTATTTAATTACTGGTGTATCAACGAAACCCAGTCATCTGTTTGTTACTATGCAAGTAGCAATGCCTGTCTTGATTTGATTAATATCTCCCTGCGACGAAAGCGCTTAGGATTACGGTTACAGATCACTGTAGAAATCTGTTAGTTTATGTTTCAAATCGCACACTAAAGTATAGAAATGGCGCAGGTGATTGCCAAACTAGAAGGTCCTGCTGTCAGCCAGTACTGCGCATTACGACTACTGCAGGTAATTTCGGCTGTCGTTACATTTCTGACTCTTTTCTTTTCAATTTCGTTCCTTTTGTTCTTAAGACAAGTACCTTTTTACATTTGCAGGCGACACTTGATGAGTCCCTCTACGATCTTGCTGGAGAGCTGGTATGCATTTGATCTTCTTTTTGTTTGTTTTAAATGGGAAATTGAAATGATGTTTGTCTCATATGCCGATAAAAGGTGAGGTTCTTGCTGAGATCTGGAAGAGAAATTGAGCAAGCACCAACAGAAGCAGATACATTATCATCGCCTAAGCTTCTCGGGTTTCTTATTTTTGGTTCCAGCCACAAGAAGTCATCACTAGATAAGAGGTTGGAACTATAACTCTGTTTCTGCTTTTTAACTTTCTAGTGTTATACAATTGCCTTCTTATCATTTCATTTGAATAATGCGTATCTGGAAGTAGCTCGTCGTTCAAGGAGCAAAGTCCTCACGTTGCTTCTGTCAAGAGCATACTAGAGAGTCATGCCAGTTACTTGATGTCTGGTAAAGAACTTTCAAAGCTTGTTGCCTTCGTGAAAGGCACCCAGTTCGATATTGTGGTACGTCAACACTTCTCTGACCTTTTTATGGCCTTGACTGTAATATAAAGTATTTACTAACAACAGTCCCAAAACTTCCAGGACTTTCTTCAAAGAGAAAGATACGGCTGCGCTCAGCTGGAGAATTTCGCAGCAGGGCTTGAACTCATTGGGCAAAAGGTACGAATCAGCTCCATTTTTTCGTTTCTTCTGATTTTTGAATTCATGTTTTCTTGATCTTACCTCTAAAAGTCTACTATTGAATCCCTCAGCTGCAAATGAGTGAGCTACAGAACCGGTTAGATGCAGAGTTTCTGTTGGCTCAGATGTGTTCTGTCAAGTTCAAAGAATGGATAGTTGTTCTTGCCACTCTTTTACAACGATCTGAGGTTTGAAATCCTTTACTTTCCACTATTATTCATGACTTGAAAAGCATCAAATTGATATAAACCAAGTTGTTTAACTTATTTGTCACGAACGCAGGTTCTTTATGATATATTCCGGTCTGATCTACGGTTGTGGAAAGCATATAGCATGACATTACAGGTAAAACTCTTGTTTCCATAACAAATTTAGTCACGAGTCAGACTCCTCTTATAAAAAGTGTGTTCTGTGTTTCAGTCACACTTGGGTTTCGCTCAGTACCATGACTTACTCCAGATCTTGGAGGAGAAACTCTCAGCCACCGCAGGAGAAGGAAGCAGTAGAGGTTCCATCTCTTGATATAATAGTCTTTTTCTTTTTTTGGAGCTTTTGTTACCTATTAAACACTTTCGGCCTCTTGCATTTTTTCATGTTCGTGTAGATATAAACATGATCCCACATTGAATAAGATATACATCTCCCTCGTTTGGACTTTTACGATTGCATAATATTATTTTGTCACCTTTGTTTTGTACCACACAATAAAGTTTGAAACAAAGTAGTATATGAATGGTGACTAGTTGTGGCTTTTGGCCACTATTATGAAAAAAAATATTAGATTAGAGTTTATATTTTTGTTCGAAGAGAAAACAAAATTAACAACTGAAAAGGGAAGGAAGATAAGCACCCGTGACCGTTAGAAAGGATGGAGGCGTGAGAAGTGGGTCGGCAGAAGTGGATGAGTGGAGTTGAGCGTGGGGACACACTCAAAGTTCACGAGATACCTACTTTGCTAGACAATTATTAATAATAACTCATATTAAGCATTACATTAAGGATAAGTTTTTTATTTGTGTATTTTGTAAGCTTCTCTTTTGACTTAACATGGCCTGACACATTCTCATTCGCATATGCATTAATGAAGATGCTCTTGATGAATAACACCGTTATTTGCAAAATTTGTGTGGATAGATTTTATCAAAACTATTATTTATTCACTTTTTAGCTTACTTGCCGTAAGTAGTAACGAGCGAATACTTAAAGATGGTATGAAGAGTTTAGTAGTTTAGTTGATAGAGACAAGAATGTTGTTTGTACTCTACACTCACAAGTCACAAGACACAAAGAGACAATCAATCACCCACCCATTCTTGTGTTACTTATTCAAAACTCGAACATAACAACCCGTGAGTCTAATGGAATTGACATCGTTCAGCGCCCATTTTCTCATATTTGAAACAAATTATGTTTATTCTAAGATTGTATACGAAGTTACGTGCAACATTAAAAAAAATGTATAACAGTGACCGTTTTATGTTTTATGATGCTAAATCCAGAGGCGTGCCTACAATGTATTGAAAAAAACATTCGCTTTTGGTTCTCGAATAATATTACTTTATTTAGGACTCCAAAATTTAAAATAATTTATAGTCTAGTTGATTAAATTTATTTTCTAAAAAAAAAACTTTTCACGAAAATGAGTAACTTACTTTCTAAATCCATATATTTTTTCTTAAACTTTTCACGAAAATGAGTAACTTACTTTCTAAATCCATATATTTTTTCTTATATGACATAATATAACATATTTACGTAATAAACTTATTTTTACAAGTGTTAAATTTATGTATTTGACGTAATAAACGTATTAGAAAATTGTTTTCATTATAGTTGTATATAAGTTTAGTTTTAAAATTCGCCTTAGGCCCCTGAAACCTTTCGCATTGGTTGTAGTAATGAACGCAACTATGAATTCGAATTAGAGTGATGACAACATGGGTCATGGCATAGAACAATGAACGTAACTAATAAGTTATGGGGTCTTAAATACCCATAATCATCAGAGGTCATACGTTAAGTTAGTCCCTTCCTAGTTATCTCAGATTTCATTTTTTTTCCTTTAGGCCATACTGAAGATATGCCTCTATTTGGTTGTATTGCGGCCATAATGAGGATATGCCTTCGTTTGGTTATCTTTTCTCTGACGACTCTTGTCACCATTACATCTCCCAATCAATTGATATACCACTAAGTGATAAAACGTATAAGATCAGCAAACACTACATGAAAAAAAGGTTCATTCTTTCTCCTTTCTCAATGATTTATCCGCTTATAAATACTCATTCGTTCCCACATGTATCCTCACAAACCATTTAATTAGCCTCTCCACATCTACAAAGGTCACAAGTCACAAGTAAGCATCCTCTCTCTCTCTCTCGCTCTCTCTCTCTCTCTCTCTCTCTCTCTCTCTCTCTCTCAAACACATACACACAAACACAATGGATAAACAAACCCACCATTTCGCTTTCAGTATGAAGTTATTCATTATGTTTTTTTTGACAAAGGGCTTAAGATATTCATTATGTTTCATATAACATAAGCACAAAGAAGTTGTTCATCAAACCATTAAAAAATTAAAACATTATTTTCCAACAATTACTAACTTTTCACATGCATCCATTTACCCAACATTTCTTGATTCTAACTCTCTTCTTTCTTGTTTTCAGATACAAAGGAAACCATGAAGAACATACTCTTATGCATAGTTACTATCATAACCCTCTCGTTCCTTACAACCAATGCTCAAGGAAGAAAGGTATCACAGTCATATGAAACGTACGAGTACACAGCCATCACTTGCAGATCCCATAGCGCCTCCATAACAGACTTCGGTGGCGTCGGAGACGGCAAAACCTTGAACACAAAGGCCTTCCAGAGCGCCGTAGATCATCTCAGCCAATACTCATCCGACGGTGGAGCTCAGCTCTTTGTCCCCGCCGGAAAATGGCTCACGGGAAGCTTCAGCCTCACAAGCCATTTCACTTTGTTTCTTCACAAAGACGCTACGCTTCTCGCTGCTCAAGACTTAGAAGAATACCCAGTTTTAAAAGCTTTGCCTTCTTACGGAAGAGGACGTGACGCCGCCGGTGGAAGATTCGCCAGTCTTGTCTTCGGAACTAATCTCTCCGACGTAATCATAACTGGTAAAGTTTCATTACTTATTTTTATTTTCCAGCCGTTTTTTTGCAAATTGAGATAGAAATAATTGGAGCCGTTGGATGGTATAACTGCAGGAAACAATGGTACAATCGACGGTCAAGGATCGTTTTGGTGGCAAAAATTCCATGGTGGTAAACTCAAGTATACTCGGCCGTACCTGATCGAGTTAATGTTCTCCGACACTATCCAGATATCGAACATAACGCTCATTGATTCTCCGTCGTGGAATATACACCCGGTGTACAGTAGGTAATCTTATATTTTCTACTCACTCCCAGGGCCGGCCCCGAGATTTAGGGGGCCGTAGGCGGGTTTTTTAAAATTACAGCTAAAATTTTTTTTTTGGTAAATTTGGGGGCCTAAAAAAAAATTTTTGGGGGTTTTTTTCTATGTAATTTTTTCTAAAATTTTTGGGGGCCTAAGGCCAATGTTTCGTTAGGCTTTGCCCAGGACCGGCCCTGCTCCCTCCTCTTCATAATATATAATATGTGTAGTTTAACATTTTTACACACGAATTAAAAAATTATTAAATTTTCTATTTTACCATTTTTTAATATAATTTTTGTTTGGTTTAACTAATTAATGAGTTAAAAACAAAGGTAAAACTTGAAAATTTTGTTTAAAATATGTATCGGAAATGTAAAACTCACTGAAACAAATTTTAAAAACTAAAATGACATTTAATATGAAACAGAAGAATATTATTATTTTCACCTATTATTATCAACTAGAATCTCGTAAAAATATAGTTCCGAACAGAACCAAATCCCAATATGAAAATACATGAATCCTAAAAAATCACAGCTAGAAATTTTAAAGCCAAAATAACTTATTTGCGTTTTATTATTCCAAAGCTACTATTTTATAATTTTAATTATTTCTAAAGTCAAAGCCTAAATTTTTAAATATTCAGAATCGATGTAGAGTTTGAGTTTTGGGTATTATTCGAACTTGACCGGATATTAAAAAAAATCTGAATTTTGATAAATCAAAAAAACAATCCAAATTAGCTAATTAGTTATCATATAAAAATACTTGAAACTTTCATGTTTATTTTAATATGATATTTAAAATATCTGAAACTAAAATATTATTATTAATAAAATAAGAAATGAGTTTCTATCTAAAATAAGTTTTAGAAAATTTATAAAATATAAATGAACTTAAAATCAACTGAACTCAACCCCTCGAAAACCCCGCCAAAACCGTACGATTAGTCGAGTACTTAATAAATACATCCTACGTGGCAGCAACATCCTCGTGAAAGGAGTGACGATCATCGCCCCGGTGAAATCTCCGAACACCGACGGAATCAACCCAGGTTCGTCGCCGCCGCAGACTCGTTCAAATGTTTCCGATTACGTTCAATCAAATCATTCTCTCCTTTATTGATGTTTCGCAGATTCGTGCACCAACACTAGGATCGAAGACTGCTACATAATCTCCGGCGACGACTGCGTCGCCGTGAAAAGCGGATGGGACGAATACGGAATCGCCTTCGGCATGCCGACAAAGCACCTCATAATCCGCCGCCTCACCTGCGTCTCCCCGTACAGCGCCGCGATCGCGCTGGGGAGCGAGATGTCCGGCGGAATCGAAGACGTCCGGGCGGAGGACATCACCGCGTACCAGACCGAGTCCGGCGTGCGGATCAAAACCGCCGTGGGGAGAGGAGCGTTCGTGAGGAACGTGTACGTGAGAGGGATGAGCCTCCACACGATGAAGTGGGTGTTCTGGATGACCGGGAACTACAAGGCCCACGCGGATAGCCACTACGACCCTCACGCTCTACCGGAGATAACCGGGATTAATTATAGAGACATTGTGGCTGAGAATGTTTCGATGGCTGGGAGGCTTGAAGGGATCTCGGGAGATCCGTTTACCGGGATTTGTATTTCGAATGCTACGATCTCTATGGCGGTTAAGCATAAGAAGGCGATTTGGATGTGTAGTGACGTGGAGGGTGTTACTAGTGGTGTTGATCCTAAGCCGTGCGATTTGCTTGATGGAAAGCAGTCGGAGAAGATGGACGGTGGGTGTGAGTTTCCCAGTGATGTGTTGGAGATTGATAATGTCGAGCTTAAGAGTTGTAGCTATCAGAATGTTACCTAATTTAAGAGTATGATGAAACCAATCTATGAGAAGAAGTTTATGTGTGTGATATCTATAGTATATGAAGATGAAATCAATCTGAGTTTTGAAGATAGAAACAGAGAAGCTCTGCCTCAGTGGTGTTACTTGTTACTCAAGAAACAAAAAAACAAAGCACAATTATTAATTAAATGTTTTTAATCATTTTATTGTGCAATGATTATTATATATTAACTACTAATATTTTAGAGATTATATGTAAATATTTCATTTCGCTATGTTTAGGACCGCCCATATCTATGACTAATGGAACTCAGAGATGTTTACTGACACTAATCATCTTTATCAGAAATGGAACCCAATGACTGAAACCATTAAATGATCATGAGCCTAGTTCAGGAAGCTGTGAAAGTAGATTGAGAGAAAAAAACAGGGCAAATCTGTAGCTTGCGGAGCAAGGAACCTAATTTTATATGGTGACGCAACCAAAGAACTCAAAGCAGGAAGTATGTATTATAGTAATGTTTGGAACTGGTTATAAAATCCACAAAACTAGTAAACAACTTGTTTGGAAAGTGAAATCTATATGATTATGTATTTTTCCTCTACATTTAAGTGTCTATAGACAATCTGTTAAAGTATATATAATGAAATAGACCGTTTTTAAGTTCGGACCAATGGTGAATGCGGAGACATCAACGTCGGTGTCCTAACATGTTCATCGTACGTCATGGAAGAGAAACTCAGCTTAAGATTCTCTTGAAAACTCTTTCGTTTCTTGTTCTCTCTGTGTCTGAGCACAAAGTGTTTCATTCTCTGTAGTGCAATTTGGAGTGTGTCTTCATCCATATTAGCAAAGCAGACTCGGAACCAACCTGGCTCTGAGCAGTGAAACGACGAGCCAGGAGAGATATTGATCTTGACCTTATTAATGATTATTCTCCAAAGAGACATTTCAGATTCAAAGGTTTGGTCTTTAAGCATCTGCCTCAAATCCATCAAGACGAATAAACCCGCGTTACTTGTCAAGCAAGAAACACCCATCTCTTTAAGCCCTTCCGTGAAGATCAAGTGTCTCTTCGCTACTCTCTTCGAAACCTCTTTAAGGAAGTTATCTACAAAGATCTGATCAGACAACATAGCTGCTAAAAAGCTCTGTGTCTGAGATGAGACCAATCCGAAGCTCGACATTCTCCTTGCACACGTCACAACAGAATCGTTGTAAGAGTAAACCACACCAACTCGGAAACCGGGAAGACCCATGTCCTTTGAGAGACTGTAAACGATATGGATCAGGTCGCGGTTCACATGATCCATCTCTTGGATCATCTCTGCCACACTGATGAATCTCGGCTCAGCAAAAACCGTGGCTGCGTAGATTTCATCGCAGACTAAGTGGATTTGCTTGTCGTTGATGAAGTCCATAAGGGTTTGAAGAGTTTCACGATCGAGACTTGTTCCAAGAGGGTTTGATGGGTTTGCGAGGATCAAGCCTTTGATCTTGATGCCGGTTTCCTGGGCGTTAAGATATGCTGATTCTAGGGCTTGTTTTGTGACTTGGAAGTTGTTTGAGCTGTTACACTCCACAGGAATGATTCTTACGCCAGTTCTCCAACTTAGGTCTCTATCAAATCTGAGATGTTTGAATAATAAACCCAGTGATTAGTACTCAAGAGTAAGTCAACAAAATGTTAATTAATGGTTGACTTTTGAGAAATAGTCAATTGACAACTTGTTGAAAGTTGTGTGGATGGGGTGAATCAGTCAAAAGAGTTATATTTAAACATTGTTAATTTTTATAAAACCCCGTTAATAATGTACTAGCCAGTAATATTTTGTTATCAAAAGAGAACTTTTGTTTTGACCATACAGAAAGCTAGTATTATGAAATATTAAACTACAATGCCCTTCGCATCATCTTTTTATTTTGTAAATACAGTATAAAAATCACGTATTCATGTTAATTTTCTTTAACCCTAAATTAATAAAATAATGTTTATTTGTAGACCCCAAAAAAATTAAGAAAATGCATAGATTACGTACGCAGCATAATAAGGTGTAGGGACAAGAAAAGCGTCGTCGCGATCAGCTAGACAGAACATGAGCGTCTCATTCGCTCCGGTGGCTCCGCCGCTCATCACCACCCTCTCTTCCTCAAACCTCACCCTTCCTCCTCTAGCTTTCTCCATAAACGCCGCAATTGCCTTTTATTTTCCGTCACCAAAAATCATTTACAAAAATCATTAGTTTTGGCAAATATTCCATCCACATGCAAGATAAACTACAAAATGATTAAAGTGGTTCAAATGAAGTACTTTGTTTAATTTAGCACATATACTGTTTCTATAACGAATAATTAATTAATGATGAACATAATTAATACCATTAAATGAAATAAATACCTGTCTAAATTGTTTGAGACCGTGATAATCTTGAAACACAGCTATGTCGGAGAAACCGTCAATGCCCTCCGCGGTGCAGATAGATGCCTGTGGATTTGCCTTTATCCACTCTTTGATCAAGTCAGAACAAAGCTGAAAACAAATATAATCAAAAACATATTAGAAGACAAAGAAGAATAAGAAGGAAAAAACATATTAGGAGGAAGAAAACAAACTTGATTTTCGGCGAGGCCCATTTGAATAACACCTTGTGGATTATGTTCAGGATGAAAAGGGTTGTTATCGTAAGCTTTCCAACCGTCGAAGTATGGCGAATCTTCACCGTGCTTGTCACCGACAGCTAGCTTTGACAACAGGTTCTTGTCGAGAGACATTCTTCCGATCGAGTAACTTAGTGTGTGTTTGTGTGTGAATAGAACAATGTGTGTGGTTGTGTGAAGTTGTTGAGTTGGTTTGCTTGTGAACATAAATGGAGCCTGTGATGAGTATTTATAATGTGATCTTGAGAGAACAAGAAAGAAACGTGTTTCCATTATGAGAAAATGTATTTGATTTAATATTTTTTTTAAAGTATTTGAAAACTTCTGTCTCTATAAAAGTATTATTTTGTGGGGACAATATATGTTCCACAGAGTCAAACCTAAATTAAAATTAAAAAAAAAAATCTATACCAAAATAATGTTTTCCTTAAGGATGAAAGGGATTGTATTTTACCAAAAAAGGTTGTCTAATACTTGAAAAGTAATGTGTCTTTGTAAATACAATTTATATGTAATTAGAAAATTGAGACATTTATAAAATAGCATAAAAATTAATGTTTAAAAATTTAGTCTTAGAAATAATTTTTGAAATGACAATAATAATAATCTTGTGCAAGAAACAACATTTTAGCCTATGAAAATACTTGCATGTTTACCGATTTTGTAGAATGTTTTGGAGTAAAACCAGACTTGGTATCACGGTAATAACAAAAACAAAACTTTTGTGTTTCTTTGATTTTGATTAAACGAATCAGAGACCAAAGGCGAGAGTGCTTTTACTTGTTTTTTCTTTTGAGAGTGCTTTAACAATTCAACCGTCGTAGCACAAATAAACAAGTTCAAGATTACGAACTATATTATTACACCCACGTTGGTATAGATTCGGGGGAGATGTTTACTTTGACTTGGTGTTTTACCTTTTACTTTTTAATGATATTTTTGAAGCTAAACATCCGAATGATCTAAAGAATATAATGTTATTTGATATATAGTTTCTTGTAAATTCACCTTAATCATCTATTGAAAAAAAAAAACTGGCTCTGTAACACATCGTTCCTTATTTTTCTAGTAGCAAATTCACTTTTTAAGACGTAGAACTCTGGAATATCAAGATTTTACAGTCATATTCCAAAAGAGTCAGTTAACTATCTTTTTCAGATTAGAACATCATGTTATACTTGGTCAAATCATATCATTTTTGCGTGTCGATAGAGACGTAACCACGGTCTAATCACGTGCAATTAATTTTTTTAATTTGTTTTTCTTTTTTTTTTATCAAAAAAATTGTTTTTCATCATTATTAAGAGGAAGAACAATGATGTAATGGAATGAAAACTTCTGTAATGGGTTGGTCGTTGGGGGTGTTGTTCAGAGAGTACATTCAAGGTCAGTCATTATGTTGATAGCATTAACATATAGTAACAAACAACTAAAATGTGAACACAAATGTAAAAAGGTATCGACATGTGGCAGGCTGGCAGCAGCCCACTAAGGAATTAGAGACTAGAGAGAATGAAAATCTTTTTGGACGGCTTATAAGATTTGTATCATTTAAAGTAAAACTTCTATCTAGATTAATTTTGCCTTAAATTGAATTGGTCGAAGATCAAAAAGTCTAAAACTACATGGACACGCTGTATCAAGTCGAGTGACTGAAAATGAATTAAAACTCGTTTTCTTAAGAGTGTAATTCTGGAGTAAAAGAATACGTACACGCACGTGTAATAAATTTCCATTTGTATACTTTCCAACATCGGTGTGGTATAGCTGTCGTCTGCAAAATATTTGATTGTTAGATTAAATCATAAATGTTTTTGATGTTACACCAACTTTTGATCTTTTACTTTACTTTTTAGAACTTATAATATTTCTTCCTTAGTAAATGTATGTGATTCTTATTCTTATTAAAAAAGAGAGTTTAGGATTGTTCACATGATATACAAAACGCTAAATATATGAACAATTACACATTACCAACGATCGGATTAAAAATCCGTATTACAAATCGATAAGTTTGTTGCATTATGAGTTTGTATATGAATTACAATTGTTTCGTAGAGTTTTGTATTTGCAATATGATTGTTTATTTGTCATATAATCTTGGTGCATGGGAACGTAAAATCAAACGTTATTTGACGACGCATGCAGAATACCATAGGGCTTCAAAATATAAAAATTAATTATTGTAAAATCTGTAAATAACCATGGCTGTCGTCAACCTTTTCTAATAAATTTAGCTATTGAATATTTCAGTATTGGAGAGTTTATCTGTTTGGTTTAAACTTTGTTTGATCATAAATGTGTGTAGTATGTATATGTATGGTGTTGGATTCATTTATCTAATATACTTTATCCAAAGTTATATCCGAAGGTTACATTCATTATAGTTTTCCTACTTTCTATGAATGGTAGAACAAACCAACAAAGATAGGTGGATAGTGTTTCCATATTATAGCTTAACCCATTTATGTTTACGGAAATATATATTTAGGTTGTGAATTTGTGTTATCGTTAGCATATATAAGAATATACGAAAAATGGAGTTGTCAAAGAGTTAACAAGCGAATCAATCCTTGTTCTCCTTTTATATCTTATTATTTTGATATTTTGCTATTATTGTTATTGTTACGGATCCAAGTCTATTAGGATGTCAAATTAAAAAGTTCCAATATTGTTGTTTCCTGCCCTGCCACAATTTACAATATTATAAATGAAAAACATGAAACGATAATATTGAAATCTCAAACGTAACTATGTAAATCCATGTTTTATGCATGAAAATATAAATACAAGTGTAACCCCTTTATTTACGATTCTGTTAAGAGCTTACTGACCTGTTTCTCTTCACACTCTCTAATTTTAATTCAGTTCAATTGGCTTAAAAAATTGGTCAAACATGCTTAAATTACGTATTCATCTATAAGACACAAAATGGTTTTTAAGATGGAAAATTCAAATCAACGTAGAAAATGCAAAGGTGTAAATATTCCTTTCTGACCTTGGAATTGAATTTTCATGTTTTAATAGTCTTAAGGAAAATACTTCCGTCTTATATCCAATTTGACATTGCTGGGACAAATATCACCATTTTCTTTGGTTTATGAATGAATATTAATAGTTCCTTATAACATAATAACTGGTCACGTACGTATGGTAAGTTGCAGTGAGACTACTTGCAATGAAAAATTTATCAACTGTTGATAAATATTAAAAATAAATATTAAAATCTGATAAACTTAGTAAAGAATATATCTATATGATATGGTCAAAAAGGTTATTTAATAGATTATTTCCAAGGGCCAAGAGGAATCAAAGTTTAATGGAAGATCGTAGGGTCAATGAGCCTAGGCACCTAGTTTAGCAAATATCTTAAATCAAAGTCTTTTATTTATCAGAGATTAAAATATACATAGCCAAATCGTTGAACAAATGGCAGCTTTGACTTCTTCTAGTCGTTTGCTGAAAAAAACGCGAGTCAAATTATCTGCTTTTAGATTCGTTAATACGAAACACGTGCGGGTCTCACTCAAATATTATTGAGCTCATATACAACTAATTTTGGGTCCGGAACAAATGGACTTAACTTTGATTTGTTTATTCAACATTTCAAAACTACAAAATTACAAAACAAAACAATAGGATGTCTTCCAGTTTTTTTTTATTGAAATTAAATAAATATATCAATGGATAATAGATGTTTTATAACTTAATAAAAACATTGAAGGAGCTTATTGTATTGATGATTTGAGAAAACTCAACTTTTATCTAAATCTCTCCTTATTGGATGTAGGATTTATCAATATTCTTTCAAATCTAATCTTATTGGATTAGTCATTCATAAAAGTTCTTTGAAATCCCCCCCCCCTTATATGAAAATGAGGATTCATTAGTAAAATATATCAATAATTATTTTGACTTATGTTGGTAGACACAAATACCACCTCATGAGTTGGTATTTGAAGAAAATTGAAAAGTTATCTTTCTTTTCCCATTTGAACATTCATCCCGAATATTGATCCTATAAGTCATCTATTGAGAAGCTATTGGAGACAAAAAAAATTCAATTTTGTGATTAATTTGTTTCTCTTATGGTTATCCGTCTTGGTTAACAAAAAATGGTTACTCACAGAGAAATAATTGGATAAACGACAATGGATGTCTTTGCTTTATAGACCATTGACATCTGTTTTTTAATGTTTAACTATTGTATATTAGTTAGTGGTTTTTTTAGTTAGTAGTTCGTTAAGCATTTTTCTTTTTCTTATGGTTGCTACAAATCAGTTACTCAGATTCAAGAACACTTCCAACCACATGGAGCAGACAAATGGCATAACTAGATGAACCCCCAAGTATGGTTACCATATATTCATGCATAAGTAAAAAGTAAAAACTCTATTGGTTGAGGAACACAATAAGAATTCCATTTTAGTCTATTACATAATCACGTAACTAGCATAAGAGAGTTTACAATAGTGTAGTTTTTTTTTTTGACAGCGTAACTTTTTTTTGTCAAAAAAGTGTAGTTATGACTCATAGATCAGTTAATATTTGATTACTTCTGAAGCCAAATCATGTTCTCCAAATATTTATCCGTTAATTCTGGGTAATGAGATCATATCATTTTACAGATGTGAAAACTTAAGTTTGATGCTTTTCTTTTTATGTAACACAACTTGTATCACTCATTATTCTATCGAGATTTTGGTCGTGATGCACATATATATTATTTTGCCACCACATAATTTTGTATAAAGATTTAAATACAACTATATCTTGATCCGAACAACCGCACGGGTATTTTTTTGAATTTATATACATATATATTTATTTTAGATCATTGATGGTATACATTTTTAACGTTAATCATATATTTAAATATTTATATGACTATTTAAAATACAATAATTTCATAGTTTACATGTTATAATTAATTAATTGTTTAAATCGTCTCATGCATTTGTCACTTCTTATTATATATTTATCTTATTTTAATTGCATTTAGTTACTGAAAAATTAATATATGCATGACACAACATATCTGAAAATTATTTTGTGCTTAATTTATACTAAATTCTGATCCACCAGACTTCACAGCTGGATTTTCTTTTAGTAATATTTTTTTACGTTTATTTATTTTAGATAATATATTATTATATATACAAAATTTTAAGATATGTAAATTTTTATACATGTATTATATAGTTTGCGAATATTAAGCCGTTCTGTCATCATATTATATTTTTAACATAAATATTTCTATTATGAAAATAAATTTATAAATTTATCAATTTAATATAATTTATCATATTTAGTTCAATATAATAGTTTACTTTGACATGATTTATTATTATAAAATATATAAAAATAAAATAGAATTTTTATTTTTCATTTTATACACGATAACTGAATATATATCAATGCATAATAATAATTCTATTTAAAATTAAACTATATCATTATTAAAGTAGAAACAAAGATTTTATATTATTAGCTTTAGTGAATATATGGAACTTACCAACACAATTTCTGGTTTTATTTCTAAATTTGAAATTTATATATGAAAGTTAAATTAAATTGGACATACATAATAGATAAGAAATATTCTACCAAAAAAAAAACAACAAAAAATATTTTTAAAAGAGAAACTATAATATATTGTACTTAAAAAATAATTTTGTAGTAAATATTTTTATTTGAAACAAAAAGGATATTTCTTTCTAACAAAATATTTTAAAGATCTTTATAAAATGTATATTGAAAATCAATCAATTTAAATTGTTATTATCATTAAAATATAATTAAATATCTATATGATTTTAATTTTCGTTCATTAATCAAAAATAAATTTAATTTGAAATTCTAATTATATTTTATCATAATTAAAATTTAATTTAGTTAATTTTCGAAAATAAATTTTATCCTGATTCTGAAAAGATTTTCTTAGAATTTTCTTAAACAATATTTATTTGTATTTTAAATAAAAGATAAAGATATTAAAAGATATGATGATTAAGTTATGTAAAATTTGATAAATTTTCTAGAGGATGGTCCAAACAAAAAAAATGACACATGAACAAAGTCATGAATTCTGCTCTAATATATAAGATCTTTTAAATTTCATAACTTTTGAAAGCCAAAGTTTTAAATGTTATCATGTACCTGAAATATATATTTATTGCAATACTAAAATATGTGTTGTTTTCCAAAAACTTGCATCAAAGCTAATCTTGGAATCATTCTTGAAATAACCAACTCAACACCATAATGTCCGGTCATTGAATATATTGTTATTTTGAGACGATTTTAATTTGTTTTGTCTGTGAATTTTATATATAATATGCTATATAATATACTAGGCAGGTCCGTGCTACGCGCGGAATTCAATGTATCGGTTTTTATGAAATATATAATTTTATGTAAATTTTCTTATATGTTCAGTTGGTTGTAAGTGTGATTATATTAAGAGAATGAGATTGAGTTTTCAATTACCAGAATTCTTTTTTTTTATGTCAAAGTATCTAATACCGTGGAAAATAAAGTTTTAACTTTGAGGTAATCTTAGTCACTAAAAATATATTTTTTAGTTGTTCAGGACAATGTCATTGCTATTATTAGTATTTGTTGTTGTTTTTTTATATTTATGTTATATTTGAGGATTTATTTTTGTTTTATGTTATGTCAGTAATTTGCTAGAGATAAACTAAAGCAAATGTAAAACACACCAAATAAACAGAGGAATAGTATGCTTTGATGATTATATATTTATACTTACATAAAATTTTAAACTGGCTATAGAATATTATGCACAAACAGAACTTATACGACCATATATTATTCCGTACAAAAATATTATAAATCAGTAAAATACATATTAAACTAACTATTATTTTAAAATTATTTTATTACGCTATAGTACATGTTAGTTAATAGAATAACTATATATACTTTTCGATATTTGTATTAAAATTCTTTGTAAATCTAAAATATGAATATATTAACATCTCAAATTGATAGTAAAAGAAGACCTTTCTTATAAATTATTTCATCTAATCTTTAAATATTAAAATTAAAAATATATTTATAAAATAGTGATGATAATATTTCTGAAGTTCAAAACATAACTTTTAAAAATTAAGTAAAATAATTGATGTACACAAATTTAAATTTTTTTATAAAATTAAAATTATCTAATTTGTGGATATAAATATAATTTCTATCTAAATATTTTTTTGAGGATAATATTGCACTCTAAACTAAACCCGGTTAATATGAATTGCACTCGCATCCAAAATGTTCAATTTTCCTATATATTTTTTTTAATTTCAAAATCATAATAATCTCCGTATAAAATACACTACATCTATTTATTATTATTATTTTTCTTTCCCTCACACGAAAAACTAAAAAATATTATAAGCATCTTTTTTTCCTTTTTAGTCTAATCCACTATTACAATACGTAACAGAAATCGAGTACTAGTACTATTTTGTATCTGTAAACTTACTTGTTTAATATAGATGCCTAAACATCATATACAATCAATACTAACAAACATATAATCTCTGAATAAGAATACTTTTCAATGATCAAAAAAAAAATAACTTTTAGATGTTTTAAAGATACATAAGTAAAACGAACCCGATGTCAGGTGGCGTCGGTAATGTTAGATGCGCTCGTGACTGAGCAAGGATGACGACGTCTTATGTTATTCTATTATCTGCCTGCAAGTCGAGCATTTCCTCTGTTTTATCTCTTGACCATAACTAAAAGTTGTTTTATAAAGATCTTAGAGTATTGTCAGGATATGTAGTGGCTGCGATGGATCTCTCTATATACATATAAGCGCTTATTGATGTGCATTAAAGTGTCAGTTACATACTACTTGTATGTATGAAAATGCGAAGAGATATATTCATTTAACAAAGTGATGTATTTTGAATGCAGGGACACGTGGCGCGATGACAGCCTTCGACTTTCTAACGTGGCATAGGAATGAAGAAAACTCTTCTTTATATATATAGATAGATGTAACTAAGCGTTATAACTCACTTTCATGCGGAATATCACTCAAACTATATGGGTAAGTTGGTTGAGATTCAATGTGAATAACATATTATAGTATGATACTAGTATTTTCGCCTATGTTAATGTATTTTATTATTTTGTGTAATTTTCAATAATTATATATACAAGATAATTGTTTTAAAAAAATTTAAGTCAAAATTATCACCACAAATGGCCAAACTAATGGTGTTAAGAAGAATCCTCTACATCACTACATCAGGCCAAATTTCCATCTCATCCATCTTTAAAACTATATTATTCATTCTACTAATCTATATATTCCTTCCTAAGAATGTCAAAAGTTTATTCAAGGGATGAGCTTGAAATGAGGCTTTGCTTGAAACTAAGATAAATCTTTATAATATCACACAATGAGGACAAATCTTTATGTTATTCATAAAACTATCACTTAGTTTTGCTAAAGAGTTGATAATACCCTGAACTGAACAACTCTGAAATAACTCTTATGGATCACATCAAATTTTTGTCCAGAAAAACTCCTATCAACCCTCTTATTATATAGGACTTTTATTTCTTCAAACCATGTCTGTCTATTCATGATGAAGAGAATTTCTACAGCTTTGTCACTGAGAAGAGAGTGAAGCTGAAGACTCCATCTTCTCAGCTGATGCTGCCGCAGCAGAAGCAGCCTCATCTAACCCCAGTTTCTGTAACTCGCTTAAGAATCCGTCCAGATCGTTGGAGGAGATCTTGTAAGGGCTGTGAGAAGGACCTGGAAACGAGTGTTTGGATACTTCTTCCTTATACTCCAGGAGTGCTTTGTTGATCACTTCTCCTACTTGAGCGTACTGCTTGCAAAACTTTGGAGTAACCTGAAATGAAAGGAAACTGTCATAACATTAAAGACAAAAGCATGATGATGGTTGATTGGTTCAAGCATTTGACCTTAGCATGATGTGGATGCTGCATCATTCCCAGAAGGTCATGGTAGACTAAAACCTGCAGGCACAACAAAAACATGACACATCTAAATCATATAGTAGTAGACAACTCACTCTTTTTATGCTGACTTTACTATTTAATCAAACCTCCAAAAAGTGTAAAAACTGAACCTGTCCACTGCAGAAAGGGCCAGCTCCAATGCCAATGGTGGGAATATGAAGAGCAGAGGTTGCAGCAGCATCCACAGGAGGTGGAACACATTCTAAAACAACCGAAAAGCATCCAGCTTCTTGTAAAGCCATTGCAGTTTCCACAACCTAAACAAGAAAGAAAACAAGCGAACACAGGCACCACAAAGTCTTTAGTTTCAGACCTTAACAGCACTAGCTATGTTCCTCCCTTGTGGCCTGAACCCACCAAGAACGCTAATAGCTTGAGGAGTCAAACCAACATGTCCCATAACCGCAATCCCTGCTTCCACAACGGATCTAGCAGCAGTGATCCGTGACGGTGGCCCTCCTTCGAGTTTAATAGCATCCATGCCTCCTTCTTTCAACACTCTAACTGCACTATCAACCGCCTGGTACACCATTCAAACCAAAACTTAAATCTCAAAAGGACCAAAAACAAAACACAACTCGGTCGGTGCTGGACTCGTATGAACCAAAGGGCAAATCACCGACAAGAAGCGGCCTTTCGGCACCACGAGCAACGGCGCGGCAGTGAACGGAGCATCTCGTCTAAGGAGATGGGAAGAGTGGTGTCGTGGCCATGGACAACCATTGAAGCTGAGCCTCCGACGAGGCAAACATCGATTCCGGCTGTATCGACGTGAACGGCGGAAGGGTAGTCGTAAGCGGTGACGACGGTTATCGCCTCGCATTTCTTATGTTTCTGCCGCAGCTGAGTCAGAGTCACTCTCTGGTTCGGGTTTTGCGGTTTGGGTCCTCCGTATACGGTATTCTCCGGTACGTTGCTCATTAACCGGGCGGCGGTTACGGTTCTAAGGGAACGAGAGATGCTCCTGACGAGTGAAGAAGCCATTTTCGATGAAAATGATGTTTGGAATTTTAATTTTAAGTTTAAAGACTTTACAAAAACAGAGTAAGCGAAACAGAGTATGTTGGCGACTCAAGCTTTCATACTCTCTCTCTCTATCTACTCCTCATCGATCAACATCATCATCTCGTGTAATCAGATTCTATCGCTGGCGGAGACTTTATCGGGTATATGAGTGTATATGCATTCGGGTCTTCGTGATTTTAGTCCTTTCTCCTTTTGTTGAGAATGATCAATCGGAAAAGCCTCTCTTTTGATTATCTTTGTTTCAATCATTTTTGAGTAGTCACTGCTTTGTGAATTGTGTTAAAGTCTTTGAAGAGCTTCTCAGCTATAGAGACAGATATTAAGTCAATTAAATCATGTTATTAGTATTTATCAAAATCCGTTGTGATACTCGGCTCTCACCCGAGAGACCCGGGTTCGAATGCCGGCAACGGAGTTGTTTTTATTTTTACGTTGGATTTTTATCCCCAGAGATACACAATAATCTTCTTCATTCCCCATGTTTGGTTAAGAGTTAAGATAGTTACTGGCCCTCCCTCTACATATAAAAGTAATGAGTTATGAACTTCTGAGTAACACACTATATATCGTCTTATTTGAACTTTCCACACGTGAAAGTTTCTAGTAATCTGCAATTTGGCATTTCCTTCTAAGAACGAAAATTATCTAAACAATAATACTCTTTCGGTTTCGGTTTCGGTTTTGGTTCTTTGCGCACATATTAATAAATTATTTTTTTCTAAACAAAAAATTATTAAAATATAATTTAAAACTAATTTATTTAATTATAAACAAAAATAATAAAAACATAATTGACTACACAACCAATCCGGATCTGATTTTGGATATTTTTACGGTTCTTCGGGTGTTTTTAGAGTTTTCGGGTCCGGTTCGGGTATTTTGGGTCCTAAATACCCGAACCGACCCGGATCTAAAATATACCCGAAAATTTTGGGTATTTTACGGGTATTGAAATTATTGATCTGAACCGATCCGGACCCGACAATACGCGGTCCGGAAAATTATAGGTACCTATATAAGCCTAAATTGCCAGGACCCGGACCCGACAAGACCCGACCCGAAGACCCGGATGTCCATGCCTAACACAGTTTTTGATAAAGTTAAAGTTACTTAGATATGTGAAAATATCATATATTCTGAAACAAAAACAATCACCTAAAACATCTTATGTCATGATGTCCAACAGATAAACAACAAATACCACCCACACACGTCATGATGTCAATGTCCAACTGCTGAAGCACTTGCACAAACTAAGATAAAAACCTTCCTTGGGCCACAAAGTGAAGTCACTATATCACAAAACCTATAAACAAGAACCCTAATAAATGCAAAGTTTTTAATATTTTGCCAAACTTTTGTATTCAATGCAGTTAGCTACATTTTCCCACCCACCTCTCCATCACTCTTGTTTTCCACCTCTCTCTCGCCACATGGCCCTAACCTCTTTCTTCACCATCAAATGTCAACCGCCACAACCACCTTCTTTCCTCCTCCTCCTCCTCCACCTCCAGTCCCTATCCCTACTTACATAACCAGCCTCGGCCTTGGCTACTCCATAGCCATAGCTCTTGGTTTCCTCGTCCTCATCTCCACCATCATCCTCTCTTCCTACATCTGTTGCCGCGCCTCCCGCCTCCGCTTCTCTACCTCAGCCGCAAACTTAGACTCTTCTTTCGGTAACCGGAGCATAATCGTCCCAAGAATCATGTTCGTAGCTGAAGGCGATGATCTTGAGTCAGCTCCTTCTGGTAACGTCGTTGTAGGTGGACTTGATCAACCGATCATCAACTCTTACCCTAAATTCCGTTACAGAGCTTCGGGTGATGATGAACTTCAAGGCGGAGACGGTGACACGACGTGTTCAATCTGTTTATGTGAGTATATGGAAGAAGAGATGGTAAGGATGATGCCCGAATGTAAACACTACTTCCATGTCTCTTGTCTTGACGCTTGGCTTAAGCTCAATGGTTCTTGTCCCGTTTGTCGAAACTCTCCACTACCGACGCCGCAGTCAACACCACAGTCAACACCACAGTCTACTCCATTGTCGGAAGTTGTCCCGTTGTCTCAGTACGCCGCTGATCGCAGAAGAACGAGAAGTTAATATTACATTTGTTTTAGTTTTTGTTGGGAGATTGCATGTATTCAAAAGTTTATTATTGTTATTGGAATGATATCATTCAAAATATTGTTTGAGTTGCTTTACTTATTGTTTTTCTTGTATCAAACTGAATACAAAAGGCCGTAAATGGTAACTATGAAATGAAATTAATGAAACTAAAATAGATGGAATAAGATGAATGGAATTTAACAATACTAAAAGCACAATAAGCTCAAAATCTAAGGTGTCCAACTAGGATATCAATTCCAGCAAAAAAAAAATTCATCATGGTTTGATTAGAACGACAAAGAAATTGTCATATTCTCAAACAGAGAAAATAGAAATTTGTGCATATTTATCTTGATGTTTCATAAATGAAACAACACTCAGATATCAAAACAATAATAAAAAAAAATTTACCCACTTTGTAAGAAGTTTTCCACTTATTCTTTCTATATATATTTTTCAAAATTTAAAACTTAAATAGAAAATTGTTTTTTTTTCCTCAACTTTTATCTTACTCTTGTTTTTTTATTTTTGAAGCTTCTACCGTATTATTTCACATATGTACATTTTTATCTAAGTTTAGCAAAATCTTAGAAAATTGCGAGTAAGTAATTTGGCTCATACTCCAAAGTACTCTATATGGTCGTCCAAGTAGTGACGAGCTAAATGTGGGTTCTCATATCGACCCAATGATCTCAGCAAAAACCAAAATGTGACTTCTGTTGGAGCCACAACACGCTAAATCATTCACTACAAGAAAACAGGGGGATTCTGATGGCCGAAATCGTCGGAAATTCGTCGGAATAGACCGATTCCGACGAATTTCTGACGAACCCGTCCGTCGGTATCGTTTCGTCGGAAAAAAAAAATTCGTCGGAATTTCGTCAGAACTTTCGACGACTTTCTGACGAATACCGAGAAACGTCATTCTGATGAACTTCCGACGATATTACGATGCGGATACACGAGACCAGAGTTCATCGGAAAAACTACGTACCGACGGAGAACATTCCTCGGACACTTCCGACGCAGAGTGTTCCTCGGTGCATTCCGACGAACAAAGTTCGTCGGTAAATTCCGACGGATATGTCCGTCGGTAAATTTCGACGGATATGTCCGTCGGTAAATTCCGACGACTACTGTCCGTCGGTATATACCCATTTTTTTTTTCAAATTAATTTTGCATTTTTATATATTTTTTGATATTAATAATTTAAAAGTAATAATATTATAAAATTTAAATTCATAAAAACCGAAATAGGAAAAAAACATTCATAAAGTTTAAAATTCATACAAACCGAAATAAAAAAAAACATTCCGAAAGTTTTAAAAAGCCGAAACTAAGATGAACTCGAAGACATCAAACGATCTAGCTTCTGCATAATCTCGGTGTTGAACTTCTTCTGGGATGCCAGCTCAGCAAGGATAGTGGCATTCTCCGAACGGATAGTGGCATTCTCGGAAAGGATAGTGGTGTTCTGCTCCTCCAATGCCCCAATCCGTTCATCTTTGTCATGTAGCTCCTCGAGAATCATGGGATCGGCATACGGAGCTTGTGAAGAAGATGCCGGATACGAAGAAGCACGACGGGCCAACCCAACTAAACGGCCTCCTTTCCTTTTAGGAACCGCCTACAAAAATATTTAAAGTAAGTAAATAGGGACAAGTAAGTAATCGACATTATTAAAAAAATATATTGAAAAAAAAAATTATCTTTTCAACCATCTCATTTATTTGCAATAGAGACAGGTTGGTTGAAGCTCCCGTGGAGTCGCCGTCATCAGAGAGAGACTGAGATTGGGAAACTATTTCAGCTTCCACCAAATCAACTACACCTTTGATCACGGGGTCCTGAATTTGACCCGTCGTCTTGTTAGTGTGAGCCACCTTAATGAGTTGTAGACGATCAACGGGATTACCGTCATTTGCTTCGATCTAAAAAAACTACTATTATTAGCCAAGAAATATATAAAATACTTATTTAAAAAATATAAAGATAAATAATAATAAAAAACTTACAAGTTCATTCTCCTTAGTAGACATAGAGCAAGCGCCGAGGTTGTGCACATACATACCTTTCCCGCCACGATCGCTCTTCCGGTTCCTGGAGTTCCTAGAAGACGTCTCTGCAGTTTCTTCCTTCTCCCAATGAGCTATCAACTGCTCCCACACCGACCCGTTGATGAACCGTGGCTTCTTGTTCTTCTGCCAAACTGTCTTCCACGAGTTTATCTGCTTTGTGTAAGAGTCCATGGCCTTTTCGTTGAATTTCTTACGGACTGTTTCCGTAAGATCGGAGTGCCAGTTGAACTCTTGCTACAAAAAACAAACACAATTTAATAAGTAAATATATTTAAAAAAATGTTCAAACTTTAAAAAAATGAAGAGTTACTATACCGCGAACTGACGAAACCACAACTCTCGTTCGTCGGAAGGGATCACACTCCACTTTGGATATCCAAAACGGAGCATGGAGTACATCATCTGGTTGATGCTCCGGCTAATGCCATTTTTCGACTTGGTGAACCTTTAAAAAAAATACAAGTTAGCAAGTTAATTAAAGGAAAAAATATAACGGTACAAATAAAAAAAATACTAACCAAGTGCTATGGCCTCGTCGTGGGTTGGTTTGGAGAAACGGGAGATGCTCTCGACCTGGTTGTTGAACCAATAGATGAACCGGCATGACCCCCGGATCCTGTTGAGCAGCAGCGTGAGGGGCAGCGTGAGGGGCTGAGGGAGCTGGAGCGGGAATATATGCGGGAACCGAGTCATGAGACGATCCCGATGCACGGGAACTGCTCACCGAACTACGTCGAAGACGGGCTGCAGGGCGGGCTTCATCCTCGGCCCTAAAAAAAAAAAATTAACCCATCAAACATATTTTCAAATCATTTATATTTTTAATGTTTTCATTTATATATTTACAAAAGGTTTTATAAACGTTTAAAAAAAACTATTAAACCTTTTCTATATATATATATATATATATATATGTATACAAAATTATAAAAAAATTATAAATATAGAAAAATGTTGTTAAAAATTTATAAATGAAGAAAAATGTTGTTAAATATTTATATTTTTTTTTTAAAAAATGTTTTATTATACATAGTTTATTAGTGGAAACTTATAAAAAATTATAAAAAATTTTAAAATTTTTATTATACATGATTTACATATATATATATATGTATACAAAATTATAAAAAATTTATAAATATAGAAAAATGTTGTTAAATATTTTTAAAAAATTTTAAAAATATTTTATTATATATATTTCATTACTGGAAACTTGAAAAATGTTTTTAAAAATAAAAAAAAAACGTTTTAAAAAATCAAAAAACGTTTTTAAAAATCAAAAAACGTTTTTAAAAATCAAAAAATGTTCCAAAAAAAACAAAAACAACAATCCAAACAACAATCCTAACTTATATATCCTAAACTATCCATTCAATCCTAAAATTTTCAATCAAACAACCTAAAATCCGAGATCAACTTCCAAAACCCTAAACAATTGATAAAAAAGAAGGTTTGGGATGATTCTTACATGATTTGGGGTTTGGGGAAGAATATGAGGGTGAGGAGAGGATTCGCCGGTGAAGAGAGGTGGAGAAAGGCCGGAATCGCCAAAGAGGGGGAGAAATCGCCGGAGGGTTTTTGTGAGAGAGAGGCCGCGGAGATAAGGAAGAAGGAAGAAGAAGGGTTTTTATTTCCGAGGATTCCGACGGACACGGGTTCGTCGGTATTCCGTCGGTATAATTAAAGTATACCAAATGCCGATTCGCAAAATTTTCAAGCGGTTTGGTTCTCCCGGGCTAATTGAAATTCCAACGGAATGTGTCCGTCAGTATTTTCCGACGGACACATGTCGTCGGTATATTCCGACGGAATTCCGACGACTTAGTGTTTAGGGTGTTGATTTCAAGTTTCTAAATGCAAAATCCAAATCTTTGATAATATATATAGTATTTGCATAAAGATTTAACAATAAAAATGTTTTATAACACGATTTTACACAACAACATTTTTTGTAGTGTAAGCTTATATAAATATGATTGTATAAGTATATAATGTTAAGATGAGATGTTATGAAAACAATGATATGCATACATAAATATTTTAATGAGTTGTTATATTTGAACGGTTGCGATCTAATACTATACTAAACACTTATTATGTGTTATTTTCATAGTTTTGGCATCTAAATTTATAGATTTTTATGATTGAAACTTTATAGAAAAACATGTCGTCGGTATTTTCCGACGAAATACCGACGACCTTTCCAATTTTCAATGAAACCCGTTGTCGTCGCTATATCGTCGGTATATTGCGAGGGATTTCCGACGGACCATTAAAAAAAAAAAAAAAAAAAACTAATCAGAATCTTCTGAATCTTCATCAAACTCCCCAACCTCGGCTTCCGGCTCTGAATGTACGACAGCATCATGTCCAAACACAGTCAAATTCTCAACGAGTTGAACATTTTCCAAATCTTCAACTGCCTGGGCGTTGCTGGTAGACTCTGGTTGCAATGGTTCATCATCATCAGAAGTTCCAGCCACTCGTCCTCTTGGGTTGATTTGCGTTACAGTAACCCATGGATCGTCTCTGTACGTCACCCGAGGGTAACTGATGTAGCACACCTATACATATCAATTATACAAGTATTAGTAAAATATATAACATTAATTAATTATATTGGTAAAAAATTATGAATAGATTGACATACCTGATCAGCTTGCGAACCAAGAATGAAGGGATCATAATATTGAAGTTTCCGCCGCGAATGAACTGATGTAACACCAAACGCATCAATCTTCACTCCTCTATCTGGGGTGGTGTCATACCAATCACAATAGAATACTACACAACGCAATCCAACCATTCCAGGAAATTGGATTTCCAATATTTCTTTTATGTTGCCGTAGTAGACATCGTCACCAGAAGAAGATGAAACACCAGCATCATATGTTGTCTTAGAATGACCTTTCCTTGTGAATGCATATCCTCGCGTACAAAATTTAGGATATGATTTGACCACATAGTTTGGTCCCTGCACAAATTCGCGTATCCAATCATCGAACACAAGACCTCTGGCCAAACCATCATTCACCTATAAATTAAAAACATATATGATTGCAAAATTAATTAGTTTATATATATTAAATTTAAACTAATCATTTGCATAGGGTAATATGATATATGACTCACATAACTACGAAGCCACGCAGCAAATCCGTTATCTCTAAGTTGTCGAAGCTCATCTTCTGTTGCATGCCTGTGAGTCATACGCAACTCCGCCATATATACACTATATACAAAAATATTATCAATATGAAATAAAATTATTGAATATTAATCTAACAATAAATGAATAAATATTTTTACCTCTCATATTGTAGAACATCTTCACAGTTGGTGAGCAAATATGTTTGCAAATGAGCGTGCTCAGTGTCCGTAAGTCTCCGCTTCGTGAATTTTCCACTAAGTCGTCCTATTTCCTTGAACATGCTTGGGACAGTAACATGATATGTTGCTCTCTCCCCTCTATCATCATGCCGAGCAGGTCTTCGGTGTTTTGTATGCACTTCTGGTGGAAAATAATTTTCAGCAAAGATTGCAGTTTCTTCATTGATCACCTGTGCCACTATAGATCCTTCCACCCTGCTTTGATTTTTGACCATCTTCTTCAGATGATGCATATAACGCTCAAAAATATACATCCATCTGTACTGCACAGGACCACCAAGTTCCAATTCTCTTGCGAGATGAATAGCAAGATGTTCCATTACATCAAAGAATGATGGAGGAAATATCTTCTCAAGGTTGCACATGCTGACTGGTGCGTTTGTCTTCAAATTATTAATACCCTCTTCAGTCACTACTCTGCTGCATAAGTCGCGGAAGAAAACACTAATCCCTACATAGATAAAAGACATAATTTTCGTAAGTATTAAGTTTTTATAAGCATAATTGTTAAATATAAAAATAAATTAAATTGTAAAAATATAATATACCTGCAATTGCTTCATGAACATTACGTGGCAATAATGCTGAAAAAGCAAACGGAAGGAGGCGCTGCATAATTACATGACAATCATGACTCTTCAAGCCAGTAAACTTTCCTTCGCTTCTATCAACGCAGTTCCCCAAATTTGATGCATATCCGTCAGGAAATTTCACTTTATCTGTAATCCAATCAAAGAACTCTTCTTTTCTAGCACCATCTAGCCGATAAATGGGAAAAGGGGCCGTACCGTTCTCATCAACGTGAAGTTCAGAACGATCACAAATATCGACTAAATCCAACCTTGACTTCAAATTATCCTTCGTTTTACCTTGGATGTTAAGGACTGTGTTCATCAGATTATCGAAGAAGTTCTTCTCAATATGCATGACATCTAAATTATGCCGCAATAGATGACTCTCCCAATATGGCAGATCCCAGAAAATACTCTTTTTGTGCCAGTTATGTAGCTCTCCAACCGCATTGACTCGAATGTTTTCATGTCCACCTACATCTGGCGTCCTTTCTGCATCAAAATACCTAAACTGCTTCAACAAATCTTTCCCACTAACTTCCTCAGGTGGACCATCAAACACCTGCTTGTTCTTCGTAAACGAAGTCTTACTCCTGCGGTATGGATGATCAGGTGGTAGAAATCGTCTGTGACAGTCAAACCAACACGTTTTCCTTCCGTTCTTTAGTTGGAAAGCATCTGTGTCATCTTGACAATATGGACATGATAGCTTCCCATGTGTTGTCCATCCAGATAACATACCATATGCTGGAAAGTCACTTATTGTCCACATAAGTACTGCCCGCATCTGAAAGTTTTCTTTGCGCGAAACATCGTATGTCTCAAAACCATGCGCCCATAGTTGTTGCAACTCATATATTAGTGGTTGAAGAAACACATCTAGTGATCTTTTAGGATGATCTGGCCCGGGGACGAGAATTGAGAGAAACAAAAACTCTCGTCGCATGCACAAGCTCGGCCGTAAGTTGTACGGTGTCACAATAACTGGCCATAGAGAATACTGCCTTCCATGCTTTCCAAATGGGCTGAAACCATCAGTAGATAATCCAAGATAAACATTTCTTCTCTCTTCCGCAAATTCTGGATATGTTGACTGGAAATGTTTCCAAGCCTTTGCATCTGAAGGATGTCTAATCTCACCATTTGTGGAATGCTCTGCATGCCATCTCATTGCTTTTGCTGTGCGCTCACACTGATACAACCTCTTCAATCTTTCCGTCAAAGGCAAATACCACATTCTTTTGAATGGGATCGGAACTCTTCCCCTCGTCTCCTGATAACGAGGTTTCCCACAAAATTTGCATACATTCCGTGTCTCATCCGCTCTCCAGTAGATCATGCAGTTGTCAATACATACATCTATCACTTCATACGGTAGTTGAAGACCTGCAACAAGTTTCTGAACCTCGTAGTATGAACCCGGTGCAAGGTTATCCTCAGGTAGAATACCTTTGACAAAATCAGTAATCGCATCCATACATTCTTCAGCCAAATTATAGTCTGTCTTAATACCCATTAATCTAGTTGCAGATGATAAGACTGAATGACCATCTCTACAATTTTGATACAAAGGTTGTTTTCCTGCATCCAACATGTCAAAAAATCTCCTAGACTCGGGGTTTGGTTCTTCCCCTCTATAATGATCATGTACCATCTGCTCAGTACCTACACCATAATCTATATCCGTTCTAGATTCTTCTAACCTAATATCAGGCTGAGATTCACTAACAGGCTGAGGTTCGCTAGTACTACCATATTCATAACCAGTTTCCCCATGAAGGTACCAAACTTTATAATTACGTGAAAACCCTTTCATATACAAATGAGTCCAAACATCAAATTCTTTTATAACCTTATTATTATTGCAAGAAGAGCAGGGACATCTTAACATACCACTTTTTGCATCCGGTTGCTGTTGAACAAGCCTCATGAATTCTCCAATCCCTTGAACGTATTCTTCCGTAAGCAAATTGGTGTTCGGATCCAAATGAGGTTTATCCATCCACGAACGATAATAAACTTCTGAAGACATGATTTTCACGGAATTGTTATGACTAAAGAGAATGAAGAGAGAATGAAGTGTGAATGAGTTGAATGAGGAGGGGTTGTATTTATAGGAAATTGCTTACGGACCTCCGACGACTTTCCGACGAAATTCCGACGGATGTAAAGCAGTCCGTCGGAATTCCGTCGGAATTGTCCAATCTCAAACGGCTATACAACGGTCATATATATTTGTCGGCAACGGTCACATAGTTCGTCGGAATTCCGTCGGTATTTTCCGACGGAATTCCGACGACTTTGCTCTTAATCGGAATGTCGTCGGAAATTCGTCGGAATATACTGACGAACTTCCGACGACTACAACGGTTACATTTTTTATCGGAATGTCGTCGAAAAGTCGTCGGAATTTTCCGACGAACCATATTTCGACGGAATTCCGACGACTTAATTTTTTTGGATTTGGTCTGAAATTTGTCAGTATTCCGTCACAAATGTCCGACGACCTTGGTGTCCGTCGGAACCTCCGTCGGAATTCGATGTGTTTTCTTGTAGTGATTTGTCTCAGCACCTGGTCATCTTCTTGTGCGTTTATCATACTCATTATTTTATATTTTTGAAGCTTCTAATGTATTTTATCAAAGATACATCTTAATCTAAGTTTAACAAAAGATCTTAGAAAATTGAAAGTATGTTTTCAAAAAAATAAATAACAGTGAATAAATATGATCTTAAACATTAGGTAGTGACATGCTCAATGCAACCCTCCAGTGTTTTATTATAAATTAAATAATTTTATAAATCATATGTAGCAACATTTTGAATATTTATACTTTATTTTACTTCAACCGTATATTTAATCAGTTTTGATATGCTTTTGTTTTCTTATAACGTTTTGTTTATTAAAATATTTTGTTTTGTGTGAAATATTTCTGACATTAAAAGGAATTAGGTGAATATACTTCTATGTAAGCCTATACAATTTGTCAACAATACTTTAATGTTATCTTAACACATTCTGAAATTTGTTTTATATGGCAAACTTATTAAGTAAACACTATTTTGAAATTTTAGAGTAAATAACTATATGAAACAATATGCACAAAGTGGCATTCTCTTAACCAAAGAATAGAGAGAAAAAAAAAACAGAAGTGTGTTATAGAATTTAGTTTTTGCTATCCAAATACCAAAAACTGGTCGCATGCATAGTGGGCCTATATGGACCACAGAAATGATGGGTCTATATGCATTTGATAACAAAAATAATTTTTCTATGGGGCGCTTGTGTGCAACTGGTTCAATTTCTCGACTCTTGCATACATCTGTAAGTGTTGCAACACCAAATCAATAATGGAGAACATTGCGAAACCTTTCTAATAGAAGCTTCTTTCATTATCCAACAAAAACAAATAATGTAGTAATAACTAAAGTAACATTGAGATCTCACTTTTATTCTTTCGTTTCCATTCAAATTTTCCAACAAACAATACATACATCACCAAAAGAAAAACAGCTTTTACTTGAGAGAAAAATTGGAATAAAAGAACAAAAGGAACAAACAAACTCCGTATGAGAGATCATAATTACAAACACAATGTAAAGTATGTGTATCTTCTATTTTATAATCTTACGGAAGTAGTCTCGAGAGCCGTTGATTACTCTCTGGTGATCTGAGAGGCACCGTCGAGAATTCTGATTCAGACGACAAAGATGCGTCTTGTCTTGTCTTCTCCGAATCTTGTTTGGCTTTGGTTGCTGCTGCTGCCTCTTCTGCTTCTCTTCTTTCTCGCTCTTCTGCGTCTTTGAGTAAGAAATCCACCCATAAATCCGCAAAAGACTGCAGATACAAAAATCCAAAAGAACAATATCTCTCAGTGAAAAAACTTGCTCTGTGTACTCATACGTTGGATCAGTGATGAAGGAGTTTTTACCTGGTTATCAGAAGCCGCCGCATTAGCATGTGAACCTGCAGACTTCCCACCCAATATTCCGCCAACAAAGCGACCGGGAAGGCCCAGTACGCCTCTAACAACACCTTTACCGCCTCCTCCTTGTTGTGCCACTCCAATCCGCTCTTTATCTTCCTCTGAGAATCCCAACATCCTGACCATTAGGTCCAATACCTACAAAGAAGCAATGAAACATCTGAGTTTGAATGTGAACGGCCCGAGAAAAGAAAACAAATTTCAATGTTCACCTCTTTGCTATGATTCTTCTGGAAGTACGTAACCAGTAATTTGATAACGATACGCCTGCAAAAGTTTGTTGGATTTCATCACTACATAAGACATCTAACTATGATAGGAGAATCGTAAAAATCTGAATGATTGTACAAATGGTGTACCTATCAACGAGATTATCCGACTCCACTGACATTCTATTTAGCCTCGTCATGCTCTGCTCAAGAACACGTCGTACTTTTGCGTTGTCTTCTTCAACCTTGCTTACTCTGTTTTTCCAGTCAGCTGCAACCTTTTCGGCTTGGACCAGTTTGGCTGTGAGGTCTTCCTTTTCTTTATTCGATGACTCTAACCGCTCATCAGCATCCTTACGCAATAGCAAAATAGTATTAGACCAATACGGAAATGGTAGTTCATTGTTAACAAAAGAAAATATATAGTTATATTCCTACTCTTAAACGAGCATTAAGCTTCATCATCTCGTCTTTAGCCACCATAAGCTCCCGTTCAAAATGCTCCTACATAATGGGCAAGAACACATCAATAAACTGAAAGAGAAAAAGGCAAGATTTTGAATATCTAATACTAAGTACTAACCTTAGCTTCGATTTCAGCATAATATTGGCCAAGAGCAGTTTGAAGATTTAAAAGTTCAACATTTTTGGACTCAATCGTTCTCAAACAGTTTGTAAGCTTTAAATTTAAGTCATCAATCGTTTCCTTTAACTTTCGGTTTTGATTGTCATTGCTCAGCCTGTTATCCTCTTGATTTGCCATTGCCTGCTTAAGTGTTCTCTCCAACTGCGATATCTGAGACCTTTGATATTCATTAGTCTGGCGAAGTTCTTCAATCAATTGGCTATCTTCATCCATTTTCTCAGACTCTTCGGTTTCCTGTAATATTATGGCAAAGAAAACATAAACCCATTGGTTTCTCATAAAAATAGCAAGACAATATTGTTTATGAATGAATTGCTAGAAAACAGAGATAATTTGTAAACGATGATCAAAAAGATAAGAACATGTAATAACAGATGGAGTCATGATGTCACAATAATTGATTATGTAGTTAATCATTACCCAACCTTTTCTAGCAAGTGTTGTTTGAGCCGGTTTAGTTCTTGCCGTGCCTTATCCCTTTCTCGTTTTGTTTCCTTCAGATCTGTTTCCAACCTCTTCAAAGACTTCTCCAGTTCTTCTTTTCGAGGAAAGCTTTCTTGCTTCTCCTAGTTATATATGGAACAGTTTAAGTAAGGAAGTATAAATAATTACTCTACATATAATAGCAATTCAGAATGTGTATACAATAAAGTTTATTCGGTTTAAAACCTTTTCCAAATTAATGGGATGTCTATTCAGAGACTCTGTTGCGTCTGGGAAGACTCTGCTACTGGTTGGCCTCCTGCTTTCTTCCAAAGCAGCTTCTAGCTCACTTCGTTTCAACTACGTAGTGAGGAAAAAGTAGGTCAGATTAGGTTATAGAATGACAATGAGGTAGTATGGAACACAGTAAACCTTAAGCTCGTTGTTTTCCTTCTCCAGAGCTTTGTTAGCTTCTTTTAGACGTTCCCTGGCAGTTCCGACATCGTGGCTCTCGTGACCATTCAACTTCATCTGTAATTGTTTGATTTCAAGTAATTTTGCATCCAGTTCAGTACGCACTTTGCTAGTCTCCAAGGAGGTCTGCAGATAATAACAACATTGTAAGCTAAAGATGGTGATTCCTGAACGAATACATAAAATGTAAGTCTTTCCTAATTCGAGGACTTACTTTGTTCTTGTCTAACCTCAGCGACTCGAGTTCCTCCTTGAAAGATTCACTCCGCTTCCGCTCCTCTGATGAAAGTAGGGTAAGTGAGAATACTAGAAAGGGAGATAAAAAAGAAGCACCAAAATACTAGTAATATTACATACCTTGTAGAGAAAGCTGGAGGTCTCTTAATTTTTCACGCTCTTTGGCAAGCTCTTTGGCTTGAACAGCTGCCAGTGATTTGGTTCTATCTTCTAGCATATCTGCAAGGTCCTAAAATGGCATCCAGATTACCGCTTAGAATTGGGTTTTTACCAAGTGCAATTAAAAAAAAAAGTACTTTCAATACAACTAAAAATGGTGTCTTTGAAGATCTACCCCCAAAAAATGGAACTTTGCTCAGAAACTCCCTAGTATGTGTATCCTAGAAAACAAACAGTTTAAAGACCATAAAGCATCTTAAACTAAACAATGGGGTTACCTTTTCATTTATCTGTGAATCGATATCCTTCCCTTTTCCATTGGACATATGGCTTCGAGTCTTTAAATTAGACAAAGATTTTTGTAACCGGCTGGGTGACTGAACGCTGTTTCCCTGGAGAAGGTTACAAATAAATCTAACAGCTTTAAACCTTCATGGTATAACTAAACAAAATCAGCAAATAAAGAATCTACAAGCTTATATCAAGATAAGAATGTTGACATAACGTTCGACCTAAAGAAAAACTTTTGTCTCCAACTAAATCCCGCCACTAAAACAACGCCGAGGATATAACCAATAATGCATTTCATTTCAGACAGTATAGCTCCTGAGTAGTTGCATTATCTATATAGATAATATGTATTGCAACCTAATCACATACTGGTGCAAACAAACACCTCATGTTTCTACCTTGGCAGCATTATTGACGTCAGTTCGAGCCTCTTTCAGATTTTGTTTCAAAGAGCCATTCTCCTGGTTCAATCTGGAAATCTGATCCTGTAAGTAATCAATTGGCATTTTGGTGTAAGGAGATCGGCTTAAAATATATATATATATATATATATATAAAGGTAAGAGAATCTTTACCTCTTTCTCTCTTAATAGAGCTGCATAATTCACTGATAAAGCTTTGATATCTGCTTCAGACTCCTGAAGCTTCTTAATCTCTGCCTTATACCTCTCAATCTAAAACACACACAAATCGAATCACAAACCAAGCAACCTATCATCACACAAACTACATTTTCGAGTAGCATTCCACTGATATCAAAAATGCCTAATCAATAAATCTATTATCTAAAATTTAAGACCTAATTACCTCATGATGAGCAGGCGATTCGATTCCGTTGGAGATCGGATACCTCGAAACGGACCTGGAAGACCTAAAACCATTTGAATTCCTCCGATTGGAATCCGATACATCGCCGAAGCCATTGGATGAACCGTAACTGTGGAGATCCTCTTCGTCTTCGTCGTCGTCATGCACATCGAGCGCGATCTTGTTCAAGTTCTCCTTCAGATTCTCAATCGAACTCCACATAGCTCCCTCTTTCTCTCTCTCTCTATCTCCTTCCACACCTACTCAGCCTTATATAAATTTACAGATTCCTCCTCCTCTCTCTCTCTATCGTATAAATCTTCGTCTCTCTCTCTCTCTCTCGAATGATATGAAGATCGGATTCTTCTTGCGCCAAATCGATCTATTTTTTCCCAGGACAGATTTGGAATTAATTACTCGTCGATACGTTTTAAAACAAATCACTTTTTTAGTAATTATTACTTATTACTAATGGGCTTTAACACTAAGGCTCAATATAGATGGTTGCGATTTTATTTTGACAGCCCATTATGAAATAAACCATAAGCCTAAACCCGTTGGTATTCTCTGTTATTATTATGACACATATTGGCCCATTGGTCTAACTTCATTTGACTGAGCATTCAAAATATAGTTTTTCCAATCAAAAAACAAATCTATAAGAATTTTGTACCAATGAAAAAACGTTAATATATATTTGTGGCTTTTAAGTGAATAACCAGAAGTTTTGCCCTCACATGCGGACATATTTATTTAAAAAATATATATTAATTTATATATTATTAGTTTAAAAATTAAAAAATTAAATAAAACATTGAATTTATACTATTTTATGAATCTTTCAATTTCTTAATTTCTTAAAATTTATTGATTTAAAAACATTATTTTTGGATAACAACACTAATATCTTGTAAATATATTGTTATCTTGAACAAAGTTTTATTATATTAATTTATAAACAATGATATAATTAAATAATCTAATATATAATTGTTAATATAAAGTGATGTTATTAAACAAAATTCTAGGAATTAGCATAATCTACAAAATCTCAAAATAAATCAAAGGCACAAGAATGTTAAACCAAACTCAGCTTTACATATTATATTAGTCAAAGTAAATAAGAGTATTGATATATGTATAATTATATTGTGAAATACTTCCTATAATAATTGAATAAACACTCAAGCAGAACAACTACGTTGACAAACAAAACATTAATATGTAATGTATATTTGAGGAAATTTTAATTTAAACAAAGTTATAATTCTTTAAAACTCATGAAAAATTAAAAGTAAATAAAGTAAATTTTAAATTTTCATAAATATAAGGTACTTGTTGTACAAAAAAATATTTTGAAAATATTCTTTTTGAAAGTTATTCTTACAGCTGGATGATAACAATAAATATTTAGTAAAAATAAAAACAAAGAATTATAAATTTTCAACTTAAATAACAAATACAAGTTATTCTTGCAATTGAAAGATAAGAATAAAAATAAAAATATCACGAAAATCACGTTAACAAACAAATATAAATCAAATTTATTGTTATTGTTTATATACTTCTTTTTAGTATTTTAATACTAAAATAAATTTAATAATTTTTAAAAATATGCCATGACATATTATGTTTACAAACAAATATAAATCAATTTTTGTTATTTTGTATAAAACTATTTATAATATTTTAGTATAATGATAAATCTAATTGTGATGTGTATATATAATACTAATTATAAAAATAAATAAATAAGAAATAAAGATGTAGATAAACACAAAATAAATACATGGAATTATCTTCTTCTTTTTTGAAAAACGTTTTACATTTATTTTTGAGATATTTTTATAATATTAGTTTGTAATCAGTTAAATAATGAGTTATATCATTTATTTATTAGATATTAAAACTTTAATTAATCAAGCTAAAATTGTTTAATAACTAATCCTAAAATCATGAAAACTATAACAAATAAGCAAATTTACTTTCCAAATAATGCTATAGATGCCCACGGCTTACCAATATGCCCAGTCTCCTTTATATCACAAAAGTCTTCATTTAATATACTAGCAGTAGCTGGGGGGGTTTCCCTCTCATCTGACATTTGATTTATAACATTTTAATATAATTATAGGAATTAATTATGGATATCTGACTTTTTTGTTATTGTTTGTCCCTCATTGGATGGAACAACGCACTTGAAGACAAGATAATAATTGTTTGGCTGAAGAGAAAAATATCTTCGCTAGTTAGCAACGAAGAGAAAAATATCTTCGCTAGTTAACAATAGAAGAGAAAAAGATCTCGAATATAACAGCAGTGCCTCTTTGAGACCAAGTCTTGGCGAGAAGTTAGCCAACAAGGACAATGCATCTCCGTTGAGAAATATACTTTTATCATGGAATATGCCAAAATCATGAAATTGTGCTTTTACAACTAAAAAGTTAATGTAAGCAAAGACAGCGCATAACGTTAAAAACATCAAAAACAAAGGTAAAAAAGAATCACCATTTCTGTAACAGATGATTGATTAAGTAAAAGTTTTTAATACTTTTTTTGTTTTTTTTTTGACCTTTGGTGATACTATACCTTTTATGGGAAGTGCGTAGAAAATTGACGGATACCAACCAATAGCAGAAGAAAATATCTAAGGCTAAAACACGTGGTGTGTCTTGCCATTCCATGACTACGCGGGCCAGCACTAACTTTTTAAATAATTTACCATAACAAAACAAGTTTTATATAGTTTTAATCGTACCAAAAATTAACACATTAACCGATTTTTCTTTTATAAAAACGTGAGAAGGACCGACGTGGGCACTCTCAGCCACGTAATATCTCTCCCGAGATATTCGTTTAATTCAAAAATATATCGAAACCAACCATATTATAAAAGATAAGGAGGAATCGAAGAGGATATAGCTAACAAGCGCAGCAATAGCAATAAACGATTCCGATTCAATGGCGGAGGAGACGGAGAAGAAGAAGTACATTACTCACGACGATCTCCGCAGCCACAACAAACCCGGAGATCTATGGATCGCGATCCAAGGCAAAGTCTACGACGTCTCCGATTGGATCAAATCCCACCCCGGAGGCGACACGATCATCCTCAACCTCGTCGGCCAAGACGTAACCGACGCGTTCACCGCGTTCCACCCCGGAACCGCCTGGCACCGCCTCGACGGCCTCTTCACCGGCTACCACATCGGTGACTACCGAATCTCGGAGGTCTCCCGCGACTACCGCCGCATGGCCACGGAGTTCCGCAAGCTCGGCCTCTTCGAATCCAAGGGACACAACACTCTCTACACGCTGTCCTTCATCGCCGCCATGTTCGCCGGCGTCCTCTACGGCGTTTTGGCTTGCGACTCGATCGTCGCTCACCAGATCGCCGCCGCGCTTCTCGGACTCCTCTGGATCCAGAGCGCGTACATAGGCCACGACTCGGGGCACTACGTCATCATGTCGAACAAGAAGTATAACAGAATCGCGCAGCTCGTCGCCGGTAACTGCCTAACCGGAATCTCGATCGCGTGGTGGAAGTGGACTCACAACGCTCACCACCTCGCGTGCAACAGCCTCGATTACGATCCCGATCTCCAGCACATCCCCGTCTTCGCCGTTTCCACCAAGTTCTTCAACTCGATGACGTCACGGTTTTACGATCGGAAGCTCACGTTCGATCCCGTGGCGAAGCTCTTGGTTAGCTACCAGCATTTCACTTACTACCCTGTCATGTGCTTTGGGAGGATCAACCTCTTTGTACAGACGTTCCTCTTGCTGTTCTCCCGACGCGAAGTTGAGGATCGCCTCCTCAACTTCGCGGGGATCTTGGTGTTCTGGACGTGGTTCCCACTCTTGGTTTATTGTCTACCGACCTGGCCTGAGAGATTCTTATTCGTGTTTACGAGCTTTACCGTCACAGCCCTTCAGCATATACAATTCACGCTTAACCATTTCGCTGCTGATGTCTACATGGGCCCACCCACGGGGCACGACTGGTTCGAGAAGCAAGCGGCCGGGACGTTGGATATCACGTGCGTACCGTATATGGATTGGTTTTACGGTGGGTTGCAGTTTCAGCTGGAGCACCATTTGTTCCCTCGGCTGCCGAGGTGTAATCTACGGAAAGTGGCTCCCGTGGTTCAGGAGCTTTGCAAGAAGCATAAGCTTCCGTATAGGACCATGTCGTGGTGGGAGGCGAATAAGTTGACCGTTAGGACGTTGAAGAAAGCGGCTTATCAAGCTAGAGATAAGGCTAATCCTGTGGTTAAGAACTTGGTTTGGGAAGCTTTGAATACCCATGGTTAAAATCAAACAAAGAGCTTTTGTTTTGTTTTGTTTTTTTGTTTGATTATCATCATTATGTGTTTTATTTACTTTTGCTTTTGAAGCTTTTGAAAATTTTCGTTTTGTTACAATGGAAGAAGAGATGTTAGATTGAACTGAATCGAGAATTTGCCTATAGATTAACTATTCCGTATGGGACTCTCGATATATTATTATTTGAATTTTGTTTTCTCGTTCTTGTGTTGCTTTTATTATTGTCCTTTAACATGGCTCTTTTTGATACTTGTGAACTGTGACTTTTGTGGTTATGCTTTGTTCAATGTTCTGTGGTGTGGGTGTTATTTGATATTATCCCTGATATTATAAGGTTTAAAAGATCAAATGGTGGCCGCTCTGGGCTGTTTTGCTTTCTCATACTTTTTTAGGTGTAAGCAAACAAACTACAATTGTTCTTTGATATTCAAATGATCTCTGCACCACTTTGTCAAGGCCCAAGCCCGTGCTCTGAACACTTATAGTCCGGAAGCCCAAGAACACAGCGAATGTTGGTCTTGAACGGTTTGGTCCGAGAAAGAGGAGATGGATTAGTTCATGATTACAATTTACAAACTTTAGAATCCACTGATCTTTTGGTTAAATCTTTAATTGGCGGGATCCACGGTAGCTTGTCACCGAGCAACGGAACAGGTGAGGAAGGAGCTGTGTTTAAGGCGGCGAATTTAACGGATATATTATAACTGATTAGTTGACAAAAAGAGTCACTAGCTGATATTTTCAATAAAAGAGGATCAGTCATTTTCTATAACTAAAGATACAAAGAAGATAGGTATATAACTCGAAACGTGGTAGAGAAACAGACAAAAGGGAACAACAAAACGTGGTGCAGAAGAGAGCATCATCATGATCACTGTGACTTCTGAGTTTGGTCCACTTTCGTTTGCTGCCAAGAAAAAAACATTAACAGATAAAACAACAAAAGTTAGCCCACTTTCCACGTACATAGCATAACTTACGAAACCTTATTCATATGTTTTTAATTCACAGATATACCTAGCTTTGTGAAGGATAATTGAGTTGAGACTCTTACATAATCATGTAGACACACATGAACGTGTGTAATCAGAACCAGTCAGATTTTGACGGCTCTGAGCAAAATCAATTTGAAATGGTCGGATACTTGACCCCCTAGCATCACTTTTGGGATGTATGTATTGTATAAAGTCTGCAATTAGCAATTAGTAAAAGTTAAAAAAAAAAGTCTGCAATTAGTATCTAAATATTAGTTTATTAACACAAAAACACACAGTTATAAACACAAAGATGTGTATGCGTGTGCATGTGTTAGTGGGTTTGCTCCATAGTGTAAAGAATGAGAAGTGAGAAGTGACTTGATGTGCACAAAGTTACCTTTGCAAAAAAGGCCAAGGCCGGTCCATAACAAATTAGTATTTGCCACTATGTCCTTATATCTTTTTTTACTCATCTATCATTTAAAAAATTTGTATATCCTTATATGAAACCACCAAATGGGCCAAATTGATTAGTGCATACTGATCTTGCTAGATCTTCCAAACAATCTTCCCATCACAGTCTTGTTCTTTTGACAAAAATATTGTTGTTTTATTCCATTGTTTATTAGATGTTAAAACGCGATTTGACTACTCCCTTTTTTGGTTTTATCTTTAAACTAACTTATACACCAAAATTATCAACGGTGGCCGCAAGGCCCGCAAGGCCAATTTGCTAACAAAAGCTTTCTCAAACATTTTTAAGAGCATTTCCGATATAAAATTCCATTTTTTCATTCAAAATAGAGTAGAAATAAATTTGGAGAAAAAATCATCGAACCCATTTCATTTTCCACTCTATAATAGAGTGATAAACAAACAAAAAATAAATTGTTCTATAAATAGAGTAAACTTCATTATAGAGTAGAAAATGTAATGGAATTGGAATACTTTTTACTCCATATTCATTTTTATTCTATTTTAGAGTAGAAAATAGAGTTGGGTTAGAGATACCCTAAACAACTTATTTTAAATATTGTATCTGGATTTAGCCAAAACTCAAAACCCTTCAAAACTAACATAACAAATGTGATTACTTTTATAATCAACAGCTATAGCCATGGGCGGATATTAAACCCTGCACTTGGTAGAAAGTTTGTAGATCCGCCTATATGTTTTTGAGGTTTATAATATTCTTACATTAAAAAAAAAGTTATAAGGTAGAGAAAACAATTTTTAAGGTAAAAAACAATTTTACAAACGCTCGTAGCTTGGTGGTAAAGGAGGTACAGCTGTACTGCCCGCCACCCGGGTTCGAGCCTTGGCCACAACGGATTTAACATCCCTTCCGTTGGGGCGCTGGACCCCTTTCGGGGATAGTTGAGAATGTGGCTGCCCAGATACCAGAGTTATCAAAAAAAAAAAAAACAATTTTACAATTTTACTATATAAGGTAAAAAAACCATAGTAGGCACGATCTTATTTTGCCAATATGAATTTTACATAGTGGCACATATTATGGAAATTTTATATTGATTCGTGATCTCTATTACAAAAAATTACTCTTATCTGGAAAATTTGTTTTAACTTTTAAGTTCGAGTCTTTGAAAAAACTAGGTGTCCATGTGCATAAAGTATTTTGAATCTTTAATACATTCGCTAGGAAACTAAAGATATAATTTAAGACAGTGCATCATCAGCATCACTACTATTCACCAGCACATAGTTTAATATATGCCTTGGGTTTTTGGATTTATAAACATTCGAAGTGTAAATGGTATATACTGCTGGATATTTTTTTGAAAAAGAAAAGAGTTAAACCCGAATCTATTAGAGATACAGACCTAACTCCCAGGTGAGAAGTGCAGTCCACAAATAGATCTTTTCCCGGATATTCAAATGGGCTGAAATGCAGTAGTTCATATCCGTGTAAGGTGACCAGGAAAATGTAATTTAGTTTCGCTTGGCAGGTAGATCGAACCTGAAATGTGGTGACATCCCAAAACCTTCTACTTATCACTTGACCACAAGCCTCCGGTCAACGCTATTGGATATTTGTCTTCGTCATTTCTAATTTCATTTATAGGTACGTGATTATGATTCACATATCAACTTTAGTTGCGCATTGCCCTCTTGAATTCGTGAGTTCAAACTATAATATTACATGAAATAACAAACATTCCAGTTACATGTTGTCTACTTTGGTAAGAGTACATTAAGCGCTATGCAAGCATAATTGGTTCAGCTGGCAAGAAGATTTATTATTATTTGATAGACTACTCTATGATGCTACGTACGAATCGAAAAGTGACCTATATTCAATATTGAACTACCAAATAAACAATTGACAGTTGAATTGAGATCAATAAAACATATAGTAAAGATCCAAGATTTGTAAAAGATATCACAACCAGCAATGTGATCGTATAGTATTAGCATATGAGCCACTTATTGCATATACATGTTTTTTATATGGAATATAAATAATGGAGTGGTTACATAACCATAAAGGGTAAGGGCATATGAATATGATCAAAAGAAGAAAGAAAGTAAAGGGTTATGAGCTGAGATCAATATATAGCTTTACACGTTAGAAGTAGTTAGTGCATATGAATCCATCACCATTATAAAGCTGTACTTAAATATATTTAACTTTCTTGCTTTTTTGTTTGTTTGATCAACGAACTTTCTTGCTACATGACGAAATTTTTTATAGTAGTAATATGTACAGACTGATTAGTTATTTATTGGTGTTTAGTTTTAATTTTGTTAATGCATAGTGATCTAGCGAATGTTTTAGGTAAAGGGCATGACCACTACCAAAATCTCCAAAAGAAACTTTATAACTTCAAATATTTAGTTTTTTGCTCTAAAAAAAACTTCAAAACTTCAAATTTAGAGTTTTAAAGAGTGAAACTTCATATTTGGAGTTTTACTACTCAAAACTCCAAATTTGAAGTTTCATCTATTTATTTGCATTTTGATCTTTATAATTAGTTACACATCATATTTATAATTTTCAAGTATTTTAACATTTATTGTTTTATTCTTTAAAACTTTTGTATATCATAAATATTTCAAATTATTTTAATAAATTCAAATTTTACACATAAAATTAAAAAATATATTTAAATATGATTTATAATATTTAAAACTAGAATTAGACTACAAGAATATTACAAAAGAAACTTAATAAAAAAACTTTTTAAAAAGATACATGAAAACATAATTATTAAACAAATTTAAATTTTACAACAACAGTAATAGTCTAGTAAATTTTGTCCAACCAAATTTTGTGTAACCGAAGATGGAGCATTACAAAAATAATTTTATGGAATAATGTGGTATTTTGCTTGTCGTTTAATATTTAATTATGTATTTCTATTTATAATTTTATATTTTAGTATAATATTTTATTAATTAATATTACTGTAATATTTTTATATATTTGCTAGTTACTTATAATTTTTTTATAGATTTATATTAATTATGACAAATATAAAGATCATAGTGTAAATTACAAATAATTTTGAAGTTTTACTTTTGGAAAAAAACATTTTGAAACTTTAAATATAGAGTTTTATAAACTTTAAAATAGAGAGATATTTTGGAAATATTGTAAAAAACCGCGAGAAGATTTTTTTTTTTTTTTCAACAACTGCGAGAAGTCTAGGCTAAGGAAAGTATAGAGACAGACCTTTCAGTGTTTGAAAAGCAAAGTATAATTACTAAAGGAAATAATAATAAACATTTTTATTAGTTTATTGTTATTTTCAGAAAATAATCAAAAGAAATAAGGTTACGGGTTACCTCATGTGTTATGTCATTTTCAGCTACCCCTTCTGGTTGCAGAGGTAAAATACCAAATTAACACACGGTTTTTTTCCAACATCTATGAACTGTTTTTAGTTAAACACAGACCAAAATCCAAATAAAAATCCATTTATATGCGATATAATTAAACTGAAAAACATTTACGTTTTGATTAAGAGTCAAGTTTAATTACAATACATTTTTAGTGGTTTCACACTTCAGTTTAAATATACTCAATATGTTATTTCAACATTACCTTTGTCATTATGTTATTTACAGATATATACTTTACCAAAAAGAATATTTATATCTACTTTACAACGCCGGTTGGGTATTATTTAAAAAGAAATAGTAGTATACAGGTTGATGAGTAAGACAGCATTATTATTGGTGCTATGATATTTTTCATTATTTTCTTGTTTGTAAGTTCCCATGAAATACTTTTCTTAAGGGTTTTTCATAAAAAAAAAAGAACAGTTACATATAGTATTATTTATTCTTTTCACAAACAAAATATAGTAACAGCACGCGCAGACACGCGCAGACACTGTATTCCATATTTCTTTTTATTTAAACCCATAATAAAATGGGGGAAAAGAAAATAGAAAGAAGAGAAAACAGCAGGGAGCAAACGTCTGCTTCTTCTTCTCTCTTCCTCTCTCGCCTCTCTCTCTCTCTTCCGTTTCTCTTTTGTCCTCCTTCCTCCTCTTCACTGTCTGTATCACTTCATACTTACAATCGAACCCGAAACGTCTCTTCTTCCTTCTCTCTCTTTCTATCTATTTTTAAAACTAGATTTATTTTTTCCTCGCCTCTGGTCTCCTTGATGATACCCTTTGTCCTCATTCCCCACTCTCGGCAAATCCGAAATTCCGACAAACCCATTTCATCCCCATCTCCCACTCTCAGGAAAAAAAACTAATCTTGCTTGTCTTTTCAATAACGAACCGGCATTCCCACTCGCAAATCTAAGAGAAAGTTGGATACTTTTTCGGTCTGAATCTCGAGAATTCTGAAGATTCACAGACCCACTTGCTCTCCTATTCAAAGGTATGTAATGAAAATTCGAGATGGGTTTCTTAAATTTTTCTGATTGGTTCATTAAATCTGTTCCTTGCTCCTAACTGATAGATGATGGGGTTTGGTATTTAATGATGTATGGTGTTACCATATATTCTACTGATGTAAGCTTCAAGACAACATGTTTTGTATACCTAATACCTAATCTTTTTTTTATTAATTGTCATCAATTTAAATCTTGATGTTGAAGGCATATATATGACACAAGCTTTCTCCTTTTGGTTCCTGTCCGAAAATAGTGGACTCAGTCTCACAGTATTATTTTCTCTTCTTCATTTTAGATTTAACTATGCATGTGTCCTAAAGCAAATCTGGTCCAAAACTTTATCTCTTTGATTATATATGTTGTTTATAAGCTTTTAATTCTTATATTATATATCATATTATCTTTTGATATTGTTATGGTTTCCACTGTTTGATGTGTAAAAGGTTATATAAATTTCATGATAATTTGTGTTTGTTTTTTCAGGATGGAAGCAGAAACGTCTTGGACTCACTATCCATACAACTACGTCCCTGAAGCTGAAACATACTCTGAGCCTAGCGACGATGAGACCAAAGACCAAACCTTTTCGATGGACACTCTCCTCCCAGACGATCTACTAGAAAGAATCTTATCCTTTCTCCCCATCGCAAGCATCTTCAGAGCTGGCACGGTCTGCAAAAGATGGAACGAGATCGTCTCATCTCGAAGATTCTTATGGAACTTCTCCTCCAACAACAACAACAACTCTGCCTCTCAGAGGCCTTGGTACTTCATGTTCACTAGCACCGACGACCCATCCGGTTACGCGTACGACCCGGTTATCAAGAAATGGTACACCTTTGATCTCCCTTGCATCGAGACTTCGAATTGGTTCGTCGCTTCCTCTTGTGGGTTGGTTTGTTTCATGGACAACGACTGTAGAAACAAGATCTACGTCTCCAACCCTATCACCAAGCAGTGGAGGAGGCTCATCGAACCGCCCGGTCACAGGTCTACGGACTACACAGCGTTGTCTACCTCCATGAACAGAGCAAAACAGAGCTACTCTGTTTCGGTGGTGAAGTCAAAGCAAGTTCAAGGGAACTTCTTCCAGTGGGAGCTCTCTATTCATCTCTACAGCTCCGAAACGATGACGTGGACGACGTCCTTAACCGACGTGTTAACCGGATGGAGAGGAGGAGACGAGAGTGTGATCATCGACAACGTTCTCTACTTCTTGATCTACTCAACAGGAGGCAACTCTGATCATCGACACGGCTTGATCGCTTCTAACTTATCCTCCACGTCATCCTTAATGAGTAGTTTCATTCCGATGCCGTGTTCTTTAACCTGCGGGAGGCTGATGAACCTCAAGGAGAGGCTTGTGGTCGTTGGAGGGATAGGGAAGCACGACAGGCCAGACATTATCAAAGGGATTGGGATATGGTGTTTGAAAGGAGGAGGAGGAGGTGGGGGAGAGTGGCAAGAGATGGCGAGGATGCCTCAGAGATACTTCCAAGGGTTTGGTGAGCTGGACGATGTGTTTGCTAGCAGTGGCAGCGATGATGTTGTTTACATTCAGAGCTATGGTTCTCCTGCGCTTTTGACTTTTGACATGAAGTTGAAGTGTTGGAAGTGGTCTCAGAAGTGTCCTGTCTCCAAGAAGTTCCCTCTTCAGCTCTTCACTGGGTTTTGCTTCGAGCCAAGACTCGAGATTGCTCCTTGAGCTATGATGATCACGAGTAATGCTTTTGTTATTTACAGTTTGGTACTTTATTAATTAAAGAGACCAATATATTTTTAATTTTAATCAATCGAATCCTCGTTCTTTCTCTGTGTCTGTTAACATGTGGCCCACAATATCTCATGGTCTGAAACTCGAGGTTGTCTTGTTGCTGTTCCTGGAGGATAAAGTAAAAAAAAATTATTTAAGTAAAAGTTATTATTAATGTTTTTTTTTCTTTTTAATGTGTGTCTATTATAGATAGCTGTAAATTTATTTAAAGATTTTGTTTTTGTACTTTGATGAAAACTGGACCTAGTTTGGTGAGATGTGATTTGTCAGGTTTGGCAGTGTTAGGTTTACAGGTAATGTGGACAACAGCTATTTTGTTGTATTATTTTATAGTTTTTCTAAGGCTCACTTATTTCAGTTTTTAATAGCTTTAATAATTTGCTTAAATTATACTGTCTCTCTCAATTATAACGTTTCTATGGATTCTGCCAAAAAAAATTGTCATTAAGGATTGATATTGATCAACAAGGTTTAGACCTAAACATTCCATCACAGACTGAAACAGATTGCAATAAAGGTTTTTATTAAAAAACAAACCAATTGCGGGCCGCCACGAATCAGTGAAGTCCGCGAACAGTGTAAGAAACTCATTAAAATCGATTTTTAATTAGTAATTTTTGTAACCGATCCTTAAAGGTTTTATGGGGGTCCACGCACTAAAAACCTCACTAAAAACCCCAGATAAACATGCTTTAAGACATTGGATCGAAGTATATAGTAACTAAACTGAATATAGATATGTAATATGATTTTCCTTTATAGGGGATACATATCTGAGACCAAATAAGATGTTTTTGGAGACTAGTCTAAATAATCCACCCTAAGCCCAGTTATCATCCAACAAATTTGATCTCAATAAAACATTCCGGAAGAAAAGGAGTTCGTCCCACTTCTGTAAAACACTGTATTCAATAGATTATAGTGTTCTTTTTATAGCACTGCCTGCTAACTTGGCACCACGAGAAGAGGTACCACTTCCTGATGTAAAGGCATGGCTTTGGCAAAGCCTATTAGATGGGGGAAAGCATATGGGATACGTAGCCTATTACACCAAGAGTCTTTCTTCTTTCAAGGCGGCAAAATCAAAGTTAGACGGTTTAGTTAGATCATTAAAAAGGAAATAATGTAGAAAGGCAAATCTTTTTTTTTTTGAAACACAGAAAGACAAATCTTTAAAAAGGAAAAATAGCTTCTGTTAAAACATTATAAAAGGAGGTTACGGTATTCTATTTTGTTTCATTCCCACCATTCATCACGCTTTCTAGATATCAAGATTTGCTTCCAAAACTTTCTTTCTTGTTCAACTTCGGTAGATAATGGCGATAAGAACAAGAATCTTCAGCTTCGTGTTCGTGATGATGATGAGCTTCACGGTTCTCTTGAGTTCCTGCTCGGCGAGGGTCTACAAAGTTGGAGATTCCGAGGGATGGACTGCCAAGGACGACGTCTACTACGCTTGGGCTGAAACCGACCATAAGGAGTTCCAGGTGGGAGATTCTCTCGTCTTCAAATATGATCCCATCATCAACGACGTGACTCATGTTTCTGGCTCTTTGGAATACGAGTTCTGCGACTATTCTTCTCCTAAAGCCGTCTACAACACAGGACACGATGTTGTGACTCTCACAGAACCAGGTTTCCACTACTTCATCACCTCCAACCAAGGTCAATGCGTATTGGGACAGAAGCTAGAAGTTCTTGTCATCCATGACCTCTCCAGTCCGGTTCCTCCACCAACACCACCTAGCAAGATCCTTCCTGTCGGAAACACCTACAAGGTCGGAGACTCAAAAGGATGGACCGTTTATGATAGTGACTTCTATAGCAAGTGGAGTGAGGAGAAACAGTTTCATGTTGGAGATAGTCTTATTTTCGAATACGCCAATGAAATCAACGACGTCTATGAGATCAACGGAGATCTAGAATTCATAACATGCGACCCAACGTCTCCTGTAGATGTGCACAAGACGGGGCACGATCTTGTTAGGCTTACGGAACCGGGAGTTCATTATTTCATAACCTCACAGTCTGGTTATTGTGAAGCTGGGCTTAAACTTCGAGTCATGGTGGGACCAAAACCCAAAGCTGTTACTTACCCTAATTTTCCCAAGAAGGTGGTCTTGTCAGCTATGGAACGCCTCAACAACTGGTTGAATACTTTCAAACACCAGCCCCATCATTAAACCCATTCGTTTGGATTTGTTGTTTTCTTTCTCTAGTCTCGTTTGTTGTTTAGCATCTTTAATTAGTGCTTTTGTTTGAGAGTTCTTTTCTATTACCATCGTTGTATATTTTACTTGATATGAGCAGAATATTCAATAAAATTTCATGTTTGCTCAAACATAACTACATGCCAAAGAAGTGTATCACAATAAACACCAGACCAAATATATCCAAAAAGATTCACTAAAAACGGCATTAAGCTCATCAATACACATATTAGATCTTATAAACTTGAAACAACATTAAGATCAAAAACAACATGAATTATTGCATTGCGCGTTGTAGCTCCATGCTGTAAGCTTATATGATATCTCCTTTTTAGCAAATGTCTTTCTACGAAGGTGGATTCTAAGTTAATCTAATTAATAAAATTAGGAAACTAACACATATATTTAAATGAATGCGCCATTAAATGTTTTCTCATAAACAAATCCAAAGCTCTTTTGACATAAACATAGCAAACGATTTAGCTATCTAAAGAAACCGGAAATTGGTTCATAAACCGAACCAGTTATTAGATTAGTTAGGTGATCTAATCTAGTATATCTATCTATACTATTAAATGAGAAGGAGTCTTAAAAATCTAATTAAACAAGGTTGTTAGACCATTTCATTAGACTTAACTATTTTTTTGTTCTTACCTTATATTTCTCTAACTATATAAATACTTTATATATTTAAATGAACTCATTTATTATTCACCCATAATCTATTATATAATTACTTTAACAATAACTCCTCATGAATATATGACAGATTATTCAAACATGTTTATACATGACGTGATTATTACCACATATAGTTCTATTAATAGTATAAAAATTTCAATGGTTAAGTTATTTTTAATATTGGTTGTAACGGAGAATCCTCTAATGTATAACAATTTTTTTTCATTTTTATGTGAATTGGAAACTAAAAATCTTAATGTCAACAATTCAACTATGAAACATTAATTTAATTAATTACATGAAATCAATTATTAAGATTTGATCTTACATTCTTATATATGAACTAAATGATTAATCTTATCATAAAAAATATCAAATGGTTCTAAACAGGTTGGAGATTTAAATGGAATTAGTAAAAAAGATATTGGTTTAAATATAACATATTTATTTACTTTACAAATTCTAACAATGTATATGATACGTTTTATTGAATTTTCACAAATGTAAAATATCTTACGCTTTAAATCGGGTAGTTTAGGTTGTTTGGAAAAAAATATAGGATAAATAGTTAACTATTAATTATTTGAATAAAAATATTCGAGTCATTAAATTTTTTTTTGCTTAATTTAGTTTATAAATAGTATTTTTAGGATATTTGGTTATTTAGAAGTTAAATATAATTAATATTTGTAGGAATATAATTTCTATTTTAAAAATTTAAGTACTCATTTGGTTCTCAGTTCGATTTATATTTTTCGATTCCAAAAATATAGGATATGTTCGGTTACTTATAAATTCAGATTAATTTTGTTTTGTTTTTTCAGTTTGATACGGTTCAGTGCACCCAGTAAATGTACACAAACCTATATATTATCTTTTATATAAATTATATAAAAAGAATTTATTTAATTTTAAAAATAAACCCGCGTCTTCTAAGCGCGGATCAAAATCTAGTATACTATTAAAAGAGAATTATTCCAAAAAATCTTCTTAAAAAGATTGTTGCACCTATTAGTAACTAATTATTTTCTTTGGTCTTACATTATATTTCTCTAACTATATCATAATAAATGTTTCTATTTGTCTTTTAATCTTAATGGATCCGAAATCTAATATCAAAGCAAATTAATTGAAATTGGGTAGTTATGATTTGTGCTCGGTTTGGTATAATTAATTTACTTCCAAAATTCATAAATGTAACTTTAAAATAATAATTAAAACCTATAAATTAAAATGTATAACATAAATACAATGAATTTACCTAATATGACAAATCAAATAGTTTATTTAGTTTTATGTACTAATGTAAAATATATGAGAAGTCAAATAATTTTTTGAAAAAATATTATCATATTTTTCTGGGTTTTGACCGGGTTAACCGGTGTCGGTTCACGGGTTAATGACGATTTTTTTTTGGTTTTATCAGATTTTTAATTAATAAATTTCATTAAATCTGAATTTTGCGAAAACATATCACTCGGTAAAACCTCTAATAGAATGCTAAATGAAAAACATAAGCACGTCTGGATTATATACAGCCATTGGGTTTACTGGCTTGACTGTGGGTCCAGATCGGATATAAAAATACTATTTATATTTTGAATAAAAATATTTAGATAATTTATTTTTTGGGTAATACGGTTTATAGTGGTATTCTAGGATATTTGGTTATTTAAAAATTAAATATAATTAATATTTATAGGTAAATAATTTGTATTTTAAAATTTTTGATACCCTTTCAGTTTCCTGTTCGGTTTTAATTTTTTGGTTCCAAAGAATAGGATAAGCTCGGTCATTTATGAATTTTGATTCAATTTTGTTTTTATTTTTCTCAGTTTGGTACGGTTTTGTTGCCCGTTTGCGGATAATTGTTCCTAGACTTATACACTATATCTTATATAAAAATTCATTTAAAAAAATTCTTTACGTCCGAAAATAAATTCGCGCTGTCAAAATCTAGTTGATAACATTACAAAACTTAACACTTTTGTTTTAGGATGTAACTGGTAACCATAATAAGAACACTACGAATGGTTAAAAAAAAAAGAGTAATAACAAAATTTTAGGAATGATGAAGAATGATGATTCTTTATCAAATTTTAACGAGGAATAGTTTTGTTCTATAATTCTCTACAAACAAAACAAAGAGGAGGAATAAAAAGAAAAAAATATTTATCATGAATGGTAAATGTTTGGGAACCTAGTGTTACTCTTTGTTCCTTTGCTCACCATTCAAAACTTTAATGTAATTAAGAAGCATCCAAGAATACATTAATACGACCAGAGTTAGAAGACAAGAAAAATGAATGCACAATTTAATGTTTTCTTAGAAACAAATCGAAACTCTTTGACCAAATATATAGCATATCTAAAGAAAACCGGAAATTGGTTCATAAACCGAACCGGTTATTAGATAGTCAAGGTGATCTAGTCAATAACATTAAGAAACTTAATACTTTTGTCTTAATGCAATTAGTAAGAAGCATTCAAGATTACATTCCCATTAAATCCAAGCAGAGTCAAAGACCAAAAAGGAAACAAATCCGCCATTTGAATGTTTTCTCAGAAACAAATCCAAAGCTATTTGACCATATATTTAATCATCTAAAGTAAACCGGAAATTGGTTGATTAAACCGAACCGGTTATTAGATAGCTATATAACTAACAACAGTCTCTTCTCTCATCTCTCTCGCTCTCTTTCGAACTAACTAACGATCATCAAATCAAATCAAAGTCTCTTCCTTTCACTTTGATTCCTCTCTCCGCCATGGAGCTACCTGAACTTCCAGGCAATGAGTTTGGGGACATGTTGGGTCCCCACACACACTACCTTGATTCCTCCTCCTCCTCCTCCGAAGCCGATTTCGGATTCGCCTTCAACGACAGCAACTTCTCCGATCGGTTGCTCCGGATCGAGATCATGGGCCGCGGCTCTAACCCCGACGCTGAAGGGTATGGGAGCATCGCCGATTGGGCTCGTCGCCGCAAGAGGAGAAGAGAGGATACTATCAAGAAGGAATCTGGTAATCTTATAAAGGAAAGGCATTTGCTTTTAGGGCTTAATCAAATTGTTTTTGATTTCGTGTTTTTTTTTCTTTTCAATTTTCAGTTACCATTTCAGACATTCTCGCGGGTGCTGAGGAGCGGGTTTTGACTAATGAGCAGCCTGATATGGATGAAGGCGAGGCTATGATTGAAGAGGCTTTTTCAGGTAGTGTTACTTATAAAGCTACGTCCTTTTTTTTTTTTAATTGTATTGTGTTTGATTGATACACAAGGAATTGGTTTTTGAATTTTAGGTGATGATGAGGACGATGTGACTAGTGCCCCAAACTGGGGGCTTGAGTGGTTGGACTGTTTTAGTGTTAAAAGGGTTAGGGAGCTTCATATTAGTTCTCCTATCTTAGCTGCCAAAAGCCCTTTCTTTTACAAGGTCAATCCTTCTTTTTTATGTTTGTGTTTTTGCCCTTTGTGTGTGTGTCTCACTTTTGTTTTTTTTTTTGAAAATGTTATAGCTTTTCTCCAATGGAATGATGGAATCTGGACAAAGGCATGTCACTCTTCTAATCAATGCATCAGGTATTCATTCATGTGATCATTATTTGATTGTGATGTTAGTTTGTCCTTAACAGGACAAGGCACAGATGGATTACATTTGTTGATTTATCGTGTGTATTGGCTTGGTATTCATTTGTTGATTAGTTTGTCTTTAGATCTTATATCTTTAACAGGACTAGGCTCAAATGGATTTACATTTGTTGATTTGTTTGTGTGTTAGTTCGACTTAATAGATGGATTTGATTTTTATATACATACCTTACTTTGTGTATATGACAGAGGAAGAAACTGCTTTGATGGATGTTAGTTTGTCTTTAGATCTTATATATTTAACAGGACTAGGCTCAAATGGATTTACATATTTTGTTGATTTGTTTTGTGTTATTTTCGACATTAATAGATGGCGTTTGATTTATATTTTACATACCTTACTTTGTGTGTGTTTGCAGAGGAAGATGCGTTGATGGAGCTTTTAAACTTTATGTATACCAACACGGTGTCTGTCACCACAGCACCTGCATTGTTAGATCTGCTCATGGCTGCTGATAAGTTCGAGGTCGCCTCTTGCATGAGTTACTGCAGCAGACTTCTCCGCGACATGCCTATGACTACCGAGTCTGCGCTGCTTTACCTCGACCTTCCCCCCACTGTTCTAGTGGCTACACCCGTTCAGCCTTTAACCGATTCTGCAAAGAAGTTCCTTGCTGCCCGTTACAAGGACTTTACCAAGTAACAACTTTTGTGACAAATGTAATAGTTTTGTATGCATTTATTCAACGATATAACTGTCTTTTTTTTTTCAGGTTTCAAGAGGAGTTTATGTCTCTCCCCTTGGCGGGAATTGAGGCGGTTTTGTCAAGCGACGATCTCCAAGTTGCATCAGAGGATGCAGTTTACGATCTTATCTTGAAATGGGCAAGAGCGCAGTACCCTTCGTTGGAGGAGCGGAGAGAGATTCTCGGGTCACGCCTCGCACGCTCCATCCGCTTCCCGTTCATGACGTGCCGTAAGCTGAAGAAGGTGCTGACATGCAGTGACTTCGAGCACGAACTAGCGTCAAAGCTTGTTCTGGAAGCGCTCTTCTTCAAGGCGGAAACCCCACACAAGCAGCGTAGCCTAGCCGCGGAAGAGTCAGCCTCAGTGCACCGCCACCTCATAGAGAGGGCTTACAAATACAGACCGGTCAAAGTACTTGAGTTCGAGCTTCCTATGCCGCAGTGCGTGGTCTACCTAGACCTGAAGAGAGAAGAATGCATTGGATTGTTCCCTTCAGGGAGAGTCTATTCTCAGGCCTTTCACATAGGCGGTCAAGGGTTCTTCCTCTCAGCGCATTGCAACTTGGACCAGCAGAGCTCGTTTTACTGTTTCGGGCTGTTCCTAGGGATGCAGGAGAAAGGGTCGGTGAGCTTTGGAGTGGACTATGAGTTCTCGGCGAGGTCAAACCCATCGGAGGAGTTCATAAGCAAGTACAAAGGGAACTATACGTTCACTGGAGGGAAAGCAGTTGGGTACAGGAACTTGTTTGGGATTCCATGGACGTCTTTTGTTGAGGAGGATAATCTTTACTTCATCAATGGCATCCTCCATCTCAAGGCTGAGCTTACCATCAGAAGGTCTACAGATCCTTAGTGACCTTTTCTCTTTGTTCCTTCATGGCAGACTTATCTTTGCTACATCTCTTCTCTCTAACCAAACTTTTATTTTAGACTTTGAAGTTTATATAACTTTATAAAACTTTTCTAAATCAGCGACATTTAAGAATGATGTAAATGCGTTTGGGTTTGGTATATTTCTGTTTATGCTTTTTACTTTTCTTGATCAGCAACTTTGATGTTTGATATTGCACATTATTTTTCTATCTTGCATGTTCGTTCATAATGGTCGCTTGATTGTATTATGAACGAACTTGTGAAGATAAAAAATATAATGTGCAATATACAACAGCTTTCTATAAAGTAGTGGACGAAAAAAGTTTGCTATATAAAGGAAGACCTAACCCCTAACGGAGCCGTGGGAGGGGAAGCCAGGCGTTGTTGGCTCATCATAGTCCAGTCCTCCTATAAAACACACTTTTTTGAACTAAACAAAACACATACATTAGACATTTAACGGAACTAGGTCATATCATATTTTTGAATAAAGAGCAATTTAACTATCTACTTGGATTGAAACAGACCTCACACTCCATTTGAGCCAAGCCTTTTGGTCGAGTTGGTCTTTTAAAATTCCCCCACTATTAAAATTTCAAATGATTTCGAATAGAAACTGACCGTTGTTTGGATACCGTACACGTGGTACGGTGTCATCTAGTGTACTCAATCATTTTTATTTAATAGACTACAGTCATGAGACAGAGAGAGAGAATACATGGAATCTTGATGTTACATTTTTTTACAATTTTACGACAAATATATAACTATAAAAATGATTTGTGTTTTGCAATTTCGTTAAAAAATAGCTTATTAGAAAACAATATTATAGAAATAAATCAACAGTACAGATTAGAGAAAGATCAATAGTTTTTTTTTTTTTAACTATCCTCGTGCGTGCACCAAGGATCTAGTCCACTGATTAAGGTATTATTATCATTCTTCTCCTCTCAACCTCAAAATTATAATCTGTATCTTATTTAATCAAAGACAGGCTGGACATTATAAAAAGTTCAAAACACATAAATGACATTTAAAAAAATATATATAATAATTTAATACTATAATAGGTTTATTAAAAAAAAAAGTCTTTATTTCCTTATAATAACATGAAGAAAGTTCAGTTGTGTTTCCGCCGTGTCTATCTGAAGGAATGCACGTAACCAGTAACCTCCTCCTAAAAACTCCTATAAATCCATCAGAGATCTCTGTTCTCTTGTCTTCCTTACTTACTAATCTCTCAAGTTTATAAACTGTTTACTCTGTTCTTGGCGTTTTATTCTTCTGTTGGATTTCACCAGATCTCCAAACTTGTGTTTTCTTTTGTTTCTTCGTTTTATTAACCATATAAAGCTAAACCTGATTTTATATTATTTTATATTATATTGGTACCATATATATAATAAATATAAAAGAGAGTGGTGGTGATAAAATCTAGTAATAATCAAAATAAGAATCCAAGATTAAGTGTTTTTTGCTCATTGTATCGCCAGGTGTTGTTCTTATCGTTGCTGTCTTAATTCATTTGAGAGAAGAGTACTTAAGCAACAAAAAGAGTATTTAAGATTTGCAGATCTAATAATAATTAAGAGGTCGTGGTCATGAGACTTTTGTGAGATAAAAAGCTCTTTTGTCGTTTTTTGCTCCTTTCTTTGGGTTGTGAAGACAAGAGACAGAGAACTTGTCGGGAAGTTCTTGAGATTTTCAAAATTTAGAAGTTGGAAACTTTCTGTGCAAGAGGGAAGAAAGAAGAATGGGTCATTACGCAGCAGTGTGGGATCATAAAGCAGCTACTGAGATGACCAAAGACTGGAACGGCATTGACCAAGTCTTTCTCCGTAACCCTCATGGCGCTTCTGCCAAGGTTTCAACTTTCTTCAGCCTCGTCTTCATGTCTCTCTTAAAGTCGAGTTTTTTAAAAATCAATGTGTTTGTGGGTTTTGGTTTTGGCAGATTAGTTTACATGGAGGACACGTGGTTTCATGGAGGAATGACCAAGGCGAAGAGCTCCTTTTCACTAGCAACAAGGTATGTATGTATGTGGTAACCCCTTGAAACGTATTATCGAAGAAGAAGGCATAAAGAGATGTGATTTTTAACAAATGTAATATATTGTTTAGGCTATATTCAAACACCCAAAATCAATGCGTGGTGGGATTCAGATTTGTTATCCTCAGGTAACTTTTTTATAGTTAGTGCTCTCATTGTTGTATCATTTTTTTTGTTTTGAACATTGTAATTGAATTGTTTTTGTGTGTGTGTTTGAAGTTTGGGGATTGTGGATTACTGGACCAACATGGGTTTGCAAGGAACAAAATTTGGGTTATCGATGAGAACCCACCTCCTCTTAACTCCAAAGAGTCCTTAGGCAAATCATTTGTTGATCTTCTTCTCAAACCATCAGAAGAGGACTTAAAGCAATGGCCTCACAGGTTAAAACCATCATCATTTGCTTTTTAATGTTCTTTCTCTTTTTAGATTCTCAAATCTATATGTGTGTGTTTCCCTTTGCAGTTTTGAGTTCCGTCTTAGGGTCTCACTTGCCATAGATGGAGACTTAACATTGACTTCTCGCGTTAGAAACGTCAACGGCAAGCCCTTTAGCTTCTTATTCGCTTATCATACTTACCTCTCTGTCTCTGACATAAGGTATTTTTTTCCACTTATCAGTAAAACATTCTGTGTGTTTGGTGAAATACAAAAGTGTTCACTTGTGTTTGGTTTAACAGTGAAGTGAGGGTTGAAGGGTTAGAGACATTGGACTACTTGGACAACCTTAGGAAAAGAGAGCTTTTGACAGAACAAGGCGATTCAATAACCTTTGAATCTGAGGTAAAGATCATGCAAAACATGTATAGTAAAGAACAAAGCTATCTTTTGGTTTAAGTCATATCAGAATGTTTCTTTTGGTTTCAGATGGACCGGACTTACATTAGATCACCCAAAGTGGTAGCAGTTCTTGACCATGAACGGAAAAGAACATATGTTATAGGAAAGGAAGGTCTTCCAGATACAGGTAAAGATATTCAGACAACACTTAAAATTTGTTGATGACTAGTTTCTTACATGAGTTATGATGGTGATGATGATGCAGTGGTGTGGAATCCATGGGAGAAGAAATCTAAAACCATGGCTAATTTTGGGGATGATGAGTACAAAAGCATGCTTTGTGTGGATGGTGCAGCAGTTGAGAGACCAATCACTTTGAAGCCAGGAGAAGAATGGACCGGAAGGCTTATGTTAACCGCTGTTAAGTCCAGTTTCTGCTTTGATCAACTTGAACTACAGAGCAAAGGATTCTGATTCTTACTTACCTCTTTTAGAATCCCAATCCTTAAAAAGAATATTATGCTTATTCCATTGCAGTTTTTTTTGGTACTGCTACACTGGAAGAGAGCAGAGACATCATTTTGTGTTCAGTTTTTCTTTGCATGTTAAGCTGTTTGTACTTTTATTATTCTCACAGTAGAGAAATTTATTATTAGAAACTAAAATGTCCCACATCAGTAGTTGCAAGGGATTCTAATCAATATATAAGATAGATGGGTCACTCTTCTTATCACCAATTGGTTTTAGGTTAGAAGTCCATCGAGCTTAATATGGTATCAGAACCATGTTCACGAACTCCAACCCGATTCATCGATGATCTCGAGGGGGCGTATTAGACACAAAGTGGCATAAGCAATATATAAGATATATGGGCTTCATCTTATCATCAATTGGTTAATATTTACCAGCCGGGGATTTTTCATACCGGTACTCTTTGTGATGTAGTGACAAAACAGAGAGCATTATGTATTTTTCAAATAACCATGTTTAACTTTTATATTTATCATCATCTTAGTTCATTTAATTTTATATTTCATAATACTTTTTATATAAAAATGTCAGATTCGATAAATTTAAAAACTTGTAACCTACCTATAATTAATAAGCAAGATAATATATTATTTTAGATTTCACTAATTGATCTTTAGAACATAACAAAAATAGATGCATTGAGAAATTTGATTTTTCACTTATAACTTCTTATTTAATTTGTATTTTTGCAATTCTCATTTATTATATTATAACTTTAATAACCTTTGCAATAATTTTTAATAGGGAAAATTGTCAAAACGGAACAAAAAAATAACATAGTTGTCCATATGGTATAAAAGCATCACTAAGTTGTCCCTATAGTATAATATTTTTCATAATCTCAAAACTAATTTTTCCTTAATCAAATTAAACATAAATTAAAACCATTTTTAAAAAGTTTAATAGAAAAAGATAAAAAAAAATAAGGTAATCCCATAATGTTTTAGAAAGGAAGAAAAATGTAAAAAAAAAAAAAATTTAAAAAAGAACACCTGATCCCGTAACCTAATTGCATTTGGTTTCTAAAATCCTCCAAAACTATTCTTTTAAAATCTTCTAAGGTAGAACTTGATTTCAATAACAATAGCATACCCCCCTTCATCATCAGCCAAAAAAACCCATCCCATTCCCAAACACCACGTATTGTATAGATATGCATTATAGAAAAAGAGTGTGAAAATCACAAGAAAAACTATTGAGAAATCATAGATTGATGAAGAAGAAAAGCCAAAATCGTTTTTCTTTTTTAATATTTTGACAAAGAAAATCAACCAGGACACATTTTAGGAAATTAGAATATTTTCTTAACTGAAACTTCCTTAATTTTCGGAAAAACTAGTTTTTTTATCCGTAGAAGGCACCTTTTACACTGTGTAGAACCATGACAAAAATTCTGAATACAATTTCTAAAAGTAGTGATCTTTACAATTAGTAGAAACTACATTCAAAAGAAAAGTAGTGGTCTTTACAATTAGTAGAATTTGCATTCCACATATTTAGAATTTTAATCATTTTTAGATTGTTTCTTCTAAAAAAAGTAGGTGGACTCGTTTATTTTGGAATTCGTTTTTTACTAACTCATTTTCCGTAGAAGACGAATTCTAGTTTTAGTGGAACGTAATTTTAAAATTTTATTTATCAAGTTTTTTAACAAAAAGAAAATGTGTTTGTGTACATAGGTGTTTTATTAATTGTTTATATTTTAATATTTTGAATATTTTTTTGGATTCATAAAAGGGCAAATCTCAAAAATAGCACCTTTTTAAGTTTATATCACAAAAATAGCACTCAAAAACTAAAATGACCAAAATAGCACATTTCTAAGTTTATCCTTTGAAAATTTTAATTTTTTTATTTTTCAAAATTTGAAATCTTATCCCCAAAACCTCATTTCTCAACTCTAAACCCTAAACCCTAAACCCTAAACCCTAAACCTTAAACTCTAAACCCTAAACCCTATACTCTAAACCCTAAACCCTAAACCCTAAACCCTAAACCCTAAACCCTAAACTCTAAACCCTAAACTTTAAATCCTAAACCCCACCCTTTAACTCTAAACCCTAAGTTTGTGACTTTTGATAAAACATTAAGTGCTATTTTTGTGACTTTTGACTTTGAGTGTTAGTTTGGGAACAAAAACTTGATTTAGTGCTATTTTTATCTTTTTCTCTTCGTAAAACTATTTATTTAATTAAATTTCAGAAATGGAAAGGTTAGAATGGAGAATAAATGGACAAATATGGTTTTATACCATAAGGATAATTATGTTGTTTTTTTGTTCCGTTTTGGCAATTTTCTCTTTTTAATATATGTTTCATTATTTATAAAAGTTTTTTGTATTTTTATTAACTTTGATAAGTTTTAAGGACTATAATCCAAATTAAATTTCTTTTTAAAGTCAGATTGAAGGTTTTATCAGTGGAGAAAACCATCCTCAAAACTAAGATTTGAGGTTTCACACAAACCTTAAAACACATGAGACCATTGTGTGTTCAATCTATAGTTTGACTGTTGCATTACTAACTTTTGAGTTTGGGAAAAATTAGCAGCAACATTTAACAAAGACATTGACAAAAAAAGCTTGGGACATATTAGTTTTGTTTTCTTTCTCTAGCTCTGAAGTTTATGCAGCTCGACGATACTCTAGCTGTTTGGTGTTTTCTTGAAGTACCTTCAAAAAGCAGAACCAAAGATTTTAGAAAACAAAGAATGCTCTTCAATGGTGGCACAAAAAAAGGATTCAGAAACTCCATTGCTTTTACCTCGCGTACTCTCTCAGCAATCGCCTTGCAGCCTTCAGAAGCCAATGCAAACACCGTTTCAAATGTTTCCATCGGTAACTTTGCATCCATCTACACATTTTCAACCAATAAATTAAAAACAATTTGATTGGGGATATAAGAGAGAAGGATGAACCTGTAGGAGTGTCACTTTGTCTAGTTTAGGTAGAATGCCTACGGTAACATCAGCTCCTCCGGCGCTATCTTCGACATAGTTAAGATCAAGAAGTGGAGTACTGTTCAAGTATCCAGCACTGCAGGAAACAGCAAGATCACGCATTGGTATTCCAGCGTCAGCAAGAGCTAGAGTCGCAGCATTGATACAAGCTGATCTTGTTCCTGATTAATGATTACACAAACATAGCATTAATGAAAGATCCCAGAGATTAAGATAAAGAGAGGGTTTGAAGAACAGTTACCTCCATCAGCTTGTAGAACTTGAAGGAAGATGTCAATCTGCATAAAAAGAAACAATCTAAAACTCAATATTCTGATTCTAAAATTTCACTGGAAAGTAAAAAAGAAGGGAAGACCTGAGAATGAGGCAATACTTCGGTTAATATGCAAGCTTCCATTGTCTGACGGATGACAAGAGATAACTCTGTTGATCGCCTGACCATACCATGATAACACACAACCAATTCAACTTTTTTGTAACTGCAAGAACAAAAGTTTGAGTCTTTTAGATATTGTAGTAAGTGTGTAACCAACCTGTCGTTTTTCTGTCTTCTACGATCACCAGTACTAAAATGAGCCATACTATACTCACACATCACCTACCAATTAGAGTGAAAAAGGCACAAGCATTTCAAATTTATAAAAGCATTAAGCCAAGAATAATACACACAAACATGTACACACCAATGCATGACCATTCTTTTGTTGGCTCTTGTTCTGAATCTGAATGAGCAAAGAGACACACAATCAAACACACAGAAAGGTACATAAGAAACTTAGAGAATGAGTGAAAAAGCACCTCTCTTGGGCCATAAACAGCTGCGATTACTTTGGTATTACCCATCTCGAAGACAGCAGAGCTAGACATGAAAAGTTTGGGTTTTTTTTTTGTTAATTCATGAAAGTGCCAAATTAAGAACTGAGATCAAGATATGTGTTTACCCGTCAGCCCTGGAAACCACTCCCACTTCAGCTACGATTTGCCTCATCTATTACAAAACCAGCATAAGAGATAGAGAGATTGATTCACAGCCGATGCAAAAGAAAGATACCTCATTGAATCGGCGACCATCTAATCTAAGACCTTCAGGGTTTACATACTCCATTGCTGTTAACTCTAAATGAGAGCAATGATGAGAGAGCAATGAGACACAGAGACTAAACCAAGTTCGATACTTCCAAAACAGAGAACCAACAAAATCTGAAAGACGCGGGGAGAGAGAGACGAGGCTTACCTTAAAATTTGCCGCGGAGATACGACGGAGGTTTATGGACGGCGGCGATTCGAGACACTCCCGACGAACGAGTGAAACCAAAGCGTAGGGCTTTAGTTTTTTTTTTTGTTCTGTCTGAGTTAGTTCAGATTATAAGGGTACAATGGTAAAATTACTACGAGAGTCAGGAGGTTGACTTAACGACCGTTTGGCTGTAGCCGTGTATGTGTATGTGTATGTGTATGTGTATGTGTATGTGCATAGTCGATTTTCTTTTGGTGTAAATGCATAGTTGGATTTTTTTTAAGACATTTGTTTTTGGCTACAAACAAGAATCAATTTGGTGAACATATGCTGATGAAGTTTTACTTAGAGCTGGATCCACCACGATCGTTTCTTCGTTCAAAGCCTTTTGCAACCGGTTTTACAATTTTTGTGGGACCCAAACCTTTAAAAACTCTTTTGGAACCTGCAATAATGGTGCTCTTAGCATTAGTTTTATGTTCTACGTTAACCAATCAACAATTGTTAGAAAAACATTTAGAAAAACATTTATTAAATACTAATGCTTTCCAAATATTCTCTGGTCAATGCTCTCATATCAAACTTTTAGAAGAGCATTTACATTTATAATTTATAAAATTAAAGAAAATATATAATTAATTCATTTATTTTATTTAATAATATCATAAAATTATTTTTATATCTAGGAAATAAAATTTTGATTTTTAAAAAATTAATTTACAATAAAAGTATTTTTTTAATAATTTAATTTCTAAAATTAATTTACAATAAAATTTTGATATAAATTAAATTATATTTTAAATTTAAAATACTATTTTTAAAAATACATATTTTTAATTATAAAATTTATTTAAAAATAATATTTTTCGATATAAGCATAATTTTAAAATTATTAAATAAAATAAATTAATTATATATCTTTTAATTTTATATGTTAATATATTTATATGTATATATATTAGAAATATATTTATTAAAATAAATATATTATATATTATATATTAATTTTTGTAATAATTTTAAATAGCATACTCATACTGCTCTACCAATCATCTTATTAAACAATTTAGCAAAAACATACAGCTCATGTAGCATACTACTTCTATATCATACTACTACTGCTAATGTTAATGCTCTACCAATCAAAGCTTTAATCTAATCTTATTGGATTAATGATATTTGTTGCAAATCAACATTTTCATTCTGGCAATTCTCTCAAATAGTCATTTTTAAGTTTTTGTCACTAAAATAACCCTAAAAAAAAATGATCAAAATATCCCCTTTTTATTTTGAATTTTTTTATTTTTTATTTTTATTTTTTATTTTTTAAAAATTGACACTCTATCCCCAAAATCTTCTCCTTAACTCTAAAACCTAAGTCTAGATTAGTTAACCATAGGGTAAAAATACAGTCTAGAAATACCCTTTAATAAAACTTATTTTTGTCATTTTCTTTATTAAAAACTATTTTTGTGATAAAACCTTAAAATTTGTTATCTTAGGAAATTTCTCTTTTCTTTCATTTTTGTTTCACACCAATGACTCAATGAGTACTATACCACTATACTACACCATAGAATCATAATGTGTGTTATTTGATTCGATAAGTTTAGTTCCTTTACATCGTTTTTTTTCTTATAGATTGTAACAGTTTTTATTTGTAAAAGTAGTGAGAAATGTTGCTCAAACGAGACTACATAAAATCTAAACCATAGAAGAAACAACCGAATCTGGACCAATATTCTTAGTCATGCGACAAATCTTAGTCAGATGAAAAATCAAAGTTCTGTCTGAAGATCGAGTTATTAATATATTCTGAACTTTGATGTAAACTGTTGAGGTTTTTATATAAAGATTCATTGCTGATTTAAATTGTGTGTACGTGTTGGGTATGCATGTGTAATGAAATGAAAGGTGGTGAGTCTAATGACGTATAAGAAAATGACGGGCTCGTGACGGACGAGATGATGGAATGATATTTATAAGTTTTTCCCTTCTAAATTAGACAATTCAAGACATACACTTTCTAACTAGTACCTACTACGAAAATGGTCTTGCTACGTGCTGTTATAAATATCATATTTTTATCGACTGTTTCTTACTCCTATTATATGATCTTACCAAGAGTGGCTAATAATGCGAAGCTATTAAAAAACCTAAAATCACAAGCAATGTAAGTAGTAGTCTAGTAGTAGTCTAGTAGGATTTTAGTTTCAGGAAATAAGTTATTGTAATTTTTAAAACTAAATTATGCGGTCTTCTTGTTTTTAATGATTTACACAGTTTACAAAATTTTGGGTTTCAGTTTTTGATATGTAAATGTTTTTGGAACAAAGTTATCAAGGTGAAAGACGGACAGTAAAATGCATTGTCTAAAATGAAAGAAATAAAAGAAGTTCAAACAGAGGTGAAAGAAGTGGCTAGGCAACCCTACGTGCACAAGCATGAGCAACAAAATACAGAATTGCCCTCACACCCATTTTGTTATGAACGAAAGATCCACCGCGCCATTTTCCATCTCCAGTGACCACCATCAGATGAGTCATCGGCCAAGTGGAATTCAGTTCGTGATTAGTAGGGCGATAAAGACCGTCGCTTTTTTTTTTTTTTTTAACCAAAAAATAAATCTATAAGAATTTTTTTTGGAACAAAGATACCAAACCTAAGCCTTTTAGTAACACATTTTGAGCTGGTCCATGTGTGGGCTTGTTTTTGATTTGGATTTTGCTGTGGAATGATGGGAATCATTGAGCATTGATTTGTCTCTTATAAGAAATTGATGAAGTCACCAAAAGAATATACGGGAAGCAATTTTGTCAATGATTCTATCTATGTCTCAAGCTCTAACCCTCATAGATAAGTTTCAAGCAATTATAATCAAGACATGAGCTGGAAAACATTTCAAGGACTACGTAACCATTTCAAGTATTGTTAAAAACATTAAAAACATTATACATAGATAGGTTGATAAGAAAACATCCGGATTGCATGTTTTTTTTTTTTTTTTTCCTTTTGCAACTTTATATATTTATAATTTACTTATTTTCTACATTTATTCATTTTCAATTGTGAAATTTTTATTTTAATGCAAAAATAAATATATTTCATTTTATTTTAGAAAAAATAAAAGTCATTTGAAAACTCACCCAACCTCAAAAGGTTATGGAATAAGTGGAATGCTAATTCTATTCTATTTAATTTCTATAAATAATTATTCTTATAGTTTTATCTATTTCATTTTAGTAGTCATCTGTTAAACCAAAATGATCATATGTATAAAAACAATTTTGTTTTTAATTTATAAATTTCACTCTCGCCGAGCTATTAAAAATCTGAAATCACAAGCAATGTAAGTAGTAATCTAGCAGGTAGGGCTGGGCATTTTATCCGTTAGATTTGATTCGATTCGTTATTCGTTTCGATTCGATCCGAAAATTCCGAATATCCGTAAACTTTCGAAGCAAAACAAATACTAAAAATCAATATCCGTTAAAATCGAAGCAAATCACAAATATTAAAATTTTGGGAAGCGGATATCCGATCCGTCAATATATAAATACATATATATCTTGATTATATTTAAAGTTTTTAATGTATAAAATTATATAATTATTATTCTAACATATGATTTGATAAATTCTATTCACATAATTACTTATATAAAAGTATTACATAAAAGGAAGAGAACACATTTATGACAATTATAATTTTTTTCTTAAGTTTTCTTGTTATTATAATTGTTAATTAAGTTCAAAAAATTTACAAAATATGTAGATTCACTACTTCTTTTAATTTTTATCATATATATCATGCAAAAAATTATTTTACAAAATAAATTTGTATCAAAATTTTAATATTATTTGTATTAATGAAAACATATGAGATATCCGTAAGTATTCGTAAATATCCGCAAATATCTATTTATTTTCCAGATATCCGTATTTCCGAATATCCGTATTTTTCCGAAGTAAGGCTAATCGAAAAATTAGATATCCGTGACATATGAACCATATCACAAATACTTTCAAAAATCCGGATATTTGATCCGTGCCCACAACTACCAGCAGGATGTTAGTTTCAGGAAATAAGTTATTGTAAATTTTAAAATTAAATTATGCGGTTTTCGTGTTTTTAATGATTTTTTCCCGACCAATTCTAGTCAAAGCACAATAAAAAAAATTAAGGAAATCTAATCTATGTTTCTGTGAGATACATTAAAATATCAGAGGGAGCTAGTAGTGACTTGGCCTCCAAGCAAAATATCACACATTTCCAGAATAAACAAATTACGTTTCCAATTAACACGAGATTATATTACTCTTTTAATACACATCAATAGATTCACTACCAAACAAATCTATGGTAAGTGACAATCCTCGTGACTAATCTCACATGAAAGGGGTCCCACTTCATAGCGCGTGAGTTGTTTGTACACCACACTGCGAGTGGGAGAATGAAAAAGCTTGGAGACCAAGCTATTAGAATAGGACAGAGGCTCTGCTTTCGGTACGGTAACAAACACGTGTGAGAAATCTAACGTCTCAATCTAAGATGCGGAAAGCCGTTTAGGATCCCCATCGGTTCTCCTCATATTAAATCCCAGTATTATGCATAAAATTAGTGCTATTAACCGGTTTAAACGCGCATTAGTTTCTCCCCTACTGTTGACAAAAAATTTAATGTAAATTTTACGTTTAATAAAATGAGAGTAATATTTAAAGAAGAGGATGTTCCTAAGAAACGGCGATTCTTCTTTAACACCTTGACTCTTCTCTTTCTCCCTCTCCCTCTCTCTCCAACCAAACCAAAGCAGAGTAGATGGAGAGACGAACGAGAAGAGTAAAGTTCACAGAGCATCACAAGGTGACACCTGTCCCGGCTAAACCATCCAACGACTCTCCGAGAGTGGTCCGAATCGCTTATACAGATCCTTTCGCAACCGACTCATCAAGCGACGACGATGATGATAACAACAGCAACGTAACGGTTGCCCCGAGAGTGAAACGTTACGTGGAGGAGATTAGATTCGGCGAAACCAAATCATCCTCTTCGAGGAAAGCTAGAAAAGGCGGAAATGATGACGTGTCAGCGAATCCCGTAAAGTACAGAGGCGTGAGGCGGAGGCCGTGGGGGAAATTCGCGGCGGAGATCCGAGATCCGTCGAGCCGTTCTCGGGTGTGGCTAGGGACTTTCGTGACGGCAGAGGAAGCTGCTATGGTTTACGATCGGGCCGCGATTAAATTCAGAGGCCATAACGCACAGACGAATTTTCTGACTCCTCCTCCTCCTCCGTCTCCTTCGCCGGTGATCGATCTAGAAACGGTTTCGGGATGCGATTCCGGGAGCCAGAGCCTCCGTTCTCCGACGTCTGTTCTCCGATTCAACTTCAACGAGAAAACAGAGGTTGAGATCGAACCAATCGAGCTATCCTCGGAGGTGGAGCCGGCGAGCTTGTTCCCGGATCCGTATTCGTTGCCGGATCTGTGCCTCGCCGGGGAGTACTTTTGGGATTCGGAAACTCCTCCGGAGCCTTTGTTTCTGGATGATGAAATCGAAATCGAGAAACCGTTACTAAACCCGGTTATACCGAAAGAAGAGAACGAACCGGAAGATTTCTCGTTCGATTTGAGCGAAGATTTCGATGCGTCTCCATGGGATGTAGACAATTTCTTCGAGAATGATTAATACACAAATTGGTCTTTGCCAGTCAGTGACGTGGACGGTTCTGGTCGGCTGGATTTTGTGGGTATATATGACTAAGTAGGAGGAGTATTATTAGTTAAGATTAAGATAAAAATGTCAAAAGTGTTTATAAAGGTTTATTAGCTAATTTTAGTTATTTGATTTTTTTTCTTTTGAGATTGTACCAACGTGAAGAGGCAGTATATCCCAAAGTGTTTATAATGTCCATATTAATATTGTTTTAAATGTTGCTATGATATTTTTTTACAATTTGAAGTTAATGCTCTATATAGGACAAAAATTAAAATTAAAAGCAAAATCAAAAATCAAATAAAAATCAAAATAATTGCAGGAAGGCTGATCCGGTTAGGGACTTCCAGTTCTATTCTCATTAGATGTTCGGTTTTTAATGTTTTGATCTAAAGATTTAGAACAGAGAACCAGCTAATATATAAAAAAAGGATTTTTAGGTTTGTAGATTCAGAATTAAACACTCACTTTTTTTTTTTCTACTGGATATTTTTATTAATGGGTCAAAGCCCAACAAGAACTGAACCCAACACAAAACAGAAACTAAAGTCTAAAACAACATACTGCATTTACAAAACTCTATGAACCTTCAGCCCACTAGAAAAAAACCATAGGAGAAGTAAGACGACACTTGCCACCAAGTGTACGTTCGACACACGAATCTGAAACACACATCAATACAAAGAGCCTCCACTTCCTCCGGAAGGAGTCACGTCGGAGCTCTGCCGAAGCGGAGAAAGATCGGTGAACGACCAACAAAACAGTCTTCACGGACAGCCATAACGCAACCGGATCACCGCTTCAGGAAAGCCACCGTCTTCGATCGATCTAAGAGAACTACGATCTTCCTAGTCGAAGGAGAGAAAGGATTCAGGGGATTAGAACGAAAGTCGATGGAACAAGGTGAAAGCAGAAACAACGATCAAACTAAACCGGGAAAACACCGGTGAAAAGCCGGCGGAGAAGATGTAATGAAATCATCTATTCCCGGAGACAAAAGCCGGTGAAGACATCGTTGAAAAAACCACCACTTCCCGGAGTCAAAAACCCGAACCGTCGGGAGCCATAAACCGGAAGAAACCAGTGATCGAGACAAAAAACTGCCGGTAAATTCTCTTCTTCTGAAATATATGAAAGAGATAAGAATAAGAGAGTTCCAGAGAAAAACCCTCTCTCTCTAAGAAAAGAGAAGCCGACTCTACATGAATGTGTATATTGTTAATTTTTCATTTCCGGAATTAAACACTCACAAGTCTGAAAGATTATATTAAATCCAAACGAGTAAAATAACTAGGAAAAAGTGGATGTAATCCCAGATGGTTGATCAAGATTGGGCCACAAGAGATTGAGAGGTGAAGCAAGTTGGCAAGTGGCCCACTAATCTAATCTTCCACGGGCCCCAATAAGATCTTTCAACCCTTTACAAAGTTGTTGCCGTTTATTCTACTCTTTGTTTCTTTAAGTCGGATAAAATAAAATGTAAAATCAGATGTCCCCTCTATTTATGTTTGAAATTGGGACAATGATCAAGGACTAGAAATATAACAATGTTGCAAAGTCGGTCTTCATCACACATCAAGATACATTAATAGTTTTATACCATTCAAGGTTTAGGTGCCAACACTCTCAATCGTTACTACTTATCCTACCAAACACCATTATAATGTAAGAAAACCTATGATGACCTGAAAAATCTCATTTAAAAGTGAAAACATCATAATGACTTTACTCTGGATTTTCATTTATTCTTACTTAGAACGCCATCCTAGGATCCACAACACCAGAAGCATTGCCTTCACCAGTTACAAGCTGTTCAGGATCCTGTGAGAAAGACACAAACATAGTATACAATTATCGTTTAGTCTTCCTCCATAGATTATAGATGTTAAAAGCTGACTATATACATACCTCCATCCCCCATTTGATGTAATCTGGAGATTCACAGGCCTTGTACTCATCTACCAAACTCTCAATGATGTCTCTTGCTTCATCAAACTCTGAGAGATCATTGTCCTGTCCATACCCATAATCAATAGTCAAAGCTTTGGTGCTGCAAGAAACACGAAACCAAAACAAAAGCAGGACATCTAAAGCTGTCAACTTACAAACATGGGAAACTTTCGGTAATTGTCAAGAAAAGCTTGCTTCTTCCTCAGTTTATCATATTGGCTCAAACATTTGCTGAAAAGGTGCCTTATACTTGTGTGGCTTGCTAACATAAGACCACTGACCTGAAATATCATCAGATACACCACTTAAGTAAAAGAGTCTTTAGTCTTACTTAAGATATATATATATATATATATGGAACAACGAATGATTACCCTATGGGCAGTTTGAACATATGGAGACTTCTTGGAAAGTGCAACCTGTCAAAGAAAAAAATTGTGATGCAAAGTCCATGGTCAAGTCAGAAGCAATAAGTCGAACCTGTATGCTTGCAGGTCCCCATTCAATGAAGTTAACGAGCTTCCTTTCTCGTATCCTCTGCAAACTCTCATGCACCTAATGAAACAAACACAGGTAGATAACATCATCACCAAGACAGAATCAACCGATTACAAGTCAGACAAGAAGAGTTGGTACCTGAGTGGGATCGACTTCTCCTTGAATAATATTCAAGATTGATATGTACTTCGCCTGACTAGCTTCCTTGTTCCTAGCATAAGACGACACCATCACATTCTTCGGCTGCAGGAGCCTCCTCATGACATCCAGCACGGTTGTCTTACGAATGACATTCGCCTGGCGCTCAACGGTCAGCGGAGTATAACCCGTCATGAGGAAGTGGCACCTCGGCGTCGGGATCAGAGACGCAAGCAAGCCAACCAAGTCGTTGTTCATGTATCCAGGATAACGCAGCGTCGTTGTGCTGGCGGACATCACGGTTGAGACTAGCGAATTCGTTTGAGCGAAGGTGGGGTTGGTGAGATGGAGGCGCTCCACGGCGATTCTAGTCAACGCGGTGTTGTCGAGGACGACGACGCAGTCAGCGTTTAAGGTGAGGCGTTTCAGTGTGAGGAGGGAATTGTAGGGCTGGACAACTACATCACTTGTTTCCATCTGGTTGGGGAAGACGCTATATGTCTGAACCAGCTTCTTGCTGTAGCGGTCGTTCAGAGTCTCCAGTAGGTAAGAGCCCATACCTTCATTCAGATCACAAGAAGCATTTAGAAAAGCCTGAGAACATTTAACTCAAAAACGCATATATGCCAAAAGTCACACAACAAGACTTATCATTTAGCAAATGCATTACAGACTAAACACCATAGAGGAATGAATGTATTTAATCCTATAAGAGTTGCGACAAATGCTTAATAAGTCATTCACAGTAGAAGCAGCAGCAAATAAACCTGAGAACTTAAACTCAGAAATGTCAAGAAGTCCCATAAAACTAAGCTTATGAGTTTACAAATTAGTCTATTGAGGAATGAATTTAATCTAAAAAACAAAATTAATTAAGCAAATGCATTGCAGACTAAACAGGATGGAGAAAGGTCCTTAATGCTAAACTAATGAAGGGCTTAATAAGTCATTAACTTCATGCTAGCATACAAAAAAAAAAGTCATTCTCCCTAAAAGAAGAAGTAAATAAAGCCTAAACTCAGAGTGTCAAGAACTCCCATAAAATTAAGCTTATAAGTTTGCAAACTAGACTGTAATGAGGAAGGAGTGATAGTGAAAACCTGAGCCAGTGCCACCAGCAATGGAATGGCAAAGAACAAAACCCTCAAGGCTGTCACTTCCATCAGCTTCTCGATCAATCATGTCCATTATTTCCTCTTCAACCCCTTTCCCCTAAACCAAATTTAGAAAGTCATGTAACAACCCCCACATCGATTTTTTTTTTGTTTTGTTTGACAAGGGTTCGTTATCAAACAAGTCAAGTAAACAAACCTGGTGATAACCACTGGCCCAGTTGTTTCCAGCACCACCACCGTGGTCAGCAACGAAGATGTTCTCATGGTTGTAGAGATTCCGGTAGTCCCCGTTCTGAATCCCATTGATAACTCTAGGCTCCAAATCAATCAGAAGCGCTCGTGGGATGTAGTGTTGGTCATCCGCTTGGTAAAAAAACACATCTTTTCTATCACCTCCCTAATAATATCATCAAATCAAATCCCAAATTAGCTCAATCAGAATCAATTGATACAATACACAGCAAGCGAGAGGAAGGAAGGAAGGAAGGACCTGAGTAGCGAAGTCTTCGAGGATACCGTCTTTACTGATGCCGTGCTCGAGGCAAAGCTGTTTCCAGAACTCCATCCCGATCTGGTTCCCGCATTGTCCCACTTGCAGCGTTATTATTTCTCTCGGCATCTTCTTCTTCTTCTTCTTCTCTCAGAAAAAAACTAGGGTTTTCGCTAGATCGATGATTATTGAGAAAATGAAATGAAACGATGGCGCGGATGCCTTTTTAAAACAATTAAGTAAAAATCCCAGAGATAACTTAATTAATTAAAAAGAAAACAAATTTTGTGCGGGCAGAGAGACTGAGACTCTGGTGGTTCGGTAACAAGGTTTCTCGGCATAGCCACAGCTGCTAACCTGCGCTGATTGTTTTGTTCCCAAGTCTTATTGGGCCTACTCTCCCCCACTTTGTCTATTTCCTCGGCCCATTATGCCTCTACAAAAAAAATATCTATCTCATTACTTCTTTCTGCACAGGTAGGCTATGGCCTAGGTGTACACTGAGTTTCAATTTTGAATATCTATTTGCTCCTGAGTCTTTTGATTATTAGTTATTATTATTGGTGCAATACATAAAATCAGAAATCTTAAATCTAAGATTAAAAAATATAATAAATCACGTGAACTCTCTTGTATCCTCCTTTCCTTTCTTCCTTCTTCTTTCAATCTGATATCCTGAACTCAACTCCTAGTATGTCCTTAACCTTCTCGTACGTCACAAACGCTATCGCTATCGATGGCACTACCTGAAAACAAACACACAATGAACATATATGATTCACCCTCTCCTTGAAAAACAGAGAGGAGGATTTTGAGAGACAAACCTTGACGGAGTTAGGGACCAAACCCTTGTACAATGCACCAACGCCTTCATGTCTAACCGTTTTCTTAAACGCGTCAACCATTCCAGAATACTCTATTGGAGCTTTGCCTCTACCATCACCTGTGATAACCGATGAAGCGTCTTTCCACCCAACCATCTGCATTCTTCTACGAACTACGTCAAGTGGGTATGCAACGGTTTGGCCCATTGTTCCAGCGATGGCTCCACATGCGAGTCTTGTTGTCACCGTAAGCTCTGAGTTGTTGTTGTCGATTATCCCAAAAGGTTTTGATTTGACCAGCCAGTCTTTTAGAGACTCGTAGACTGCAAAGTTAAGGCCTACGTAGGGAACCTGAGATTAAAAAGTATTAGTTAGTTTTTGATGCATCGTGTAATGTATTTATTATACATGTTGCGGTTTGAAGGAGATGGGACTGACAACTCCGATTACAGAGGGAAGCCATCCTCTGTACAAGGCTCTTGGTCCTTCCTGACGCAGGACTGTGGATAGTGCATGGACCATTCCTCTGTATTGATAAGGAGATTTGTCTGTCTGAACAGATAAGACATGTTTGTTTTTCAGAGAGATAATGTAAGTAGTTGAACAAGAGACCAAACAAATGATCTGACAAGAAGCCGCGGAAGGTAAAATCTCTGTCAAATTCTTACTCGTGAGATACAGAGATGCTTTACCTGGACGGTGAGCCTACCCCGCACCATGTCCATAGGATAAGTGGCTGACATGGCAATGATTCCGGCACAAGCTCCAGCTCCAAGCCGTAGAAGAGGTGTGAGCTGAGCATCATCTGCTCAAAAGAAGCGCCACAGAAGTAACAGTTAACAGTATCCACCGAACATGGATTTAAAGCAACGAAACGATCTCCATAACAAATGTAGCAACTATAGCATATCACCAGCTCAAAATTAGCAACACCTCTTATTGGTTTGTATATATTACTAATTGTCTGGTCTAGTAATCATCATAAGATTAGACTTACCGTTCCCTGTTTGCTGCCGGTAGAGGTAGAGTATCCCCCTGTCATTAAAACGAGGTCATAAGAGTGTGCATCAAATCAAAGCAGAGACAGAGAATAAAACAACAGCTTGAAAGATTCACATTTTACAAATAAGTCTGTCTTGTTTTAGAAAAGCCTTCCACTATAGAAATCGGATATTCATAACATTAAAAGAATACACACACACACACAAAGTAAAGGTCAGAGAAAAGTGATGATCATACTTGGAAGCCTGCTCGTAGCTGAAGAACTTGACGGCAGAGTTAGGAACAATACGAGCACAGTTAGCACCATTCCCTTTAAACAATCCACGGAAGCCTTCGGTCCTCCATATATACTTCAATCCTTGAACTGTCCCATTGTACTTTATACTGTGTGGATTTTGAACCTAGAAGACAACACAAAGCCAGCCAATTAAAGCAAACATTCCATACTCCATTCCAAAGACCACAACAAGAACAACACCTGTAGTAAAATCTTCAGTCTCTCCAACGGAGCAACAGCAGTTCTCGACCTAGGATCCGACAATAACAATCCAAAAATTGAAACTTTTGGTAATAAAATGACCAAAAAAGAAAGAGAATTTTGGAAGAGGAACTCACACTCCGCCGGCAACGCCACCGGCGATCAAAGACTTGCAGATCCCGATTACGGCATTGCTCGGAGCCTTAACCCCTTCACTCCTCTTCGCATCCTCCGATGCCATAAAAAGGAACAAAGCTAAGTATCTTCTTCTCCTTCTCAAGCCTAAACCCTGAAACACGCCGGATTCAAAATAGTCTAATTGAATCTAAGATCCGGTTCCTTCCTCCCTCGATGTCTCCTTCTATTGAGTTTTAAGGTTGTTCTGTCTCTGACGGCTCTGCGCTAACTGAAAGTGAGGTTTCAACACTTCCTTTTTAACGCCGTGCAAACTGTATTTTATACTCGCGCTCTTTTTGGTGTTGACACGTGGAGAGCCGTCCACCAGAGCGGTTAAACCGGATAGGTCCTTGTTGTTGAATTTAATCTGAACCGTTGGATCTTGTGTCGATCGAGTGGTTTACGATGATTTAGTAAAGTCACTAGATTAAATCTCTTAGTAGGGACCATCAATCTAACCCAAAAATTAGTTGTGAATCTCGTCAGTTTAAGTTAACGGTGCGACTCCGTTACTTGGTTCTTATCTTATCCTTCTATCATATAATTATCATTTTACATTATTTATTAATGTAGATAAGGATGTTTGGAAATAAAACGCCTGGTCCGATCTCATAGTTGATGATAGACCTTGCCAAAATGTACTTTCTTTATGCTTATGAGTGGGTAAAAGTTTATTCCACTGAGTAACGTTAACTGACCCAACAAAATAAAGTGCTAACGAAATCGATAAGCTTGGAGCTCTCTTATGTAGGCCCATTAGGAACATGCTTATCTTATGGAACTCACTAAACTCGGAAAAAAAAGTTTGGCTCATAATCCGAATATAATAGAATGAACTGAACTAGTAACTGGACGCTTTCATATGTTCTAGAACTAGATTTAAACGGGGGCCCTTAACATTTTTTCACTATATCGTATAATTCAATAGGGGTCACTGTCATTGATTAACCTTAGTTACTTAGACAAAATGAAGAATTAGATGGGGGCACGTTCCCCCGTTCACTGTGTCTGCCACTGAGTTAAATGTAAAAACAGTTTCTCAGTCTGTTACATGGAAACGGAAGCGGATACGTGGAAGTGGAAGTGGGAGTGGAAGCGGAAGCGGAAGCGTATGGAAACGCATAAGCGTGATTTTTAAAAAAAATTAGGAAGCGGATACGTGTTGGAGGCGTACATATATATACATATACATATATATATATATATATATATAAAAGAATTTAAAAAAAATCTATAACTAAAAATTATATGATTTAAATTTAAAATAAAGCATTTCTTCATTTCATATTAAAACTGTGAAAATACACATAAATTAAATTTAAAATAAATTATTATATTAATTATTTTTAATACTTTATAATTAATTGACATAATATATTTGAATATATGATTTATCTTTAATAAAAACCTTAATGCATAAAGATAATTTTTAATATTTTTATATTTATATTCTCTCTATTCAATCAAACAAGTAATAAAAGGGGATATCGAGCTTTCTAAACCGTACACGTTAGCATAAAAAACCAGCCAATGAAAAACCTTTAGTTTGTCATTCAATCAGTACAAAAAAACTGAGCCATTTGTCTGGGCTCATATGGCCCATTTCAAACACATCTCTCCATTCTAATCTTCAACGAAAGCGAAGATCAACTCCGCCTCTTCCACTTCGTCGTCACCGTTTCGCATCCCTGAATTTATCATCAACTCTCGATCATTCAATTTTGCTTTTACTCCTTTTATCAGAAGAGACATTATCGTTCCAACTCCTTTTGTTTTTCACGTTATATAAACCCCTTCACCACCAAATCTCTGAAGACGAATCTCAATGATATCTCGGCGTCCGATAAATTGATGTTTTGAATTTTGAATCGTAGCCACTTTGTTCAGATTCTAAGTTTGACGTTAAGATCCGTACAGAACTTCATCAAATATGGTGAACGGACAGAATTGGCGACATGGAATCCCGACACCACCTGCTTCAGCGCCGTCTTGATAATCGTCTGAAAGACATCCGTCTTTCTCTGCAATGGTAATGTGTCTGAAAAACTTAACGGGTCTTTCTGATTATCAGGTATGTTCCCTTCTGTACTGGAAACAACACATGTAACAAATGCTCCGTCTCTCTGGATTGGTTTTGTTAGATAGATTGGAAGATATACTTTGATATGTTATTCCTAATTCAATTTTAGCGTCAGTAGTCTTGGATATATATTAGTAATTTTTTCTTATAAAGCATTGACTGGTGTGTGTGTGTGTATGTGGGACTATTTCACCATGAAAGATTATGCTGTTACACCAGATCCTAATGAGGAGGAAAATGATATCTTTTATTGCTTCACGTTATGATTTAGAGGTATTGCCTTTTTTTAGAACCACTTTTGTTATGAAAGTTTGACTTCTCTAGACGATTTCTTTGTGTTTTATTTAAGTTATAACTTAAAACGCAGTCATGCCATGTAAACGGTGTATTGAAGGTTTGCTCACAATTGCAGGGTAAGGTTTGGTGGTTTAACTCCTGAATCTGAAACTCTGTTGTTTTGTTTGTTTGTTTATCCATAAGCTTTATCTCTTTGGATGTTTAGTGTAATCAGTGGCTCAATAACTGCCTAAAGAAAAGGAACAACGCCACTTTCATACTTCTAATGGTTTTCGTGTTCCTCATGGTTTGTATTGGCTCTCTCAACTACGTAAACAAAAATCTATAGCTCATTCACGTAACAACATTGATTGCCTTTTGTTGCAACAGATAACTATAGAAGGTGGAACAGCCATTGCCATATTTTTCAGATATTTTGTGGCAAAGAAAGGGATGGAAATCTCAAGAGAAGGCTTCATGTAGTGTTCCATTGCTCCAATATCTGTATGCTCTTCACACTTGCTTATTTCTCATGAAATCTAATGCAATTTATCTTGCCTTATGAAGTTTGTAATGTTTTGGGTTCTTACAGGTTTTGTTAACGGCCTAAGTTTCAGCAGCCAAGGGGTAGCTTTTCCTCTTCCATTTGGTTCTCATCAGGAAGGTAACTCTTATACAGTGTCCTATCCATAAAGCTTGCAGAATTACTCTGCTTTATATTTTATTCTTTAACAAGTAGTGTTCAAATACTTCCAGAGGATGAGAACACATTAGCAACGGGGGGAAGGAAATCAGTTTCAAGAAAGCAAATAAGGCGATCACATACTCTCAGATATAGTATTCAGGTGTCAATAGAATTAGAAGAGACTATCCAAAAAGATAGAAGGAGATGAGCGTTCAACTTCTTCCATACTGATCAACAAGCAACCAGGTTTACATATAAGCATAAACCATCGAACCTGATCACTTTAATCTTTAAGCTGGTATCGAGAATGCTGACCTCTGTGGAGGAAGACAGGCTGTTCTATTTTAGTCTAGGAATCTATGGAACCAAACTCAGACAAGACTTTAAAGTCCTTAACTTATGGTATGCTGCCCGAGAAAATAGTGCTTTTGAATGTGTGGACGCATCGGAGATATTAGCTTCTGGTGGAGATATTAGCTTCTAAAATGGTCATTTGTGTCAGTTTCGTCTGGCGAAAGCCAAAAATGACTTTTACCATAGTGAATTTCCACAATTCGAATTGGTAGAAAAAATAAATAATAGGTTGGCCAAGTATATAACTGTATGAAGCTAACAACTATAAACTCTCAATAAGAACTAACTGTATTAATCAACATATACTTCGAAAAATAATTAGATAAAACAAATAAGAGTTACAATTCTTTTAATCAACAAAACTGTTGCCCCTAATGTTTTATTTATAGATAAAAAATTTATGGTTTGAACAAAAAAAAAAAAGAAGATAAACATTTTATGCTTTTTTCAAAACTCACATAGATCAATCAAATTTAAACATTCAATCCAGCAATTTTTTAAAAATAAGCATATAATCTAAAAACACTTTTACTGTAACAAAATACTCACTTTTTCATAGCAAAACAAGATAATAAAATATACATATAGAACTAGCAGGTTGTGCAGTGTCAGTAAAAATAGATATTAGCTGATTTTAAAATTAAAACAAATTTAATTATTTGTAAATTTAAAACTTTTCAGAAAAAAAACAAGATAAGTGAATAACTTAATCACAATTAATTTTTAATTAATTATTTATTCAATCTTTTCACCATTATTTATATTTATGTATTTATTAATATTAAAGATTCTTCTCAAATATTTTTAATTATTTTAAAATTAACATATAATATTTTAATATTTATTAAAATATTACAAATTTAAACTAACATAAAGAAACAAATTAAATATTAAAAGTGTTAAAATTCTTAAAAATCATATATGTCAATATAAAATAGAAATACGCTTTAATGTATTTTAGTTACAAAATTATAGGATGAAAATTATAAATTTATAAGCTGTTTAGAGCTTTTGATTACATTCAGTAAATCACATTACAAAGACTTTTTTAAATTGTTACCTCGAGTCTATTAATAATTTAATATAGTGTTATATGAAATAAATGTGTGTAAAGATCAAGGTTAGAGCATCACCAATCAATGCAATGAATTTTTTTTACAATTTTTTTAAAAAATTCTAATTTACTTCTCGCTATTCCACCGTCTAAAAGTTAAGAATAGTGGAAATATGTTTCTACGGTAACATACAAACGATATTCCAAGGTTGTAATCTTTTTACATATTACCAATGACTAATATATCCGCATGTGTGTAATGAAAACTATTCAAAGTACTTTTATGTAGTAACTAACTAAAAATGGAATCGTTCGTATTGAAATCTACTACAGATTTCACATTTTCATAATAAATAATTATTTACAAATAATAAATGCCAAACAGTTTTAATATTAAAAATAAATGATGGCTTCAAAACTTTAATAATTACTAAATCATTTTTATTAGTCATCAATATTTACAGGTTTCAATATTCAAAATTATTACACATTTATAAAATTATATATTTATATGAAGCAAAGGTTATTTACCTATACTTCAAATAATAATTTAAAAAATCAATCAGATGATCTATAAGAAAATATATAATATACATTAGATAATAGAAGACATTTATATTTTATTAAATATAGAGTTATTTAAATTTTAAGAAAGATTTAAATATGCTTACTAAAAGATTAATAGAAACATCTAATATGTTTAAGATAATATATATATATATATATTAAAATAGAATGTGATGATATTTCAAAGGAACAAAATATAATCTTTCAAAAAAAATAAAGGATATAATATAAACATAAAAAAACCTTTAAAAAAAACTCTAAGGTTTAAGTTATATTTAATACTAAAATTATATAAATTTTATACACAAACAAACCGCGCGTAGCGCGGTAAAATATCTAGTACTATTAAAAAATTTGGATTTTATGTAAATTAAAAACTATAATTTTATATTTTTATGATATAAGATTTTGTGTTTTTTTTTTAAAGAATGAAAGCGTGATTCTAAAACGGAATCATAAGCTTCCAACGTATTTTTAAAGATAATATTTTAGAAGTGTTTTGGAAGCGAGATTCCGTAAGCTTCCACAAGGTTCGTATTCTGATTCCGGTTCGAACCGGGAAGCGGACGTCCGATGAAGTTTCCGTGCAACGTAGCTCTCAGTGAGTCGGCCACTGAGTTAAATGTAAAAACAAACCAAACTGATGAGATAGTAATCGCGTTAACGTTGGTCAACGAACCGGACCTGGTTTGCAGTGTTTCATTGTTCTTTTAATTATTTATTTTAATGAGTTTAGTTGTTAATAATGGAAACTGATTCTTCCTAATGTTTAGGAACTTAATCATCCCACGTTTCCCATTTCATCGTTGTATAGAGATCATGATCCCACAATTGCTTCTTGTAACTTTTATCTATTTAAATCAATGCAAACAACAAAAAGAGGTAGTCATAACTACCCAAAAGAAAAGCGTGTTCTAGTGTGTTCTTAATTTGTTCTTGAACAAATTCTCTTTGATTTGAAGAGAGACCTTAATTGGTATCAAATCACATGTTTCTAGATCAACGTTGATATCTCTTGGCAAGGGACCTATCAGTGGTATCAGAGCATGTTTTGTTTTTGATCCGGACCACTTTGTGGTATCAAAAACTTTATATTTTTCATCTTCCTTGTTATCGGTATTCTTCATGAATCAACGGTTATCAAGAATCCTCGACGAACGATCATTCTCAGAATCAACGATCATTGAGATCTATCCAGCGATTTTTTCTTTTTACCATTTTCTTCTTTTCGGGTTTGTTGATCAAGTTCAACATCCTTTCATTTGTTATGGATTAAAATCTGTAATTCTTCCATTGTTTTTCAGTTTTCAAAAAAAAAAAATTTCATCTTACTTGTCATTTAAAAGAAAAGCAAAAAAAAACAGTTTTATTCTAATAAGGAAACAAGCTTGGTCTGGGTCTTTGAAGTTGTAATGCGTTGAAAGACATCTACTGGCAAGAAGAATCAACATGGAAGAAAGAGAAGCAACTCAAGTCGAGCTTTCCTCAGTTCATCACGAACCTTGAGGACAAGGTTCTTTGACGTCCGGAGTATTGATGAGATAGTAATCGCGTTAACGTTGGTCAACTAACCGGACCTGGTTTGCAGTGTTTCATTGTTCTTTTAATTATTTATTTTAATGAGTTTAGTTGTTAATAATGGAGACTGATTCTTCCTAATGTTTAGGAACTTAATCATCCCACGTTTCCCATTTCATCGTTGTATAGGGATCATGATCCCACAATTGCTTCTTGTAACTTTTATCTATTTAAATCAATGCAAACAACAAAAAGAGGTAGTCATAACTACCCAAAAGAAAAGCGTGTTCTAGTGTGTTCTTAATTTGTTCTTGAACAAATTCTCTTTGATTTGAAGAGAGACCTTAATTGGTATCAAATCACATGTTTCTAGATCAACATTGATATCTCTTGGCAAGGGACCTATCACAAACTCATCAGCTTGTTTAACTCTTTTTTAACAAGTTCAGAGCTTTTCATCTATTAAGTTTTATTCTGTAATATATTATTCTTTCTCCTTTTTGGCCAACATTAAGAAAAAAAACTATTATGAGTAATTAATCGTCAAAGACAGAAACAAATATCGCCAGCTTGGATGTTATAATAAGACCATGGATATGACCAGATACAAAAACTAAAGGAAGAAAACAAAACACCTTAAAAACATTGAAAAACGCACTCACATTGTCAGAAACCTACATCGAGAAACACACTTCCACACAAACACGCTCATGAAAAACATCATAGAGAAGAGTAATTAAGAAGATGGTTGATGATCATGATCATGATCATAATAATGATCGTGTAGTGTGGGATTGTGGAAGCCCACTCTATGACTCATACGAGCTCGTATCTCTCACTCACATCATCGAACGCCACTTCATGTATCTCCCCTCTCTCTCCGGCGCCAGAAAAGTTTGTTCTTCTCGTACACCGTCAGATTTGAGCGATAAGGCTCATCGCGCAGCCAGCACGGTCGTGGATCTATGCTGTTCCTCTGATTCAACGACGGGTAAATTATTGGGTGGTGTTTTTGGGATGAAATGGTGGAAGAACAAGAAAAACGCAGATGTCGTGGAGGAGGAACACATTAAGAAGAAGACCAAGAAGGTGTTTCATCGAGTTCTATCTAGGTTAAGGATCCCTACAACAAGATCCGGTTCTCTGAAGATGTGATGTTTCTCTCCTTCGTAAGAAAAAGATTAATTATTGTTTGTATAATTTGAAATTTTATCGAATAAACTGTAATGAGAATGTGATTTGAACTTTGTTGCTCCATTGATAAAATGCAGATTTATTGCATTTTTAAAATTGACATTATCATCGTCATATGTACTGAACGTTAGAGCATGTAGGAGTAGGACATGTAAAGTGTGAACTTCTGGATTAACATGCAATCCACGTTTACTTCATAAAATATGAGATGTAACGCTTAGAAGCAGTTACGATACCAGCGGTTACTAACAATAAAAATATTTAAATAATTTCACAATTTTCTTTGCAGTATTTGTAATGCGCAAAACTCAAACAGATAAACGTTACTTGCGTTTACAGCTTGCAATAAAATATTACATTTCAACAATAACAAGGGATGTGCACACACACAAAAAGAAACAATAATAAGGGATTCAACGATTGTAACGTAAAAAACATGCAAGTGAATCTGTGTGTTATATTATAAGAAAAACTTAAGTGAAAAAACATGGAAGATTTTAATAGTTGAGTGTTTATCGTATAGTATTAGTGGTGATTACAAGCTTTGAGACAAGAAAACAACCTTCTCCGTTACTGGTAACCTTCCTCTCACGTAATGTTACTGTTTGCCTGATGATGATGATGACATTTTTAGCAAACTATAGAAATTAATTGTTGGAATCTAGCTAAAAGGAAATGATGTGAATTATTAGCATATATATTAATAAAGGAAATTTAGATCTCGAATCCAAAAGGGAGTGTCAGAAGAAAAATGTGAACTTGAAAGAAAACACAAGTGAATAAAGAAGGACAAAAGATGTGAAGCAATGTGTATATTGGCTCTAGAATATTTCATGGTTTGTCTGACAATAGTCTAAACAAACACATGGTTTATTGACCTAGTCAATGATTTAGTCTTGGAAACTTGGTAATTTCATAATCTGATCAGTGATTATTTTGATGTATTGAGAAACTCGCAAATGGGCTCATTGGTTCAAGTTTATTATGGCCCATATAATACAAGATTTGAACGGAGCCAAAATGCTGCTTTGTGTTCTCGTTTGTATCACTTTTTCTTTTAGCATATAGTTTTAGTTTAACCGTTACAAGATTCCATGTAAAGCAGTAAAGCTCAAGATATTAGTGAGCATCTACAAAAGCTTGATTCCTCTCATCCAATCGGTATAAGTTATGAATTCCATATGTCCTCTTTATCTTTAATATACCAAATATTTTCCAATGCAATATAACAAAAGATTATAAATCTCTTTCCTATTATCAAAGAATTATTCTTGTTAAAATCAAAGTAAGAATGTGTTGTAACGATGGTACAAAAAGATAAGTAAATAATGCTCATTTTTTCGTCTGTGGTTAGTAGTAAAGATAGAGATCACACTAAAGTAAAAGTCACAAAAAAAACAGTCAAAAGAAGCACACCGAAGAAAAATGTGAGTTATATTCCCACAAAGAAATCAGGAAAGTGGGCCTACCATCGGTGGTTCGTTTGGTGTGATATCAGGTCCCACTATATATGTACACATGGGCCACTTTTATTAACGTTTCTTTCTTCTTTGACCTTTAATTTACGAATATTTCCTTTTCTTGCCATCTAATTTATCTTTATCTTTTTTTCTCCATATTGTTGTTATTTTGCTCTAATTTATAAAAATGCTATAAATATTTTTCAAAATTATAGTCTGTCACATCTTTTAACAAAGGCCAAAACCCTGCTTTTCTTTTTACCTCAGTGCTCGCTGACATCGAAGCTAAAAAGAAAAGCTATTACATATACTCTATGGTTGTTATAAAAAGCAAAAGCAAAACTTCTTCCTTTTCTTTATAGTTTGGTTAATTCTTGATTGTGTTGGTGTTGGTCTCTATCTATATGCTGTACATCGTCCACTGAGAAAAAAAGATAAACATATAATAAAAAACTCTAAGAACCATGAAAACATTACTATACGTGTAATAATGTGTATAAGAGTAAACATTTATTTAAAAACCAATGATTTTGTATTTTTTACAACATAATTATTGAAAAACCAAAGTAAGTGGTAAAAACGTACACCAGGTCAGCATAAATGTACAGAGGGCAGAAGATTAGACGGAACTCAGAGTGGATGCTCCGTTTGGTTAGAGTGGGGTTGCGTCACAGCTCGGAAGGGAGAGAGAATAATTGAAACTAGTAGTAATAAAACGCTCACTGTGAAAAACGCAGTCGTTTTAATGAACGCCGTTTATTTATTTATTTCTTTTACCCAAGTGAGTGATTTATTTATTTTTATACTCTTGTCTGCTACCCACCGTGTGAAAAGGAGCGAGAATTGCAGAAACATATTAGCAAAAACCCAGAGAGATTTTTTTCTCCCAACAAGACCAAACTAGAGAGAACAAGTAACCATAAAAGGCAAACAGAGATTCACAAGTTTGCTTACTATTTTTATTTTAATTCCAAAGTTATGATTTTTACTTCTCAGACAGCATTTTCCTCTGTCTTTTTCTCTTTGTGATTTTCTCTTCTTTCTTGGTTCCGAGAAAACCCAAGATACAAAACAGAGGATCTGGTAGCACGAGAGAAGGAAGCTTAAACCCAACCAAAGAAGAAACCTCTGGGCTAAAGGTTCAGTTTTTAGTTTTTAAATTTCTTTGCTTCAAAACTATTTTCCTTTTATACTCATTCTCCTTTTAATTACTCTTTATCAGACGTTTAATTGGAAAGAAAAAAAAAATGGCTGAGTCGACAAAACTAAGACTAGTTCGTTGTCCAAAGTGCGAGAATCTCTTATCAGAGCCTGAAGATTCCCCTTTCTTCCAGTGCGGTGGCTGCTTCACCGTCCTTCGTGGTATAACTTCTGAGCTCCCAATAATTAAGTGCTTATGACTTTGTTGAGTGTGCTTTTTGGTAGAATCAATGTCTGAAGAAATTTATAGTTTTTTTTTTTTTTTGAAACTTTATAAGTTCTTGTTTTGATGTTCTTAAGACAAGAAGAGTTTATCAGCAGCTTCTGTTCTGTCTTTTTTTTTTTTTTTTTTAAATTCACATTTAAATAGTCTTATGTTTCTTTATGTATTCCTAATGAGACTTTGTGGTTTACTAACATAACAGCCAAAATCAAGGAGCGTGAAGTAGATTCGGTTTCAGACAAGTCCGTGGAAGATAGAGCCAAACCAGTTTCAGTTAACTCCACTAGCTCCCCTGAGAAAGCTAGTCAAACCTCATTATCTGACTCTGATGTTACTACACCAACTTCTCCTTCCCAGCTAAACGTTCCACTTGCCGTTGAGAGTGATCCTTGTTCAAAAACCAAGGCTTTGGATGTCGGTGGTAACAGCTCTACACTAGCTGATAAAGATGACCCTAAATCTCAATCCGGGAGACAAGAACCCGGTTTAGATCGGTTTAGGAAAAGAACAACCAAGAGATGTGACTCTGATAGTGTCATCAACACCAACAACAGATTGTCCACTTCAATGTATCCTCCTCTTTCTGATGAAGGCACTTCTTCTGCTCCTAACTACTTGCCACACTCACAGAGCCGTGAAGCTATCGAGCAGGACAGAGCTGGACTTCTTAGACAGTTGGATAAGCTCAAAGAACAGCTTGTTCAGTCTTGCAACGTCGCTGGCGACAGCAAACCTAAAGAACAGGCTCCTAACAAGGCTCCTCCGGTTCGGTTTTACAGTTCCGGAACAGGTCCTTCTTATTACCATCCTGAACCGCAGTTTCCTTACAACAACAATGACCATCATGGTCTGATGCATCCTTCTTACGGAAGAGGACCATACTTCTCCGGAGGAGGACAGTTTCTTGGCAATAACAACGATCTCTTCCAGCAAAACGGGCCGTTTCATCACTCCTCTTGCACTTGTTACCACTGCTGGAGAGGCTCAGTGATCCCTCACGACGCACCTTACAACGCCGGGTTCTATCCTCCTGAGAGCGTTATGGGTTTCGCTCCTCCACCTCATAACCATAGAGCCTACCCTTCTTCTCGTGCTCCGCCGCTTCATCAGCCTCATGGAAGATGGCCTGTGGACTCTCTTCCGCGTGTTCGTCCTCCTCCTAAGGTTGTGTTATCAGGAGGATCTCGTCATATCCGCCCCTTGGCTGGTGGCGCTCCGTTCATAACGTGTCAGAACTGCTTCGAGCTTCTCCAGCTGCCGAAGAAACCGGAAGCTGGAGGAGGAGGAGGGAAGAAAGAGGTGAAGATGAGATGCGGCGCGTGCTCTTGTTTGATTGACTTGTCTGTTGTCAACAACAAGTTTGTTCTCTCTGCAGCAAACAACACAGGAGAGGCTCAGGCTCGTGTGGCTGCTGCTGCTGCTGATTACACCTCTGATGACTATGATCTTCTCGGCTACGTGTTCCATTCGTTGGATGATGAGCAAGATAAGTCTCAAGACGTGCAGATAGTTCGTTCTCATTCCGCTAGCCTCTCTGAAGACGAGCTTAGCTCGGATAGTCTAACAGCGAAACCGCTTGACTCGCCTCTTCACGAGAACTTTGTTAACTACTCTTCGATCAACCACGAGAGGGCTGGAGCGGGGAGCCGCAGCTTTAGTTCAGAACAGGAGAGGGTGACGCTGAGTAAGACGATGAGACAGAACTCAATGAAGGAGGTTTCTCTTGCGAGTGAGATGGAGGTTTCTTTCAACGACTACAGTGGAGTATCTAAAGATCATCATCACCAGCAAAGATCAAAGAAGAACGGGTTCGCTAGCATTGTGAAGAAGAGCTTCAAGGATTTGACAAAGTCTATTCATAACGATGAAGGGAACAGAAGCAGTGTTTCTATAAATGGACATAGTTTAACAGAACGTATGCTGAGAAAAGCTGAGAAGCAAGCAGGAGCCATTCAGCCAGGAAGCTACTGGTATAATAACATTATTGGACTCTTTATGTTAATAACATTGTGCGACTCTTATATAATGTGTGTTAATTTCTAGGTATGATTATAGAGCTGGATTCTGGGGAGTTATGGGAGGTCCAGGTCTTGGAATAATACCGGTAATTTAACACACATTTTGATAACTGCTTCTTGTCAATGTGTTGTATTGTATCTAAAGCATTGTTGTTGTTGGTGTAGCCATTTATAGAGGAGTTAAACTTCCCAATGCCAGAGAACTGTGCAGGTGGAACAACAGGAGTGTTTGTGAACGGAAGAGAGCTTCACCGTAAGGATTTGGAGTTGCTTGCGGGTAGAGGGCTTCCTCCAGACAGAGATAGGTCATACATTGTGGACATTACCGGTAGAGTTATAGATGAAGACACTGGTGAAGAGCTTGATTGCCTTGGGAAACTTGCCCCAACGTAAGCTTCTTTTTTGGCTTGCTCTTTCTTCTTCACTAAGAAAGATCTATCTGACATATGTTTGGTTTCGTTGGAATGGTGTAGGATTGAGAAGTTGAAGCGTGGGTTTGGGATGAGATGTCCAAAGAGAGCTACTTGAAGGCAGTGATGCTTGCGGAGCAAGGCAACTACAAATTTGTCAAAAAGGAAAGAAGTTATGGAATTTGTCGAGACACTAATTATTAAATATTAGGTTCTTTTCTCCAAAACTAGTTGTGATCTCATGTTGAAATCTGTCAACTTTTAGTATTTGTAGTCTTTTTTTTCTTTTAATGTCAAACAAAGCTTGTCACAATCGATATGGTAGTATTTTATTAAGCAAATGAGGTCCGGTAAATATGTCACTGAATGCTCGCAGATTTTTTTCCGCATTACGCGCTGATTTATATTTTAAATCTGTTAAATTTATCAAAAATATTATGCGATCTTTCTGCATTTTATATTTAAATTCGGAATAAATGTTTTTGTTTAACCATTCTAAAAATGAAATATAGAAACTTGTAGAATGTGTATCATTAACATCGTATGGACGAGGAAGAGAGTTGCCCGGTAAAAGGCATAGGAGTCTTCTATATGGTCAGATTCTCACAGATGTAGTCATCAAAGGTACCAACTAATATAGCAACTTAATATATGGATGATGTTTGTCTCATGATACTGTAACCATAGGTGAGAACGGGACAACAGATGGTCAAGGAAGTAAATGGTGGGATTGGTTTAGAAATGGAGAGCTAAACTATACAAGACCTCATCTCGTTGAGCTCATGAACTCTACTGGTCTTATCATCTCCAACCTCACCTTCTTGAATTTACCTTTTAGGAACTTTTTTTTTTTTTTTTTTTTTTTTTTTTTTTTTTTTTGGAACAACCTTTTTGGAACATTCATCCTGTTTATTGCATGCCAGGTTACACTTAATCTAATGCTATTTGTTTTCAGCTAATCTTGTGTTCTTATATGGATTTTTTTTTTGGTTGTCTGAACAGAGATGTTGTTGTAAAGAATCTCACAATCTTTGCTTCTCTCGACTCTCCAAACACAGATGGAGTTGATCCAGGTGAGTTCCTGATGAATCTTAATTAGAATAACTAGAGACTTTTTCCCGGGCGTAGTTTCTTTCCATATTTTTAATTATATATTTTTATGATGTAAATTATTAGAGAAATTATAATTTTGTATTATTTTTGGTGACTACAATTTTCAATAGCAGAAAAACCATATAAACTGGTAATTAAGTTAAAAATAGTATTAGTTAAAATTCAGTTATTCTCTTACCTTGTTTATTTAAATGTTGGTCGGTTTCTTTCCATATATTTTAATTAACTTGGGATCTTTTTAAAAGATTGTATTTGATTTTATAAATATTTATGATGTAAGTTATTATAAAATTGTAACTTTGTATTATTTTTGGTGACTACAATTTTGAAATTATTAAAAAAAAAATTTCTTTTAATAGCAGAAAAACATTATAAACTGGTATTAAGTTAAAGTAGTATTACTGTTGTCCAAAAAAAAGGTTAAAATAGTATTTCATCTGTTTCTTTTTATATGATGTTTTAGTATAAACACATAAATTAAGAAACCCGGGTATTCACGCATGAAAATTGTCTTATGTATGCTTGACTTCGGTTGCCCGTTTTCTGAGTTAGAGTTCAATCCTTACCATGGGCACATTTTCAGGAAGTAATGTAGTAAACATTCGAATTTTAAAAATATACTTTTGTAAAAACACTCAATTACAACAAAAAGTAGTAAAAAATAACTAATCTTTGCTATTCTTAACGAATAAGACAAAGACTATACATTATTTTTTTTCATATTTAATCAATTGCTTTAACAGTTTTTCATAGAAAGTCTCAAAACATCGTACAAATTGAAACAAAAATATTTTTTAAAACATTATACAAAAAAACGGAGAGAGTATCAGTTAAAATTCATTTTTTCTCTTATTTTGTTTATTTAATTTTGATAAATTATGGTTAAATTAACGTAAAATCAAATTTTGTTTTTGATGTTAAAATCAACCAATAGGCGAAATGAAGAGCAACTAAAATCTTGTGATGTACATTAAAAAAAACTCTAGTCAAATACTTTTGTTTCCATGCAACAAAACAAATTTAAAATAAAATATCAAAGCATAATAATATTCTCTAAGAGATATTTGCGTATTTTTCTCTATGAAATTCCAAATAAATTATTTGATTTTTAAAAAACTTGACATTTTATTCTCAGTCAAGTTAATCAAGCATATTATAAATCTATTAGACAGAAAAGATAATTTCTTAGTTCAAAGCTATCCATAAGGGAATACATAGTGATAGAGTCTATTTCTCACTTTCACAAACATGACGTTTTTCAAATAATTTTTCATTTTAACTTATAGTTGGAGCTAAAATCAGTCTCATTAATTTGAGGGCCTCAAAACTCTTACCAAAACAAATATTTTTTTTGTCTTTTTTTCTTTGTGAACTTTGTCTCTTATTCTTTGTTTGACATATACTTACCATCTCTATTTTTAAATTAATGTTGTTTTTATTTAAAATTTGTCAACAATTTCCATTTTTATGATATCTTTCGTATTAGGAAGATATATTTGCATTGTCAAAAATAAAAAGGATAAATGTTCTCTCAAAAATATTAGGTTTATGTTATTATCACGTAATTTCCAATAGTTCATTTAGAACCAATTCTGAGAACCAATGGAAGAATTTATTTCTAAATTTTAAAGATATAAGTTGTATGACTTTCAAAATTTCAAAAAATACTATTGAAATTAATTTTAAAATGTTTATGACTCTGTAAACTCAGTTCTCTGATTAACTGAATTAATGATGTATTTCAAATATCAGTTAAAAATACAAAAAGACAATCCACACTATTTATAATAGTAATGCACGTACTACATGTCAAAGCTCATCATCATACATTTTTCTTTAAGAAGATGAACCTTTTATTTTCTTATTAGCAGTATGTGTTTATTCTGCTATTGCTCATGAATCCATTTAATGTTTGTCAAAATTCCAACACATATTTTTGGAGGAGTTATGTTGCGTTTAGCACCCAATGATCAAATAGCAAACCTTGAATATACGCAAGCAAGGTGTAAACCATATAAATTTTTTTTTTTGGAAAGAAATACAAAACGAAAAGAAAATGCGCCTCAGAGGTAGAAAATAATTAACTTTACCATGAATACATATTTTCCATGGTTGTTTTTCATTTATACGAATTTGCATTTTAGTTAGTGGGGCTGTGGGGGTGGACAATTCTTTTTGCCTATCAAATTTATCCAGTGACAATGAAGTAACAAACTTATTTCCAATTAACTATTCACTACAAGAATTCATTGAAATAGCTAAGGACTACCTAAGAAATTTTCGTAGCCAAAATTATTAGCTACAAAAATGGCGAAAGATGGCAACGAAACATAAAATGTTACCTTTGTAGCTAATTCTGTAGCAAATATGTAGCAATCCGTAGCTATATAGCTACGGATAGATTTTGTAGATGTTTTGTAGCTAAATAGCTACCAATAGCTAGAGATAAGTTGTTGCAAAAATAAAAATATATGTAACAACAAGTATCTACAAATTATGTTATAACTATAAATATAAACCGTAAACATAAACTCTAAATTTTAAATTTTAAATCTTAAATCATGAATCATATTTTTTTACCCTAAACTATAAACTCTAAAACTTAAATCATAAATCATAGATCATAAACTCTAAGCTATAAACCCTAAATCATAACCCTAAATTGTATGCTCTAACCACCAATCCATCGTATATATGGGATACCGTAACAACAATATTGACATTGTCACTAAGGAATATATGTAAATTTGTATCATCGCAATTTTTTAGAGTTTTATTATAATGAAGTTATGATAAAACTATATAAATAATTAATCAGAATATAGCTATATATTTGGTTCACCATAATGCAGTTCACTAATAGAGATTTTATTTGAAAGTTATCGTCACTTATTTATTTTAATCTCTCTGCTGAACTTTTTTGGCCAAAATTTTCAATCTCCCCCCCCCCCCCCCCCCCCCCCCCCCCCCCCCCGACTCCAAACTTTTTTCTTTGCCAAATTTTCCTTTCCCTCTTCTCATTTTCAATCTGCCTCTCTCCATATCTCACTCCCCCTTGGCAACTGAGAAACATAGTACCCAGCCTCTTCTCTCCATGGCTTCTTCATATCCTTCGCTGCAGAGAAGCAACTCGTCCCAAGGTACGATTCTTCTTTAATTTTTCCTTTTAATTCTTCTTCATCTTCCTCTTTAATAATTCAAAATCGATTTAGGGTTATATATAAATTAAATTATTTACTTGTTTGCAATCATTTATATAAAGCCACGGGAGATAAAAAAGTTATCTTGAGAATACTGGCATTTCATCAGCCATAATGTCTTCGAGGAGAGGGTTGATTCTCAGCGACGGGAGCACTTGGAGCAGATCCAGCAGTATAACAATTGCAACAACAACAACACGTGATTCTGATTACAGACAGGATAATAGCAAAAACATCAGCTATTTCACATCAGTGTTCAAATTGGCTAAAGAAAAAGCAAGCAACATCAAATGGGTACATCTCAACATCAAAGAACTGTATCATTGTAGCTATCTAATGAAAATAGCTTATGCATAGGATATATGCATAAGATAATATATCTCAACACATTCCTATCAAATTTGTTAACAGCTTTCAGTCAACCAACCAACACAAATGGATGGAAAACTAAAAAGGAAACATAAGCAATTATATGTTAGTACAAAAAATTACCCAAGATGTGAAGGAAGACTAAATCCATTTTAATGAGTGAACCTGGAACAAATAAAGTCAAAACAACTTTGTACAGGATAAGGTAGAACACCTAGAACATATAAAAGTATGTTTGATGAAAGACAAAAATATTAGAGTGAAAGCAAAACAGTCCTCAAACCCATCATTTTTCATGGTTCCAACTTCCATTCTTGTGTGAGTCAGCTATATGACTCATATGGTTAGCTTGTGTTTTCTAGTCTTCATCATTCTCAAACTGCTTAAAACACGCTGCAACACAAAATCGATACAAAATAAAAAAACAATCACGTAAAATGGTTACGTGTGGAAAATATACTAATGAGAAAAGACGAACAACCTCGATGAAATCACGAGAAACGTTAACCAAAGTCGGTAAAGCTCTTGTACCGGCTTGAACATCAGCTTCAACTTTCAAATTCTCGAACCGGACTTCAATCTTGGGAACTTCCATACCAACTCTACAATGAATATTTTTAACATTAATAAAAAAGAAAACCTAAACATAGAAACAGAGAATCAAAAAAGATATCTATCGAGTTGTTTCTTGATAGCGGAGAGAAGCTTGTAATTATCCTGATCGCTAGTGGCAAGAGCTTGACGAACAACCATCTCACGATCCGAACGATCAAGCTTCCTTACGTCAATCGTCTGCACGACGTTCCCGTCTGCGTAACCAGAAGTTTGCGACCGATGCAGAGTCGCTAAATGGCTCCCTTGTCTCTGCGACGGTAACCGTCGGATCGCAGCCCATCTCAGATCTTCTTCATCCTGCTCCTCTGTCTCAGCATTCAACGGCCGCGCAAACGATTTTCCTCCCGTCTCGACGTCGATGTCGAAATACTCACTCCCATTGGAAGCAGCTACCATTGATTATTCTCTTCTTCTTCTCCGAGGTCGATCAAGATTTTGTTTTCTTCTTCTGCGATCTCTGAGAGATATTTTTCTGTTTATTTTGAGGTACGATGTTAAAACGTCACAAACTCAAATTAAAAATCAAACCCCCAAAGTTTCACTCCCTTCTCAAATTCGCCCCAACACTTTCTCCCTTGTCCCAACAACTCAAGGAGGACTGATCAAGCGAGGATCAACCTCCGCCCTAGCCACACCTCCCGGCGCCTCCTTCGCCACCTCAACCTCACCTTTCCCAACCTCCACCGCCATGTCATCACCACCACCACCCCCGATCTTCTCCTCATCGTAATTAAGATCGCCTTCGTCCATCGCCGGCGGATCCGGCTGCATCTCGTAATCCTCCATCCGAGCTGCCCCCTCCCACGTGTACTTCCCGCCGTGACCTGACTTCGGCGGCGGACGCCTGATCTGAGTCCCGTCGGAAGGGTGCCTTTCCATCCTTTGGACGCCTTTCTCCATCAGCTTCTTCTCGACTTGATTGATCGTGTCAGGGTTTCGAGTCTTTAGCTCGAGTTTATCGACAGCTTTCCGACATTCCTCGTCCCGGTGCTCAGATCGTAGATCAGATCGTGAAATGGAATCGAAGAAGAGGAAGAGGAAAGGGTTTCACGAACCATCTACGAAATTAGGGTTTGGAGAAAATGAGGAAGAGGGATCTAGCGTCGGTGAGGTGAAGGTTAGGATGCTTTCCATAGGTGGGATTGCTGGGCTACTAAGATTATCTTGACAGATCAGAAGTTATTCGATGCCCAATATCCAAAATCAGTTATGACGTGGCAAAACGTTATAACATGATTGGTTGATTTTTTGTACCTACGTGGACAGTCTGACTACTCCTCATATATCCATTTTAGTATTAGTTAGATAACTTTTACTATTTTAATTTTTTTTTATGGCGGGCAACGTCTCCATATTTTATTAACTTTTACTATTTTAATTAGGATTAGATTTTCTTAGTTTTTTTTTAGGTTTTTATATACCACAATTGCTATTATTAGAATACTAAAGCGACACAAATTTATTGTGTTATTACTAGAATAACTCATATTTTTCAAAAACTATTAGAATATTTTTCTGGTCGAAGTTACTATTTTTCATAGTTATATAAAACGGAATTACAAAAGTGCCCTTAATAATTGATCGTTAACAGACTTTAAAAAAAAAAAAAAAATCTGTGGGATATTAAGTCTGCTAACTAAATCGGTTTAGAAAATAAAATATGTCAAAAGAGGGGTGTCAGATCTTGTATATGTTTGGGCCTTGACTTGTTTTGATTGGGTGGTTTACAGGAAATTTGGGGAAGGATGAGGCGCTACAACACCACCACCTTTGATTTTGGAAAATATTTTGAGTCTCGGGCGAAATATAGAGCACGAAACGCGTTTGAGGTAAAGAAAAACTCTGATTATTCGTGGAATTGACGGATTTAGATTGGTTAATGAAACCTTGGGCCTATATTGGAATTGATTGATTTAAACCTTGGGCCTATATTGTTCAAACCTAAGGCTAGAAGCTGGAGAGTCTCTGTCTAGAGCAATTCGAAGTGCAAGAGAGTGGCAAAATGGACAGATTAAAGTGAAGCAGAAGAGAAGAAGTAAACTCCATAACCCAATTGCTGATACATGAACCATCCTTGGAACAGATGCGGCGTGGAATGCAGGCACAGGACAGGCGGGTTTAGGATGGGTTTTGACACAAACTGAAGCAACATCTAGTTTCTCTAAGATTGCAAAAAAAGTACCTTCCCCTTTGATGGCTGAAGGCTTGGCTCTCCGAGAAGCTCTACAGAAGAGTAAGGACTTGGGTATCAAGACTTTAAACGTGGAATCAGATTCCAAAAACCTCATCAACAGCATCCTCAACGACAACACAATCTCTGAGCTTTATGGGATAGTGGCTGATATTTTACTTCTATCTGGTTGTTTTGATTTTGTATCCTTTAGATGGATCTCTAGAGAAGCAAACTATGCAGTCGATTTAGTTGCAAAAACAGAGCTTTGGTGTTAATGAGGCCTTTATGACCTCCACCTATCTATGGATGAATGAATGAATGTGTGTTTCAAAAAAACACTTAAAAAAAAAAAAAATCTGAACCTTAGTCGTTTGTAAAAGAATCAAAAATCTATTTTCACATGACATGAGAAGCTGCAACGACGATTTGGTACATATATGAATGGCCGTGGATGTTATAAAGAGATCTAGTTTTGTAGGAGAATTTCTAGTTTTTAGTTGCTAGAAAATAAATCGAGGATCATAAGCTGATTCACGATCCAAAACAACTAAAGAAAAAAAAATACAATTAAATATCCAAGACATATCTTGAGAACAAGAAGATAAAAGGGGACAATTAAAGCGCAAGCAGGCGATGAAGAATATATATATAGTATAGTCAAAACAACAGTCTGGAGACCTCAATGAGACTCGCATCGATCAACATGTTGGAGGTCTTTAAAGCATCATCGATTCGACCAGCATTGAGATAAGCAGCGATCATTGTTTTGAAAACGGCAACGTCAACGACGCCGAAACCAAGACCAAGTGAAAGAGCAAAGAGGGACTCAGCTTCCGACAACATGCCGTTTTCGCAACACCTTGTGATAATTTATCTGTCGTCTAAGAAGTTGTTCTTGGCTCTGGCCTTGTTGTAGGTATCGATTGCCTGGCTACAACGACCCATATCAAAACACTCGCCCACCATAATCTTAACCGTGCCAGAGTCTAAGGGTCGGCTACTTATCCCACTTTGACTTTGATCAAACATGTCATGGTACAGAGCCCAAGCATGAGTTTTTTTACAGTACTTGAGCAAGATTTTCAAAAGGGCGTTGCCAGTGTCCGGCGGGAGGTTGTTGTTTGCTACCCCAACACAAGGCTCGTAGCACTTCATAGCTTCCATCTCTTTACCTTGCTTGAACCAGTACTCCATGAATGTCGCCATGAGGAGAGCCAGTCTTTGTTCATATTCTAAAGAGAGAGAATCAGGTTTATGCCAGGAGGAGGAAAGTGCAAAAGCAGACCAAGCCCGTTTGAACTCGTCCAAGACAAGATTGGCCTTGTCCAAATTCCCAAGGTCCAAAAACCCTCGAATCAGATTGTTGAACGCCACGTGATCAGGCCGCCGGTACGGTAATTCCCAGGCCTTAAGCAATGCTTCGGCTTGGTCCAGTCGACCGGATTGAAACTAACCCTTTGGTCAAGACCCTGAGAGTATCGTCGTTTGGGTAGCCGCGGTATTTGATGGATCGGTGGAAATCAAGAGCTTCGTCAACAAGACCTTGTTGGAAACGAGACTCGATGATGCAGTTGCAGCAGCGGTTGGTGGGTATAAGCTTATGCTTGTTGAAGAAGAAATCGTAGAGATCGTACGCGTCCTTGTGCCTTTTATTCCGAAACATGCTTCCGATGATTGTTTCACATGTACAAAATAATATTCTCAATTTCTTCCTTAAATAAAAACTACATAATTACCTAATATGATTAACATATATATGACAATTAGTGAATATGAATAATACATATTCGATAACAATTTTTGTATCATTTTTTTTTTTTATATTATAAAAAAAATTAAACAATCACATTAATCATATAATAAAAAATTAAGTTTTTTCTTATATGTTATAAACAACTATGAATTACTAAAAATGGTAAAAGTCTCACATTCAAAATTTTGTGATCAATGGTTTAACTTTTTTTGTTCAAACAAGATACAAATGATCATAAATCGTATGAATATGAAGTCTCATTGATAGATATTTTTATTATATATATAGTAATATCATTTAAATGAAATTATATACTATATAAAATGTACAAATATGTTCATTTCAAAATTTTCATTGTAAAATTATTGAAATAATAATATTTTAATTTTAAGTTTTATTGATAAATCACACATTAAAATTTTAATGATTAACAATTTAAATTTTTGTTACAAAAAATATACAAATGTTAATAAAATCATATGAGTAGAAATTGTCAATAATAATTTATACGAAAATATACTATGTATATCTATGTCAATATTACTAAATTTTAATTATATACCATATAAAGTAAATACAATGATTTTTTGATCTATTTACCAAAAACACGATTATTAATAACAAAAGGTATTGATTTTGATTTATGTGTTTACTCTAATGTATATATTTTTATGTATACAAATTATTATTTAAATAGGTGGTTTCTAATATGTTATTTGATCCTGAAAATCCTAGAAATACACTTGTTCGAATCGAAGTGATTTTTAATATTGGAAACACTATATATTATCTTATACAATAAATGAGAGTTGTCTCTCTCCTTCTTCCTCCACATCATCGTTTTAGTATGGGCAAAATTGGACACGTGGCAGGTGATTTTTTTTGGTTCACTCTTTCTTTTTTTTACGTTTTGAGTGTTGGGCCTCTTATTTTGTCTTTTGTTATTATAGTTTTCTGGATTTTGGGCTTTTACAAGACGTTTTTGTTCAGACCAATCACGTGTAGGGTTTCATTATCTTCTTAACTTTAACATTCATAGCTCAGCAAGTCAGCATCCTTGCTAAGCCGTCGATCAACTCACTATAACGTATCTCATTTGCATTAAAACTTACTTTAATCCGAGTTTTAACGTGATTACCCCCACCTCCTACTCTCAAAACATTCAATTGGACTCATCGTCTCCCAATTAAACCGACGGGGGCTCCGACTATAAATCTCCTAGCGATGACAGCACAACTTCACCAAATCGAGAAGAACGAGGACCAGTCTCCAAGGTCTTCCGATCCGTTCACCCTCTCGATCACTCTCTAACTTTCGTTATCATCTCCTTGCTACTTTCGATTTCAAAATTTTAGTGTTTTTTCTTTGTTTTTTATGTGGGATAGTGTTGGAGATCAAGAGATCAAAGGATTGATCTTTTGATTTTAACACGATTATAATTTTATGTGCAGGAAGATGACAGGCTTAAGAGTATGTGATCAGTGATGCTACTGCGATTGTCCAGACAAGTTTATAGCATCGTATAATATCGTGGACGGTACTGTATACCAGGCTCCACAGCGTTGTAGTGTCTTTGCAGCTCGAGTTGTATGTTTCTTCATCTTTTCTATTTACGTTCATGTGTTGCTTAGAGGGCTGAGACGCAAACAGTTTTTTTTTGTTGCTGCTAAAGTGTTTTTTTTTTGTTTTCTTCTCTTTCTCCTCTAGGGTTGGCTGTTTATAATATTTAGAAGGCTTTCTCTGCAGCTGCATTAAAGTAGGAGACCATTAGGCAGGGTAAGATTCTATTTTCTTCAATAAGTTGGTTCTGTCTCAGTTTCATGTGATGTAAATATTTTTGCTACTAATAGTTAGTTTCAAAGTTTGTTGCGAGCTTGACTAGCTATGTCCATAAGACTGGACTGAGAAGTATATGTTTTTTTTTGTATGAACTGCATGTAGATGCAAATGTAAAAATTCTTTTAAATTAACTTAGGAAGCTCATAGCTGAACATATTTAATTTATCAAGTACTTTAGTATCTGTTGTTCTTTGTTGTGATTAACTTCATCGATCTTATGATATGATCTATGGTTTTCAGTTGATGCCAAAAACCAGAATGAGCCTTCTGAGACAAAGCCCCCAATAATACACAATCTTTCACACCACTTCTCTTTCGGTAAGTATCTCCAATATAAATTATTTTTTTTCCTCAGTTGGGTTTTGTGGGATTGCTCTGTGACAGAGGAATTGAATTTGATGTTCTTAGATTCATCAAAAGATGTCTTCATAGAAAACATGAAGCAACACACCTTATATAAGAAAAAAACGGAATTGAACAGTATATATGTCGAAGAAGTCAAGACTTCTTTGAGCAACGCGTTTCTTCAGGCCGATCTTGCTTTAGCAAAGGACTGCAACAAAGGCTCTTTTCTCAGGTTTTTCTTCTGGTACCTGGTACCTCGGCTCTTGCTGCCCTTATTTTTGGAAGGTATTTTTGTTAGCTTCGACCAAACTCGTCTTCAGAATCACTAAGATTTGATCTTAAGTGTAGGTTTGTGTGCTCATGATTGTTGTTCTGTTTCTGAACCAGACACTTAATGGTTGCAAATGCAGGAGATGGCAGAGCTGTTCTCCGTAGGAATGGTGAAGCCATAGACATGTCTCAAGACCACAAACCCATCTACTTACCGTAAAGAAGAAAGTCGAAGGAAGTGGCGGCTTTGACGATGCCAGTTACTTAAATGGCATAGCGATTAGGACATGAAACTATCACGAGGGTCATGATATCCACTCATAGAAGAGCCAGGAGATCAAAAAGATACATGTAATAGAGGAAGACAAGTTTCTGATAATGGGATGCGATAATTCAAAAGGTTTTTGTATCGTTAGGTGTGAATTACGTCGTCACCATGACCCGATAAAGCTTGCTTTGAGGTCTTTAAGGCTAGATAAGTTTGCTAACCTAACAGTGGTTGTTTAATTCTTGTCGGCTGATGACATGGCGATGGTCGCTCCTCTGGTGGAGGATCAAGTTTGACGGCATAAGCTTCTCAGAGATTGAGGGCCTTATTTGACGGTTGAATGAAAAGATAGTAACATTCCCTTTTGTGTTCTTGGCTGAGCTTTTTCTTTTTGTTGTATATTTGGTGTCTGTATGTAACTTCCAGTGTCTACATGCCCCAGTTTTGTGTAAGCGGTTATGTGTTCATGAATGGATTGAAAGTTTTTATATGTACATGCTTCATTTAGCTTATATAACTCCATGGATTCCAGTTTATGAAAACAAACTAGATTTGTATGCTTGGTCGCTAACTACATGCATATCCAATTTGTATGCTTGGTTGGTCGCTATTTTGTCCACTTTCTTAAGCAAGCAAATAGTTTTGTAATATGAACATTAACAATATACATTATTAAACACTTAAGGTTAATTAGGAACCAACAATTGTCCAACATGAAAATAGTTTTACATATTTTTTCACTTTTTAGAAGATCATAACTACACTAGAAATTCTACAAATTAATATTCAATAAATTAATAAACATTATAAATTAATAAACTTAATCGATTTCAAGTTGGGTCAATTCAAAATATGACACAAATTGATAAAATAATAAGATAATATCTTGTTGAAGATCCCATGTAAATAAATAGTCTCGCTAAAATCATAATTTAATAATTTCTATATATAAAATTCCTGTAAGTATAAATAATATATTATTGTATTGTTTGTTTTCGATTTACAATGGTATTATTTTATAATATCTAAAAATTTGTCTCTAAAAACACATTTAAATTATATGACACATATCTCATATACATCAAATAATATAATAAAAAGGATATGCAGGTCGATGTATAAAATTTAATGAATATATAAACAGTGAAATCAAATATTTTTTCTTATTATACGAAAATATTTTCAAAATATATATATTTAAAAATTATTATTTTTATAAATTAATAATTCTGTAAAGTAATAAATTTATATAGTGCCAACATTTTTAATAGAGTTTTACTGTATTTTTATTTGTCCATTTTCTCAAACAAATAGTTTAGTAGTATGCATATTAACACTACATTATTAAACACTAAAACTGAACTATAAGTTTCTGTCTAACATGAAAAGTTTCTATAACTTCCATAAAGCAATACATTTACACTTAAAAAAAAAGCCGCATCCACATAAATTGCTATATCAGTTGAATGTCAAATTAATCAACAATACCATCAAAAAAAATGTTCATATTTAAATAACAACAAAAAAGTTTAAAGCAAATAAGAAAACAACTACAATTATTAATACATCAGTAACCCGCCATCTAACAAAAGTTCTATATAAGATCTTCAATAAAGAGAAAGATTCACAAGAAAATATATTTCTCCACTATATTCAAAAACAAAAGAAAAAACAAATAAAATGGTATCATATACTTTTAGTCAACAATTATAACAAACCCTGCCGTCCACTTCAAAAACCTTAGCCTATGATATTTTGCAGCAGAACTACTTAGGATGATGAATCAACACATTCAGTTAATGAATCAATGTTTGGATAATGACAATTCAGAGGATCATTACATTGAGGGGTTAAATCATTATTTCTCCACCATAAACCTATCAAATGACTCAACCATCTTTGTCAATCCGTATATGGGAACTATGACCATGGTATGTATCTTTATGGTATATTAATGTTGTGTAGAGACAATTGTGAAGATGTAAAGAATTTTTGAATAAGCTATCCTGGAAAATAGTCAATTCAAGTCCGATCAATGTTGGAACATGATTAAGAATTCACTTACTAGATTCCAAATCACTTTGAAAACAAAGTATTTAACCAATACGACCCCAATGAAGCCTCCAACAAATTGCCACATCTTTGACATAAACAATGTATGCAAAAATTGTTACTATTTTAAGAGGATGAAATAATTTATTATCTTCCTTAAAACAAGATAATCATAAAAAACAAAAGCATTTACATTTTTCCTTCTGGAAGTTCAACTTTAATTCATGTTTAAATGTCAACTGAATTTATTTTATTACGACTATCAGCTTTTTATTATACTTTTATTGATCAGTCATAACCAGTTATGCTATTCCATATTGTCCTAAGCAATTTTAAAACAAAATAATACACTACGGCCGCTTACCACTATCAAATGAATTAGAAAATATCATTATCTTTTAATATACATTCATCTTCATATTTTTGAACATATTTTCTTTACTAATACCACAAAATAAACTATAAATTTATTTAATAATAAAACATGCGAACCTGGCGCGTAGCGCCAGAAGACCACTAGTTTCATATAAATTAAATATTTTAGTTTTGATTTTTATTCCTAAAAAGCTTTTAATGAAATATCATAACAAAATTTCAATCACCTCCTTTTGAATTTTTTTTTTGAATTTGTTCAAAGAATGAAAGATTTAATCATTCGGCTAATATTTGTTTATCCATAATACCATATCTACCTATTATAATTGTAATACTGAGAAATTTAAACTATTTATTATAAGTTTCCTACTTTATCATTTAATAAATCGAATATTTTTTAATTTATACATAGTTTACATATATACTAGAATGGTAAAATATTATATATTTCTTATTTGTATACTCTTAAGTAACTAAACTTCAAAAGCGTAAGTTAATAAAATAAGTCATTTGTTTTGTTGTTCTAGAATTAAATAATTTTTAGACCAAACTGGTGAATAGATACTAAACAAACATTTATATTTTGAGTCTGCACTTATATTCTATAACAGTTTGATATATTAGATTTGAACACTAACATAAGAATATAGTTTGTCGGTGATTTTTTCAAAAAATGATTCTTAGATATGTATTTGGAGTGAGAACAATTTTTACAAATGTCATTCCTTTTAAATATATATTATTAAAGCAAAATCCTTATTAAAATCATGTCCTTAGTTTTGAAGTTATTTACAAGAAAATGCAACTTTCTTATTTAGATTTTCTTATTATTATTTTTGCCTCATTTAACATCAAATGAAAACATAATAAAACCAGTAGTCCAAATTAGTAGTCCAAATTAGTAGTCCAAATTACACACAATACAACCATGATCCTCAAGTCAAACACGGAGATAGTAGATGATGTGGTAAGAACAGAAGAACCTATTGGGTGGATTAAGCCACCGTCTGGATGTTTGAAGTGTAACGTGGGTTCATCATGGGTAGACCCTCATCACTCGAGTGGAGCTTCGTGGATTCTTCGTGGAGAAGATGGTCAAACCATTATGCATAGCAGACGTTCATACTCCTTCATGTGATCCAAAGCGGAAGCAGATCTATGGGCAATGCACTGGGCGGTGGAATGCATGCATAACACTCACCATGTCAACGTTATCTTCGAAGCTTCATCTGAACAACTCCATAATGTCCTTTCTGAGCCATTTCACCACCTTGAGTTCACTGGTGTGGTGCAATCTATAAACCAACTTCTCAATGGGATTAATGGATGGAGCCTTAACCACGCCTTGCAAGAACGTAATGAGGCAGCTGCAACTATCGCCGTGAGTGTAACACGAGATCGGCGCTATCAATCATACATGGCACAGCATGAACCTGCTTGGCTTCACCATCTGCTGGTCCTGGAAGCTTCTTCCAACTAGAGGAAGGGTCGACCTTTCACCCTACACGCTCATATGTTTCCTCTTACATTATCATTTTCTTACACATCTTTCTTGGATGCCTACTGGCATTCTTTGTTTCAGCTTTGTCGTTTTATTTTCGGTGTTTCCTTTGTGAACATCATACTTGTCCTCGTTACTTTGTTTCTCAGTGTTATAAAAAAGATCTAGTAATCCTAGTAGTCCGATCACACTGAAAACATAATAAAGAAAATATCTCTTCTGGACTTTCTCACACTTCATTAGCAGTTTATTTTATTTCTCTTCATGCTATTGTAGGATAATCTTGAGCCAACATAGCTGCGACAGTTTGTGGTGTGCCTCTCCTTTTATTAGGCGGTGTTCTTGTAGTAACAACAATCAAACAATGAAATCAATTTTTACATCGTACATCTTTTTATTATCGTACATATTTCTATTATTAAACAATGAAATCAAGTTTTACATCATACCTCTTTCTATTATTAATACTAATTCATTTAATTTTATTATTTCATTTCACTTTCATATTTTATATAACATTTCCGGTAATCATAACAAATGATTGTACAAAATGGATTTTGCATTTTCCCTAAAATATAATAGAATTATCATACATTCATCAAAATATCTATGAATAAAAAAGTTGCACTAGTAATATCTAATTTTTCTTAGTAGTTATCACTAATTATTTCGGTCTAGGAAAACTTTAACCATAATCAACCCAAATTAATTTGATTTGGTTTCTATTCTATTGGGTTTGGTTTTAGTTTGGTTTGGTTTGTGTTTGGTTTGGTTTAATATGATTTTTTGTGTTTGTTCATTTCAATCGAGTTGATTTTTTGTTTTGTTATAGCTCAGTCACAAAAATATAATTTTTAAAAACATAAACAAATCATCATTTTAATACTAAATCGTTACTTTCTTCGTATTTAAACATAAAACTAAACATCACAATAAAATGTAAAAAATGTAATTCAATAATTTTATATTATTATTTTTAAACTTAATATAAATATTAAATGTAATTTTTCAGTTTTGATATTAATATATAAAATTTATATTCTTACTCTATGCATTAAAAAGTAAAAAATATATAAAAAATTATATTTACTTGTTTATGTTAAATGGTTAAATATATTAAATTTTAATATTATTAATATATCTAATTAGAAAACATTTCGATTTTTTTTTGGTTTGGTTTGGTTTAAAATCAAATCAATCTGAACCATTTAGATTGATAAAATTCTTAAACCAAATTGTTTGGATTCGATATGATCGGTTTGATTGGTTATGTTCGGCCCTACCAGTACTTCATCATCATCATCATCAACGATTTCAGTCTGGGAGTGAACGCCTTCGACCTCTTGAAACTGCTAGATTCTCTCTCGATCTATTCTTGATTGATTTAAAGCTCTTTTCTATTTTTAGAATATAACTTTGGTCCTCGTAGGGTTTTCTCATTCCCTCCTCCTCTTCGATTGCTTATCGTTCAATTCGATTTGGCCTCTGCGATTTCTTAATTCCACCCAATTCCTCGATTAGATTCTTAGATCGAAGGTCAATTTGGCTTATAGCGATAAACGTTTACTCCATTTGCGTGTTTATTGTGAATCCGAGAAAGAGAGTGATTGCTAACGGTTTTGGGCAGAGTCTTTGATTTGCATGGGTGAGAATGGATCATTGGCGGAGGTTTCTCCACCGAATGGGCTATTGCCGGGAAAGGCTGCGTCTGTTACACGGCCCCTCGATGCGGAGAGATGGGCCAAGGCGGAGGATAGAACCGCTAAGCTCATTGCTTGCATCCAGCCTAATCCTCCTTCTGAAGATCGACGAAATGCGGTTGCTAGATACGTGCGGAGGCTTATCATGGAGTGCTGCTTCCCTCTTCAGGTTGAGGTGGAGTGCTTCTTGATTTGTCTATGATGATACTTTACTTTAAAAAACTTATCACTTTTTCATTGCCTGTTAGATCTTTACTTTTGGATCGGTGCCACTGAAGACTTATCTGCCGGATGGAGATATTGATTTAACTGCCTTCAGCACGAACCAAAGCCTGAAGGACTCCTGGGCTCATTTGGTTCGTGATATGCTTGAGAAGGAAGAGAAGAATGAGAATGCTGAGTTCCGTGTTAAAGAAGTCCAGTATATTCAGGCTGAAGTAATGCCTTGATCCTTCATTGATTTGGCATACTCCACTGTGTATTAAGCTTTTGTTGGTGCAAATGTTTCAGGTAAAGTTGATTAAGTGTCTGGTGGAGAACATTGTTGTGGATATATCTTTCAACCAGATTGGAGGTTTGTGCACACTATGCTTCCTTGAGGAGGTTAGCTTCCAACCATAGAGAACATTCCTCTTTCTTTTTCTGAATTGGTATATATTTTAATTTCTTTATCTTTATGTTGTTTATGTATGCAGGCTGATCTCTTTATAAACCAGAACCATTTGTTCAAGCGTAGTATCATATTGATCAAAGCCTGGTGTTATTACGAGAGCCGTATATTGGGAGCTCACCATGGGCTTATTTCTACATATGCCCTTGAAACCTTGGTTCTTTACATATTTCACGTTTTCAACAACTCGTTTTCTGGACCCCTCGAGGTAAGTGTGACATTACGAAACTTGTCTTTGTTCTGTCAAGAATGCTTCTTTCAAATCGTTTTAACTGGATTGCTTGCTGCATTTGTAGGTTCTCTATCGTTTTCTTGAGTTCTTTAGTAAGTTTGACTGGCAGAATTTTTGTATTAGCCTCTGGGGTCCTGTTCCAGTTAGTTCACTACCAGATGTAACAGGTATTTTTTAAAAAGTGCCGTTCATCTCACTTTTGCTTTAATTGTGCATCGTACTGTATTTAGTACGTACTGTCTTGACGTGCAATGTTTCACAGCGGAGCCTCCTCGAAAAGATGTTGGAGAGTTACGAAAGAGCGAAGCGTTTCTTAAAGAGTTTAGTAGGGTTTATGCAGTTAACCCTGTTGCTCAAGAGACACAGGGGCATCCTTTTGTTGCCAAACACTTCAATGTTGTAGACCCTTTGCGTGAAAACAACAACCTTGGACGCAGTGTCAGTAAAGGTGCTCTCCTGTTTCAGATTTTTTGTACAATACGTACTTTTATAGTTTAACGCGAATACATATCTTGCCTTGGTAGCTTATTGAAGATGTTCTTTTCTTTATACAATATGTAGCTAGAAGATGCCCAAACTAGACGTTGATTTGCTTACGTGCTTGGATTTTTGTTTTGGCAGGTAACTTCTTTAGGATACGAAGTGCATTTACTCTTGGTGCGAAGAAGTTGGCTAGGTTACTTGAATGCCCTAAGGAGAATTTGATCCATGAAGTTAACCATTTTTTTATGAATACATGGGAAAGACATGGCAGTGGTCGTCGTCCTGATGCTCCTGGAAATGATCTATGGTTATCAAGACTGGGAGATCCTGAGCCTTGTCTTCAAGCTGACAATGTAAGTAATTCTTCAAGCAGCAACAGAAACCAAAATTCCGCCCCTCGCAGTGTGCCCTCTCGACAGAACAACGGTGGAACTGAACTTATATCTAAAGCAACATATCATGCCCAAAAGAACAGTGGCAACTCTTACCAACTTGCTCAGGAAGTTCGTTCTAATCAAAGTGCTTCAAATGGTAAACTTCAGCAAACTGTTAAGCCAGAAATCATGGTGAATAATTTTCATGGAAGGCATCTCTTTGCCAGGACGCGGTCTAGCCCTGAGCTTACTGAGACATATGGTGAAGCTCTTTTGCCATCAAGGCGTAGTAGAGCCCCAGAAGCTGGAAAACGCCAAACTAATTCCGCGAGGGCTGATAATATCAGGGAAAAAAACCTGGAGTCGGAGAGTTTGTCAAGCAGTATCAGAAACGCGGCTGACTCATCGTCAGTTAGGCATACACCATCCCCTCGAAGTCCTGATAGCACTGTTGACATGAGTAGTGCAGTGAACAGCTATTGTGATGATTTAGGTTCAGTTTCCGTGAATGAGGATTTCTCTGCCGCAGGGGAACAAGAACAAGATCTTGTTAACTCGATGACATATGTTGCAGGGCAAGGTTTCAATGGACACTTCCCTTTTCCTTTTAATTTTTCTACGGGCCCCCACTTACCGTTTCCAATTACACCTGCCATCTTAGCTTCAATGGCATATGGTCAGAGGAATGTGCCTGGTATTATTCCTTCTAACCTTCCTTTCATGGAGACACCTTGGAGTACCAATGTGCAATATCCTCAAAACTTTGTGCCTCCACCATTTACCCATTATTTTCCGAGTGGATCCCATCCAATGTCAGAAAAGCTGAGCAAAGCTGGTAATGAAGAGATGGGGTCTCTAGAAGTGAACGTCAAAGAGTCTGACCATGATCAATGGTACGAGCAAGAAAGGGTAACTCCTCGTTTTAGACTTGAAAATGGGGGTTATGGAATGCATCAGGCAAATGATAAACATCATTCATCTTCTGCAGAGCACAGTTTCGTACCCTCAAGTCGTAAAACACGGTCAACAAGGGGGGATGACTTAGAAAATTCCCACTCTCCAGTCAGAGGCAGTCAGATTCAGAGTGAGGAGAGAAACGCAGGCTCTAGATCTGTTTCTTGTGCTAGTTCCGTTAGAAGCAGGACTTCATCTGAAAGCTCTTGGGATGGATCAACTACAAGGGGCTCAAAGCCAGCTAGGGATAAACGGAACAGGAAAGTAGCTTCTGGGGCTGTGCCTGCACTGTATGGAAAAGGCAAGAGTGTTCCTGAACACTCAATCCAGGTTGAAGGTGATAACAGAGAGTGGATTCCTGTATCAAGCAATGAAATAACCGAAAGGGATCTGGGCCCTTGTCCTACTGTTGCTTCATTTCAACTACAAAGGCATCAAGTACATGGCCATGAACTAGCTCAGGCAAGTGGATCAGAGTCCTCAGTGTCTCTTGCTCCATTCATCCTTGGCCACGGCATGCAACGAAAGGAGGCCGATAGTTCTGGATATACTTTTGTTCCCACTGGGCCACCAGTTCCGTTCTTTGCAATGCTTCCAATGCACAACTATCAAGCTGGTGGTAATGCGACATCAGATACTTTGGCGAGCCACCTCAGTGTGGATGAGGTAGTAGAGAATCATGACCCCTGTAAAAGTTTTGACTCGTTCAGGGGACTTGATACGTCTGAGATAAATGTGTCTTCGCACTCCACCGGAGTTGGCTCGTATGTAGAACCAAGGGAGCACAAAAATGATATTCTCAATGGAGATATTATGAGTCATTGGCAAAATTTGCAGTATGGCCGCTCTTGCCAGAGTTTTCAACATCCGCCGGTGTTGTACCCTCCTTCTGTTTTAGTGCCACCTGCTTCTCTCCAGGGGCGTTTACCATGGGACGGTCCTGGAAGATCTCTTGCTTACACCAATGTAGTTAATCAGCTAATGACCTACGGACCTCGTATTGTACCCGTTGCTCCTGTTTCTACCAGGCCACCTAACATTTACCCTCGCTATGCCAATGAAACTCCCAGATATCGAAGTGGGACGGGGACTTATTTTCCAAATCCTGTAAGAACTGAATCCCTTCCTTGAGCTTCCATTATATTTCGTGCATGCTTTCGTCCATCAAGGTACAAAATTCATTTTGTTGTCTGGCTTAAGGCATGAAGAGGAACTTTTGTGTTATTTCATAATCCATTAAATGTTTGACAGTCTTATGGCCTATGGGTCTTGAATGAATTCACAACATGTTGTGTTTGCTTACCTTAGTTGCCTTCAAGTCTGCTACTTCGAGAGGTTTAGGCATGTTTCAGGCTTTGCTTGTGGATCTTGTTCGTTCTATCTTTAACCGCCCCTGCTTGTTATATGCTATGCTTATTTTGCTGAAGAATTGCTATCTCCTCCTTTACTGATGGTATATAGCATTCATGACGGTTTTGGTTTGTCACACTTCTCTGAACTTTTTTTTTTTTTTGAATTTGTTGCTGAAGATTTCCCCTAGGGAGCAGCGGCCTGCATCTGGCATGAGACGAGGGAACTATGGACATGACAGAAACGACCATCAAAGCGACAGAGAAGGCAACTGGAATACTGGTACAAAGGCACGGGGTTCTGGACGTAGTAGCCGCAACAATCGTAACCAAGTTGATAATAAGCCAAGGCAAGATCGATCTGATAGGCATTGGGGGTCATCGTATAGGCATGAATCATCCTCGTATTCTTCTCACCATTCTCAAAACGGTTCTATTCGCTCAAATAATTCGCAAGATGCTCCCGGGAATGTTGCTTACAGCGTATACCGACTGCCACCGGGCATGACGCAGAACAGTGTGACGTCTCCAGAGGGACAACACAACCCTCCATCTGCCATGATGTTTTATCCATACGATCATAACTCTGTGGACGAAGCGCCACATCTTAATGACGGAAACCATTCAGCTGGTGGTGGTGGGGCATTTGAAGATCAGCCAAGGTATCGTGGTGCTCATATGTCTTCACCTGATGATCCTTCCTCGCCTCGTTTCCCCAGGTAAATTTGATATTTTAGACTTCCAATTGCAGACAAATGTTAGTTTTCAGAGCGAAACAGTCTTCTTGATCAGATTTTTTGCTCACCCAACAGGGGAAAGTAACATCAATGGGGCTGGAATAAACACAAGAACTTGGAAGAAACAGTGTGATCACATCACTAGGGATCTTTGGAAATCAAAAGAAGGCAAAGAGTTGTGAAGCCGTGAAAAGAAGAGTAACGACAGGAACTGATCTACCTCAGAGGCTCAGACCAATCTGGAATTGCGTTCAAGCAACAAAGAGAGAAGCCAAGTAAAGAGGGACGGGTAAGCATCACTCAGCGAACCAACCTAGTTTAAAAAGACGCAGCAAGCTGGCTGGTTCACGACTGTTTCTCAGGCGAATTACGGTTAGGTAACTTTTTTTCACTCTTTCCATAGAAAATGTAGCCTTTGTGCCCCACATAGATGAACTATTAGAATTCAGGGCTTATCGTTAATCATGTTTCTATAAAACATTCAAGAAATAATGTGTCTACTTTCTTTTAGAAGAAAAAAAAAATCGTATTATAGCTTTTTTTGTCACCAACTACCATTCATTCATTCCATTTAATTGTTTGATGGGGGAATTAATTCTTCACCAGCCACCTCTTGTTCATACAAAGATAAGGTGTTCTTTGCAAGCAAATCTACAACACCATTACTCTCTCGAGATATCCAGCCAAAAACAACAACATCAAACTCATTCGACAAACGGAGGATGTCCTCCAGTATCCCATACAGCTCCATATCCGGCTCTCTCTTGTTGATGGCTTTTATTAGATGCGCAGAGTCCGACTCGAACCGCACTCTCTTTAGGTTCATGTCGTGGCCAAATTTTACCGCCTCTCTGAGCGCCAACGCCCCTTGCAGTAAGGGCCGACGAGACAAATCGTATTATAGCTAAATTCGTAGTTTTTGATTTGATTATTAAACCATTATCATGGCAGAAAATGTGGAATAAGAGATAAAAGATTACCCTCTGTAATGGAGGACAATGGTTTGAATTGATTTAGGAAAAGTGATGAGATCTTGTTCGGGGCTTAGCGAATAGTCACATAACAATTTCTCAATATTGAATTTATTTAAAAAAAACGTTCGAAGTGAGACTACTTATTATGAGAATTGATTTTATCATGGTATAATTTTAAGAAGAAAAGTGGTCCTGATCAAAATATTGAAAGATGCCATTCCGAAAGGGTTACAGAGAGCAGGTCATGCCATACCTTGTCGTCGTAACACAACAACAATCAACAACTTGACCATCTAGGTGTATATATAGTTGTGGAAGTGTTTTGGACCTTAGAGTTGGCCTAACAAAAAGAATCCAAAAGTGTTGGATTTATACCGTAGATTTGAGCTTTGTCTACGTAAATGAACTGTTGGTGTCAAATCACATTTGGGAAGATTCAGTTAGTGTTATGTATGAGATGTTTTTCATTTGATTAAAAAGACGGTGAAAAATGAGTAACTCGACTAGTACTAGCAATCAGGAGATTTTGTTTGGTGCCTAGTGAGTGACATAACAATTTCTCATTAACTTAATTCATTTTCAGAATAAAAAAAATCGGACCACTCATTGTGATAAGTATCGAAGTAAAAATATCATTAGAAGAAAAGTGGTCCTTACCACAAATAATGTTATTCCACAGAGCAGGTGATGCCATGCTTTTATAGCGTCACTCGTCAGACTGACACAACATTTTACTTCGGTTGGTAAATTTTAAGCTAAAGCCGACCTTTATTTTCACTGTCAGAATTTCACCGTCTCAAGACGAAGGAACAAACGTCAATTTTACAAAACATACTTTGCGTGAGAAAGCGATCAAGACAGCCACGGCGTCCGGTGGCGCGTCCGCGCGCGTACCGGCGCCGATGGCTCTCTTCCTTGTTATTCCGCTCAAATCTGCGTGAGTTTATTCCGATCTGTCGTCTCTCTCCGACATGCGCGCGGATCTGGGTTAGGGGTTTGTACCGAGAAGATCGGTTCTCGGCAAATCTTCTTCTTCTGGATACGCGGCGAGGAGAGAGGAGATAAGACACTCAGATCTCCTTTTCAGAGGCGTTTTGATCCGGGATGTAGAGGCTTACACAGCTCTTGCATCACCGATAAAGCTCCCGGGTTGTGGAGGCTCCTTTAGCTCTGTGGCGCCGGTTATGTTTCCGGAGCGTGGAGGCTCTTACAGATCCATGGCTGCCGGCTTTTGCTTCCTTATTTTCTTCTAGGGTTTACTTACTGTAGTTTCTTGTGTCGTTCACTGGTTAAGTCAAGTTGGGTTCAGGTTTGTTGGATGAGTTTCTCGTCGGAGGACGATGGAAGCTATCCGGAGCAAAGGTTGTTGCTTGAGCAAAGCCTCCTTCTTGGTCCTCGTATTGAACTCTGGCGGATGAGATCTCGGTATCGATTGATCCTCTCCGACATTAGGCGGTCCTGGGAGGTTTGGCGTTCGTGGTGAAGAAGGTGAGGAGTCTATGGGCTCCGGTGAAGCGTGGTGAATCGATGGGTTATTCTCCGGTGGTTGTTGAGTTGGTACGGTTCGCGTGAAGGCGGCCGACATCACTCCTTCTCTCTTGGGCCGGTGTAGCCGTGTGGGCTTACGGTTTCGTTTGTTTTGTTTGGTTGCCCGTTTAGTGTTGTGGGCTTTTGTATTTGGGCTTCGGCCATTGGGCTTGGCCCGTATCTTTTAATAAAATAAAAACTTGACGGAAAAAAAAAAAGAATTTCACCGTCTCTTTTAAAGTTACTGTAGGATATATATATATATATATATATTTAGTTTACTTGTCCAGTAAAGTAGTCAACTGTATGTATATATATACATACTATTTGTTTTTGCATTTTACATTTACTGACTTTACTGCATATTGCTCTACAAATTTTCAGAAAGCTTTTGTTGTTGACTCTCGCTGTCTCACTCTCAAGTGGTATTCTAGGTCACAAATTATGGTTCGCTGTTTCAGTGCTCTTACGAATTGTTGAGAGACTCGTTTCGTGATATTTTGGATTTAATCAATTCGTCGACTTAACTACTTTGTTTTCAAGATTAAGATTTAAGGGTTCGAGGGAAGGTGAGATTCGCTGCTGAGATCTTTTTGCTTTTAAAAAAAAATTGTTCAATAATTTATTGGTAATTCATTAAGCTCTTGTTCTTGTTTTCTAGTTCCACAAATGGCAAACGTTTCTAAAATTCTTTAATCTAAGGTTCACTTAATTCACGTATCTGAATTCCATAATGGATATAATCTGCATAGATTATCACATTTGTTTTACAAGTTGGTGAGTTTATTGCTTGTTATCTGGTGTTGTTGATGATGTCAATGTGAAACAATTTTAGATACAGTGGGGATGAACTATTTTTCTTTTGTGTGGAACTTTATGAAATATAGTTTTTAATTATTATATTAGATAGATTCTGTAATGTGCTTGCTTGCTTGGGATCTTGAACCCTATTATACACTTTTTGAGGGATTCACTTTTCATGCTTGTTTGACATGTAACAAATTCACTGTGGGAAACACTTTATATTCACTGTTGTTTAGGTATTAGTGTGCAAAGGAGAACTATGGCCTACGCCTAATTGTTTATTTTGCCTTGTTATTCTTTGGTTTTAAAAAAATTATAAACAAAAACTGATCAAGGTGTTGAGCTCTATGGACTGCGTTGTTGTAAATGCTGCTACAGGCAAGAGTTCTGATTGAATGATGCTTGCACTTTATATTTATCAGTAATGAAGAACGGACAGGTAACATGTTCTTCTAAGATACAACTCTTCTACCTTTTATTGTCTTTGTTTTTTACTGTCTTTTAGTGTTCTTTGAAACACAGTAATTAATTTGTCCTATTATTCACTTAAGAAATTGATCGATGGATTAGATCAGTATATATATTCATATAGGAAGTTGGACAATGATTAATTTTGTTTACCAGTGGTCTAATAAGACTAAGCCTCTGTCTCAGTATTTGTAGACTTTTTTTTTGTTCCCAAATAAGTTAAAAATATTTTGGAATAAGTATTATCTCAATTATAGTGCGCACAGGAACTAGTACAATCTTCCACTCAAGTTTCACATGAGAACCAAGACGAACATAAAATTAACCAATCAGTAGATGCTCCTCCTATACAAGATGCTGTTTCTGTATCTGCTTCATGCAATGACAGTAGGAAAGTTTCAAGACAAGATATTGAACTTGTAAGAACAATATTTGACCTCCTCCTTGTTATTTCAACTACAAAAAAAAAAGGCTTTACCTCTTTCTGTTTCTCTGCTTATGTGTATGTATGTGTGTAACATCTGATGATATACATGATTGATGTAGGTCCAGAATTTGATAGAAAGATGTCTTCAGTTGTACATGAACAGAGACGAGGTCATGAAGACCCTCTTGGCTCGAGCAAGGATAGAACCTGGATTTACAAGCTTGGGTGAGCATTTGATGTATGCAGTAGTTAATTGCATTATTAGCAACGATGAAACATCAATGAGAAGTCCATTGTTGATCAGTTTGGCAGAAACTGGAAGAAGAAAACGCAGACTTCTTCAGGGCTTATTACATCAGGTTAAAACTGAAGAAGCAGATAATTTTGTTCAATCATTTGCTTGAGCACCAGTACCATCTCATGAGGTATCCTCCTACTCATGTACCTCCAAAGATTTCTCTAGCACCTATACCAAACGGAATGCATCACATGTCACATGGTAAATAAGTCTATATGCAATTACAAGTAAAAAAGTTTTGGTTACACTATTGTTGTTGTTTCGTAGTACAGTAGTTACCACCATGCCAATGGGATATCCTGTACTACAACATCCTCAAATGCATCCTCATATTGATGCAATGGGAATGTCAAGCTGCCATGTTGTTAATGGAGTCCCTGCACCTGCTAATTTCCAACCATTAAAGATGAACTCAACGAATGAGTAAGAAGAACCAACAATCTCACTCGTTTATCCAGTTCATGTCTTAACTTTTTTTTTTTATAAAAATATCTCTCTGTTATTTTTAGTATGGTGATTGATACAAAGGTGGAAGATGCAACAACTCTTCAAGTTATTCCACCAAACAGTGGTGGGATGGCAGTGAGTCCAGCTTCTGTGGCATCAAGTGGACACTTTCCATTTGATGCTTCAGATATGGTAATGGACGCTTCAGTGCTTGATTCCGCGTTCACCTCTGAGGTTGGAGGAGAAGGAAGAGCTGGGAGTGCCGGAGATTCACTCAGGTCATTTGATCAGATTCCCTGGAACTTCAGCCTTTCTGATCTCACTGCAGACCTGTCAAACTTGGGAGGTAAGTTGCAATTGTACATTCTCTTTTTTAATACTTTTGGGAGGTAAAGTTTCAGTTGTACATCATTTTTGTGTTATGTTTATAACAAGAGCTGGTTGCTGGATAAAGATGTGTATGTTGCAGAGTTAGGAGGCTTAGGAAACTATCCAGGCTCTCCTTTTCTTCCATCTGATTCAGAGATTTTGCTTGATTCTCCTGACCATGAGGACATAGGTGAACTACTACTACTAACTGGTCTCTTGAAAGCCAAACGAAACAGAGTCAAACTGAACTAGATTCACTAATCTTTCTTGTTTTGCTTTGCATCAACAGAGGAGTTTTTCGTGGATGTGCCTGGACCTCCTTGTTCTAATTCAGATGAAGAGAAGCCTTGAATTGAAAGGGAAAACGGCTATACATAATAATAATCTTCTTCAGAGAAACACCAAGCATTGTTTTTTCTTTAAGTAACAAATATAACTACTACTGTTATTATAACTCAAAAGTACTTATGAATAAAAAAAAGGGGTTAGAATGAACCTAAAAGAGGATGTACAACAAGTTATCAGCATCAGAGTTTTCTTTACTTTTCGATGTTTATAATAACGAATGCTTTACACTGAGGTCACTGATTCATGTTGTATCTTTTCTTGAGTTTTTAATGCCTAGCGCGTTATTAGAGCCAGGACCTCCTCGCTTGGCGTACAAGGAACCAGCTGCTGATACATGAGAAGGCAAAGAGACGGTTGCAGAGAGAGAGAGAGGGTGGAAGTTAGTGGTTCCCAACGAACCAATAGAGAGCCCATTTCAGGTTGCAAAGAAGAGTATACTTGAGTGCTTTGGTCCAATTCTCTGGCTTGTTGAAGCTCTGCGTTATTGAATATGTCATTTTCGATTTGCAAAACAAAAGATATATACGTGAGATTTTACATGGAGATGATAAAGATGATGGTAACGGGAGAGTGTGGACTGTGGAGTGGACTTGTACTTGAATGGGAAGGGAGTCTGATCATCACACAATGCAGAAGAAAGCAAATACTAGAATATGCACACTGTGAGCTACTTACAGTTCATAAGGCTGTTGGTACTGCTTTCCACAATTCTAGGATAACTCTCCATAGGCTGTATTTTTGACTCCACATCTTAGAAAGCGTTGATGGTTAAGGATAAACTTCATAAACAGTACGTAAACAGTATCAAACACAGGAAACAAAAAAAAAAAACAATAAGGATACTGAAAATTTGGCCGGAAATAGTTAGTTGCACTTGCACATAGTGTGAAGGAGAAGACAGGCTTGACCCCCAAGCAGCAGCATTTATCTCATCCCACTCAACCTAATAATGTTTTAGACTTTATATGAACAGGAAGAGGTCACGTACAAAGAAGGTTGCAAAGCTCTTACCGCTACTTTAGGGAGTCGAAATTTTTTAACCGTACCAAAATCTCCATCATGAAGGCATCATCAATCAGTACATTTGTTTTGTTTAGTAACTCTAAATGTGCTTGTGAAACTTCAATCTTTGCCAAAATTCTTGCATTGCCTTCCCAGAAGACCCACGAGGAGGAATGGCTTGAGGTTGAGGCTTGTGTGTAGGTAAAACAACAAAAGAGTTGTCCATGCGTGTGTTGAGCCAAGAACACTGTTGGTTCCATGGATTGAAGAGCCTTGTATTGCATTGCTGCTGGATGTAACAAGTACAATTCATTTTTTTTAATAGCACGATGTCACTCGGACAAGAAGGCAAATGTATCTACAAATTCATTACACGACACAAGTCTGTCTGATTCTGAAAAAAACGAGAGGAAGAAGGGGAATCAGTGAAGAACTTGCCGGCGTAGGAATCGACGCCGACGATGGTAACTAGTGAGTGGTGAAATTTCTTGCAGACCCATTTAGGAAAGGCTCTAGCTTTTATCTTGATCCCCCTCTTTCCTCATCTCTCCGGGAGATCAAATTCGATTCAAAGCTGATGTGTGATGAAGACGATGATATATATAAACTTGCAAGAAAGCTGGGTCACAAGTACATTTTAATTTTCCTTCGTTATCAATAAGCACCAGTGGTCTAGTGGTAGAATAGTACCCTGCCACGGTACAGACCCGGGTTCGATTCCCGGCTGGTGCAATTATTTTGCCTTGCAACTTTTTTGATAGTTTATTGGGCTTTACTATCTACAGCAGTCCTGATAGATGATTTCCATCTTTTTAGTTACTGCAGAGTTCTAGTACATTAACTAACGTCAATTCCTAACATATTTTTGAGTTAATAAACGCCGTCTACCATCACAGCTAGTACTGAAGTCACAGACAAGGAAACGAAAAAGCTGTAAATCTGTAAAATAAGATAAAACAATGTATGATTGCAGCATCCATTCTCTCTATGGTTGGTTCCTTCCCTCCCTTGGAACTTTCAGCTGACCACTCGAACTCTCAGCAATTACAGGGTCTAAAACCAGAGGATATGATCAGAAAATGAAGTACAACACTTCAAAGACAAACATCTAAACAGTAATCAAATATATTCTATAGATTGAGAGAGTTTGCCATAATGGCTTGACGTCTTATTAGTAATATGACCTTTTCTCCTATATAAATCAGTTTATCATATAATGTGTAGAATATATTTTCAATCATATAAATTAGTTATTACTAATAAGGCTTCAAACACCAATGCCTAATACATGAATAAGAAAAAAACCCATCGACCTAGAAACCGTCAATACAAAAGCAAAAGCAAAACAGAAAAAAAAACAAAACAAAATCTTTGACAAGGGAGGGGTCACATCATGAGGTGTTCTTTGTTAGGCAATCTTCTGAAGAAGTTCTTGAAGGCAGAGGGCAGATCCAACCGATTAAACGTGAAGTTAACCCATTTAAAAACAAAGACGGTAATGAAAGCCTTAACCAGAGACTCCAACGAAAAATAGTAATAGACGAGCAAGACCGGGTAAAGCAGGGCCAGGACGCAAATCAACACGACTTTATTGCTCGTACATAACATCCAAAGCGCGTGAAACCTTTCGAACTGTGACGCAGCTTCCCCCGAAAACACCATCACCTCCGCACCACTAGCTTTCAACCTATCGTACCTCATCTTGAGAACCTGCGGGTCGACAGCCGACGTCGCGTCGAACTCCTCGGCTATCTCGTCAAGCGCCTGCGTGTCGTCGAGTTTCTCGAGCCTCGAGAGCTTCACGTCGAAGAGAACCAAAGGAGGAGGAGGACCAGTACCATTCCTCGTCTTGTAATATTCCACCAAGACCTTGATCATTACGTAAACACTGAATGACACGAGGCAATACGGATATAGATAAACCACCAACCACAGCGTTAACGGCGGCAGCAACCAAAGAACACAAAAACAGACAGCAAACGTGATCCACTTCGGAGTGTTATCTGTCGTGGACCTGACCTCTGCATCTAACCGACCATACTTGCTTGACAGCCACGTAAAGAAGTCATAAAGCCTGTCGACATTGGCTTTGGTTTTTCTCATACTGAAGTTATTGTTCTTCGGCGACAACATATCCTTTACGACTTCGTTTCTCAATGGCGGCTCAGTTCTCGCCAGGTTCTGACAGTTCACACCGACAGCTAACTCTCGCAGACGGTCGATCTGAGGCAACGATATTGGAGACTTGTAGTGAGACTTGGGTAGCAGCAAACGGAAAGGAGCCGTAGCAAACGCGTAGGAAGGTGGAAAGAACGTTAACGTTGGCGGTGGACAAGCGCAGCGAACCGCTAGCTGAATCTCACCTGGATGGCCGCCGAATTAATATGAGATTTTAGAGTTATAAATATTAAATAAAATTAAAAAATCCTAATTTAAATGCTTCTTCTATTCACCTGTTGTCTTTAACCCTTCTTTACCTAACACCAAGATCGGATAAGAACCAGTGTAGATCCTGTTCCATTGAAGTAAACTCAATGGGATCCTCACTTTCCCGACCGGAGCATCGTTTTCTTTATCGATACTAAAGATCTGTTGGTTGTCGTAGACTCCAAGCGTTAAGACAGTGCACTTCTCGTATATGTCCCAAGAATACTGCTCGTTCCACTTAGGCGACTTGTTATTGACCACGGTTCGAGTCCTGGCCCATTTATTACCATACTTGGCCACAACATAAGCGTTCCTGTCCTTTAAGGCGTTTTTCGCGCGAGGTAAACCGGTTGCACCAAGAATACCAACCTCTAGCTTCCCTAACGTACCGGGCCATAACCCTTTTGCGAAAGCTCGGTAGTCACTACAGTATTGGGTGCATTCATCAAAGACGTGGTAGGACTGATCAGTGGCTAGCTTCATCTTGAGTCTGCCGGCGAACCGCCTCGTGTCGCCTTCCGGTTGGATCTTACCACCCGGTTTAATGTCGTAGAACAGTGTCGACGCGGCTCCTGGAACTTTAACCGCAGTCATCTCTGACAGCTTCGTTTCTAATGTTCCTATGCATTGATCGTGTGGGTCTTTGTTGAGATCCCATAGTTGTATTTTGACCGTTCCGTCTAACGACTCTGATGCTACAAAGATGAGATCTTGGTTCCACGACGGGTTCTTGCTTTCGATTGGCTTGGTTTTTAAACGGACTTGATCTAGAGTTGCCGACACGTAAACGTTAGGTGTTCGGTCTCGATCGTTGGCAATCAAATCATGACCTGAAACAATCGTAACCCTAACGTAACAGAGCCTTGGAGCTAGGTATAGCTTAGGTCGCGTGTTTTTCTCGCGACTAGCACTCACAGTAGACGCGTCGGCAAACCAAGCGTTTGAGTAAACCTCATCGGCTTGTGTACCGAACCAAACCGACATCAGCAACTCCATGTGGTAACCTTCCACAGTGCTCGGTATAGGGTACCACTGAGGAGCCATTCTTGCATCGGGAGGAACCCTAGACGGAATATCCGCAGCCACCTTGAAGTTTTGCTTGCCGATCAAAGTATTGTTAGGAAACTGACCGTCTTTTAGGGCAACGGACAAGACATCAGCTGTAGATTTGTCGAAAGCAAAGACTTGGTTCCAGGCCCCGCTTGGTCCCATTGGTAGATCTCTGGTAGAGGATTGGTAGTTGCCGAGAGTGATCTCAACGATAGGTTTACATGCGTGGGTGATAGGGTTTAGGACAGATTTGTTGATGGTTTTGATTACTTCTACGTAAAGAAACTCCATTGGCTCGACGAGGTCATGTGAAGAAGTTGGGCCGTTAGGGTTTCGAGTTCCTCTTTCTCCTCCGAGCTTCGGAGAGATTTTCTTAACGGCGAACTCAGCCATATCTGTAACAAAACCAAGAGATAGAAGAGAGATGAATACAAAGAACAAAATGATTCTATATACACAAATAAATTTTAGAAATTGAGGAAACACGTTGAATTCGTTAATATTGCTGAAAGACCTAATTTGGACGCTAAACAAAAGTCATATTACTATTTACTACTAAACATAAATCCTCTTAATTCTTGACCCTTTGACCGCTAACATTGTTTAGAAGTTCTGAGTTACTTCTTGCACAAGAAAGATCACAGGGAGTTAAAAAAAAACTAATGATGACGAACCTTTGTCTGCTGATACAATGAAGAAGTTGAGTATAGGTTTAAGGCTTGATTAGTCCGTTTGATTATACATTATATATACATACAATGATACAATAACTAGAGAAACCTAAATTAAAGAAATGGAACAATTCCCACTTTGCATGGACTATGAAGAAAGTGTAATTAATGTAGATATTTATATGCAATATTATATTTCCTCAAATCGCTCATAAACTTTCCCAATATTGAAACTTTACCGAATCTTCATAAATCCGTTATTGAGTTTTGCAAAATCGATGTGTACGCAGTATTGTATTTGGGCTTCATTTGTTGAATATTTCTTAATTAAACATGGTGCTTGGGATTCGTTTTAACCCATTTTAAGCTATATATTATGATCAGCGAATGCAGAATTCATTAAAATTCAACACAACCTTTAAAAACTTTTTTTGAGAATCCAAATTATATATACAAACGCTACAAAGTTAATTCATACATACAAAGTTAGTTGCAGTACCCTTCACGTGCGGGAGAGGGATTGCTCCGACAAACCGGACACGAACTATGCAACTTGAGCCACGCATCGATACATTCAGCATGGAAACAATGTTCACATTCTGGTAAGCACCTAACGGTATCTTTAGTTGCATATTCCGACAAACAAATGGAACATACAACATCATTTGACCCGGTCGGGAGTCTCTTACTCTCACCTAACTCAACTTTCTTGTATGACTCGATCGTAGACTCATCCAGACCCGTCCTCGTGATGACTTGGACGTCGCTTGCTGGCTCTGGTGTTACGGCCATGGCGTGTTGTATCTGGGAAGAGACTCTCTCAGAACTGCACAAGACAAGACCGACGCAGAAGCTCAAGGCGATGAGTGGGCCCATTAGAGAGAGGCAGATTATCTTTAGTACTTGTAAGCTTGTGTTGTGGAGTCCTGTTCTCAAAAGCAACAAAACTGGTCAACGGTGCAACTTGTCTCTAGTATTTGCCTATTTTAAGATGTGATTGATTAATTAATTAAAGTCAATGACTTAATGTGATTAATAAATGCCAACTTGAACAATTAACTAAACAAATTCCTTGGGGTTGAAGCTTTCCACCATTAATGGATTAGTACCTGGGTTTACAGAACTGAAGCATTGGACTTGGCGTGTGGTATTGTTTATAAATCCACATCTTGAACCACTCCTCTCACAATATCTACAATCCGGCGAGTCCCATTTGAGCCACAGGTCTTGTTGGTTGATGTCACCATGGAATGAATACGGAAGATGTAACGTCTTAAAGACATGACAAGAAGACGGCATCGAACTGACCTGTTCCAACTCCGTGACAAAGAAGGAGGAAGTGGAATTACCAAGGCACTGGATGGATCTGAAAGATGGTACGACGTTCTCGTCTTTAGGACAGATCAAAACCGTGTAGCTGCGAGGAAGAAACAGAGAAAAAGGAGACCCTGAAGCGTCAAAGCTGAGGAGCTGTCTGGCTAAGCAGCTATCCGGGTCGCTGAGTCGAATACGCTGCCTTCTATAATCGATCTCTTGGACAATAAATGGTTTGGATTTAGGAATCTCTAAGGCTGTCTCGTTGCGATCAGTACATAAGAGTTTGAATCCTGTGTGGCCACAGGACTCAGGTTGCTTGGGGGATAGCCAGAAAGGGAAACGGATGTCTATGTTCCCTCTTCCACAAGAAGAAGTGTAGCAAGGTTTTGGGTGTGAGGCGTTTAGAAGAGGGAAGATGAAGAAGACGAGGAGGAGGAGGAGAAGAAGAGGGGTTTGTTTTGAGAAGGCCATAATGTGGCATGGCACTAAGGGATAGGTAGAAAGAATTGTTATTGCTACTTATAAATTCATAGAAAAAGTCAGAACAATATATAATATACATGAATCTAAAAGTCAGAACAATATATAAAATACATGTATCTAATTTGGCATAGTTCTTCTTATATTCATTGACATCGATACGTGTTCTAATATAAAACTAGTTCAACTATCTCGCAGATTATTCTTACAAATCATGGCCCAGTGCAGCTTTTTAATTAGTTATATATATGTTACATAGAAGAGGAAAAGAATTTGCATACCAGAAACTTGAAGCTTTTTGATTGTGTAAGAGTAGTTTCCAAATTCCACTAATCTTACTTTTTTGCTAAGAATGTAACTATCATTAAAAAAAATGAACGTTGAGGTTTACAAGATGCGATTGAGATGTGATTAACAGACTATAAAACTTCTAAACTGAGCCAAAAAAGAACTTCTAAACTTGATTTCACAAACTTGATTTCACGGCAAAAAAAGGGTAATAAACATGGAAGCAAAAGCAGTCAAAACTAAAGCCATTCTGTTTGGAACCGAACATAACTACAAGTAACAGGTAACGATATAATCTTGAAAAGTTCAAGAGGAGATTGAACCTAGTCAATAAAGTGCATGTGTTTTGTATAGAACAAGTTCAATAACCTCTCAAATTATTCTTGCAACATACTGTAAAGTTGTAAAATTATATAATAAAAGAGAAAAAGGATTTGTATACCAGAAATACTCACGAGGCTCTGTGTGACTGGGATAACATACTGTGAGCGGGGACTCAGAGAAGCTGCTGGGAGATTCTGATGGGAACAATGAAATTAGCATTTAACAGCTTATTAACAAATCAACAATAACTTATTAATGTACATTATTAACAATTTAGTTCTTGAGTTTTGCAAAATCAATGTGTACTATTGTGTTTGGGCATCATTTGTTGACTTTTCTTAATTAAACATGGTATTTGGTCTATTAGACACAAAATGTCTCACATCGGTAGTTGAAAGAGATACTAAATAATATATAAGATGGAAGAGCCACTCCACTTATCACCAATTGGTTTTAGGTTAGAAGTTTATCTAGCTTAACATGGTATCATCATAGCCTGATCTACGCAGTCCAATCCGATCCACATCGATCTGGTCCAAAGTTGGCCCATCGATTCTTGCCCGAACATTCCAAAATTGACGCTCAAAGAGTCAATCATCTCGAATGGGCGTATTAGACACAAAGTGTCTCACATTGACATCGGTAGTTGGAAAAGATTATAAATAATATATAAGATAGATGAACAACTCCACTTATCACTAATTGGTTTTAAATTGAAAATCCATCTAGCTTAACATGGGTTTCGTTTTGGACCCATATCAAAACCCATATTAAGCCTAATATTATGGTCAGCGAATGCAGAATTGACTAAAATTCAACACAACCTTTAATAAACTTCTTTGAGAATCCAAGATTTCCAAATTATATATATAATTAAACGTTACAAAGTTAATTCATACATGCAAAGTTAGTTGCATCCTTCACGTATGCGAGGGAGATTTCTCCGACAAACCGGACACGAACTATGCAACTTAAGCCACGCATCGATGCATTCAGCATGGAAACAATGTTCACATTCAGGTAAGCACCTAACGGTCTCTCTGGTTGCGTATTCCGACAAACAAATGGAACATACAACATCATTTGACCCGGTCGGGAGTCTCCCACTCTCACCTAACTCAACTTTCTTATATGACTCAATCGTAGACTCATCGAGACCCGTCCTCGTGATGACTTGGTCGCTTTCTGGCACTGGTGTTACGGATCTGGAAACCCGGGCAGCCATTGCGTGTTGTATCTGAGGAGATACTCTCTCGGAGCTGAACATGACAAGACCGACGCAGAAGGTCAAGGCGATAATTGGTCCCACTAGAGAGAGGCTGATTATTTTTATTACATGTAAGCTTGTGGTGTGAAGTCCTGTTCTCAAAACAACAAAACGAGTCAAACGGGTGATACGGTGCAACATATGTATGAATAACTTTTTTTGAAACTAAGGATATATAATCTACTGACCAACCAAATTTCGGTGTAGACTTCATCACTGATCAATAAGTATATATATATCAATGTATTAGTAACATCCAACCAAATTTCTGTATGAATTTTATCATTGATTTATTTTGTAATCGTATTTGTCAGATCAGATTTTCTAACGGATTAGATTGTATTTTTAAAGTTTGTTGTGCTTTATTGATACGACGTATTATATCACCTTTTATGTTATTGTCTTTGATAAAGACATTCTCTTAATAAGATTTATACATATGTTGCACCGTATCATCCATCCGTTTGACTAATAAAACTTTTACATGAAAAATATAAGAGAATTTGGGGCTCCGTATAAATAACTTTTTTTTTGAAACTAAGGACATTCACCCGTTTGACTAATAAAACTTTTACATGAAAACTAAGGACATATGTAATGAATAATAAAACTTTTACATGAAAAAATAATAATATACTGTTACGACATTCTCTTATATTTTCTTATTCAAAGATGTGATTTATTAATTAACTAAAGTCAATGACTTAATATGATTATTACATGCAAACTCAAGGTTCTAAAAATCGGTCTAGTCGGCGCCTAGGCCCCCGCCTAGGCGGTAACTCGGTCCTATCCGAAACGATTTTCTTAAAATTCGATTTATACCGATTTATATGATTCAAATTGGTTTAAACTGTTCTAAATCGGTTAAAAATAGTTAAAATCGATTGAAAATTGTCTATATATATATTAAATTAAGCAATAATATTATTACAAATCTACAAATTTGTCTACTTTCTTCTGTTTTGTATATCTAATTTTGATAATTCATCACAATAATTTTATAATTAAACTTAAAATTAAAATATGTCATATAAATGTATAAAATATATAAAATAAATCAATAATTTGCTAACGTCTAGGTCTTGCCTAGGCCCCGAATAATCCGCCTAGTCGTTAGTCTCCTATAAAGCACCTAGTTACCGCTAGAGATTTTTAGAACGTTGTGCAAACTTGAACAATTTGTCGTTTAGTTAGTAATTAAACTGAAGAAGAGGAAAAAACAATTACTTGGATTTGAAGCTTTCCACAATTAACAGATTCTCTTAGAAAAAAAACTATCTACTTTATTTAAATAGATTCATTCAAAAATTTACCATACAAGAGTCTATAGTTAGACTACTTCATTATTAACTTGACTAATCAAATTACATATATTTAATATATTAAAATATAATTTTAATATAAGAGAAACCTTTGTTTACCGCGTTTATTACGAGATATGCCGTTATATTTTTAGTTTAGTTCCAATTATTCATTAAGAATATTATTATAACCAGGTAGAGACCTGCCTTTTTGCATAGGGTGGAAATATATGAAAAATAATAAAATTTCATTTACATTTTAGTTCATTATTTCTAATATATATTATATGAATATATATATATATATATTTGCTGATTTTATCATATGCATATATTACATTTAGTATGACTTGAGTTATGAATTTATATATAACACTATTTTGGCCTTAGCTATGTCAAAATGTAGATTTTGTATATGCAAGATTATGTGAACGATTAAATATGCTAAGAAGATATGATGAGCTGATAAACTGAAAGAAAATCGCTGGATCTTTGCAAACGGAATATTAATAACAAAAATATGCAGAGTTAATATTTGGATATGAGGAGTTACTACTTCGTGATAGTGCAGAATATTTGGTAGGATAAGAGAAATCAATTTTAATTCCATATTAGTTAACTTCTGAAAATCATGATTAAAAAAATAGTGCATTTATGTTAATTGGGAATTCAATGTAATTAATATCATTTTCGATCACTTTGTTCATATACCAATCATTTAAATTTTTTTAAAAAAATAATTCAATGTAACTAATATCATTTTCGATCAAATATAATTTAAAAAAAAATGTGTGTAAATATCATGTTTTTCTCAAAATCAACTATGTATTGTTAAGTCTTGCTACAATACATTTTTTCTCAAAATCAACTAGTTTTTTCTTGCTAAAAAACTTGTATTGTTAAGTCTTGGAAAAATAACTATAATCATAATTAAAATGCTACATAATAGTATTATTGTTAATAATAGATATGGCCAGTAGTATTTCTTGTAAATAGCTTAGTATTAGATATCTTGTTAGTTAAACGTAGTGAAAGAACATATCGACACTTAAGCAAAATGGCATTTATGTGATTATGTTACACATTTAAAGTTATTTAAAAAAAATGTTTCCCTATTAAAGTATTAATATATAGGGGATACAAATTTTGAACCATTAGTTATATCTAAGTAATCAACCAAAGTTATTATCAAATCTAACTATAGAGTAGTTTATATCTTTTGATTAATAGTGTAATTTATAGTACGAACCTACTATATGTGATATTGTGAGTTGTAGGCTTAGCAGTAAAAAAATTTTAAAATCTAATTTATATTTAAAAATAAATTTTATTAAAATATTATAGATTTTACTATTTTCTTGCTAATATTTAATATAGATTTGATATATATTAAATTAATTTGTATAAAACTAATAAAATGATATAAAATTATATAATTATCAAAACTTTAGTCTAAACAATACTTATAAAATTTGTAGATATATAAGACACTAATGTTCTCACGATTAGATATTTAAATTGTATAATTATACAAAATTAATAATATTTTTAAATTTGAAATGTTATATATGAATATATTTATTTTATAGATGATGTATGAGCTATTGTCATATTTAAAAAAAGTTTTCCTAAAAGAAATATCAATATTAAATGTAATATATGAATTATTACCATATTCTAATAAATTTGCCAAAAATATAAATCAACATTAAATGAAATTATCGAAGTCATATTTTTCCGGAAGCCATGTCATCAATTTCAGTAGTCATGTCATATTTGTTTTGTGAAATTAATTGTAAAGAGGACATGTGGCAAAATCACTTTTCAAATATAGGGTCCGATTGGTAATGGCTGTAGCTTTGAAATTTTTGTTGTAGAAAAAAATCTGTAGACTTTTTGCTGTGGCTTTAGATTTTAGTGCTGTAGAATTTTATGGAAAGCACTAAAAAATTGTGGTTATTTCAAGAGTTGTGGTTTCAAAAAAAAATTTAAAGCTTGATTGCTCTTAATTTAGTGCTGTAGAAATAAATAGGACTGTGGACAGCACCTACAGCGACTACCAATCACCCCCTATAGTCTAGGGGATATATTAGATATTAGATATGTTTCAATTATAATTGATTTCTCAAAATATTTTTATAAACTCTTAACTGTACTATACGATATTAGGTAAATTTCAACTATAATTGATTTTTCATAATATTATGTTGTATATTTTTTATACTGCCTATTCTCTAATACCATCTTTTTCAATATCATGTAAGTTATACTAAGTTATTTGATAAAATGGTATATTATATGTTTTGGAACTAAACTATTTAAATATATTTAAATAAAAAATTATTATACATTTATTCAAACCTAACAAATTCAAGCAACGTGCGTTTGAATTTTAACAATTTACAAATTATTTTAAGCAACATGCGTTTGAATAAAAGTCAATCTCAACTTATCAATTATTTAGATGTTTATTTGACTATCCTAGATTTTCTGAATTTTATTAAGCTACTAATATTTGAATATAATAAATCAATTTCTATAATAAATTCACTAATATATGCAACTTAATATAATCTTTTAAGTTATTTACATATTCTCTATTAAAATATATTAATATTCATGATTCAAAAATAAGATTTCTAAAAGATTATACTTACTAGGAGAAATAAAATTCAATTTCATAAAACATGCCAGGCATCAAATATATAATCAAATATATGTGTAAAAATCTAATATTTTAAATACTGTAGTGTCTCTGTTTTGTAAGATACTGATATTTTTTCAAAAATCTGATTTATTAGTATGTGAATTTATAAATGCAAGATTATTATTTTCTGGAAAATATATTCGATCGGCTCGGTCTTATAATTCTGAAAGCAAAAAAAACTATATTTTGGTCTTTTATTTACTGTAATTAAATTGGCTCAAACAAATTTAACAAAACCATTTTATTTATCAAAAATGTACTGTAATCTATTCTTATGGGCTATGGCATAATTACAATCTTTCAATTTCAAATATTTACATGTATAAATTGTTTACGATTTGATAAAATTGAAATAAATATTTGAAATAATAATGAAAGTTTACAATTTAGATTATATAAATAGAAAATATATACGCGCTAACTCTAGTAATATTTAAACTAGATGATGTCGTTTTAATTTTGGAAGGTTATAAAGTTTAAAGAAAGAGGGAAGAAATGAGATCGTTTTCTTTTAAGAGGAGAGAAATGAAATGAGATAGTTAGTACCTGAATATATAGAACCGAAGCAGTGGACTTGGAGGATGGTATTGTTTACAAATCCACATCTCGAATTAGTCCTCTCGCAATATCTGCAATCCGGCGAGTTCCATTTGAGCCACAGGTCTTGATAGTTGATGTCACCATGGAATGAAAACGGAAGACGTACTGTCTTGAAGATATGACAAGAAGACGGCATCAAACTGACCTGTTCCGACTCCGTGACAAAGAAGGAGGAAGTGGAGTTACCAAGGCAATGGATTGATCTGAAAGATGGTGCAACATTCTTGTCCTTAGGACAGATAAAAACCGTGTAGCTACGAGGAAGAAACATAGAAAAAGGAGACCCCGAAGCGTCGAAGCTGAGGAGTCGTCTGGCCAAGCATCTATCAGGGTCACTGAGTCGAATTTTCTGCCTTCCATAATCGATCTCTCGGACTATAAATGGTTTGAATTTAGGAAGCTCCAAGATTGTTTTGTTGCGGTCAGTGCATAAGAGTTTGAATCCTGTGTGACCACAGGACTCAGGTTGCTTGGGAGATAGCCAGAAAGGGAAACGGATGTCTATGTTCCCACTTCCACAAGTAGAAGTGTAGCAAGAATTTGGGTGTGAGGCGTTTAGGAGAGGGAAGAAGATGATGAAGAGGAGAAGGTTTTGTTTTCTGAGGGCCATAATGTGGCATGGCACTAAGGGATAGGTAGAAGAATTGTTAGTACTACTTATAAATTCATAGAAAAAGTCAGAGACCAATATATAATTTGGTATAGTCGTATTTAATGTTCGACCTAATTCTTATTATGGTCGTTAACATGATATGTGTTAATACAATAAAATAGTTCAACTATTCGCAGATTATTCTTACAAATTATAAGGTTGGCCTAGTGTAACTTTTTAAGTATATTTCTATATAATACATAGAGAAGAGGGGAAAAAATTGCATACCAGAAACTTCAAGCTTTTGGATTGCGTAAGACTAGCCCAGTAGTCTTTCTTATATTCATTTGTGCATGTGGTTTGTATAGGACAAGTTCAATAACCTCTCAGACTATTCTTGCAAAAATACTGTAAAGTTGTAAAGTCTATCTTAATAAAAAGAGGAAGGGGATTTGCATACCAGAAATACTTCAGAGGTTTTGTGTGAGTAACACGTTGTGATCAGGGGACTAGATTGGCCACAAACATGAAATATGAATATGTAACTTTGAAAGTAAATGATTTGATGTGTATGTGACACTAACCGTTATGTGAGTTTATGTTTATGTGAGACATGCATATAGCGTTTTCCTACATTAATATATAATCTTTACAATTGCTTAATTTGTTATACTATATTTAACTTCCATGGAACTCTCATTTCTCATAATAATAAAATGAAGTATATGAAAAGCAACCTTGAAAACTCCAATTTACAAGTCAAAATGACAAAAAAAAAGAGAGATTAAAAAGAAAATTAACAAAATAAAAAATTCCACCATGCTAATCTAAACAAACTTCACTCAGCAAAATTACTTCACCCCACAAAATCCAAAAAGGTATGTACATAAACAGAGGACTGACAAACGACAGAGGATCTTGAATCAGACACTACTAGTAGAACTTGGATGTGTCTCAAAAGAAGGAGGTGTGTGAGAAGAAGGTGAACCAATGGAGCCACGAATCCTGCATATTTCAAGAACAATAAAAGCAAGTAATGTCACCGCCAAAACAAACCCATATCCAATTTTCCATCCATCTTCTCCACTATTAGCCATTCTAATTCCAAGAACAATGTTCACTGCTCCAAAGAACAAAGAGATTCTCCCAATCCAATGATGATACCAATTCCAGTATCTCCTCATCTTTGTCTCCTTGTGCGGCCGCGCAAAGAAAGCCAAAACCTGCATAACATATCATAAGCATGCATGTTCAACTACAAAACGTAATCTAGACTTGATTCTCAAACCTGAAGAATGCTAAGGATTAGAAGAAAGATCCCAATGCCTCGATGTGCAGGTATATCTGGTTGGATCCTATTGTAAAGCCGAATCCCGAGAATAACAGCGGCTAAACCGAAGATAAAGCCGGTGAACTGAATACCGATGTGAAGATAATACCAAAGAGGGTCTCTATGTCTGAGATATCGCGCGAGGATTGCTCCTAGAGGAAGTAAGAAACCCCATCCAAGTATCGCCATTACTCCATGTTTAGTCTTCTCCGTAGAACCCGTCGTTTGCATGGACGTTACTCCATTTGCTGCGTTGACCAAGAAAGAACACATAATAACATAAGTATTGCAACTTTCCTATTGTAGTAAGATTGTGCATGTAAATATTTGTATTACACCATTTTAGTTTTGTTTCTTTATAATATATCATTCACAAGTTATATATGCACATGAAATATTAGTCTGCCAAAATATTTTCCAAACTATAAAAGCAAACGCAAAATACAGATTATTGAGAAGATAGAGTTACAATTTTGTTTTGATTGCACACACTAAAACATCTGTTAATTAATTTTCATGTGTAATTGCAAATGCAATCGCGTTTTTACGTTTCAAAACTAGTACAATTATAACGTTTTGTATTTACATGTTGGTTTTTGACAAAATAATTATGAAAAGCCAAAAAAAGTCATGACTAGATCATTTACCTTTGGAGAAGTCGACGATGACAGTAGTTTTATCATCATGCTTACTCAAACGACCCAGCTTCGAAGGATAAGCTGTGCTAAACGCTAGAATCACTGCTCTACGAGGGACTTTAACGGTAAACTTAACCTGAAAAGCCAAATAAATCATCGCTCCATGAAGAGCCACCACAGGAGGAACTTTCTGTAACTGTAACTCTCCCTGATCCGGCACAACTTGGTCTCTCTCTGTTCCTTGAAGATAGTACTGTTTGATTTTAGCATGACCCTTCTTCGTAATCCACCCCACCATCGCGCTCGATCCCACCATCCTCCCGTCTCTGGAGAATCCAACTCCGACCCACCCGGTCGTGTATAGAGCCGAGACTATGATCGTCATCACATTGTCTCTGTTTTCAGAGTACTGCCAAAAAAAAAGATTGTTTCTTTTGCCTGCTTTTGTGTGATGAATGTGTGAAGGAATGGCTTTTAAAGTTTACCCTTAAGACGAATGTGTTCCAGAGAGGTGTACACGGCATGGAGTCGGAGATGTTGCTGTACGGTGGTGGGAGGAAGTCAGATAAACGAGTTGCAAAACAGAGGTTTTGGGTTGAGTCGTTGATGAAGTTGACGTCATCTGCTAGTAGAAAAGGAAGATCTTGTCCGAGTAGAAGACAGAGGATGTAGAATCCGACGAGGGTTCTCATGGCCAAAGTTGGAGCAGAGAGACGAGAGGAGTAGAGATGGATGCAATTTTGGTGAGGAAGAAGACGAAGAAGAAGAGTGATTGAGTTTGGTGGTGAAAGTGGTTGAAGATGGCGATCAATCATAATCACCAAATTGGGTTTTTAATCTTTTCCTTCGATTGGATTCTGAGAAAGATGCTTGGAGTTGATGTTTCACTGGTGGAGTATAGGACACGCTATGTCCCCTCTGACACGTGAACCGACACAAATATACCAAAAGTAATATGCTTTTTGCCTGTTAAAACAATTGTCAATTGCTATATGAGGTTGAAAAAAATAATGAAATCTTTATAAAGATAATTGAGAATCTGGAGTTTTACTTTGCTTATTTTGAGGAAAAAAGATGACAGAGATGGGAGTAGGGTCGTAACTGGACCAGACTGGGAAGTGGATCAGTCATAGTCTGAATCATTACTCGTTAGGTACATTTGGTCAGTATGGTCCCTGAGGCGATATTGTAACAGAACTTAGAAAGAAAGTAAACTATAACAATATAAGTTAATAATTAAATAACTTTTCAGTTTAGTTTATAAAACTTTCATTAGTGTGGTACAAAAATCTTTGCTGCCTCAATGATTTTAGGTTTATCACCAATCATGTACAGACGTATTTAATTATTGTTTGTTTGTTTTTGTTTTTGGGTTACGATTTTGCATGTGTTAATGTTCATGTTTATTTTGTATTCTTCCATATGAAACCAACAATCTTCTATCATTTTAGAGAATTTATTTGTTGAGTATAAACGCCAAAAAATTTCCGTTTGTATCTCATATTTTCCTATATATTACACAGAAACATTTATTAGGAAATTGAAAATTTTGTATGTTTTAGAAATGTAAAAACAACTGTTTATTAGATTATTAATAGTTTAAACTAGACTGTAATCATCAAGGGGGTGTAGCTCATATGGTAGAGCGCTCGCTTCGCATGCGAGAGGCACGGGGTTCGATTCCCCGCATCTCCAATTTTAGAAATTTCTTTATTTTAACGCCTCTGCTTTGTCTTCTTTTTGCATATTCTCCATTGGTAAAGAGGCCTACCCACTAATAAAATTAGAAGGCCCAATATAAGACACTAGGCCCATAACACTTGATTAGTGATTAATTCTCTTTCGGACAGGAATGCGTTAAGAGTTGAGGACAAAGGGGGACAAAACTAGACCTTTATGTCCGAGTCACGACACTCGAGTGACACTTCCGTTAAAAAAAACGAAAACATTTTACATTTTCTTATCCACCACACGATTTCTATGCTAATCAGCTTAAGAATTAGATTAATGCAAGAAAATCTTTACCCCAGTTGGAGAATCTCTCTTGGCCAAGTCTCTAGAGCCTCTCCACACATTCAACTTGTAACTCTTTTTTTCTCTCTGTATGTCGCTTAAAAAGCTAAACAACTTTCTCTCATGGAGTCGCTGCTTACATCATCAAGCTTATCTCTTTGCGCTTCTTCTCCTCTCTCCTTCGTTAAGCTACCTTCTATCCACCACAACACCATCTCCTTCTCCTGTAAAGCCTCCTCGAATCCTACACCTGATTGCAATGCAAAGCTTAACACAATCATCAGAACGGTTAAAGGGCTTTGGATGTTGCGTTTTCGAGCTTACAGAGACGATACGGCGGCGTTTTCGGCCGGAGATTTGAAGCAGAACGGCGGTTTAGGGATTGCCCTTTTGAGCATAACGGCGTCTGCTAAGGTAAAGATCAGTCCTTTCGTGGCGACGCTATCGGCGAATCCGACGTTCGTGTCGGCTGTGTTCGCGTGGTTCTTTGCGCAGACGAGTAAAATGGTTATTAACTTCTTCATTGAGAGGAAATGGGATTTGAGTTTGTTGTTTGCTTCTGGTGGGATGCCTTCTTCTCACTCGGCTCTGTGTATGGCCTTGACGACCTCTGTTGCGCTTTGCCATGGCGTTGCGGACTCGTTGTTTCCGGTTTGTTTAGGGTTTAGCTTGATTGTCATGTATGATGCTATTGGCGTTAGACGTCATGCCGGTATGCAAGCTGAGGTAATGACACCAAATCTGCTTCTTTTTTGATCTACTGTGTTTATGACAATGTTGTCTTTTTTGTTGATCATGTCAGGTTCTGAACTTGATTATAAGGGACTTGTTTGAAGGACATCCCATTAGTCAAAGAAAGCTAAAGGAGTTGCTTGGTCACACTCCTTCGCAGGTTCTTGCAGGAGCATTAGTTGGTGTTGTGATTGCTTGCTTTTGTTGCCAAGGCCCACCTCGTCTCAACCTAAGATCTCATTAAGTTTTTTTTTTTCTTATTCGGTTCAAGTTCTGTATTAGTAGAAAAAAACTATGTGCTTTGAGTATTGCTTGGCAACATGATTTGGCTAAGATTTGTAGTTGTATCATATGTTGTGTTCAACTATAGAGAGAACTCTTGCAAATGCAATGATACCTTTGTTTCATGTGCCTCTCTTTTCTCTGTTTTTTTTTTCGGTTTGGTAATTGACTATTTAAACTCTCAATGACATGATAACAATGGTGTTAGTTTTTTAAGACAAGTTTTGGATACAAGCTCCTCCACTTTGCTGTTGTTCTTTCCAAATTCTTCCAGTGACTGGCAGTTCCACCTGAGAAGAAAAGAGCCATGTTCCTCTTTATTATTAGTCCATCATGACTGTCTCCCACTTCTAAACTGTAATTGTAGTTCCCTGCTCTTGAATATGTGTAGAGAGATGGAAGATTCACAAACATTGATCTCGCAGTCAAAGAGCAAGACCTTAATGACTCTTAAACAAATCATCATAACAGATATAAGTTTATTATATAGATGATTATGAAGTATGAATCATATGTAGTCTTACCCTACTTAACATCCATGTGGCATTTTTCACTTAATTTTCACTTGGATTAGACTTAACATAGCGATGGAGAAAGGTAATCGGTTCGAGGAAATATGATCTGAATATCTCGCCGCCGATTTAAAGGTTGAGTATGGGCTTTGTTTTCTGTTATGGGCCGTATTACAGCATATAAGTCAACTGGGCTTCTTGTGAGCTGTTAATAAATATAACTGGGACATTGTCTACTAATCTACTCTAGTCTACGAATGAATTACCTATAATTGAGCCATCTCTCATTAATAAGTACCCTATAAAACTCATCCGCATTTGGTCCTACTTCCCCTGTTTCCCAAAAATAAGACTTTATATTTTTTCTTTGTTCCACAAAAATACATGTTATAATTATTTTGAGATATTTTGTATATTCTTAAGAAATAGTAAATAAAAATATTTGAGTTGAATAAATATTAGGACTGATAGTTATCAGAATTTGTACAATTAAAATAAATAATAAATTTATTATATATAAAGATTCATTATATTTTTAATAAGCGTGAATATTTTAGAAAATAGTTTTTTTTTTTAAATGGACGGAAGAACCGAAGGTTTTGCGGAGACAAATAACGCGGAGGAAGAGAAGTTGAGGTTCATATTCAGAGAAAGAGATCATATATGTGATATATCTATCTTTATGGTCCCCTCTTGTCATATTATTGACATAAACTTTTATATTCCATTCACCCAAAATGTACCAACACAACTTTTTTTACAGTGTATGAACTAGTGTTTGAAATCAAATATGTATGTGTGCGTCTTTTGGCGGTTCTTTGCTTTCCATTTATAATTGTGACAGTTGATCAATCCCCTGTCGAAGTTGTCATCTACCTTTAACATCTAATTAGCTGAATCAAAATCGAAAACAATAAATGTATATGTATGCTGATTGTTGAGGAAAGCTTGGAATCTTACTCAACCATTTTAACTCACAAATAAAAGAGAGCAATAATGAATGAACAAAACCGAATCGCACATAAGTTAGTCCTAAATTAGTTAGGGGAACAAATGTTTCGGTTTTATAGATACGGATTTGAATGATTTGTTTTATTTTACTATGTCATTAAATTTGTGGGATGATGAAGTTCTTAAGTTCATTTTACATTTACGAGTAATGAAGTTGATGAATATAAATTGTATAATGCAAACTCCCACTTTTCATATTTGGTAATTTTGTATGATTATGCTCTTTATCTTATCATTCATTTTTTCTTGGTCATGTGAAATGACATCTATACTGGTACCAATCAATATATATCTTACAAAATCCCGGCCACGTATGTACGAAATTTACATAATGGTTTTAGTAAATTATGAAGAAAAACCATAAATGGACGTCCTACAAAATTAATGATCATATATCTTCCAAATAAAACGTGTGATCATATATGTTCCACTTTAAATGTAATTTGATCATTACCTATGATATGAGTCATGACTAATCTCTTTCCGATTATTTGAGGAGCATTATAAATAATAAATCTTTGCCTCATGTGTTATTATCAAGATTGCCATTACTTATGTGTCATCATGAGAGCTCTTCTCATAGCATTTAGTGAATAACCCTTGTTTGCATAGACTAATTACATATAGTGTCATTGAACATTTAAGTTTCATGTTTATGCATAATATAATTGGTTTTGATGGATTATACATATATCTCTTATTTTCATGTGAGTTTTAAAAATGTATTTATTGCTTTCATGCTTATATCTTCTCATTCTTTATTGGCTGTATTTTTTTTTGCAACCTAACAATAGTAGTCAACTGTATTGTAATCATTATCGCATTGTAAACAAGTTTTTATTTCATATATTTCTTATTGGATGATTTACATTCTACAAAATATAATATTGGTGTATGAGTTTTATATGGAGTGATAACACATTTCGTAGTTTAGAAAAAATAGGACCATATATTGATCAACGTTGTAGAAAGTTGCTATATTTCTAATAAACTATAGTTTACTACATAAATATAATGCATAATCTAACTTCTTTTTTAATGGTATACGTACTATGTAAGCGTATAGTTTAAATATTATATATAATATAATGCATAATCTAATCCTTTTTAATCTTGTATGTACTAGGTGGTGCCCAAACAAATTTAGTGACTATATATATAGCAATTTTTCAATGCAATTTAATAATATTTGCCCAATATTTCAAATCATTGAATGTATAAATTGAATGCCATATATATTGGGCATTCGAAAAATTATTTCTTGATTCACACTAGAACGCGGAGGATCGACATTGAATGCCATATATATTGGGCAAATATTATTAAATTTATTTACTTTCCACTATATATTCAGAAATTAGCATTCGAAAAATTATTATAGGAAAGTTTTGACTCAGACCAGTATTCGTATGGAAATTAGAACAATTTGTGCTACAATTATTTATTAATTTAAAGTCCTATACAATTTCTATTCAATTCCTTAGATTAAGCACCAAGATTCTGAAATTAAGGACTCAACCCATCACAACACGTCAATCTGGTTATATTCGATCAAGTTAATATACAAAGTTAATTTTGTTTCCTATATGTTGATTTCTTAATTATATTACTTTCCATAATTTTAAAATTGGCAACTAAAAGTTAGGGATTAATTCGATTTGATTTAGGCGAGATAATACTATTTTCTCTCTAATCTTTCATAAGCAAAACCCTATAAGTGATCCCTGTATATAACATTAGACTGAAATTCATTCACATCAAAATCTACTATTTTTCTACATACAAAAAAAAATTCATGAATTTCGTCTTTGATTTTGCTTACATTGTTTTTTATCATGATAATGTCGATTAAAGAATGTGATTAACAATGATGGGTTTCAAAAATTATTTTTGAAACTAACGATGTTCCAGAAATCGATGCTTTCAGAAAGAGGTATAACATTTCGTTTACTGAATTTGGTAAATATATGTGTTTAGTTTGGTAAGTTGATACTTTGTTATGGCTTTCTATAGAATTGCAAACCACGAGTTCTGAAGACACTTCTAACAGTAGTTGTGGTTTTATCAATAATTTATTTGTTTCTTTATAAATTTGTTTCTTTCATATTTTATTATTCTGTTGCATATGTTTCATTTTATTTTATATTCATAATTTATATTATGAAAACAATAATACTCTTGCTTTTTTTTTTGTTTCATATTAAATTCATAATAAATTTATATAAGTCTTTACTTACTCTTTTAAATGTATTTCCATAAAATATAATTAAAATACCCCAATAAATTAGTCTATATAGTTTTAAAGTTATAATCTCTTTTAATCCATCAATCCGCGCAGGGCGTGGGTTACCACCTAGTGAGAAACATATTTGAATAAATCATCCCCCTACTTTTCCATATGGTGTGTTTGAACCAAAGAAAAAAATACACACATGTATATACGATTACGTACTAGGTCACGCACCGTGCCAATTTTAACTACTACGTTTGATGTTTTGAATTATTACGACATGGTCTCTAAGAGTCTGTATTTGTATATATGTTTCTTGCAAATCATGATAATCTTGCAGACTACAATTATTGATCATAGAGATAAACTTTATTAAAGCTGAGTTATTCTTGATCATTAAGGGCATCTCTAATGGTAACATTAAAATAAAGAAAAACATCAGAAAATAAAAAAAGTCTATCTCCAATAGCACATCATTTTGATGCATAATAGTCTTTTGATAAAATTTTATTTTATGCATAAACGAAATATTTACACAAAATATTACTTTTAAATTTTTGTCTAATATATATACATGCTGATTAAACTTCTCATAACTTATGTTTTAATAATTATATAATAAATAATAGATAGTAACATTAAAAATACATAACTGATACAAAATTATGATCATCACTTTGCTTGGATACTTTGGTACATCTGGAAAGGAAGAAATAATAAAGTTTTTAGTAATCTGGATATGGACCCTAGGGACACTCTTAAGTTGGCAGAAACGCAATCCACACTCTGGGCAGAGGCACAGATTTTGAAGGACCAGAACACGGGAACACAGGTTCAGGCATCTCTGCCGTCAATTCCTGGAAGATGGTGTTTTACTGATGGATCATGGAAAGAGGGGGATATGTTCTCTGGTCAGGGTTAGTTCAGTACTTTAGAAGGTTTTGAAAGTCTAATGGGAGCCAGGAATGTAAGAGCTTCTTTAACTCCCTTGCATGCAGAGATGGAGGCGCTACTATGGGCTATGGAATGTATGAAGAATTTACGTCAATTTCAGGTTACGTTTGCAAAGGATTATTCTCAATTGGTGAAGATGGTTTCGAAACCAGAAGAGTGGCCAGCTTTTGCAAGTTATTTGGAAAATATCAAGAGTCTGAAAGAGAGCTTCACACGATCAGAAATTATACATGTACCAAGAACGCAAAATACAAAGGCGGATAACCTAGCACGCAGTGTCAGGAAACAACGTCTTTCGTCGTTCACATGGATCAATATCTCCCGGTGTGATTTACAGAGTCAATATGAGTCTGTAATGTTGTCGACAAAAAAAAAAAAAAATACAAAATTAAAAAACACATACAAACCTAACACAACATAGAACATGATTTGATTGATTATTTATGAAAAAGATATAGTAATAGTACTGTTTAAATAAAATTCTACTATTTTGTTGTACGTGGTTATGTAATTTTATTAATCCAATAATAATTTATTTTAATAAAGAAATTTTAGTTTAAAATGTTAAAACAAGTGAACATTATATTAAATTCTATCAAATAAAAAGTTTTATTGCAATATATAAGAAGTTGAAAATGAATATATTAAAAATTGAGGAAAACTATTGGAATAAATTACAAATTCTTTGGAGTTTGCATCATTTTGAAGAGAAAAATGATGCAAATCTTTGGAGATTCTCTAGCGAGTTTAGAGTTTTGAGACCTCTTATCCTCCGAGAAAAGGAGGAGACAATTTTTTCTTTTTTAGTTTTGAAGAGAGTATTTTTAGGTTTTTAGAATGATTTAAAGAAAAACTATAGTCTAGTTATACCAATGAAAATGCTTAAAATCATCCCTAAAATTAGATTTGTTTATTGTCTAACAGGACCTATGCTACGGTTATTGAAATAATTATCCCTAAAATTTTCTTGATTAGGCTCCACCCAAAAGCAAACGAAAGCAATATGCCAAATTGCCAATCTGTATATAAAAACTAAAAAAGTTTCCGGTGGTATACATATATGCATAAAGAACTCTACAAATTTCTGATATCATGTATATAAACATTATGAAAGACGGGGAAGATGTTTGGTGTATGGCCAAATGGTGAAAATGTACAAAATAATTTACAATAACTATATGTACGAACCTTTTTTAGAATGTATGAATTTATGAACTTTGAAAGATAAAATTATTGCAAGGCTGAAGATAATTACGACGTTGGAATAGAATCTTTATTTCTCGACTGGATTCAATTAAAGCCAGCCATTCATTTTAATTAAATTATGAACATAATTAATTTAAAAAAATTTGAGCAACATAATCCCCTATCTATTATTTGTGAAACATTACAACTTTTTTTTGTAGTCACGTGTCATCACTAGGATGATTCTTAGAATTATTAGAGAAATATGTTGGTCCATCTAATTATATAATAAGTTTTTTATTAAACTAACCATAAATTCATTATTAATGACATTTATTATTTCCTTAAATAAAGATTACGGAATTGCCTAATGTGGCTAAAGTATATATGACAATTAATGATTTTGAATAATAAAGATCTGATAAAAAAATAATGTATTTTCTATCAAATTTTTTTAATTTTAAACTATTAAAATAATTTACAAAAATCACAATAACCATATTATAAAAATTTAGTTTTTTCTGTATATGTCATATTTTGAATTTTTAAAAACGACTATAAATTACTAAAACTGTTAAAAGTCTCACATTCAAATTTTGCGATCCATGGTTTAAAATTTTTTGTTATGACAAAATACAAATGATTAGAAAATCATATAAATAAAAGTCTAATTTAATTAATCATTAAGATTTAAAATATATATGTGTATATATCATTTTAAATTAAACTATAAACCATATTGAATAAATAAATATTTTAATTTGAACATTTACTTTGAATAATTTTTTTTGATAAAAGTTTTGAGATAACATTGATAAATTTTTTTAAATTATAAATTACTAAAATTATTAATCCCACAATGAAAATTTTGTTATCAGTAATTTAAAGTTTTTGCTATTAAAAATACACGTGATCAAAAAAACATATGAGTAGAAAGCATCATTTAATAGACATTAATATTAAAAATATACTATGTATGTTAATATCATTTAAATTTAATTATATATCCTATCAAATTTTTTTTAAATTTTTTTTGGATTAATAAAATTGATTTATACGTTCGCACCAATTTAATTATATATGTAATAGTTACTGATTTTTAATTATTCAATATATATTTATTATTTCATAATATGTAAGAACATATAATGTTTATATATACAAGGCGCGGATCTTAATCTAGTTAATAATTATAACCCTTGTTTCCGTATTTAATATTTTAAAATAAGATAGGACCACAATGGTACGTTTCGACAACTTTTCGTTCTCCTTTCAGCAATATAACAAATGAGTATCGTTGATTAATTCAATATATGATTAATATGAGCATATTCGTTTATTCTCGTTGACTGACGTGGCCAGTGACGACTATGACTAAACAAGTGACTAACTATATTATCAAATAATCAATGTAGCATAACAGTAATTAAGAAGAATAAACAAAAATAAAAAAATGTTGTGTAATGGTTTCCACTACACCACTAAGCAATTGTTTAATAAAAGTTAATTAACTAATATATGCATCATTATTATTTCCACCCATGGGTTCATATTCACTTTGAATGGTCATATATTCCTAATCATATTTATCTAATTTTGCTATATGAGTCTTTTGTGTTTAAATATTTACAACTTGAGAGAATATCCGTCGCAGCAGCTAGTTAAATTAATAGTACTATTTGCTTAAAAGTAGATGCTCGAGAAAAAAGTTTTTTTTTACGCAGCTAAAAATGACGTCCAAATTAGCCATTGTGATATGCAAGCATGAAATCTCATGCAGTCTAAAGAATCACTTTGAAAATGAATTTAATTGATGTGAATAATTATTTATGGTAATTTCTTACTCTTGGCTTTACTAATATTGTTATACTAGGATAAGACCTGCGCCTTGCGCAGGATGAGTTTATTTGTATATATTATCGATAGTTTTTTTTTATATATGTGATCATTTTATTTAAATATATAAAATATTTTTTGTTGTTATTATATAATTTCTTCCCGATGGATCGGATCAATTTTTATTAAAAATAATGGAACAAAACTATAATTAATACATCATGGGTTGATCGGATTGGACATTAAACAAATTATGACATAAAAACCTTATTTTTTCCATCGAACACATTCTTGGAAAAAGTGAACAGTATTGTTTTCACATTTGAATTATTTTGACTTTTATCTTCCATATGGTTTTGAAAGCTTTCAAATCAACCATCGAATTGATACATGTCATTTTAATGTTTTTAGTCGTATACTTAAGGAAAACTTACATTTTTGTAATTTAAAGTCGTTTTAAAAAAATCAAAATATAATATCTAAGAAAAAATCTAACATATAAGAAAAATCTAACATATAAGGTGTTTTTATTTTTGTATTTTAAAGTCGTTTTAAAAAAAAAAATAACATATAAGGTTTTCTCATTTTGTAATTTAAAGTCATTTTAAAAAATTCAAAATATAACATATAAGAAAAAATCTAATTTTTTATTATATGGTTAATGTGATTGTTTATTTTTTTTAATAATATAAAATTAAAGAAAAAGAAGAAGGATGCAAAAATTGTTATCAAATCTTTATTATTCATAATCATTAATTGACATATATATGTAAATCATATTATGTAATTTCGTAGCTTTTATTTAGGGAACGAATACACACTTCTTATATTTTAGGTTAATATAATGTTCTCTAGTGGACATTATACAAATTATGACATAAAAACCTTATTTTTTTCCTCGAACACAATTTTGAAAAAGTGAATAGTATTGTTTTCACAGTTGAATTATTTTGACTTTTAACTTACATATGGTTTTGAAAGCTTTCAAATCAACCATCGGACTGATACATGTCATTTTAATGTTTTTAGTCGTATACTTAAGGAAAACTTACATTTTTGTAATTTAAAGTTGTTTAAAAAAAATTCAAAATATAACATATAAGAAAAAATCTAACATATAAGGTGTCCTCATTTTTGTATTTTAAAGTCGTTTTAAAAAAAAAACATATAAGGTTTCCTCATTTTTGTAATTTAAAGTCATTTTAAAAAATTCAAAATATAACATATAAGAAAAAATCTAATTTTTATTATATAGTTAATGTTATCAAATCTTTATTATTCATAATCATTAATTGTCATATATATGCAAATCATATTAGGTAATTTTGTAGCTTTTATTTAAGGAAAGAATACACACTTCTTATATTTTAGGTTAATATAATGTTCTCTAGTGGACATTAAACAAATTATGACATAAAAATCTTATTTTTTCCAGCGAACACATTCTTGAAAAAAGTGAACAGTATTGTTTTCACAGTTGAATTATTTTGACTTTTATCTTCTATATGGTTTTGAAAGCTTTCAAATCAACCATCGAATTGATACATGTCATTTTAATGATTTTAGTCGTATACTTAAGGAAAACTTACATTTTTGTACTTTAAAGTCGTTTTAAAAAAATTCAAAATATAGCATATAAGAAAATTCTAACATATAAGAAAAATATAACATATAAGGTGTCCTCATTTTTGTATTTTAAAGTCGTTTAAAAAATATATATAACATATAAAGGTTTCCTTATTTTGTAATTTAAAGTCATTTTAAAAAATTCAAAATATAACATATAAGAAAAAATCTAATTTTTTTTATTATATTGTTAATGTGATTGTTTAAGTTTTTTTAATAATATAAATTTAACAAAAATGAAGAAGGATGCAAAAATTGTTATCAAATCTTTATTATTCATAATCATTAATTCCCGTATATATGTAAATCATATTAGGTAATTCCGTAGCCTTTATTTAAGGAAAGAATACACACTTCATATATTTTAGGTTAATATAATGTTCTCTAGTGTTATATAATTATGGAATAATGTGACACCATTAGATGAAACTATACTTTATATTAGATGCTCTAGAATTCTTTGAAATAGAATTTAGAAGGCATTTAGAGTGTCACCTAGGATTTGGGATTTTTTTTAATTAATACAAAATTAAGGTTCTAATTTTTCAAATGCTTCTCAATTAATATATAGGGGATTTTACTCTTTGATTTCATATTGGTGATGAAAAATTATATTCTTTCGAATCTCCCCGCCACTTTGCAAAGATTTTTCCGTACAATGGTATATATTTCCGGACGCTTATAAGTGCAAGATGCAAACACAATAGTATTGCATAAGATAACTCAAAAGACAAAACAACTACAACCAACACTTATGCTTTATTAGAAATATTCTTTAAACAATTTATTACAAGACTTTGTTTATTCAGCTTTACTCGTCTAGTGTTAACATCCTAACACACAACACTGAAGGATTCCTAAGCTACCCGTTTATGTCTCTCTTCCGTCAAGTGCTTCAGCCACTACTTCAACACGACTACAAAACACTTCCAAGAGCTTTTCTCTCTGTAAGATCAGCCTCTGTGTCTCTGTCTCTATACTGACGATCCATAGCTATCTTATAGTTATTATCCACGTTCCCGAAACCATAGTCTCCAAGGCAACATGATATGGACATCTTCCATAACAATAAGTGCAACTTTTTTTTTTTGGAATGCATTTATTCTTTTTTCTTTAAGTCATAAACTTGTTCTTCAAGTTTATTCTTCTTTCCTTATCTCTAAGATACTCTCTTCCTCTTCAAGTCTACGCGACTCCAGCTCAGCATTTTGACTCCACATGGTCTTCACCACTCAACACGACGTCTGCTTCAGCGAGTACTTCGGAACAGACATCTTACATCTTCACCGCTAAACATTTTTTTCTTTCTAATGCGCTCACATAGTTTTATAATTCGTATTGTAATGCGTTCTCATAGTTTTATAAAGTGATGCTTCAGCGAGTACTTCGGAACAGACATCTTACATCTTCACCGCTAAACATTTTTTTCTTTCTAATGCGCTCACATAGTTTTATAATTCGTATTGTAATGCGTTCTCATAGTTTTATAAAGTGATGCATAAATAGTGTAATTGTGTTTCGTAGACCATATGTTAATAATTAGGCAGATAACTCTACAGTAAAACTAAAACACCACGAAGAGACGGGATCAGGTAGCACACTTGGTTGCGAATCTTGGAGGCCAATTGTCTTGTTCACGGGTTCGACACCAGGCTGTGGCGAACTGCCGATCCCTGTCACCCACACGGATATGGGCCTACGCTTTAGGGCCCATTTGAATATCCGGAGAGAGGGTATATCCGTGGGCTGCACCTCCGCTTGGAGATTAGTCTGGGCCTCTCCGGGGGCCTGGGATACCCCCAGGTTAAACAAAAAAAAAAAAAAAAAAAACACCACGAAGAATAGTTTTCAAAATAGTTCATGCTGGGCTAAATTTTTTATACTTTTTCATTATTTTATCCTGCAGTTTTTGATATATTAAAGGGTAAGTTTATTTTAAAGGAATAATAAGTTGTGAAATAGCTGTCGTTTTCCAGAGTTACTAACTAGGTATAACTTAAGCTATATAAAATTATTTTAAAAATACTGAAGTATAAAGATCTGAAACCCAATAATTATAAGAGTCGTGTTACAAATATTCCAATATAGTATATGAAATTTAAAATGCATACACAAACACATCGTTGTAGTATGCATTCATTATCATTAGGGCTGGACACGGATCGGATATCCAGATTTTTGAAGGTATTTGTGATTTGCTTCGTATGTTACAGATATTTAATTTTTCGATTTGCTTTGCTTAGGAAAAATACGGATATCCGGGAAAACGGATATCCGAAAAATAAATAGATATTTGCGGATATTTACGAATACTTACAGATATATCATTCGTTTTGATTAATACAAATAATCTTAAAAACTAATACAAATTTATTTTTTAATATATTTTTTTGCATGATATACAAAATAAAAACTAAAAGAAATAGTGAAACTATATACTTTGTAAATTTTAAATTTAGTTAACAATTATAATAACACAAAACTTAAGGAAAAAGTTATAATTATTTTATAATTTTTTTTTTTTTTTATGTAATACCTTTATATAAGTAATAATGTGAATAGAATTTGTCAAATCATATGTTATAATAATAATTATATAAACTTATGCATTTAAAACATTAAGTATAATCAAGATGTATATATATTTATATATTTTCGGATCGGAACGGATATCTGCTTTTTAAAATTTTGATATTTGTGATTTACTTCGATTTTAATGGATATTGATTTTTAGTATTTGCTTTGATTCGAAAGTTTACGGATATCCGAAAATTTCGAATCGAAAGGAGAAAAAAAATTCTTTAGTCTTTCCATTATTCGAATCGAATCGAAACGAATAACGAATCGAATTTAACGGATAAAATGTTGAGGTATAATTATCATTCGGGGGGGTGGGGGAGCAAAGAAACGAGAAAAAAAAATAAAATAGGAATAGAGAGTTCATGGGAGAGAGCAGGTTTTCTTCCTCTGTGATCGAGCAAACTACTAGGACAAGTAAGCATTTAACACGTGTCGGTCTTGAATACGACCTGACAGCGTGGCAATTTCTCTAACTCTCTGACGTGTCTGAATGGGGACCACTTTGTCTTCCGACACTTCGGCATGGCTTTTCACATTCACTTTTCTCTTTCCATCCTCGTTTGAGAAGCGCGTCTTCCTCACTCTCTTCCCTTCTCCAGTTAATAATGGGATGTTGTTTTACCTTTGAACGTTACGATTTATTTTCCTGCAACGATAATTCTACTGATTTGCAAGTATGATTTTACTGATATAATCTCGAGTTATTTGCTGCAAATAGCAGAGCGCGTGAAGAAGATGAGTAAACGGAACTGACTCGGCACGTGCTAATAAAACTCGCTCGGTTCCCAAGAGTCACGGCTGTGGCTTGTGCGAGTGTGGGTGTTAGCCATAACTGTGGATCCAATTTAAGATTCATCGATTAATGGCACATTATGTAACGATACAAAAAATCGGAACTTACAAGAAGATTAAAAAAAAAAACTCACCGGGGTAAGCCGACACCTTTGCCTGCCACGAGCCAGACATAAGAAAAATAGACATTCGATCAAAAAAAAAAAAAAAAAAAATAGACGATGTGGATAACGGCACCGTCAACAAGTCTTGAAGGAAACGGGATCAGTTGTAACGTCTAGGCTACACCATCGTCTTTATTGGACGGCTAAGAGTGATCCTCCCTTGTTAAATGCACCACCGTACGTTTTGCAAGTTAAACCACGGTTTAATATTCGTAGCTAAGACAGACCAAAGCAACTCCGTGATAATTATGTAACTGTTATAAATCATATTGTGGATGTCCAATAAATCATATTGTGGATGTCTATGACCGATCCGATTCATAACTGGTCCAATACTAGAGAGAGAGAGTCGACCGTGAGGAGAGAGAGAGAATCAGCATCTTGTATTTTCTTTATTAGATTATGATTTGTACTCTATCCATATTTGTATTTTCTTTCTTTAGTCTTTACATTATTCTATGACAGTGTAATTCCCTATATATAAATGGCTACTTATGTTTATTAATAATACAGAAACATAGATTATATTCTCTAGTTTCACAACACGTTATCAGCACGATAGAATCTAAATCCCTAAGCTAAAATAAACCGCCTAAAACCCTAACCCTAATCGGCAAACATCCTTACCGGCGAACCATCCTAATCCCGATCGCGAAACCTTACATCCCGATCCTTGTTTGCAATCTGTTCCCGATCAGCTTCAGCTTAAGGCGTTCCTGATCCTAGCTCAGACGATCTCGGCTTGTTCAACCTCAGCTCGCAAACAAGACGATCTCAGATAGCTCGCGGACAGCTCGCGACCCGATCAGCACGTTGGACAGCTCACGTTCCCGATCTCGGCAATCAGACAACCCGCGACAACATCAGCTCGCGTTCCGATCAGTTCCAGCTCGCGGTTCATCTCTTTGGTGGTATATTCAACCCTACTTGAGGTTAAGGTAATTTGAAACCTTAAAGAGAACCCATAATCGAATTTGATTGTTTGATAAGAATCGAAACAATAAAAACTACAAACCCTAATAGTATGATCTAATGTTGAAATCAAAACCATAGGGTAATAGATCAAAACCCCAATGAGTAAATCGAAGCTCAAAATCATAAGTTCGATACCCCAAACCCTAATCGATATTGATTGTTTGATCAATTAAAATCGAAACCTTAATGGTTTTGAATCTCAAAACCCTAATTATCTAAGATCAAAATCGAAACCCTAATATCCATGATCCTAGCCGCATACATGCTTATTGCATGAATGCATGAAATCAATTTTATTTAAAACCCTAATACTAAAACACATTCGATTTTATAAACCCTAATTCGAAATCAAATTGATTGATTGAATGAATTAAAATCGAAACCCTAATCTAATGCTTTGAATCGAAATTGATTGTTTGAATGATTGTATGTTTGGATATAGTATGCTAGCCTTGATTAATTAAAACCGTATTGAATTTGATCACATAGAAATCGATTGCTAGGATTGATAATCTCATTCTTGAATTTGGTTGTTTGAATTGATAAAACCGATTAAATGATTTTCAAATTGAAGTCGTATTGATTGTTTGATTGAAACCCTAGTGTCTTGAAATTAAAATCGAATACTATCTTGTTTGATTGATAAAAACCGAATGCTTGAATTGAAATAGAAGTTGCTTGCTAGGTTAAATGATTTATGCATTCTCGTCTTGATAATGATCCGGCTAGTATTGATAGTTTTCATACATTCTCGAATGAACCCTAATTGTTGCATTGCTCGACTGTTTGATTGCAATTACACATTGAACTCTTAGAAAACCGTTTGCTAAGATTGAAAACGAATAACCATTGTATTGATTGCATTGAAATCATTTGCTAAGATTGTAGCTGTGCGGCTTGTTTGCATCATGCATGCATAATAGTACGAACTGATTGCATATATAATCTGAATGCTAAGATTGAACATTTATGCATCATATACGAATGACCTATTTGCATCATACCTAGAATCCGGATTGCTTGAGCATATTGATTGCATTCGCTTGAACACTTTTAAATCTATATTATGAAACATATGATTTCAGATGTCGAAAATCAATAACTTGGATTTTGCTGCCCTAAGTCTCTCTGGAGATAATTACTTGCAATTGACACTTGATGCTAAGATCATCTTAAAATCCAAGGGACTCGGTGAATGTTTCACCGAGGGCAATAATGCAAGTGAGAAAGATAGATACAGTACGATATTGGTTATACGCCATCATCTTATTGAGAGTCTCAAAGATCAGTATTTGACTATTGAAAATTCTCTAGACCTTTGGACAAAGTTGAAAACGAGATATGATCACCAGAGAACGGTGTTATTACCAAAGGCTATGTATGATTGGAGGAATTTCATAATCCAGGACTTCAAGTCCGTGGACGAGTATAACTCGGCCCTGTTTAAAATAGTTTCAAAATTAAAACTGTGTGGTGAGGATATAATGGATAAGGATATGCTTGAGAAAACATTTTCCACCTTCCACACAATCAATGTGTTGTTACAAAAACAGTACCGTGAGAAGGGCTTCACAACTTATGCTAATCTGATCTCTTGTCTCTTGCTCATTGAGCAGAAAAATGAACTGTTGATGAGAAACAGTGAATTGAGACCTCCTGGAACAAACCCATTACCTGAGGCACATGTGACCGTAGAGGCTAAGAAAGAGTCGAACCATGTCTAGAGTGATAGCCAACACAACCGTGGTCGTGGAGAATGGCATGGTCGTGGTGGTCGAGACCGAAACTCGTTTGGTCGAGGCCAAGACAACTCATATGGCTGTGGCTCCTATGGAGGCCGTGGTACATCTTTTAAGCCACAAAACTTGACCAAATCCGTGTGCCAAAGATGTGGTAAGGATACTCATTGGGCTAAGAAATGTAGGACTCCCAAACATCTCGTTGACCTCTACCAAGAGAGTTTGAAAGGGAAGAATCCTGAAGCTCATATGACTTATCAAGATGGTGAAGATGATTTCAATCATGAACGAGACGATCTTATGGATTATGAAACTTTATATTGTTTAAAAGAATGAAGTTGAATTCGACATCTATGTTTTCGTGTTCTTTGCTTTATGTTTTCTATGTTTTGTTTGCTTTGAACTTATTTTATTAATGAATGAAATTTTATATGAAGTCTCTAAAGTATCATTCCGGGTATAGCCAGTCTCATAGAGGGCTACGACCAGGCTAACATCCCGTTGTCTAAGGGTACGCATCTAGAGATATCTGATGCATTGTATTCACCCAAGATCTAAGAGAAGTCTATTGAGCTTTAAAGACATTCGAATGAATGGCTTTCATATTGAGACTAAGGGCGAAGAAAACAAAGAGTTCCTTCAGATCATAGAGATCGGCCAAGGCTATAAGAAAGTCATAGAGACTATACATGCGCTCTCTACTGGTCTTTTACTATGCTAAGGTCGGAATGATAGAGACCAATGCTGGTGAGTTCACGTCCCAAGCGTTTAATGATTATTGTATGTCCATGGGGGTAAGTGTGGAACACTCCGTGGCACATGTACATACACAGAACGGCTTGGCCGAATCATTCATAAAACAAATTCAGCTAATAACTAGACCATTGCTTATGAGGTTTAAGCTTCCGGCCACAGCTTGGGGACACGTGGCCGAACTGATTCGTATCAGACCGTCTAGTGAACATAAATATTCCCCATCACAATTGCTTACGGGTCATGAGCCAGACATATCCCATCTTAAGACATTTGGCTGTGCCGTCTATGTACCAATTGCTCCACCACAGAGAACAAAGATGAGACCTCAAAGGAGGATGAGGATATATGTTGGATATGATTCCCCCACGATTATAAAATACCTTGAGCCAACTACGGGTGATTTATTTAAGGCCATGTATGCGGATTGTCACTTTGATGAATCCAAACATCCAACATTAGAGGGAGATAACAATAAGCTGGTAAAAAAAAGATTACATGGAATCAAACATCCTTATCTTGGCAAGATCCTCGGACTTAGGAATGTGATTTAGAAGTCCAAAAGATTATACATTTACAAAAGCTAGATAATCAATTGCCAGATTCCTTTGCTGACCCGAAAAGAGTGACTAAGTCATATATACCAGCTGCTAATGCACCAATCAGAATTGATGTTCAAGAGGAACACAATCAAGTTGCTACAGAGTCTAGACAACGTTTTAAACGTGGTAGACCAATAGGTTCCAAAGATAAGAACCCTCGAAAAACTAAGAAAGGTGCAGAGAATGAAACTGAGGTTGTTGAAACCCTAGACACGACCGCGGCCGTTCCTAATCCCAAGAATTAACCGCGACCGATCCCAAAAACCTAATAGCGATCGCGGCCGATCATGAATGCTTAGATGCGGCCGGCCCTGATGTATCTAATACTGATTCTTGGGATGCCAAGATTCAAGGTACTGAAGGTCCTGATAATAATGAGATCTCAATAAACTATGCCTTGTCTGGGATACAATGGAGCAGAAAGAATGTCGACATTGATGATATATTTTCATACAAGGTAGCACTTGAACTTATGGATTTGAATGAGGATCATGAACCCACGTCTATTTATGAGTGCACTCAACGATCAGATTGGATCAAATGGAAAGAAACTATAAACGTGGAGTTAAACTCTTTAAAGAAGAGAGATGTCTTTGGACCAATAGTCCGGACACCATATGATGTTAAACCAGTCGGCTATAAGTGGGTCTTTGTGAGGAAAAGAAACGAACACGGCAAGGTCGTGAGAAATAAAGCATGGCTTATTGCACAAGGATTCTCACAGAGACCAGGAATCGATTATGAGGAGACATACTCCTCTGTGGTAGATGCTACTACTTTTAGATTCCTGATAAGTCTGGCTATAAGAGAGAAATTAGACTTGTGGTTAATAGATGTTGTAACTGCATACTTATATGGACCACTGGATAATGAGATTTATATGAAAGTACCAGAGGGTATAGAGTTGAAAAACAAATCAAGTACTCGAGAACAATACTGTATAAAGTTGAATAAGTCACTTTATGGATTGAAACAATCAGGCCGAATGTGGTACAATAGGTTAAGTGAGTACCTAGAGAGAGAAGGATACAAAAATGATCTGATCAGCCCTTGTATCTTTATAAAGAAATTCGGCCAGAACTTTGTGATTATAGCAGTGTATGTTGATGATTTAAATATCTTGGGAACCTCTGGAGAGATTTCTCAAACAGTTGAATATCTTAAGAAAAAATTCGAGATGAAAGATCTTGAAAAAAAACAAAGTTTTGTTTGAGATTACAGCTTGAGTACATAAGAGATGGAATCTTTGTGCATCAAATGACATATACAGAAAAGTACTCAAGAGATTCAACATGGCCGAGTCTCGCCCATTATCTAGCCCCATGGTCGTGAGGTCCCTCGGCCTGGACAATGATCTGTTTCGTCCTAAGATGGACGATAAAGATGTCCTTGATCCCGAAGTGCCATATCTCAGTGCCATAGGAACTTTGATGTATCTGGCTAGTCACACGACCATATATATGTTTTGCCGTGAATCTATTGTCTAGATTAAGCTCTTGTCCAACCCAAAGGCACTGAAACGAGATTAAACATGTTCTTCGTTACCTGCAAGGAACGAAAGACTTGGGTTTATTTTATACTAACCAAAACAAAGAAGGTTTAGTTGATTTTGCTGATGCAGGTTATCTTTTGGATCCACACAATACTCGATCACAAACAGGCTATGTTTTCACACATGGTGGAATGGCCATATCATGGCGTTCCATGAAGCAGAAGATCGCGGCCACATCTTCAAACCATTCAGAGATCTTGGTTGTTCATGAGGCCAGCCGCGAGTTATTCAGAACAGAGGGAGTAATACGTGTTGTACTTTTTTTCCTTCATCATAGTTTTGTCCCACTGGGTTTTCCTGGTAAGATTTTAATGAGACAACATCTAAAGGGTATTACAATCCCTGTATGGTTATGGCATCCAAGGGGAAGTGTTATAAATCATATTGTGGATGTCCATAACCGATCCGGTTCATAACCGGCCCAATGCTAGAGAGAGAGAGTCGATCGTGAGGAGAAAGAGAGAGAATCGACATCTTGCCTTTTTCTTATTAGATTATGATTTGTACTCTTTCCATATTTGTATTTTTTTTATTTAAATTTTTCTTTATTCTATAACGGTGTAATTCTCTATATATAAATGACTTATGTTTATGAATAATACATAAAGATAGATACTATTTTCTAGTGTAACAACGTTATTCTTTCTTATACTTTTTGCAGTCTTTAATACACTTTTATTAAATTCGGAAAAAAAACTAAATAAATTATAATATTGGAAACAAAATTCAGTTTCCTTTTTAGAGCTGACATGACAATCTTTTTTACAATTTTTAGAAAATTTCAATATAATGAATATATATAGAGTTTCAACTGAAGTTACAGAGGGTGTAGATGACAGGTTCGCAGAATCTTAACTATTAATAAAGAGTAAGTATATATTTATTTATATATATATAAATATAGTCACATATACATACATACGACGAGAGGGTGAATCTTTTGCATGATACCGTGAGACTTCTTCAACAAAAAAAAAAAAAAAAGGAAGCAGCTTTGGTTTGCTGCAGATCGGGGTTAGGTAGGGAGAAGTAAGCAAAGCTGGAGGAAAAAACGGCGAGAAGTTTGTGATTGCTGAGACAAAACAACACGGAATCTGAGAGAGGAGAAGAGAAAAGATCAGTTTCGTGGCTGAAAGCAAAAGGAGAGAGAGATTAAATATCCAACAGTGTCTGAATGATTTTCTGTAATGAATACGGACGTAACCGTCCGTTGGTGTCCTGAAAAAAAAAAAAGCTAAAAGTTTTTTGCTTTTTATATATTTTTTCTTTCTCCTCTCTCTGTGCTTCTTTCATGAGGGTTAAGCCTAGTGTTTAGCGCGTGAAGGGCTTCTTTTTTTTCCTCTGCTTCTTCTTCTTCTTCTTGTATCTTCATCTAGGTTCTTCAATGGGGAAAGTAGATGGAGATGATTCCAGAAGTTCTTTCCCAAGTGAGTCAAAGTTTCATTTTTTTTTTGTTGTCTTCACCATTGACTCTGTTTTGTTGCTCTGTATTAGCTCAAACTTTACATCTTTTTTCTTCTTATTGTTGTGTCTCTGAAATGTAACTGTTTTGTTTGTTTGATTTTCAGGTTGTTATCAGGATCAGCTGTACACAGAGCTATGGAAAGCTTGTGCAGGTCCATTAGTGGAGGTTCCTCTTGTTGGAGGGAGAGTTTTCTACTTCCCTCAGGGTCACATGGAACAAGTATGTCTTTTTACCAAATTAATTTTTTTCTTTCTAAACTCCAATTCTCTTTCTGAATTGTGTGTGTGTGTGTTTTTTTTTTTTTTTTTTTTTTTTTTTGCAGCTTGTGGCCTCAACTAATCAAGGAATTGAATCAGAGAAAATACCTGATTTTAAACTTCCTCCCAAGATACTCTGCCAAGTTCTTAGTGTGATGCTAAAGGTATAAACTTTGATCATAACCCTTGCTTGTCCTCCCCTTCTTGTGTATTCACCTGAATCTGTTTTTGATGTATAGGCAGAGCATGAAACAGATGAAGTCTACGCTCAGATCACATTAAAACCAGAGGAAGATGTAAGTTCTTTAAAGTTTGAGCCTGTTAATTTGCTGAGAAAGTGATTTTTTTTTTTTTTTTTTTTTTGTTTCTTGCAGCAAAGTGAACCAACAAGTTTTGATCCACCCATTGTTGAACCTGCAAAGCAAATGTTCCACTCCTTTGTAAAGATTCTAACAGCTTCAGACACAAGCACTCATGGAGGGTTCTCTGTTCTTCGTAAACACGCCACTGAATGCTTGCCTGCCTTGGACATGACACAAGCTACTCCTACTCAAGAACTTGTGACTAGAGATCTTCATGGGTTTGAATGGAGGTTTAAGCATATTTTCAGAGGTAATTAACACTAAAATCTTGTAATATATTTTGGACTAAATGAGAAATGAGAGTTGTTGTTTTGTTTAGGACAACCTAGGAGGCATTTGCTTACTACAGGTTGGAGTACATTTGTTTCCTCAAAAAGACTTGTAGCTGGAGATGCTTTTGTATTCTTGAGGTACTATTACTTCTCCTGAAACTTTACTAGTCTTGTTTTAGTTTTAATGAAACTCCTTTTTTGTTCTTAGGGGTGAGAATGGGGATTTGAGAGTTGGAGTGAGGCGTTTAGCTAGGCATCAGAACACGATGCCTGCTTCGGTTATTTCGAGTCAGAGCATGCATTTGGGAGTCCTTGCTACAGCTTCTCATGCTGTAAACACCCAAACAATGTTTCTTGTTTTGTACAAGCCTAGGTGAGGTGGTGTACATGATACTCTTTGCTATATTCAACATAGGACTTTAGATTTAAGATACAAAGTTTGTGTATTTTCAGGATAAGCCAATTCATAGTAGGAGTGAACAAGTATATGGAGGCCATGAAGCATGGTTTCGATCTTGGTACTAGATTCAGAATGAGATTTGAAGGAGAAGAGTCTCCTGAGAGAATGTAAGATTCTTTTTTTTTTTTTTATGATCATTAGTTAACTGTTCTTGATTCTGGATGGTTGAGTTTTCTTTCAGATTTACCGGTACTATTGTGGGAATTGGAGATCTATCTTCACAATGGCCAGCTTCTACATGGAGATCATTACAGGTTCAGTTAACCATTCCATGTTCTTTTACTTAACCATTGCAGCTCCCTACATGTAAACATTCTTTCTTCTTCTTCCTCTGTTTAGGTCCAATGGGATGAGCCAACAACAGTTCAGAGACCAGACAAAGTCTCACCATGGGAGATTGAGCCTTTCTTGCCATCTTCCCCAGTTTCAACACCTGCTCAACAATCACAACCCAAAAGCAAAAGGTCAAAACCCATTGAATCATCAAGTTTGAGCCCAGGTCAAGCTAGTTTCTTAGGCGTCCAAGCTGAGCCTCCTCCTCCTCCTCCTCCTCCTGCGAGTAGTTGCTATAGGTTGTTTGGATTTGATCTCACAAGCAATCCTCCAGCTCCAACACCTCCAGACAAGCAACCGATGGATGCTTGTGAAGCTGCCAAGTGTCAAGACCCCATCACTCCAAGCTCAGTTAATGAGCGAAAGAAGCAACAAACATCAAGGACTCGAACCAAAGTAATCATCTTTAATCATCACTTCATATAAAATATTACAAAGTTCTGAAATGTTGTTTTCTTTAAAAAGGTGCAAATGCAAGGGATAGCCGTTGGTCGTGCGGTAGATTTAACGCTGTTGAAATCATATGATGAACTGATTAAGGAGCTTGAGGAGATGTTTGAGATACAAGGACAGCTTCTTCCTCGAGACAAATGGATCGTTGTTTTCACTGATGATGAAGGTGACATGATGCTTGCTGGGGATGATCCATGGAAGTAAGTAAAATATAATTCTCACAGAGTAGTAGTAAGCCATTTCCGGTTCAGTTAAAATCAATTGAACCGAATTAAACCGGAACTGGTTTGATAATATGATTATTGAATGTTTTTGTTTTTGTGGTGCAGTGAGTTTTGCAAGATGGCGAAGAAGATATTTATATATTCGAGCGATGAGGTTAAGAAAATGACGAGGAGAATGAAGAGTTATTCTTCGTTAGAGAATGAAGTAAGCATGGATTAATAATCTGTCATTATGAAGTGATTAATCGTCATTAGTTGTGAGAGTTTAGCTGTTGTTAATTAATGTTACTCGGAGACCTGGTTTTAGTTAACGTTGGTCGCACAAGGTTCTGTCTCTATAGACTCGAGATTTTCACTCTGTGTATATATAAAGTCTTTCACGGTCTTTGGGCCTTTGGTCATCAAAATGGGCTAATGGGCCGTCTTGTTGTAGATGTAGTTGGGGGTTTTGAGGTGAATTTATTCCGGCTAATCTTCCTCAACAAAAAGAGTATGGTTTGACTTTCAGTTTTATGATAAAGTTTATGGTTGTAATGTCAACAACATCAATAACGTTGTGAATATGAATTTATGATAACTACCTAACGTATATTTAAGAATATATTGGCTTCTTCTTCTTGGAACGATCATAAGCATCAATCAACAAGAACGTTGTGATTATGGGTACTGAAAATGATGAAGAGGATGAAGAAGAGGAGATGATAATAACATCCAAACTTCAACTTGTCTTGGCGGCGAAATCGAGAAAACAACAGTACACTTCATCACCAGTGATAAGCCATCACGTGTCACTATCACTCTTGTCTTCACCTGATGACTTATCACACTCTCGCGCTTCGGTTCCTTTCTCATGGGAAGAAGAACCTGGCAAGCCTAAACAACATACTCTTCTACGAGCTCCTCCTAAATACCCCAAGCGTCTTGATTTGCCTCCGAGGCTGCTTCTTCCTCGTGAAGGTACTAAAACGCCTCTGGCTTGTGATCATCCTCGTTATCTCGCAGCGTTGAAACGGTGGTTCCGGTTGAGGAAAGATCGAGCTGATAATGATAATGACGTGGTGGGACAGTGCAGTTTTGTCGTTTCATCGGAAAATGAAAATGATATGAAGATCACAAGAACAACAAGTCGTCTCCATTGTCTCTATGATGTCGCTAGGTGTTACTTATGGGTAAAGTAACCTTTAGTTTATTTACATTTTATATCTGAAAATGTTGTCCTGTCTTGTCATAAAAATACGTATCACAGAACCATGTTTGTATATTCTATGGTTTTCAGGAAGTTCCATGGAAGAAGAAGAAGTTGAAAAGAGATGACATTTGACGTACGGTTTAAGAGATGATTCGTTCATACATACATTGTCATTACTCATTAGATAAGTCTGATACATCGTTGGATACTTGTCTAGTGGACCAAGTACTTATATGGGTTTTTACAGGCCTGACAACACAGCCCCAATGAAATTAATATCGAATTTTGTGTTAAAACTTTTTCTTGATCGAGCTGGATTCGAATGTATGGTTGTTCAATAGATATATCACATGGAAGAAGATAGCATGTTGAGATAAAGTAACCAAGTTGCTTTGGTCTAGTTGTATAGGAGCTCCAGCTGGAGTGCCCGTCCCTGGATTCGAGCCTTGGCCACTGCGGAATTTACATGTGGGCTGCAGCATCCGAGACCGAAGACCGTTACACGGTGAGTCACATGATGACGCCATGGCAGCGTCTATGCTCACTTCGGTCTCTAGTCTGGACTACCTCGATGGGGCCAGGATACTCGGTTAGCAAAAAAAAAAAAAAAAAAAAAAAAAAGTTGCGATAAAGTACCGTGGGCCATATAGAATGGCCTAATAATGCATAATTAGTGGCTAGGATCATGTGATTCTTTCAGATGTGATCATCATTACATCAAAGCGGTCCAATAAATTATTTTCTCTGTATAAGTTCGGTGGCAACGATTCTTAATACATTTTTTCTATTCAATGTACAAGTTGTACACACATCTGAATGAGCCTAGTTTGCTTCGACCTAGCTAGTGGTGGTAAACCATGTGAGACGTGGTAGGTCGTTTAAGGATGGAGTAAAACGGCAGGCGAGGTGATCAAGCTAGCATCCACAAAACGACACTGGGAATTGAGTGTGAGAGAGAGAGAGAGAGAGAGAGAGAGAGTATTGTGTGGGAGAGGGTGTTTGGTTGGGTTGGAAAGACATGTGTCGACGTCAGTAAGAGAAAGGATTTGATCAAAGAAACAGTCCTTTAGATTTATAAAATGCTAATTATTTCAATCACGCCCTAAAACTAGGGCCCAGCCACTTCCTTTTTGTCGCTTCCTGTCGGTCCTTCTCTGATTCTTCTCCGATCCCTCATCTTCTGAATTATATGCATTGATAACCAAACCTTTTTTTTATCAAGATAACCAATTGTTTTTTTGTTTTGTATTAAGCAATATAACCAATGTGTTTTTTTTTGTATCAACCAATGTGTTTTCTATGAAGCAATATAGCCAAGATTTTCATATGACTATTTTTATTTTCTCTACCTATTGATTGAAATCAATATGAAACCGCTTAATGTATGATGCTCAAATGTAAGTAACTAGTGTGATTTAATAAATTTTGCAACCATCATTGACTACAATAAAGCAGGTTGTATAGCTATGGTTTATTAACACGTGATTTGATATTTTTAGAATGAATGCGGTATTGTTTGTTTAAAAGTTTTTTTTTTTTGAAAAATTGTTTGTTTGAAAGTTTTTTCTGTGTTTCTTATTGGCCTCGATTTTCAGTTTATGTGCTTTTTACAAACTTTTATTCTAATTATCTGATTAGCGCGACATTTTTTTATTGCTTTTACGATTTAAGAATATGATCATGATAACTTTATTTGCCATGTGTGGTATAATAAAGAAGAACACTTGATATAAGGGGTGAAATTTTCGTGACATATTCCTAGAAATAACATAATAAAATAAAATAAAGTATTACGTCCGAAGAATAATCCATAATCCCTAATTACAGTCAACATATATATAGTATTTTATATAAAGCTTAAGCGAAAAACCATATGTGCTTTATGGACCATGTTAAGTCTGATATTTATTACAAATTAATCACGTTAATAAGAATTTCAAGTTCACCACCGAATTTCGCCACCTAATCTACACATACTTAATAAATCAATTAAGAGATTATAAGATCTATTTTAAACGTCAATTATATACATGTAAAGATGATATAACGTATAACGTGTCTGGGTTTTGAAATTGACGGATCGTAAGCTAAATAGATAATTTAAAATCCCAAAATGGATGGGCGGGAATAGTATACAACTCATAATTCCACTGACGCTTTGTATTGAAATAAGAGTAATCAGCATGAATATAAAGATATATAACAATAATATTCGCCTTCTATATTTATAAATAGTATAACTACGAAATATACTATCACAACAATCCATCCACAACAAAAGAGAACTTTATATATTTTTATATACTCAATATTGCAATATATGAAATTATGAATTATGTTTCAGCTCAAATTAACGCAAATTAAAACACGAGATGTTGAGACTTGAGAGCTATTGTATTTTTTGGTTAAATTGAGATTTCACTAAAACATGAGAGTTTTGACCACCGCCTAGGGAGAATTAAGTATGTACCATGGGACATGGATCATATGAGAAGCTGAAACGTAAAAAAAAAACACGACCAACAAGTTAGTCAAAACAGTGGTAAAACTATAATATTCAAGTAGAGGTAAATTTGGGGATATATGCAAACTCATCATGCTCATCCGAAATTTACTTGAATATTTGAACTTCATGATAAAAAGAATATGATCACTGATTTTATTGAGCCAACCAATTAGATAATTATACAAATTAAGCCTATTTTTCCTTTTGAAAATATATAAAGAGGGACCAGAAAAGAACTAGAGAGGGAGGCCATGAGACATTATTATCACTAGTCAAAAACAACAAACCCTTCTTTTGCTTTTTAATATTAAATATTAAATTTTAATTTTGCAGGTTTCTTCTCTTCTTCTTCCTACCTCTTGGCTGCTTTCTTTCATCATCCATAAAGTGAAAGCTCACGCATAGAGCCATACCGTCCCAAAAAAGAAGAAGAAGCAAAAGTCCAAAAAAACACTCTCCAAAACATTCTCTCTTTGCTCTTTACTCTCTCTCTCTCTGCCTTTCTCTTTGTCAAAGTTCATGGATGCTACGAAGTGGACACAGGTACGTCAAAAAGATCTCTCTTTGCTATAACTGTTTGTTTCTTCTTCTTTAACTCTCTCCATCTCTCTCTATATATATTTATATCCATACTGAACTTAGTCACATACATAACAATTTCTTATGCTGCTTCTTGTAGTTATATATACGTCTAGTCTCATAAAGAGAGATATGTCTATATGTATGTTTTCTTTATTTGGATTTGTTTTTACATATGAGTATTTGCATGGGAGATTATCCGTTTCAGAACTTTCGAAAGGAGTTAAAGAAACTTTTGTTCTCTACAAGTTCACCTTTTTATGTGATTAATTATAGATTTTGATTACTAATGGATAAAAAGGTATGATTTGTTATTTACCTTTTGTTCTTGGTGCTCAGGTCTTACCAAATTGTTTTTCTATACGGTGCTTTAGTTTTCCTTTTCAGAATTAATTTTCCTTTAAAGCACCGACGATATAACCACAAAAACCCTAATTTTTTTCTTTGAGCTTAATTATTACCCAAATTTTACTTAATTATCACCAAACCCTAATCTTGGCGAGCTTCAGGACTCGGTTTTGCAATTGTTATTATTGTTCTATTTGACATGGCTTGTGATTCATTAGATCTTTATATATCTTAATTATTATAGGGTTTTCAAGAAATGATAAACGTAAAACCAATGGATCAAATGATTTCAAACACCAACAACAGCACATCGCAACAACAGCAACCAACATTCATCGCCACCACATCAAGGCCAAACGCCACCGTAGCGAACGGCGGCTCCGGCGGAAACAACAACAATACGGCTACTACGATGGAAACTAGAAAGGCCAGACCACAAGAGAAAGTAAACTGTCCAAGATGTAACTCAACGAATACGAAGTTCTGTTATTACAACAACTACAGTCTCACGCAACCAAGATACTTCTGCAAAGGTTGTCGAAGGTATTGGACCGAAGGTGGCTCTCTACGCAACGTCCCTGTTGGAGGCAGCTCAAGAAAGAACAAGAGATCCTCAACACCTTTAGCTTCACATTCCAACCCCAAGCTTCCAGATCTAAACCCACCGATTCTTTTCTCAAGCCAAATCCCTAACAAGTCGTCAAAAGATCTCAACTTGTTGTCTTTCCCGGTCATGCAAGATCATCATCATGGTATGTCTCAGTTTCTTCATATGCCAAAGATCGAGAACAACAATACATCATCTTCAATCTATGCTTCATCATCTCCTGTCTCAGCTCTAGAGCTTCTAAGATCTAATGGAGTCTCTTCGAGAGGAATGAACACGTTCTTGCCTGGTCAAATGATGGATTCAAACTCAGTCCTTTACTCATCTTTAGGGTTTCCAACAATGGTTGATTACAAACAGAGTAACAATAACCTTTCGTTCTCCATTGATCATCATCAAGGGATTGGAAACAACACCATCAACAGTAACCAAAGAGCTGAAGATAATAATCATGCTGATGACATGAATGGAGCAAGTAGGGTTTTGTTCCCTTTTTCAGACATGAAAGAGCTTTCGAGCACAACTCAAGACAAGAGCCATGGTAATAATACATACTGGAGTGGGATGTTCACTAATACAGGAGGATCTTCGTGGTGAAAAAGGTTAAAAAGAGATCATGAAATTATTGTTATCTCTTCTCTTTTTCACCTTTTTAACTCCTTATTTATTATATTTTTACTTTGATGATCTTTTGTTCTTTCTCACATGGGGTACTTTAGTTAAAGTTGTCAGGACTTAGTCTACAGATAGTCCTTTCTATTCCTTCTTTCGGGTGTTGTTCTTTTTAAATAGTATTAGTGTGTGATGATAATTTTCTTTAGTACTGAGGAGTGAGTGCTGAGGGATATCATACGAGGGTAGAAGAATAAGTGAATATAAGTGCATTGTGTGTAACCAGTGAGATCTGTATTCATCATTTCTTCTATTTGCAGAAGTATTTGTGTAATTCACTCGTCTTTATTTTTAATCAGTTTGATATATATTTAAGTGGTGTAAACATGTTTGGTACATTTTTATTCCGGTTGAGTGAATACTGCATATAAGTTTCATATTTACTAGCTATCTAATATAGTCACTGCTATAATAACAATTCATCACTTAATATATAGTCACTGTTATAATAACAATTCATCAATAACGCGTTTGCTTAGATGGATAGCAGCAGCAACGAGTGACTGCATGGATGGAACCATGCACTAAGCTAAAATATAATAGAAGGCGACCAAAAATATGATTGTGGTAGTGTTCTCTTTGTCATTGCGAATGCTAGCAACAATTCTATTAGCTGTTTTTGTTTTGTTACCGACGAAATATGTATGCAAGTGATTCGATGTATCGCAAAGAGTGATAGAACACATGTATGAACCATGGGGAAAATATAACTGAAATTTTTATCTCTTTTTTACATAGGTTCTAAACGGTACCTAATAGTGGCAACATATACATAGTAAAAATAATTGAGTATGCTGATATTCGTATTTGAAATTAATAATCAACGTATCAAGTTTAAACTTTAAAATTATTTGATGGTAACCCAGAACTCATTGCATGTGAACGGAATTACTTTTCTCAGAATTTTCAGCTTTTTCAGTTTATATAATTCACAATTATTACCTTCTAGACAACTACTCCCATACTAGTAAATTAGTTGGAGTAATTAATATATAAAATGCGCCCGCCCATACTAGTAAATTCCATCAAAATTATGTGTTATTTTTGTTTCTCCAGTAATTTGTGTGTTGTCAAATAGTCACAATCCAGTAGATATACCATTTGCAGCGCAAAACTTAAGTCTCAGTAATACAATATAGTCTTCTCACTTCTCAGTTCAGAATTTATATAACGGGTGATTTGATCCAAAAAGAAAAATTAATATTACGGGTGGTAAAAATAAAGAAAATATTATTGGAATGATTATCCACGAAGAGTCATGATTGTCGAATCCCAAAGCATCACATTTTGGAAAAACATTTATATTCATAGCGCTCTTCGGCTTTTTTTGACTTTTGTGTCCGTGCATGAACTGAGCAATGTTTTATCCTTTTTAACGGAAATTCATTACTACACCTTCTAATATATGAGAGCTTCTAGGAGTATTTAAAAAAAAAAAAAAAAAATTCCTGAAACGAGAGTTATTTATTCTTCTTTGAATAGAGAATTATTAAGAATTTAAAACAAGAAGTTTCAAGCTGGATTTCATTTCAAAACACTTTTTTTTTTCTTGTCTCTTCCCAAATCAGCCGTCAAATCCTAGTTTCAAAACTCGATCTACTTGCTTGAGGAGGCTGAACGGCACCAATCGCTGTCGGTCTCCTCCCCCACCGGTCCGTGTTCCGATCTAACCACAACCACCGTCTTTTTCGACCGCCGTTGCTGCTTCTTTGTCTTCGTGTCTCTGGATCTCTGCCACAACAGTCCTAAACGGAGGCGGAGGTGCGTGCCTCTCCTCTCTGGAGCGCAGACGAGGCTGTAACAGGTCGAGAAACCCGGTGTACTTGTTCTTTGCCTTCATCGACTGTTAGCGTCAGATCTGGGTCAGTTCTGAACCCAAGACTAGGCGTTTGTTCGGGAGTGTCGCGGCCTCCTTTCTTCCTCCTTCGTCTTGCCTCCTGATAGTCCCGTGAAGTGTGAAATCTCAAGGCTTATAGAGCCTCTCCTCAGGGAATCTTTCTTCTGAGAGCGACGGAATGGTGGTTCACCGTTGAGAGCCTCTTCCTCTAGCATCTAGTATCAGCTACCATGCCTCTTCCTCTGTTTGGCTTGTGCTCTCCCCTCTGTATTTGAAAGTTTGATGCTTAGGATCTTTGAGGACAAATCCGGTGTATCCCTTCATAGTCTTGGAGTTGGAGCCTCGTCTGGGTGGTTTTTGCATTTTTAGAGAAGTCTTCTGACTCCTCCTGCTCTTCATCCTAATTGCAAGCTCTGGGTGGTTTCCTTCTGATAGCTTCGAAGTCTTCGCTATCTTCTGAGTTTTCTATGTGTCGCGTAGCCGGTTTTCGGGGAGCATTGTACCGCCTCTGCTTGACTGTGGTTCACCTCCTGTGTTTCACTGAAGTGTCGATTTCCCTGTCTCATCCGGAAGAGATCTACCCGAGAGGCTTTTGGTGAAGGTTTCAATGAAGTCCCCCCTCAGCTAGCATCGGAGCGGATTGCCAGGCCCTCTGTCGTCGCAGCTTTAGAGACCTTCGGGTTCGTCTTCAGCAAACCATCTCCGCTAAGCCTACTCCTCGGTACCTGTTGACTTTGTCTAGGTTTTTGGAAGTGCTTGTTAGGAACTTAACAGTTGATGCTTGTTGCTTTCTTGTATTTCTAAGGTTTGTTCCCATTTACAATTTTAGTTCTTAGATGGATGTAATAGGTTTTTTTAACTTTTTTGCGGCCTATTGCATCAGATCAGCTTTCGAGCAGATGGGATTGCAACTCTTTATAATCAAACTATCATTATCCTGTTAATGACATTTACCATTTAGAAAAAAAAAAAAGTTTCAAGCTGGGAATTAACTCACTAACATTTTTAAAAAATTAAGCCTATACGTTAACCTGCTCCAACTAATAGCCGTTTATAACATTCATTAACTTAATACTCCGTTTGAAGTATGCGTGGATCTGTAAAATATGGTCATATTAATGAATCATCATCATTTGTAGTTAAAGGTAATTAAATCCCTTGAAGCAAACACCCACTAAGACCGAGAGACGACAACAAGCTTTTCTTCAATTCTCGTTATTACCAGTTTCAATGCGATGTCACATTCCACTCGACATTTTCATTATCTTAATTATTAGTATAAAATAATAATAATCAGACCGTACCCTTCACGTTCATCCACCTAATCCGCTTTTTAATTTTCCAATTAGATGAAAGTGACCTTTCTAATTGATCCATGATAAATGTGTATACACATTTAACGTTGGTAATTTCAGAAATCGCAGTATTATTTACTATCATAAACTTCACTGTATAAACTACATTTCAGACAATTTAAAATTTAACTCGGTAAAGGTTACCATAACCCGTACACCAATAAATTAAGTTCTTTTCTATTGCATATATCTTCTAAATTATAAACCATTTGGGGAAGCTACACATATTTTCGACAACTTGCTATGTTTAAAGGAATGTTTTAATTTATTTTTAATATGATGAAAACAATTAAAATGATATGTATCAGATATTTATTAATTTAAAATAAATATACTAAGTATACTTTTGTCGGAATAGTATAAGATAAATGTGAGTATGAACACATGATGATTAGTAGCTGGCTTGAAATGCGGAAGTAGATGCCCACTTTATAGTGCCCGCCAACCAAACATGATTTTTCATTGGGTCTGTGTTGTTTTGATTATTTAATTACTGACTATATTTGAATACTACTCGTAATTACATTTAAGTATATAGGATAAAATCAAACGCGATATTCTCGTAGTCTATAACAGATCTAGATTTATCTGCGCATGGTCGCTTTATTCAAAATAATCGAGAAAAAAATAGCGCAACGGATCCATCGAGTCAACTATATTTTATTTTAAATACAGAAAGCTGTTATCTTCAGGCCAAAGAAATCGAAGGAATAAAAGGACCTGTCTCGAAGATAAAGATGAATCTACATCACATAATATACCACTGGACATGTAATAAAAGGTGACGCACTGATTCTTTCTCTCTTTAACTGATCATCAACTTCATATTTAAATTCTGGGAGTACATGATTTCACCATAAGTGATTTAACCACACTTATAGACAAAGTTCTCTAACTTCACAAAAGAATCACTAGATGGATCTTAAGCTACCTGAACTGAACTTTGCTGTAATTTCAACCCAATGAGCACAAACTCTCTCTAAACCAGAGAAAATTATCTCTTAAACCACCTACTTAGACCACAATGAGAGAAAACAATGAAACCCAACATAGCTAAAACTAATCTCGAGTCAATAACATCTCAAGCATTTGTCTCCAGAAGATGAGCATGCCGCACACAACTAAATGTGACGCACTGATTCTTAGTCGTCTAAAATATACTACAAATGACTGTTTTTAGTTAGGAAAAATTAATAACATAATTTCTTAACTTTTGAAAATAAGCTAAAAATATTAACTCACAGACATATCATTTTAATCATCAATTTCTAATCAAACAAAGATAAATCTCATACCAGCCATTTTAATTCTACTAAAATTAGCATAATTACTTAGTATTTAGCGGTATAACAAAGTTAAAATGGCTTACTAGCTCAATACAAAAATGATTTTTTTTTTTGGGGATTTCAGTTCAAATGTTAGAGATAAAACTTGTTTATTTAAAAATGACTTAACTGGAATTTGTAATTTTTAAGTTTGTGGTATTAGTCATTGGACCTAGAAATCATTTGAGATTTCTATGGTTACCAAAAAGAAATATAATTTTTCATCTCGAATAAAATGTCGTATTTAAGCATATATGTTAAAATAAACATAGAAATATTATTTTTACAAATGAATCAAAACTAAAAAAATTGTTTAACAAAAAAACTTAGGAAAATTCTCTTAAATATCAATTTTTAAGTTTTTGTCACAAAAATAGCTTTCAAAGAAGAAAATGACCAAAATAACTCTTTTTATTTTAAAATTTTTAATATTTATTTTTTATTTTTAAAATTTAAAACTCTATCCCCAAAACTCCACCCTTTAATTCTAAACTATAAGTATAAATTAGTTAAAGCTAAGGTGAAAATGTAATTTTATCTTTTAATAAAACTTATTTTAGTCATTTTTTTTATTAAAAACTAAATAAATTAAAAAGGGTTATTCTATGGAATTTCTCAAAAACTTAATTAGAAACACAAATATAATATAAATTCAGACATTACATAAAAATAAATGTGTTTAAACTCAAAACAATTTTAAACACAAACATAAAAGTTAAAATTAAAACCTTAAACATGTTATCGTTAGAAGCATAAATCATTGATATTACCCGATAAAATAAAGCAAATGAAAAACGACGGAGAAGCCAAATCGCAACATCAAACAGCCATACACGTCAGATACCATGGATAAATTCACGTTTAGATTTAAAAAAAAAAACCTTTTCTCTGTCTCTCTCGAACAGAAGAAGAACTCCCACGAAAGAATAAAATTTACCTCTTCGGAATAAAATTCTCAGTTTTAGAGAAACGAATCCGGTTCTCTCCTCTGCCATGATGCAACAATGGATCTGACACGCACCTTCTCTGATCAACGAACCGTTCCTCTCTCGAATCATCCGCTCACCCTTCCTAATTTACCTCTTCAACACTTAACTCACAACTACTGGGCTTCAATTGGGCCGTGGGTTTTTCTTTCTGTTAGGTTCTTTTCACTATGAGTTTTGGGAATTTGGCTGTGCCCTGAACTAAAGCACTTTGCTTGTAAACATTTTATTTTTTTCCTGCATTTTAATTTGAAATCCTAAGTTACAAAAAAAAAAAAAAAAACTCCCACGAAAGAACGGTTAGCTCCGGCCGTCGCCTCGACGTCGCCGGAGGCGTTCCCCTCCTTCCTTTAATCTCGTTTTCTCTTTGCTTTCTTCTTCCCCGTTTCCCCTCGATCGATATGCATGCTACTTTGTGCTTGTCGAGGCCTCAACCGGAGCTCCTTCGTGGCCGACGGTGACTGTGCCTGGCTTCCTATGGAGTGGTGGCGAGACTCATGGCAGGAGGTGGAGATGGGAGTCGGCTTTTAGGATTAAAGTTTCTGTCAGATTTGGTTTTCCTTTTTATAGATATACGGCGGAGGCTTCGTGACGGCTGCGCGTGGAGAGGTGAGACGGCTCCTCCACCATGGATCTATCTCCCTCTCGGGCGGTGAGACTGCGGCATAAGAGGTTCGATCTTTAGTTCTCGGAGACGACGTACTGCAAGGATCCTTGAAGACGGAGTGGTCAACTGCAAGAAAGGTCTTTGGTGGCATTGCACGGCAGAGCCCTATTTCCCAGTGCCGGTGACGGTCTTGTGGTCGTCTCGGTGGTACGGCTCCACACCTCCTGAAGCTGTGATTTGGTTGTGCCGAACTCGTTGCAGTCTTTAAAGCCCGCTTTTCATTCCGGGTCGTGGTGCTTGGTTTTAGGCTATGGATCGTGACAGGATTGCTTGAGGTGGTGGGGTTAAGCCGGATTGCGCCTTCAATGAGGGTACTATTGGTCACGGGCTGAATTCTGATTTTTAGTAGACCAAGGGTTTAGTTCGAAATTAGAACCGGTTTAGTGTCATGGTCCTCTAGTTTAATCTCTGTTATCGTATCCTATGGTCAAAATTAGGGTTTAAGGTGAGGTTTTTCTCGTCTTGGGATAAACACGTTCTCGCAGTGGTGAAAAATGCAGCAATGTATTCTAGGTTGCGCTGGTTCCGAGTGAAAAATCACCTAGTAAGTGTTCCAGAGTGTTGCTAAGATGCATTGTTGTAGGTGTGGTTAAACTGGTGTGGCCAAATGCTTTGTACCTATATATTGGTTGAGATAAAAAAAAAAAAACAGCCATTCACGTCTGTTACTGTCCAATCTTTTCGAACAAGAGTCGGAAACAAAGCACCACATATTTATGACAAACGACATTTTAGTGTGTTTAAACTCATTTTAGTGTTATGTCTGAAGTTACTTTAAATTTATCTTTTAAACTACATTTTATGTAATATTTTTTTTTATTCATATTTTAAAATGTTATCTTTTAAATTTATTTAAAACAATTTTTTTCTTCCAGCAAAACATATATATTTAAATAAGTTATTCTAATAGAAATGAAAAACTACAATTTTAACTAAATCATTTTAATTCTCAATTTTGAATGTATTATATTTATATCTATGTTGACCAAACTATTTTAATCCGCTAACTGTAACCGATAAATATAACTAATGACACTAAATGATTGACTTTCAAGGAGATTAAATGTTTTGATTATCAGAAATATGAGGGGTATGAATGATGACCAGGGAACGGCGAGGAATAATGCATTCCTTAACGTTCCTAAAAAAAATTACTATTCACAATGAATAATAATTCTCTCTTATTCCCTTTCATTCCCTTTTTTGTAGATAATTAAAAAACAAAATTATTGTTCGTGAAATTTGATTAGAAACAACAATTCTTTTTTATTCCTGCTATTTTATTCTCGTACATTCATTTTTTATTCGTTCTTCTTGTTTCCCGGATGGTCACTAGTTAGAGACGAGGTTTTTTGTATCTGAACTTTTTTGAAGTTAGGAATTATATTCTTGATTTTCCATTTTAGATCTTCATTTTTTTAATTCTTATATAAACCTTTTTCTTGAAGATCAAAATTCAAAATCGTCATCGACAAGATTCCCAACACGTATTGGGCCTTTCCGGCCCATTTAACTCCACACGAGTCCACCTTATGAGCAGCGTAACAGTGCACTACAAGAAACGAAGACATAGAATCTCCACTCCAATTCTATAAAGGATCATAGTCAAGGAGGTACCATAACAATCATCAGGGACACAAGTTATAGTAGTGTTTTCAGACTAATATCAAAAACATATTGTAACTCGAACACAACATAGAAAAAACATGCTAGAACTCTACTATTCTACGGCCGAGATACCATTGTGTCACAAGCATTCTTGGTAGCTTCTGGTTCTGCACTCTTCTCATATTCTTCAGCTTTTCTTCCTCTTGGAACTGGAGATAGACTATACAATCAAAACATTACCATCAACATTTACAGAGACATCCCAATGAGTGCAAGTGATAAACCAAAGCCATTACTATAATTTACCTTCTGTATCTGTCATAAGAAGGACTCCTTTGTCTACCATTATCAGGACTCCTATGTCCATAATCTGCTGGACTCATGCGTCTTTCACAAGCTGCTGGACTCTTGCGTCTTTCATAAGCTGATGGACTCCTCCTGCGTCTGTCATAAGGTGACGGACTCCTCCCGCGTCTGTCATAAGCTGATGGACTCCTCCCGCGTCTGTCATAAGCTGATGGACTCCTCCTGCCTCTAACATAAGCTGCTGGACTCCTGCCTCTGTCATATTCAGGCTTCGAGGACGACCATAATCAGGAATGGGACGCCTATGATACGATACGCAGGGCTAGGAGATCTCTTCGGACTACCACCACCACGTCGGTCATCTCTTTCATCATCATCTTTTAAGCCATACTCAACAGCAATAACCTTGCCCAATATTTGGCTGCAGGCACAAAAGGTGATGTGTTCGATAAAAAAAAAGCTGCTACCACCACCACCATGTTAAATATTTGGATAAAGAAAAAGTATCAGGCGGCTGTGTTGCTATTTACCTTCTTTGAGTAGCCTCAAGGGCTTTTGTAGCTTCTTCTTGAGTTGCAAACTGAGCAAATAAGTAGTTGCTCCTCATACGTACGTTGATGACCTTTCCATAGGGTTGAAAGTGCTCTACAATGTCGACTTCTTTTGTTCTAAAGGAGTCGAAGTTGCAGACAAACAATGTCTTTGTAGGCTTCTGATATGACCCATCACCATGCCTGCTGCGTTAACCCTGAAAGCCAGACAAGTAAAGAGTTTTTAACAAGTAGGAAACAAAGTGATCAGCTTCACGAAAAAAAAACGAGAACACTATATATATATACCCTCCCCCATTCAACTGATAGCGTGCGTTTCTCAAAACGGTAGTTGTGAAGCTTGCGGATTGCATCTTCAGCATCCCGTTCATCTTCAAAATACACAAAACCAAACCCTGCAATATAAAAACACGAGAATAAGAAAAATGCGACACAAAGATTGACAGTCCCTCCGGTCCATAAAACCTGCAATGCTGTTGATCAGCCAATAAAGCAAAACAAGTGTGCCCTATAAAATAGCTAAATAGATATATAAAACACCTGCATATATGTGAAGGCTGGTGTACAAGAGATGTAGAGGCGTTTCCATGGTGTAGTAAGCATAACATAGCACACCAATTTTTAGAGCATAAGAGTCTTTTGCATCTTTAAATTTGACATTTTCAAGCTGCAAAAGACTCTTATGCAACAAATCACACCAATCAGACTTTTATGCTCTAACAAAGCACACCATTTTCGGATGAGCATGATGAGTTTGCATATATAAAGTAAAATGGGTGTGCTTTGTTAATGCAAAAGACTCTTTGTTAGAGCATAAGAGTCTTTTGCATCTTTAAATTTGATATTTTAATTTTAGATCTTATTTTTAAATTTTTTGAATTTTTAATATTTTATTTTATTTTTGAGTTTGAAATTTTAATTTTAATTTTTATGTTTTTTGAATTTTTACATTTTTAAAAACAATTTGTTTTGAATTGTTTACACTTTTTTCCAATTTCATTCGATTTTTTTCTGTATTTTTATTTTTTATTTCTAAAAAAAAAAAACTGACACGTCATCATTTTGACCTGTAAAATGAATAGTACCGGCTATCTATGAATAGGAAAAAATGAAGTTTATTATGATAAAAATGACACTTTGAAAGTTTAAAGTGATAGTAAAAAACCTTCATTGTTTAAAGTGCTAGAAAATAACACTTTCAGTGTTTAAAATGCGATTTTTCTTAAAAAAAACCCTCAGCTACGATCGGAGAAGCAAGGAAGAGTATGGTTACACTGATCAAGCGCGCGTGTTATTAACGCCGTAGCGTCAACAGGGGTGAAATAGGAGATTACATAAATTATAATGGGCCTTCTCTACAAATAGGCCCACACTATAACTATTGCTGGGTCTTTATAGTTCATGTGAGGATGTGTTATAGAAAAATCCAAAAACTTCAAAATCAACATAAAATATGCATTAAATAAGATGGTAAGGAGTATAATCACATCCGCAGTTGAAATCTTGGAGCGAGAGTAGTTAGAAAAAAAATAATTAAATAATCAGTGGATCCCATCAAAACCTCAATTCTTAAAATTCATAAATAAGGATTCTTTCTTAGTGAATCCTTGCATTATTTGCGGGTCCTCACGACTACGTGACGGTCCGTGAATGGTCATCTTTTTTTTTTAAAAAAAAAATTCTAAAATATCCACGATTAATCCGAAATGCCCTTGTCGCTAAAGACTCCGATGAGTCTCACCGTTGCGCATGGTCTTAAAAAATTCATTAGGTTGGTCTATGTGACAACCAGTCTGATCATAAGTGACAATCACTTTAATTGGATGGAATTTTAAAATAAATATAATTTTTTTGGTTAAATATTTACATTTTTTTACAATTTTATTTTTTAAGTTTGAAGTTTTAATTTTAGATCTTATTTTAGATTTTTTTAAAAAAAATTTAAAAAATTTTCATTTTTAAATTTGACATTTTAATTTTAGATCTTATTTTTGAATTTTTTGAATTTTTAATATTTTATTTTATTTTATTTTTGAGTTTGAAATTTTAATTTTAATTTTTATGTTTTTTGAATTTTTATATTTTAAAAAAAAAATGTTTTTTGAATTTTTATATTTTTAAAAAAAATTGTTTTGAATTGTTTACAATTTTTTCCAATTTCATTCGATTTTTTCTATATTTTTATTTTTTATTTAAAAAAAAAACTGACACGTCATCATTTTGACCTGTAAAATGAATAGCACCGGTCGTCTATGAATAGGAAAAAATATTTAGAGGTTTATTATGATAAAAATGACACTTTGAAAATTTAAAGTGCTAGTAAAAAATCTTCAATGTTTAAAGTGATAGAAAGTAACACTTTCGGTGTGATTTTCTCGAAAACAAACCCTCCTCGACGATCGGAGAAGTAAGGCAGAGTATGGTTAAACTGATCAAGCGCGCGTGTTATTAACGCCGTAGCGTCAACAGGGGTGAAGGAGATTACATAAATTATAATGGGCCTTCTCTACAAAGAGGCCCACACTATAACTATCGCTGGGTCTTTTATAGTTCATGTGAGATGTGTTATAGAAAAATCCAAAAACTCTAAAATCAACATAAAATATGCATTAAATAAGATGGTAAGGAGTATAATCATTAGGTTGGTGGTCTATGTGACAACCAGTATGATCCCCCAGTTATATGACTATATCCGATTTTTATAAAAGCATTAAAAAAAACAAAATGTGTGTTCATCGAGAACTCTAATTTTCTAGAGAAATTTACTTGAAAACTACAAATTTAAGCCGTTTGGAAGAAGAAAAATGGTTTTAAATGTAAAAAATGTGAGTCATCAAACCATAAATAATAAAACTTATGTACATATTCAACTAAATATTGAGGAAACAATTGTTTTTGTTCATACTCTCGCAGCCAATCACAGATGTCCACTTGTCAGTTGACTTTTAAAGTTTCAGATCACGAACCGTTCCTTAGCTCCCGAGTCAGATTGAACGACTGAGATTTCCTGTTGCTTTTCAACCTCAATAGTCCATACAACTTCTTGAACTCCTTCACCGCCGGCGAACTTCCTCCGCCGCATAAAGGCCCACTCGTATCTCCTTCGTAATCTTCCGACGACGCTCTTTCGTGAAACAACCGCCTCGTAGTCGCCGGAGTTCCCCTCCGATCACCGTCCGTTTGCAACGCGTTGATCACCGATTTAAGCGCTCGACTCGGCGAGTTTCTGTTGGCGATCATCAGTTCTCCGATCTCGGCGGGGCTTAGAGACGCACCGTCTCGGAATATGCCTTCCACTTGAGGGAAGAGCTTGTGCTCTTTCAAACCCAAGTAGCTACTCGCCAACGCCTTAAACGCCGTGAAATCACACAACGGAAAATGGATGTGAACGTCGACCCGACCCGGCCGGAGCACCGCCGGGTCGATCTGCTCCTTTGACGTCATGGTGAAGACCATGATCCGTTCATCCGCGGCGCATGAGCTGAGGATCCCGTCGGTGAAATTCAAAACACCGGAAACGCTCAGAGCCGTTGATTTAGACGAGAGGAACCGATCTAGATCCTCGATGACGATCACGGATCGACACGTGGTTTGTAACAGAATCATCTTGAGATCCGAGTCGTCTTCTACTTTGGATAGATCTATATCGTACACATCGTAGTTTAGAAAACTAGCCATCGCCGCCACGAAGCTTGATTTTCCGGTGCCGGAAGGTCCGTAGAGAAGGTAACTCCGTTTCCAGACTCGTCCTAGCCGATTGTAAAACTGTTTCCCTTTGAGAAACGATTCGAGATCGGACTTCACTTTCTCCTTCAGATCCGCCTCCATGGCGATGTTATCGAAGGTGCAAGGGTGAGTAAACGGAATCGATCTCCATCTCCCGATCTTCTCATCGTTCCCAGCGACGTTCATGAACAGCTTCAACTCCTTGTTCCTCTGTTCCAGCTCCTCGGAGACTGTGTGTATATGGTTGAGATACGAACCGAGGATCCTCCGTTTATCAGCTTTTCGGATCTTCAAAACGAAACTCCTCGAACCGTCTTCGTCTTCTCCGTTGATCCAACAGACTCTAGCGCCGAGAAACTCGTCTCCGATCACCTGATTCCGATCGAGACGGAGGATGATCTCGTTTGACTTTCTCCCAGCGAAGAGGTTTGTGTAATCCGAATTCTCGATGGAGCTGAGTGAATTCAAGTAAGCGTAAACCCTACGGTAGAGTTGATTCTCCTGCAAGTTATCGTTGAACTCAGGGACTCTGTAGAACTGGTAAACGTGAAACCAATCGAAGATCTTCCTCCGCCATTGCTTAACCGTGTAAATCAAACCGGTTTTGAACAAAACAACTCGTACCAAGAACAACACCACCACCAAAACCGGTATCCCTATAACCGAGTTCCGGAGAATCCCCATGATCTGAAGTGTCCCTAGAATCTAGATGATGACAACGAAGAAAGAATCAGAGGCATGTTTGGGGGTATAAAGGGAATCGTGAGAGAACACTTTAGGAAGAAGATCTTTTTGAAAGGAGGCGTGGCAGGGACGGTGATAGTTACCGGTTAAAGGGTAGTTTCGGTATTTTGGTTAATATCTGTCACGGCGTTTTACCGCTCGGTTGGTTTGAATGGTTCAATCATCACTTGCACAAGTAATGTAATGTGATAATGATGCTTACGCCACAATTATTATCTTAATCCTTTTTAATATATAGTTATAAAGTTTTCAGATATTTTTCTTTACTAAACTACGTATTAATTACGATTACTGCAAATGGCTAGTTATCAATTACGATGATATATTTCCACAAAATTCAAATGATCATTTCAAATCATCACCATGATTAAGAGCCTGAGGCCGAGTGTCAACAACCATAAGTAATTCTTCAGGTTTTTCTTTCTTCCTAACGTCGAGTTTTAGTAATGAAATGGTTAAAATAAATCGGGTAAAAATTAATAAGACTACGCATACCTCTTGGTAGTTGATATGGTCGCTAGCTAGATCAATCTTGTTGGCGTTACAATAAGCTTATGCAACTATATCGATCGTGACAAACTCTGAAAGTCAACTTGGTTGGCCAAAATTGTTTCTTGATTTTTTATTTTTTTTATATAAAGAGAACAAAGGAATTTTATGGCTCGAATATTCGGAATATATTGGATTTTAAATAAAGAGAATACGTGTGTTTATCATTGACTTGCGAATTGCGATCAAAATTGGGAGTGTTTTTAATTATAAAATCGAATTTTTGTACAGAAAACTAGTAACGAATATAGAAATTTATCTAAAATTGATTGGGTAGATTTGGTTTCAATTTCGGAATATATTGGATTTTAAATAAATGACTGATCATCGTATGTATAATACAAGTACATGTGTTGAACCTCCAAACGATAGTATCTTCGCATCAACACATATATCCCATGGTAGACGTCTCACTCGCTGGACACTTGAAAGACAGTAGTAATCATTTGATCTTGACTTGGTAGCCTCACTGCCTCAGGCGTGTTGTAAGTTCGCTATCTATTAACCTACGGTTTTGAAGGATTGTCAAGTGTATTTGGATGTGAATATGTGAAGACCTAGTATCTGGATTCAAGATGAGGTCCTAACATCACAATAAAAGTTTTTTTTTAATTAAAGGTTTCCTAAAAGTAATTTAGATGAAACGCGAATATCAACTACAGATAATTAAAGTGGTCCTAACATCATAATAAATAAATTTAAGATTAGCAGAATATTAACTCACAGTCATCATGCACTTAGTGTATATAAATCTATCAACTTCATCACTCGGATATATGCCAATTGACAGCGTCAGATTATCACCACAAATCACGGATCTAAAAGCGATTAAACATTTAAAATCTTTAGTAAAAATTCGCTTTTCCGTACGTTATATACCTATAAAGTAATAGTAGTATTAAACAAAAATTTTACGGGAACCCAAATCAAATCGTTGACAAGAAAATACTTCCAAATCAAATAACAAACAAACTACGTAATATATATTACATGCATGAACAATGATTGGAAAACCACGTGTGCATGCACTAAAAATGGAAATTCACAGTCTGGACGTATAAATTATATTGAAGTTTTTAACTCCGACCAAATAGTATTATACTTTTGTCACAAATCATATATATTAGATGGAGCATCAGGGGTGGATATAGATACCAGGATACAAGGCAGTTAACATGTGTGTGTTTTCGTCAAATATACCAAGTGTAAGGACTGCTGTTAATTAGCATCTTGACTATTAGATAATGGACGTTTATTTATTTATGTATTTCTAGATGTCGTCGCTAATCAAAATTTTGTCTAACCTTTAACGAGCAAGTTCATTACTTTGTGTGTTATTTGTTAATGGTCTTGGAAACATCGGACTTTACTCTTTAATCATCATAACTGCCGACGAACCAAATTGGCCAACCCTAGAAAAAATCGATTACCTATATGATTTCACACTGCATTTTCTTCTTTGCTTTTTATGCTCTTCACAATCTTTGATCCTGTATGAACACGTGTATAGACACATCGATGATTTTATTTTTATTATTACGTAGTGACCAACATGATTATGGAAACAACCAATTATCCTATATATTTTGCTGTCTCTGCTTTTGGTAGCAGAACCTAAAGAGAGAATTCAAATAGCCTTATACCAAACACCACCTTTAACCTGATGCTACGGATCTGGACAATTTAGGCAGAAGTTAGGAATATAGAGATATCATTGATATACCAAGAAATTAAGGATTAGTATATCGATACTAATGTGGTCCTCAAATTTTAAACCCTTGAATGAATGAAGCGGTGTACATGTCTCAAAGCATAAGCATCTTTTAAATTTCACTTTCGGTTTCTTAGAAGAATATGTTTTTAAGAAGTTGAATCAAATAAGAACGTTTTCTTTATTAGTAATGTGGCGAATGAGAATCATCGACAATCATATGTGCCCTCATCATGCCAACCTTTTTTTGCTGCATGAGTTGTTTCTGTTGAAAACACCTCCTGTTAGGTATAATCCAATGTCTTGGCTCTGTAGTTTTGATTTTTTTTTTTTTTTTGTAACTAGTCTGTAGTTTTGATGATTTTCTCGGATCGTGTTTCTATTATTGTAAGCAAATCTTTGTTTCTAAATTTAATATTTAGTCGAAAGGAAAAGAAAGAGCTCTCTTATAATAATATGTTTAATACGTTTGGTAGAAAAAAATCACACTCACTTACTTTAAGGTGTTTTCATTTACTTGCTTAGGACTATGTTGATGAGAATCTAAATGTATATACTCCTGAAACTGATATTTCTACAACATCTACAAGTAATATTTTTTTGGTAAAATGTTAAGCTTACCATCTTCTGTGTTGTTTTATTTTTGGCTGCTTCTTCCTCTGTTTCCTCTTTGTAATAAGTTGTTCAATCTACAAGTAATATTGATAATGAAATCTGGTTTTGGATGGAGAAGCATTTATTTTAACGTGACGCCAATGTATTACTTGATCACTTGCGTTTAGATTTTATCATAATACATTTTCGCGTTGAATCATTCTTATGCAAAGGGATGAAAATTCAAAAGTCTCAAAGTCGAAGATAAGGTTGTCTACATGATTCGGTCATCTATTCCTTATGTGTCAATATATGATTAAAAATGGCTAATTGTTCGTTGAGAAAATAATAATTTAGATATCGATCCAGACTTTTGGGTTAAATTTTTATTTTTATTTTTGAAATCATAGTTATACATGATCATGCAGACCAACAAAACTTGATGCTAAATATTAATAACATTTGACTCTGAATTTTATGAAATTACATCATTCTATATCTGATTGAACTGTCAAACTATAGCAATCGCTCATTTGTTTCTTGTATATAAATAAGGTAGTATAGTAGTTTACAAAAAAAAAAAAGGTAGTATAGTACAAATAGATTTGTGATTTGACGATTTAGTCTGTACTGTGCTTTCTGTTTCTCATGTCATGCATATGTCTATTGACTGTAAAATGGCACAATCAATTATTCTATGCATGTTTATGACGACTCACGCGGTCCACAGTACACACAGAAAGTCACAGAGATACTCCAACTCGAAACTTTGGCATTTCACAATTTACAAAAGTCATCAAGATTTGTTCGATGATAACCAAGAACCAAAACTTTCTGTTCGTATTCAATTTGGGCCGAATGCCTAGGCTCAATAAAAAAATGTTCTCCAAGTAGAATTGATATGAAGAAACAAATATTATGGGCTGTATGGGCCCTTAAAATGGACTCTAGTATACAATAATGGCCAGTTAAATGTTCAAGGATATTGACACTATAGAAAAAAAGATTTTATTATTATTTTAAGTAGTGTTCATATATTTTGACACGTGAAACTTTCAAGGAGTTCTCTTATCTGTTTGGTTCGTTGTTTGTGCGGTTAAGGATGTCTCTCTCTTGTTTCTTCTCCTTTCTTTTTGCCATAATAAATCATCTCTGTCACAATTTAGCAAAGTGAGACAGAGAGAGTATGGCGACCACACTTCATTGTCTCTCCACACTACATCTTCTTCCTCGCACCATCCATCATCGTCCTAAAACTCTTAACTCTCTCAAACCAATCTCCAAACCACAACCTCGCAAGACCCCAGAACTACCCTCCATTCCCAACGCCCTCCAGCTCCTTAAATCATCTTCCCTCCCTCTCGCACTCACCGCATTGCCCTTTCTCATCGATCCACAGGATGCAGCAGCAGCTGGAGGACAGTTTGGGATCTTGGAAGGACGATCGTTCGCGTTGATACACCCAATAGTGATGGGAGGTTTGTTCGTATACACTCTATACGCTGGTTACTTAGGTTGGCAGTGGAGACGTGTACGTACCATCCAAAGCGAGATCAACGAGCTCAAGAAACAGGTTAAGCCAACTCCTGTTTCTCCCGATGGATCCACGGTCGTTGACTCTTCGTCGCCTCCTTCTGCCACGGAGCTTGAGATCCGACGGTTGACGGAAGAGAGGAAAGAGTTGGTCAAAGGGTCTTACAGAGACAAACACTTTGACGCAGGCTCCGTTTTGTTAGGGTTTGGTGTTTTGGAGTCTGTGTTTGGTGGACTTAATACTTATCTTCGTACCGGTAAACTCTTCCCCGGTCCTCATCTCTACGCTGGAGCAGGTATTATTTAACCACTAACGATATCTCTTGAGATGTTTTGGTCTTTAGGACTCGGATGATTGATAGATTGTTGAAAAGTTGAGGAAAATTCACAGAAATAAATAATATGTAGAATGGTTGCCCAATCCTCTTGTGGTTCGGTCTGTGATTAGGAGCCAAATTTGGATTGGAAAATGTAAATATCATGAGATAATATAAGGTTTTGTACTAATGGTAGTGACAAAGTCCTACATCAGAATTTGTAGGATTTAAGTAATGTATATAAGAGATATGAACCAATTTAGTTACTGCCAATTGGTTTTGAGTCTACAATTTATTTTTAACTACCATCCAAATTTGATATTTAAAAAAAAAAAAAAATCGTTAATATTAGTGCATAGATGGTCAGAATTTGAAATGATGGTGGTGGTTGCAGGGATAACGGTGCTATGGGCTGCTGCTGCTGCTTTGGTGCCGGCCATGCAGAAAGGGAATGAGACGGCGAGGAATCTACACATTGCGTTGAACGGTCTCAATGTTCTTCTTTTCATTTGGCAAATCCCAACAGGTTTTGATATCGTCTTTAAGGTCTTTGAGTTCACCAAATGGCCTTAAACCCTTCACTTGTTGTGGTCTCTTTCGCTTTTGTTTTTGTCTTTTTCTCGTCTTTACAGTTCTAATTGTTGGACTTGTAATATGAGTCTTGACTATATATATTGCAAAGTCTTGTGCAACTTTTTTTTTTTGTGTTTGTAAATGCTGAATTGTAAAAAAACGTGAGTGCATACCGATATGATATATGGCTCGACAACACTCTTGGACATGTGTTTCAAAAGTTTTATTGTGCTGTAAGCCTGTAATGGTTTCAATGTACAAGAATTTTAGTACTGATTAATAAGAATGTTCAAACTAAAATTAGTCTCTTATACAACAGGAGTATTAACAACAAAGTCGGTCGAATTTGTGGAAGCCAAAATTCTAGTTTTGCCTTTTAAGTTTCGCATTTCACTGTATTTTATACTCTTTGCCACAATTCGAATTTTCACTATTAAAATAAGATAAGGCAAACAAAAAGTGTAAAGTAAAGAATATATATATTAGTTCTTAATACAAAATTACAATGAACAAGTAAATAAATGATTTGAATGAAAACTATTGATACCAATCGTAATATGTGGGTTTTGAAAGCTGCATCAGATACCTTACTCGTACATTATTAATATATGTTTTGGTAAATTACATTGTTAATCTATTTCTAAATAACACCACAAAGAATGTATAAAGGACCAAATCCCATACCTAAATCCCAAAACCGTTGCATTATTAAAACTAAATATCATAATTAACAAAATCAACTAATGTCGAATCCATCGGGTCGTTCCTGGTACCGTTTCTCTGGCGTCGTCCGGCAAACACAAAACTCTTCACGCGACCCATCTCCTCCCCGCAACGTCATCAAACCACCACGATCTCCGCCTGCTCCGCCTTCACCTCCTCCGCTGCCTCAACCGCTGTCCACATCATTACGTCCACCACCAAAAGAAGTGCAAGAGCCTAAACCGAGTCCGGTTACATCTTCACGGTCTATAAAACACGAACCAGCTAAGCCTAGGGACGAGGAAGAGGCCACTCATCAGAAAAGCATTCTTTCGGAGAAAACAAACCTCGTCCACGGTTCAAACGAGGAGCAGCAACACGAGTCTGGTGACGTCATCATGGGTACACAAGGCGTCATAACCATTTCAGGTGATAACAAAGGAGCTGTGATGGAGATTAAACGGTCACCGATAAACACACATGGCGTCGGGAAAGGAGAGGATGATAGGTCAAATACCTCAAAGAAGCATAACGATAATATTGGTGGAAATCTACCGATGGATGGTTTTGTAAACAGTAACGTTCAGATAGTTAATGGCTCTGTCGTCTACAACTCCTCGGAGACTCATCATGATCCTGGCGTTCATCTTAGCCTCTACTGGAAACCTAACTCTGGCAATGGTTTTATTGTCAAAGACCATGGAAACGGCTACAACAGCTCAATCAACTAAATCTATCAAGAAAAAAAATTGAAGAAAAATTTAAACGACTTACAAAATTGATACGCTATGATTGTCATAAACAATAATGATTTTTTTTTTATTTATTTCTCAATTTCTAATAATTTGATATAATACTTTGTTTACACTGGCCCATGTATATAAGTGTGAGTGCTTACGTTGATAAGCCTAAGTAATCTGTAAGTGGTCTTGGGTTTTCAGAAGTACTCATGTACAAAGTTAAATAAGCTAAATCATTTGTGTTATATGGATACTAATTGGTAAATGTGTTACCGCTGATTTAATTTAACTTATTGTTGAAGCTCATACTGTTCAAACATGTTATCAATAGTGAACTTTTAATCTACATAAGTTTTAGTTGAGTGATATTGTGTTAATTTTTGAGCTATATCTGTTGTAAAAAATCTATGTCCTTTTTGGATAGTTATATTCAGGCTTCGGCGTTCGGGTACCCGTTGGCGTTCGGACCAGGTTTTTTGAATTTCGGTTCTTTTTTATAACTCATTCTAGTAAGTTTGCAAGTACGGATCAGATATAACACATCGGGTTCGGATCAGTTTTGTATCACATCATAAAACCCATAAAGTAATCATATATCATTCGGATTCAGGTTATATCGGATCGGTTCGGATATACTCGAAATAAAATCTAAAATTTAAAAGCAAAACATAAGAAATATATACTTATTTATATATAATTAAGTATTTAAGGTAGTTATTTAAATTTTAAATACTTATTGTTAGATAACATATCAAAATAAATATGAAATTGAATATTTGAAGTATATATTCATGCTTAATTTAATTATATTGTATATTATTTTGGACATTTGGGATCGGTTTCTTCGGATATCTTTTCGGATTTCATGATTTTTTCGTTTTTTCGGATTATACGTTCGGATTCGGTTAATAACACTTCGAGTTTAGATATGTTTTGTACCACCTTAAAAGATCCATTTGGATATCTTTTACATTTCGGACCGGGTACGGATCAGATTTTTTGGTTCGGGTTCGGATCGAATTTTGGGTTATGGATTTTATGGCTTGGCCTGGTTATATTCATATGCTATCAAAGAACCGATCAATATATTCACATGCTACCAAATAATCCATCAGTATTAATATGATAAACAATTTAAGCTAATCTTATTGTAAGTCAGCATGTGTTTAAGTCGTCGACGTAGTGAAATTGATGTAACAGATCATGACAATTTATTTAATCTACATGACGCCATTAAGAAGATGCTTCTACATAAGAAATCTTTATAGATACTTATCCACTTTTTTAGATCTCTCAATAGTATATGATTAGAGACCACAATTAATTCAAATCTTGTCAGATTTTGTTCTTTCCCCATTGCTTATGTGCCTACTCCTTATGAGATTAGAAATACCACCACTCTTTAATAATTCATGTGTCACAATCTTCTTAATACTATATATTAGTATAAATTCTATAACTCTAGTTATATAAATATTTGTATGCTCGAAAAGTTCAAAACAAAAAAATATCTAGGTTAGACCACACACTTGAAAAGTGATTTCAGTCAATATTCTTCTCATATTTAAACAACATATTATTTTATTAAATTTCGGTTATTGTTAAGTTGCCAATTTTAGGAAGGCGACGAGTATATATTAATTAGTTTGTTTGATCAATGAAATTAAAAGTGTGACCAATAAATTAGGATTTTCCAGTGTTGCTATATGTCTCAGATCATTCTCCTGAATAGATGTTTAGTGGATTTAGGAGGTGATTGTTTGAGTTGCAATTCTGGAAAATATATTTTAGAATTTAGTTTGTAGAATTTTTTGATTTAGTTTTAAGGGATGTAGTATTAAAAAATTTTACCAGTGAAAAAATGAGGTTTTAGAAAATAAGACTTTTACAACTATTTTTTTTTTGCTTTTTGGCTGTATCTTTAATTTTTTGACCGTAATTTTAAAAACTAATATAAAAAATGATCGGTGGTTTTAAAAGTTCTATAAATATCAAAATTAAAATCACTTCCTGCATCTGGACCAATCACCCCATTAGGCAAGTTATAAAGGCCTGTAGGTTATTTTACTTTTCTTGATTAAGTTGTTAGTCGGTGAAAAAGCTCTACTTTCCACAAATGGAGTCTTTTAGCAGCCGCAATATCGAAGGAGAGTTCTAGTGGATCATGCACTGCAAATTACTTTCACCTAAAAACTTGCCACTTTTCCGATATGCCTGTACAACCACACCGTCTGAAGAAATAAACCCACTAAAAGGGAACTGGTAGACGCTTTAAGGACATTTTACCGACTTAATTTTCAACATATCTAGAACCGTAGAAACACCACTTTCACAAGATACCACCGCATAGCTAAGCCGGAGACCAAAACCAGTCGAAAAATAATATTAACCAGCGATTTCGACCGCGGACTTAGGCGAGGTCTACAAGACTCAAAGAGGGGAAAAACTAGCTAGTAATCTTTTAACAAACTTAACTTTTGGAATCATTCGTCCTATATATTTCTACAAACGTTGTAAAGTTCTTGTAATGAAACGGGACCAGTATAACTACGACTGGCCATTAAAAACAAAATTAAAGAGCCACCGTATGTCAAATCTGCAACTCTTATAAAGTCGAATCTTATATATTTTGGTTGGGGGAAATGTGGAAAACAACCCCTTAGGTTTATTTGGTAATTTTTAACAAATATCTCTTTTTTCACATAAAGCATCGATCGATAATTTGAAACTTTAAGGATGTAGTCATGTAGAGAAAATAAACTTTCTCGGAATATATATAACTTGTTTCATTATCATGAATTGGTATTAGCCTAATGAATCCACCATCTCCAATATTGTTATGCGTCTTGTCGGATAAAAGTCAATTAAAATAAATACATTATTGACGAGAATGAGTTTTGGTTATCTGTATGATCAGTGGAGGAAAGAGTGTTATAATCGGGGATGTGTTCGTGTTCAAGCAAAGAACGTTTCCCAAAATTACGGAGTTATTAACCCATATTATTAATTATGTTTACGAAAGATAAACATTCAAACGAGGACATTATTTTGTAATATTTAGATAGGAATTAAAAACCACATATAATTAGTTGCAGTATCAACTATTGTTTTCTGTGACATCAAGATAGTATTGATTAATGCTTTCATTATATTCACAATGCATCACTCCTCACACCACCACACACGTTACGTATCAAGAAAGTGTTCATAGCCTTTCTTGTCTTCCTTTTTTTTCTTTATTTTCTTTTATGCCTCGCACACTAATTTCTTTTTCCTTCAATGTATAATTGCTTTAACCGCGCCTACCGCGCAGTTTAACAGCAAGAGGATTAGCCATCTCACACGAGAGCCTCAGTTTCTCGGACAAGTCAACAGTCTTTTCACCTGTAGGTGCAAGCCACTCAAACTCGTGCAAGAGAGTCGCGATCCAATACATCACGGTGCTCAACCCTAGATTCTTTCCAGGGCAGACCCGACGGCCCGACCCGAACGGTGCTAGCCTCAGATCCGATCCAAGAACCGAGAACTCGACCTCACCTTCCTTTGCTACAAACCGTGCAGGTTTAAACTCCAAAGGATTTTCCCACACTTGTGGATCATGTGCTATAGCCCACATGTTCACCATTGCGGTGGTACCTGCCGGTACACGACGGCCGTCAATGATTGTGTCTGTGATTGCTAAGCGGGCCCACGACAGAAGTGGCCCTGGCGGGTGAAGCCTCAAGACCTCTTTCACAACAGCAGTCAGATATGTAAGAGACGCCACGTCAGATTCTTCCACGGCTCTTGATCTTCCCACGTTCTGATCAAGCTCGTTGTGAACCATTGACTGAATATCTGGATGAAGGACCATCCTAGCAAGAATCCATTCGATCAAGACAGCCACCGTGTCAGTTCCTCTGAATATCATTTCCTGTAAAACCCACAAAAATGTAATTACTATGTTGTTGTCACATAATTGCATTATTTAATTAATTAAAAATTCCAAAAAAATTAATAAAAACGATTTATTGTCTTCTTTTTGTCTATTTTATCACAAAGTTAAAAAAGACATGTGTTATTATGTGTACGTACCCAGAGAACGGCGACCATATCCGGGTCGGATAACTTATCCTGACCATCAAGAGAGAGCAATACGTCAACGAAGTCACTAGGCGAGTCACGAGTTTGATCACGGTGGTCAGAGATAATCCGGTTCACGAACCGGTTTACTTTAGGTACAAGATTAGAACATCTAGACCGGATTCTCTGAGGATCAAATTCCGACAGCCACGGGAGATGATCGGTCCAGTTAAGTGTTCCGAGTAAATCATAACCTTCTTCGACCAAACCACGAAGCTCATTCACTTCGTCGTGTTCATGCTCAAGCTCGTATTCTTTCCCGAAAACAGAGCACATCATGTTATTAAGCGACGCCGTTTTGATCAAGTCACGAGCAAAACAGAGTCCTTCGTTGCCGCTGCTCTGTTTCTCGAGACACTTCACGATCTGATTCGCGATCACACGTCTCTGCGTTTCAGAGCGTTTGATCTGTTTCGGGCTGAAAAGATGACTAGACGCGATTTTCCTCAACGTTCGCCAGTAAACGCCGTAAGGAGCGAAACCGATAGCCCGGCTAAACATAAGGGAATACGCTGATTCCTTAACCGGACGGTCAGCGAAAACCGGACTGTTTAGAATCTCTTTAGCTACATCAGGGTTGCACGTGACGATCACGCGAGTATCTCCCAAGCTAAACGCCAGTAAACGTTTGGCTCCGAATTTCTCCGCGGCTGCGGCTATGCAGCGGTGAGCTAAAGCGTTGGACATGAGAGACATGCTTCCGAAAAAAGGTAAGCCTCTTGGTCCGGGAATCACAGCGGTTCGGTGACGGCGATGGAGGAAGTATTTTCCCCATGCGGGTCCTCCGGGATGAGACCAGTAGAAGAGAGAGACCGCGAGGCAAGCCATGGAGGCTACGAGAAGAGAGAGAGCGAGATGGGTTTGAGTAAGGAGGCTACATTTGGACAAGAGAGCGAAGAGTAAGCTGCTTGTGTCGAGCTTGGTCGCCATGGAAGCGGAGAAAGAGATATAAAAGGTGAGTGGCTTTTTGCTGTGGGGTTTGAGAAGAAATGCTGCCTTCAGGTGTTTATATAGGGAAAAATGGGAAAGTCCCCCTCTTGTCAATTTATAAAGATTATTTTAGAGAACTAAAAATTATTTCATTATTTATATATCATATCTTTTTATATTCCAAAGGGAATGTTGTCTTTTGTATTTAATATGGAATCTATTTAATATTGAATGATAATATCTATCTTATTAAATTAGAAGTACTTTGAGCTTTTGTTTGGCAACGTAGATAGCAGTTCAAAAAAAACTGTTGTTTGGAAACATGAATAACAGTAAGTTATAAAAAAAAATAATGAGCTTATGCTATTAAAAAAATTAGAACTCCATTACATTATATTAAAAAATAATGGGTTTATGTTACTTGATATACATATTCAAATCAAAATAATAATTTAAAATTGATTTATATTAAAAATTCATTCAAAAATATACATATATTCAAAATTTGATTTTTACTAACATATTTTCCAATAACTATTATAAAAATGTTTTCAATATATATATAAGAAAAATACAATACAAAGCTCAATTTCAAACACCAACTTAAATTATGGTTTTTATATTTAACATTGAAATTTAAAAATATAATATATGTGATTATTTATATGATTGTACGTAAAAAATATTATTAATTATAAGAAAATCTTTTTTTTACAACGAAGAAAACTTGTTTGATGGTACGTATAAAATACGATTAATTATATGATAACACATATTTTTGTAACCTATGATGACACATATAGGATATATAATAGTGATTAGGAGTGAGCGTTCGAGTTCGTTTTCGGGTATGTTTGGGATTTCGTGTTCGGTTCAGATCTTTGAGGATTCGGTTCAGATTTTGATAACCAATTTAAATTGGTTTGGTTTAAATATTTGGATAGATAATTAATAATTATTTAAGTATTTTTGGAGTTTTGAGTATATTTTAACTATTTTAGATATTTACGTTTGATTATTTGTATATATTTTCAACTATGTAAACGAACTTAAAAGTATCATATATATTCTAGATGTTTTTATATATATTAAATCTAAAAATAATTAATATATATAAGTATATAAATCTATTTTGGATACCCAAAATACTTCGGTTGAAATCGGATTAGGTTTCAGTTCTTCAAATACCAAAAATTTGAATAATTAAGATATTTAATCAATTTCTGTCAGATTTAGTACTACTTATTCGGATTGGGATCGATTCGATTCTTCGAATTCGATTTTTTTGTCAAACCCTAAATAGTGACATAAAAAACAAATAGCTTCATATTTTTTTAAAAAAAATACACCAGCGGGGGCGCGCGGATCAAAATCTGATTTTTTAATTTGGATCATCTTCTATAAAGTATTAAATGTACGTTTTATAATATCCTACAACAATTATTGAATATAGGAACTTTATCAAATGTGTGTTTTTTAAATATAATATAAAAATATTTTCGATTATTTAATCACAATATCTTTTAATATATTTTCATTTTAAATATTTATATATATATATATATATATAAAACAAAATATATTGAAGAATAGATTCTTCAAAATCTCATTATTTTTTTTATTTTCAAAATCTCATTATTTTTTTATTTTTTATAAATTAATTTATTAATTTCATAATTAGTAAGAAAAAACTATAAATCATTATTAATTGTTCTAGTTATTATTTATAAAAGAAAACTAATAATTCAATGATATTTATATATTATATATTCATTTACTCTGTTATATTAAAACAAAAATTATATATGATTATAGTTGACAAATCACATTACATTGATAACTTAACATACATTTTTAAAGATATAAAATTGCATTCATTTAAATTTAAAATAAATAATACATAATATATTCTCATAACATGTTAAAATTAGTAAACTATATACACCATTTATACAAGAGTGAAATTTTTAATTTAGCTTAAATCTTATATTGATATTTATATATTATAGAAAACAATAATTTTAAAATATAAAATTTTGATAAAAGTATTTTTCATTTTTAAAACGCGGATCCAAATTTTGTTTACTTTTAGTAGTGATCTTTTTTGTGTATTCATTCTATTTAACCGTCAGTATTATACTTTATACCTGATGTATTTGGCCAATTTGCCTTTGCTTGCTTGAAATATACAAATTACATAATGCAAAACTGAGCTTGTAATTGTTTCACTTTACGGTTTTGCCTATTAGCTAGAACTTTGTGTATTACTTTACAATTTCTAAGAACCATAATTTCATTTATCGTTTAGATGTAAAACGGCTATATCAGGAAAGTAACTGATGAAAAAATGCAACAGAAAAACTATGCAAAACATTTTGAAGATATCACAAAATCTTTCGTTTTCTTGAAGTTTACCAACACATATTGTGTTATGGATTATGTGGGTGCTGATAATTGTTTTAATTGATTAAAATAAGCCAAATCAACATTTTATTTTAGGATTTTTTTTGGTAAAGCGAGACCTTTCAGCCACAAGAAAAAAGTTGATTAAATGCCGTCACAAAAGTTGTTTAAATACAATGAATTAAAGACTATTTATTCACCAATCTATTAGACAAATACACATCAATTAAAATCTAAAAGTGCAACTATTTAAAGTGATTAAAATTTCATACCACTTACAAAACTTTTCGTTTTATAAAACAAAACGTAAACTCCATTTTCATTCATGGAATTGATTGTAAACTGAATGTTCATTTCAAAAGACCATTAAAAATGGTTATAAAGTTTAAAACGTATAATGTTAAGAGATATAAATGTCATAAGCCATTAACTTAACTTAACGTAACGGTTAAATAAAACTGGTGGAACTTTGTAGTCACCATTATGAATTCATTGTATTTGTAAATTATACATAATTTGACTGTTAAATAAAATTAATAGAATTTCATAGAGTCAATCTTGTAAATTCATTGAATTTGTAAATGTAATTCTAATAAGCAGTCTCACATTCTAATTATACACATGTATGCGCATATATATTATCTAGATATTCAATGCCTTTTCTAAATACTATTATTCATGATAGCTATAAACTCTAGAATTAAATGCGTGTTTAACTATTAAAAACGTTTATTTTTACTTAATGTGAACATCAAAATACGTATGTCTTGGTGCAGGTAATATGTATTTGATCACAGCATACGACATCAAGATTTTGATATTAATACCTGATTGTTATATCTAGGAAAATAAACCATACAATATGTTTGTGCACGGTTGCAGCACTATATAGTATTGTATTTACTAGCAGTAAGCGTGTTGAACAATTGAGAATAATATCTTCGTTGTGCATAGACGACATAGTCCATGATCGTAACGCTTTTCTGCATTATTAATCTTTTACCTTTGTTTTTATAAAGATTAATCTTTACCTTTGTCGTCAACTTTTGTTTAACTTTGTATACGTTAATATTGAGGATCTGGAGCGAATCCATGAAATGGAACGGAACCTCCAGAACGAGAGGGTTTCTTTTGAACGATCGTATACGTTAATATATATCTTGATTAATTTATTATCAATACTAAATACTCCAAAGCAGATGAATAATAAGGGCTGATATACATCCTATTAACAGGACATATCAGAACCGTTGGGGTAACTTGAGTTGTAACTTGTGACTTGTGAGGCAAAATGAGATTTCATTTAACGGTTTAGCGCCGCCATGAACTGAATGACAAGTTCTGCGCGCGTAATTTGTGATACTTTGCATGACGCATCATTATCAGTAGAGAATTATGATTTTATCAGTTTTATTAAAAATTATAAAATTTATAAAAAGATAAAATCAATCAAAAATAATATTACATTCTTTTATAAAAATAAAATAAAATATTTATAAAAGATACGCTTCATTTAGTTTGTCCTTTTCTCTTATCCTTTTCTGTTTATTTTAATTTCTAAAATTGGTTGAGATATCAGCAGTAAAATTATCCTTACTGACTGATATAAATCATAGATTAAGCAGGGAATTCGTATAAGAAACTAAGCATAAGACATTATAATGACATATAGAGGATTCAAAACCACTTAATATAACTAAAACCAACAGTTAATTATTTGTTACTACTCCCTCCGTTTCAAAATAATACATGTTTTAGGATTTTCACACTTATTAATAAAATATAATAAAATTTAGTTATTAATGCATAGTTTTATTTGTAATTTTATATTTCATATATTTCTAAACAATAAAACTTCAAAAAAATACAATTAATGTTTTTGAAATTTACAATTTTTCATTATTAGTTGTTAAAAATGCATTGAAAATATAAAAAATACATCTTTTGAAACAACTTTTTTTTAGAACATGCATCTTTCTGAAACGGAGGAAGTAATAATTGAAAAATTACGCTGAACAAAATGAATAATAGTTTAGGAATGAAAAAATAAAATGATAAATAAAGTGGAATAAAAACTAAAATAATGAAGGGTACCAAGAATGAATTCATTCCACATATTCTTCTAAGTTTGAGACATGGAATAAAAATGATAAAATTTGAGAAAGATTTTTTTTTTTCATTTGGAAAACAGAATATGCAGATTTTTTTTTGAATTTTTGTTCACCACAATTGATAGATTTATCTTGGACCTAATAATATAATAAATCATTCCCAATAAATTTTATTTATTTGGATTAAATCTTTAACAAGTGTTTTAAATACTTAAACTTTGACTAGTTCTTTGATTATTTATTTAAGTAGCCTAATCTGTTCACACTTTCTACCTATTTTTATTCATCGAAGACGTGGGGGGGGGGGGGGGGGGGGGGGGGGGGCAATCAATAACTACAACAATGATTTGTTAACATCTGTCCGTTTATATAGTCTTTTATATTATTACTATATGATAGAATAAGAAAAATTTTATACGAAATTACTATAATTATTTGAAACAAGTTTTAAAACTCTGTGTATCTAAATTTGGCATTAACTTATCTAGGAGATAGTGGTCCGATAATTTATATATCCGTCCACCACGTTGTCATATTTCCGACGTCCTAAAAGATTTATCAAAGTTTCAAAAAAGAGATTTATCATAAAAAGAGATTTATCAGACAATTATAAAACAGTACATATAATAACCCGATAATCAATATATCGTTGTCCAATACATTCCACATTTTCGACGTTCTAAAAGATTTATCAGACAATAATAAAACACTAGAATATAATAAAACTCAAAATGTCAATTTTCGTCAAGTTTGCTATATTTTCTTTAGACCGACGTTAGACCATATCCGCTAATTATGCTCAATTATAATGGGGTCTCAACAATTGTAATTCAAAAACGAGTAAAAACTAGAAAGCGACATTTAATAAAATGCAAGAAAAATAGATATTTAATTGGATTTTAGTATATTCGTATATCCAGAGAGAGATTCTAAACTTAATAATTTTTTTTTTTGAAGAACTTAATAGTTTTTTGAAAGAACATCCTTATTATATAAACCATAGCTTAGCTTGTAAATAAAAAATTCGATCAAATATGTTATATATATATATGTATATAATAATGTAAGCAAATTGCCTTTTAATTAGATGTTAAACAGACGCCCTAAAAACAAAGGGTTAAGACATAATAATTGACAAATAGATATAATTTAATCATAAATAACCATGTATTGACCTTTAGGTAAGGGCTTAAGACACAAATTGTCTTTGTGGGCGTGTGAAGACATTCCTTCAAATCATGAATAGATTAAGTAGATATTCTTCGGTTGCGATACGGTGGAGCTTGGTGTAGTGCACACAGCTGCGCACCTCCTAATTAACAACCGTTAAATCTCGTTAATAAACTCGACAATCACGAACATCTACTCCTTTTTAGGCCACATATAGGTTCATGCAAAACGTCCCCACAGCTTGATCGTCGATGTTTAGCAGGATGGTGGGTTAATATAGAAATGCACACTTGGCGTGTCTTTGAGTGTAGATTCAATGAAGGCTATAGTTGTTTTCTTGATCAGAAAAAAGACAACTCGCATGACTCGTGTCCATCTGCTCACCCTCAAAATTGGCTCGTTATTAATGAGAAAACAACCCTAAGAAACCTTGAACTTTCGAATTAAAGTAAAAAAAACATTGAACTCATGTTTCAACAAAAAAAACACTCTAATTTTCAAATATTAGTCATTTTAACTCTCATTTTTTGTTGGACTATGCCATTTTAAAAACCTGAAAAGTCAACTGTTAAACCCGTAAACGTCCGTTAACTTGATAAACGATGTCGTTTTAAAAATTGTTTAACCATTAATGAAATGATTTCTTTTTACATCTGGAACCATTTAAATCATCTTCTCTTTCGGAAAACCTCAATTTTATAATTCTTTAATCTCTTAATCTTCTAATCTCCAAAACCCAAAGCCATTGATAATACATAAGATGGCTAGGACGATGGGTTACTTCGGGTTTGTCGTAGTGAGAGATAGGGAAGCTACGATTGAACAAGATAATCAAGTTGATGAAAAAGGTGACAATGAAGATGATAGTGAGACTAATAAGAATGATAATTAGGCTGAGAATAATGGTATTGGTGTCGAAGAAAATTTTTTTGAGTAGTATTTAAAATGACGTCATGTAGTAAGTTAACAGACGTTTACGGTTTAATAGTTAACTTTTCGAGTTTCTAAAATGACCGAGTCAACAAAAATTAATGAGTGTTAAAATGACCAATATTTAAAAGTTGGGATATTTTTTTGGCTCAAACACGAGTTGAAGGTTATTTTGGCTTTAATTTGAAAGTTCGGGGTTTTATTGGCAGTTTTCTCCATTATTAACTGTTAATTACTTGTTAATGCCGTCTATCAACGGTCAGTATTGTCTGATCAAGTATGAGAGGTGTCTAACCGTTGATCTAATAGTTAACAGCTACTAATTAAAGTTTTGTGTTCATCTACTTTGTCATGTTAAGGTCTTTCTACAAACACAAATTTTATAGAATTTTTCCCTTTGCCGACTCAAAATTTATATATCCACTTAACCAATGCATGTTTGTTTTAAAAAATTTCTTGTACTCCTGTTCGAACGGATAATTCATATGAGGAGCAAGTTGCAATATCACTATGCACAGTTTAAATATATTTGACCTAGCAATTAAATGTAGTCAAGAAGAAATTAATATGTACTCGGTAAGGTGAAGACCGAGAAGACTAGAAAGAGATGACTTGCGTCAACAAATGAAGATGCAGATTGCAACTTCCCACCCAATAACAATCATTCATAAGAAAATATTGAGAGACATGTTATTGGATAGCTTCAACTAGCCAACTTTTTGTCAGTCCTTATAACTAATTACTATCAACAACCATGGAAATATATGGACCGGAATTCAATTTTCATTGAACGTTTTGTCATCATCTAAAAACGAAACAACATTATTGCAATTACGACCATTAATTTGTCTGAAAGATGTCATTTGGTGAGTATCATAAGTCATTTTATTAGGGGGACTGGGGACACGTCCCAATATAAAGAACTTAACGTTACATGATAAATGTGTGTTCGTTGCCCTTTTGGAAAGGGCAAATTGATCTAAATCGTTGTTAAATTTTCTTTTACTCTGGACCATTCTTAATTATTTGCAAGTGTGCCATCTTATATAATAATCACAAACATTTCAAAGGTAGATTATAGGTTATTGATTATTACTTTATAAACCAACACTAGCTAGTAACCACTCTAGTTGAACAAGACTTAAACTTAATAAGTTATGACTCTAATTCGAAAACCATAAAATTGGTAAAGCTGTAACTCAGAACTCAGTATGGTCTGGTCTCTAACCATTTGTGTTTTTTTTTGTTGCTGTCGACAAGCATACTTCCTTATTTTCTTTTGTTTTATTAGTATCAACAAACCAAAAACGTGGAAAAAACAGACGAGGAGTACTAGTAAGCGGCTCATGATAGCCAAGGGAAAAAAAAATATATGTAAAAAGCTTATCGATGCCAACTCTATAAAGCTCGTCACTATATGCGAACCACTCTTTCGGTGAAAACATTTGAATTACACCATCACAATTTGTCATAAAAGGAGTACATTGTGTTGGACAAGACATTTCATGATCCAAACCAAGGTTGGAGGGTAGAATGTTCCAATTGTTCTCTTAAGAGTTCAAAAGTTTGGTGCCATCTTGAAGTTGTAGGATATTATGGTAGTATAAAAACTAAAAAGATATCATAACGCATAACAAATTTCATATTAATTAGTTTTAGTAATTTATAACTATTTAAAATAGAAATATTTATTTTAGCTTAGGTTGTGGAGTAAGAGATAAGACACATGTTTCTGTTGAGTTATGTGTTTCAAGCAGCTATACATTCGTTATGGAGGGAGAGAAATGGGCACAGATATGGTGAAACTCATCACACTGCAACTACTATCATCGGTTTCATCGACAAACTGGTGTGAAACAAGATCTCCTCACTCACCCAAGGAAGAAAAGTGGCTTTGATAAAGCTATACTAGCTTGGTTGGCTTCCCGACAGACCCAGCAAACTTCGAGTTAAATTTCTATTCATACTATGCCACACTTGTTGTAAAAAAAAAAAAAATTGATTCGAATAAATTTTACATTTAAAAAAAAAATATTAGTATACATTCATTATACGTGATCAATTATATTGTTTAGTCGACAAGCTTATAAATCGATGAATACAAAACTACCACTACTTATCTAGAAATATCATCATTCATAGTCAAATTGACACACAAGATAAAAGATGCAGAAGAAAAGAGGCAAAATTATAATTCAACTGGGGTTAGTGGTAAGTAAGCTATATAATTAACAATTTTGTAGAAACGATCACTTTTACAAAAGGTGACTAAATCCGCGAGCAAATTGCACAGATTCCTTAATCTGTTGGTGATATGATTACATACTCATATGATTAGATAGTGATTAAACTATTTAAACCATAAAATATGTCTTTCAAAGAGTAATTAGCTTTTCTTGTTATTTATATTTCATATGGTACCTTAGTGGACCGTCATAGCTAGGTACACAGCATCCTTGACCTCTAGAAAGTTGGCTAATCTTTTTCATAGATTAATGACAATTGATTTGATCAATTTATGTAGGAATATTAACCTCAGATATATCGAATAATCTCTTGATTTGTTTCAAACTTGCCGATCAAAAGAATTATATTGGATCCAACCATATCAAAAATATTATACTAATTAAGCATATACAATATGTTTTATTTGTAATGTATGTTACTATCATTTTAAATAGAAAGTATCTAACCATTGGGCAAATCTTTTAGTAGTCTAAAACCATGAATTGTTTGTTGTATGAGTCATTAATTATGTTTATCACAATTTTCTTAGCTGTCCAGTTCGTTACACTTTTTTGGTCAACTACTAATACACTTAAATCTTGATAATATAGTGGAAACTAGAATGATATCATATGAGTATAGTTATAGAACAAAACAAAGGTTCACCCTCTGGATTCCCTCTAGAATGAACCTTTGAATTCACATCTTCTTCTATGACCAATCAAAGTGTCACGTAGATAATTAATTAAAAATATTAAATTTATTTTATAATAACTAAAAAGAATGTTAATTTTAACAACGCTGACGCCATCAGCTAAACCGTAAATACGAAATCTTAAATTTTTAACCCTAAACCATAAATCTTAAACCCAAACCCTATACCCTAAACCCAAATCCTAGACCCTAAACCCAAACCGTAAACCTTAAATCCAAACCCTATACCCTAAAACAAATCGTAGACTCTAAACCCAAACCGTATATCCTAAATCCAAATCTTAGACTTAAAACTCAAACCGTAAACCCTAAACCCAAACCCAAACCCTAAACCTAGACGTTATAAGATTTAGGTTTAGGGTCTAGGATTTAGGTTTAGGGTATATGATTTGGGTTTATGGTTTATGATTTGGGTTTAGGGTATACATTTTGGATTTAGGGTATACAATTTAGGTTTATGGTATAAGATTTGGGTTTACGGTATAGTATTTAGGGTTTGGGTTTAGGATTTAAGGTTTAGGGTTTAGGATTTAGAATTTAAGGTTTAGGTTTAGGATTTAGAATTTAAAGTTTAGGGTTTAGGATTTAGAATTTAAGATTTAAGGTTTACGGTTTAACTAGCAGCGTCATCGTCGTTAAAATTAGCGTTATTCTTTTTTTTTTATAGTTATTTCTAAATAAATTTAATATTTTTTAATTAATTATCTACGTGACACTTTGATTGGTTCTAGAACGAGAGGTGAATTTAAAGGTTCACCCTAAGGGATAAACTAAGTTTTGTTCATAGTTATATATAGACGTTAATATTTTGATGTATATGCGGTTGATTGTCAAATGCTGTTAAGTTTTTTTATTGCAATCATAGTTTACGTAAAATTTTCATGTTACAGTTTTTATGCTTGTAGAAAAGAAAATATTTCGGATAGCATTAGAAAATTTCTGAAGTAAATTATTATTTGTTCTTAAATTTACAGTAAAAATAATGAAAAGCAGTAGATGTAACAAAAGAAATCTTTACAAAAATTCCTTATTGTAATGACATTGTAGTTTACACGTTAAACCTAACCGTAAATACAATATGTGATTGTTAAAAAAAGACCATATAATAAATAAAATATATGAAAATAAAATAAATAAACAATTTATATATTTATAAATATTCGATGGCCTAACTCACTTCTGCTTAGCTTGAATGATAAATGGATTCGATGCTCTATCACAAAATTTCGTATCGTGCCATATCGCTGTTTTTGTGTGCTGATTGGTCAATATTCAGAAGGTTATGCAATAATTCCAAAAAGTACATATATCGCGAGAGAATATTTAGAAGTCCACTACATTTGGTTCAAACGTTTAGGGATCCACATAAATCTTTTTTTTTTTTTTTTTTTTTTTGAACTTAAGGGATCGCATAAATCTTCTGTCGACGCTAATATCATGACGTAAAGTTTGACTTGATGAAAAAATAAATGTTTCGTTAAACTTAAACGTAAATGATAAATCTGTTTTGAGCATTTTTCTTAGATTTAAAGAACTAATTGTCTTGGATTCTTGTATGTATATACTGTATAAAAGTAAAAGTTTCAAATGATGCTACAAAGACAATATCTAAGTTGAAAGGAAAACTCTTTAGCGATAAATAAAATTGAAATAATACTGTGGATCTAGCTAATCTATAGTTTTGTGAATCAAATGGTCCAAAATTAAAATGCACTAGTTTGTGACGGATCGCACGTTCTTCGCATTGTTGAATGCTCTTGGCCTTTATACACCATTAGATCAGTTAATATGTTAACCTCTTGAGGCAACCGGAGGAAGTTGACTTTTTCCATTGTAAAGGTTTACCATAGTAAAATCTATTTAGAGAGGGTGGTATAGGTAAGATTTGTCCGGGCCTGTAATTAGACCAATTTAATGGGAATAAGCATATATGATTCTAAATTTATTTATTTTAATAAACTAACACCAAAAGAACGAATCTACGGCTTTTCTTCCACTCCTATAAGTTCTGATAACGTCCCAACTACACTCAAAAGTTCAAAACATCTAAAATAAAATGTAAATAGCTGGCTGACAAAAAAAAAATGTAAATAGCTGAACTTTTTATAATAAACTATCGACTGATAAATCTATACTAATAAAAGAAACCTTTTGAGACTTCATAGAGCGTCCACATCAGCGAAAACAAATTCTTCCAAAAGATGACACGTTGCATTATTATTTAAAAAATAGAAAATAAATAATAAGTAAATTTACAATATAAAGAAAAATAAATAATAAGTAAATAAACAATATAAGAAATAGAAACATTGCATTAAACAATAATAAGTAAATATAAAATATAAGGAAAATAAATAATAAGTAAGTATACAATAAAGAAATTAAAAAACTAAATTAAAGATATATCTGAAAAATGTATAGTAGAATATACTAATAAAAAGGACCTTTTGAGGCTCCATAGAACGTCCACATCAGCGAAAACAAATTCTCCCAAAAGATGACACGTTGCATTATTATTTAAAAAATAGAAAATAAATAATAAGTAAATTTACAACATAAGGAAAAATAAATAATAAGTAAATAAACAATATAAGAAATAGAAGCATTGCATTTAATAAAAGGGACCTTTTGAGGCTCCATAGAGCGTCCACATCAGCGAAAACAAATTCTCCTAAAAGATGACACGTTGCATTATTATTTAAAAAATAAAAAAGAAATAATAAATAAATTTACAATATAAGGAAAAATAAATAATAAGTAAATAAACAATATAAGAAATAGAAACATTGCATTAAACAATAATAAGTAAATATACAATATAAGGAAAATAAATAATAAGTAAGTATACAATAAAGAAATAAAAAACTAAATTAAATATATATCTGAAAAATGTATAGTAGAATAAATAATAAACTATACTAATAAAAGAAACCTTTTGAGGCTCCATAGAGCGTCCACATCAGCGAAAACAAATTCTCCCAAAAGATGACACGTTGCATTATTATTTAAAAAATAGAAAATAAATAATAAGTTAATTTACAATATAAGGAAAAATAAATAATAAGTAAATAAACAATATAAGAAATAGAAACATTGCATTAAACAATAATAAGTAAATATAAAATATAAGGAAAATAAATAATAAGTAAGTATACAATAAAGAAATTAAAAAACTAAATTAAAGATATATCTGAAAAATGTATAGTAGAATCTATACTAATAAAAATGACCTTTTGAGGCTCCATAGAGCGTCCACATCAGCGAAAACAAATTCTCCCAAAAGATGACACGTTGCATTATTATTTAAAAAATAGAAAATAAATAATAAGTAAATTTACAACATAAGGAAAAATAAATAATAAGTAAATAAACAATATAAGAAATAGAAACATTGCATTTAATAAAAGGGACCTTTTGAGGCTCCACAGAGCGTCCACATCAGCGAAAACAAATTCTCCTAAAAGATGACACGTTGCATTATTATTTAAAAAATAAAAAATAAATAATAAGTAAATTTACAATATAAAGAAAAATAAATAATAAGTAAATATACAATATAAGAAATAAAAACATTGCATTAAACAATAATAAGTAAATATACAATATAAGGAAAATAAATAATAAGTAAGTATACAATAAAGAAATAAAAAACTAAATTAAAGATATATCTGAAAAATGTATAGTAGAATCTATACTAATAAAAAAAACCTTTTGAGGCTTTATAGAGCGTCCACATCAGCGAAAAAAAATTCTCCCAAAAGATGACACTTTGCATTATTATTTAAAAAATAGAAAATAAATAATAAGTAAATTTACAATATAAGGAAAAATAAATAATAAGTAAATAAAAAATATAAGAAATAGAAACATTGCATTAAACAATAATAAGTAAATATACAATATAAGAAAAATAAATAATAAGTAAGTATACAATAAAGAAATAAAAAAACTAAATTAATGATATATCTAAAAAATGTATAGTAGAATAAATAATAACTAAATACATAATATAAGAAATAGAAATATTATATTAAATATTTATCGTAATATTAGAATAAATAAATATAAAAAATATAAAAAATAAATAATAAGTAAATATAGTATATAAGAAATAAAAATATTACATTAGATATATATCGTAATATTATCATTGATATAAAATTAAGAAATTTAGAATAAATAAATATACAAAATAAAAAAAGATAAACAGTAAGTAAATATACAATATAAAAAATGAAAAAACTAAATTAAACATATATCTACAAAATGTATAGTTAAATAAATAATAAGTAAATATATAATATAAAAATATTACATTAAACATTAATTATATAGGAGTTAATCCGCGCTACGCGCGGGGCTATTTTGATTTTCAAATTAACTATATAGTTTTTTTTACATTGTACTGAACAACAGCAAAATTCTAAATTGTATGTTTGTGTGAATATATATATTTCCTTAGGAAAAAACAGAAAACTATACATTTTTCAAATAGATGTTTAATATAGTTTTTCATTTCTTATATTTGTATATTTACTTTTTCTAAATTTCTTGATTTTATATCAATGATAATATTATGATATATATTTAATGTAATATTTTTATTTTTTATATACTATATTTACTAATTATTTATTTCCTTACATATTTTTACTTATTATAATATGTAACATTTCTATCTCTTATATTGTATATTTACTTACTATTTATTTCTTCCTATATTGTATATATTTACTTATAAAAGTATTTGTAAATAATAAAAATGTGAAAAATACATTTTTCAGATAGATATTTGATGTTAGTTTTTATTTCTTATATTATATATTTACTTATTATTTATTTTTTCTTATATTGTATATTTACTTTTTGTTATTCTAATGTTATGATAGATGCTTAATGTAATATTTTTATTTCTTATACTTAATTATTGTTGTAAAAAAAAATATAGTTTTTTATATATTTACTTTTTCTAATTTTTTTTACAACAATAATTAAGTATAAGAAATAAAAATATTACATTAAGCATCTATCATAACATTAGAATAACAAAAAGTAAATATACAATATAAGAAAAAATAAATAATAAGTAAATATATAATATAAGAAATAAAAACTAACATCAAATATCTATCTGAAAAATGTATTTTTCACATTTTTATTATTTACAAATACTTTTATAAGTAAATATATACAATATAGGAAGAAATAAATAGTAAGTAAATATACAATATAAGAGATAGAAATGTTACATATTATAATAAGTAAAAATATGTGAAGAAATAAATAATTAGTAAATATAGTATATAAAAAATAAAAATATTACATTAAATATATATCATAATATTATCATTGATATAAAATCAAGAAATTTAGAAAAAGTAAATATACAAATATAAGAAATGAAAAACTATATTAAACATCTATTTGAAAAATGTATAGTTTTCTGTTTTTTTCTAAGGAAATATATAAATTCACACAAACATACAATTTAGAATTTTGTTGTTGTTCAGAATACAATGTAAAAAAAACTATATAATTAAAATTTGAAAATCAAAATAGTTACGCGCGGATTAACTCCTAGTCTATATAATAATAGGACAGTTTTCTCTCCATCTAGGCTGTTCACGTCAGCAAGCGTTTTAAATTTATGGATTCCACCTTCGAATTGGGTTTGGTTATTACGTTTGGGTTTGATTATTAAATGCATATGAGTTTGGTCGAATTTCCATTAATTGTTAACGTGTTTTTAATCTCCAAACCCATTGTAGCCCAAACAAAACAAAATTCTGTGTTTAAGGTTCAAGTCAATTAGGTTTGGAGTCATCTCCATATTTGACGAGTCAACATATCTCTCTTAGCCGTAAAAAAAACACCAAAACTGATTCTCAGAACTTTTGACCTCCCCTATATCTTCATGTCCGTCTCTTCCTTACCTTCCGTGCAATGTTTCTGTAACCTATACAATGAATCTTCAGTTTACATTTAACTCATTAACTCCAACAAACTCTCTGTCTCCCTCCTTTTACAATCAAAGCTTCGTGCGTTTTTAAACCGAAAACATCTCATATCCTATAAATAGGAGAGGGTTGAGAGTGGAATCAAGCATCACCAACACGCTTTCTCAGCTTATTTTGTCTCGAAACCCTAGAATCCTCCTAAGAAAATGACTTCATGTTGCCCAATTAACAAAGAAAAACGGAGAATCAAGAAAAAACATAGAAAAATGGAGAATTTCACTTGATCAGTGATGGCCTGTTATTTGACACTTAGGTAAAGGTGGAATAATCTATGTATTCACAGTTTTTTTTACTTGCTGATATAAATTAACACATGTGCTACTGTTTCTTAGAGTGGCAGCATCAACCAAGCTCCAGTCGTGAATATGGAAGATGGACAAGCAACAGAATCTGCCACCAACATGGGTGATGCGCAAAAGATTTCACTGGGAGTTGGTGAAGCCAAGTCTGCCAGGTCCTGCAGCCGACGAGAACAAACGCAAACGCCCTTGTGTGAGTGATTTCCGCAAGGCCATCTAACCGTCAACCCCATTTAGCTTTCATCTCCTTTCAATTTTCAATTTTCATATGTTTTCTCTATTTTGAAATTTGGTTTTTCCTTTGATTTGCTACAAACTACTTCTTACTGGTGTAAGAATTACTATGACTTTCAATAATAAAGGAACAAGTGCGTGTCTTTGCTTATTTTCTAATGTCACCTTCTTTAAAAATCACTAAAGTTTCACAATGCCAGACGGCGTCAACAATACATAAACGTTGGACATGTCAACATGACTCAATGGTTCCAAAACAGTACCATTCCAATACTCGATTTAATTTACTCTGCTCAAACTAATTGTCTAAGGATAGGCTTTGTATGCAACTCACCATTCGTTTTACCACCGCTACTGTTTAAAAAAACACCGACTCCAATTATTACCTTATTAGAGCTAAACCGGTAACCATCTGGATTGCAATTCTACTTAAACCGTAATCAATAGATGTATTCATCACCGAAAAGAAAAAACAATCTCGAAGGCACCACGCAAAGCGCCAAATCACCAAGACTAATTCGGTTTCGTTCCCTACCGAAGTGCGCTTATGGGCCCAAATGTCGTTCCTCCTATTTTTGTAAACGTCCAATAACTTTGAAAATTAAATTTTCTTTTAGCCCATTTACGGCCCAAAAGAACATTACACATAGTCACATACCTCGCCAAATATAAAACCCTTACACAAAAACAACTTACTAAGAAAAATAGACACGGACTTCAAATTGCTTATGTCAAATAGGCGGTTATAAACTATTCACTTTCGTACTCCTACAGAGTAGCCTAATAGGCCTTCGGTAATAGATGCAATTTCAATCACTAACTCTTCAATTAAATTTAAATTACCTCCCTCGCACACACAAAAACACCAAAACAAAAAACTAACCGTTGCACATATAAAACACATAACAAAAAATTAATTACGATTTTTAGACAAACAGCAAACAAGTAATCTTATAATCGGGAGATGCCATTTGAACACTACAAAAAAAACTCATAAACTCAACACAACTTAACCAGTTATAGCCACAATTCTACCAACACCTGTTGCACAGTTTTAAAGAAAACTAGATTCTGATCCGCTATTTCGAAATGGCGGATATATTTTTTGTTTTAATTTTCTTGAGTAATTTAATTTTTATATTTGTGTTATTTTTTTATTTATATTTGTGTTTAATCTATTCTATTAAAACACGATTATGATTTATATACTTGAACGGTTCTTAGAGTGCTATATCTGAAAACTAATATCAAATTCAATCCATACCAAAAACCGAACAAATTTTTGGAAAAATGTTAAAAAAATGTTTTAATATATTATGTTAAATATATATATATATATATATATATATATATATATATATAAATGGGTTAATATGATCTTCACTAACTTTAAGTAAAATCATATTTAATAAATATTTTTTAATCGAATAACCTATTTAAAATCCGTTAAATAAATCTCGTAGAATATATTTTTATAAATAATACTTATATATATGTAAATGGGTAAATATGATTTTCACTAACCTTAATTATAATCACATTTAATAAATATTTTTTAATCGACTAACCTATTTAAAACCCGTTAACCATGTTGTGAATAAATATTAAAAACATATACTTTATATCTATTCTATTAATTTAGAGTCTTGATTTATATATATACTTTAAAAATTGTCATTTAAGTTTTGGACCTATTTATATCTCAGTTAAAATAAATATGACATCTCTTATAATTAGGATATACAATTGATCTGATCCATATTAAATTAGAATTTTATATTTAATTTTAGAATACACCATTTATAATCCATGACCAGATTAACTATTTGATAAAAGAAGATATATATATATATATATATATATATATAAATTATTTAGTGGGTCAGATAATTCAGTAAAGTGGATCCTGATTATATTTCTAATATAATTGATCAACTCGTCTACGTAACTGCTTCCTACGTCCCTTTTAGTTAATTATAGATTCAGTTACTCAATTATCTACATAATTATGAATAAAATCAATTGATGCATTTATATTTCAGATTCAGTTACATTTTAAATTGGACTACACATATATTAACTGGACAGGTTCTAGATTTAATAGTATTGATACTCCGCAAACTGCAGGAAATCTTCCGCAACATACAGTAAAAAAAGAAAAAAATCAATACGCGGGGACTTGCCCCTGGTAGATAAAAATTACGACCATCTTTATCACTACAAAAAGCAAGAAAATAAAATAACATTCAAGAATCTTGAACTTTTGAATCAACACAATAATGACACAGAGACTCTCCAGGGTTTGACAACTAACCTTTTTAAAAGCCTGTGAAAGTAACATGTCAGTAAATGAAAAAAAGTTGAAAAGGCAATGAAAACATTTTGTTTGTCCATGTCATTGCCATTGTGTTTAACTTCTTTTTGTCCAGTCTTCGTTTACAAAAAATACGAATCGACAAGATCTATGATCGATCGGCTGTAATACGAATCCAAGCTCTAGCCCTAGCCGCTCTGAATGGTGTTAATTTTCAACCATTACTGTCGATTTTTGGCGTTCGGGATTAATGATATCGCCAAGATGCAGCAACAGTTTAGGTTTCGGATCTCGGGATCACGGATCGTACCATCCTCCCAGTTGAGAAATGTCTCTGTGGTTCGATTCACAGAAGTTACTATCTCCTCCTCTGTCACCGGAAAAGCCTAGCAAAATTGTTTGGTGAGTATGTGTGATCAGAGAGTGTTAGTGTTAAATATGTTGATATTTTAAGTCAGGATAGCTTTAGCTCTTAGTGTCTCTGGTTCGAGGGATGGATGTTTTGCGCTATGGGATTTAAAATGTAAAAGAAGCTCTTTAAGAGAAGAGTTTTGCATCAAGTAATTCTTTTTGTCTAAACTTAGTTGCAAGCTTCTGTAAACCATATTGATTGTTGTTGTGGACTTCAAACAGCTCTACTGGCATGGTTAAAGGAGCTCATCCATTTCCTCTTTCAAAAGTAATTGGACGTTGCAAGGTTTTTATTCTTGATCCTTTCTCCTCCCGTCAAATCTATTTTTCCTTTCTTCGCCTCTAATGGCTTTGTGTGTTCAGGCTGCTTCATCTAGCATTACCTCTGTGCTTTATCTCAAGGACGAGATCACAATTGCCACTGCTGGAGCACCAGATAGGTACTTTCACAACGCTGATTAGGTTCATGTAAAGGGTATTGCTACTTCATATAGCTTATAGCAATGTTGTTTACATCCTTTAGTTTTTTTTTTCTGTATATCTCTCAGAGCATCATTATCCCTATAATTCTTAGTGACTTGTTTAATAATAAAAATTAGTTAAAAATTTAATTAAGAAACTTATAGATTTTGTGCTCCATTGGGAGTTTCTTAACGAAGGGTTCTTAAATTTTTTTTTTTAACATTGTTGTATTAAAATTAATTTTTTTAAAAAAATAAAACATAGTAAAAATAGATTTGAAAAGAAGATGCCATATATGTGATTAAAAAGTAGAAAATGTTTTTGATTACTTTATGTATAAATTTTGATCACAAGATACACTGCAACCAGAATAGACATTCACTAATGATCATCTAGTTCATAAGATCAAGCACAAGAAATAGAAGTCATACTACATACCGGCAACAGAGAGCTGAGTAACGTCTATAGCACTAACGCATATCCATTTTGCAGCATCAGTGCCAAACAATGCTTGCCCAGCCCACCTATCCATCAAGTGAACAATAAAAGAAAAGATCAATGAGATGAAAGCACAGCATATAATGATATCCACGAGATATCTTACCATGGCAAACTGATATAGCTTGCTCCAAGCGCAAAGTTTCCAACCCATCCATTTTGTTTTAGCTGCAAATAGATGTATTGATAAGTGCTAAACTCCAAAACAGCGTTGGAATATATATATAGAGCTTACCTTAAGAGATGGAGAAGAGCATAATGATAAACAAAGAACCTCTAAAGGCTTTGTCACATCTCAACACAAATATCTATCTCTCTCTGATCATCCATGAGTACTGCCACACAGACAAATCTCTTCTTTTAATTACTAGAATTCAACAGATTGTATAAGATGTTAAACAGGCAAAAGGAAGAGTTTAGTTTACCAAGTGAAATGATGTAAACATGTACAAACTTGAGGGTTAAACTGTATTAAAATCTCTATCAGGATTGATCATGTTCAGACAAATAAAATTTGAAGCATCTGAAAAGCTCGCGATCAGACATACAAAGAAAAACAAATCTAACAAACCGACTGTTCCATACATCATTGACAACTGAACACATCTAACAAATGATACTAAACAATTTAAGAGACAGAAAGAGCAAACATCAGTTTGTCATTTATTGACTGTTAAATGATGATGTTCAGACTAATCAAGTCTGAAGAGACTGTAAAGCTTGCCATCAGACATATACACACAGCAAATCACGACAAACACATAGCTCATTACATCATTTACTATAGAACACAGCTCAGAAATGACACTAAACAATCACTGAACGATCTAAGATGTCAAAAAGAGTTCCAACTTTAACAACGTAATCGACATTTCAGAGCAGGCACCAATCAAAAGGACCCAACTTTCACCTCTACACAAACTCAAAAAGAAGAAAGAGAAAAACCTTGACGAAGTTTCCAAGAGTCTTAGTAGATCCCCTGGAAGAAATGAAAACATCATCAATCCCATTGAACTGAAGCACCATCTTAGGAACCCTAGCCGCCACGATACCAGCACCTCGGGGAGCAGGAACCATCCTCACCGTAACGGAACCACACTTCCCCGTAACCTTACAAGGAACCGTATGCGGCTTGCCAATTTTGTTACCCCAGTACCCTCTCCTCACAGGAGATGACGAGAGAAGGGAAAAACAGAGATACGTCGATTGCACGGAAGAGATGATTCCTTTCACAAAACCAATCGTCCTCCCGACGGAGAACACGAGAAAAGAGGAGAGAAAGGAGAGAAAGAAAAGAAAAGAAAAAAAAGAAATTAACAGTTTCATGACACGTGTATTAAGAAACCGCTGATCGGTTGCCAAAACACTTCACTAAGGATCGGTTACCATAATTTCTTTTTGTTTTGATTTAATTAAATGCTTTCTTTTGTTTAAAAACCCTACCAAGAAACTGCATTAATGATGCTCTCAGTGCCCTGAAATTTTGGGACGTAAGAAAGCTGAAAGCTCTGTTTGCTTGAGCATCTCCACAGTCAGACCCAACAAACACTAAGGTAATCTAAGCTTCATATTTCTATAATGTTATTTCTTAATGGGTTACTATGTAAATTTGTCATTGCTCAGTTCCAGTAGATACTTAATTAACTTGTATTCTGAAACCTGGTTACTATTTTTCTTATTGTTGGTTAGCCTTGGTGATTTTGTTCCTTGGGAACAGATAAGCCATCAAAGAATATCTTGTATGAAACATGTAAGCCTGAGAAATGGTTCAAGTGCAATGACTTTGATGAGAAGAGTATTATTAGCTATGAAGATTCTAAATTTAAAAAAACCGATAGAGACAAGTAACAGACGTAGGTTTAGTTGGTTTACAAGTGGATATCTTCTATCAAGAAACTCCAAATGGTATATGATTCTCCTTGTGAAGACAATGGCTTCTGACGCGGAGAGATTTTGTAGAAATACGGTAAGGTTCTCTTTAACTTTAGAAACCGCAGCCATGTCATTTTCTTAAAAGGTTTCTGTTTAACATCATTTGGATTCTGTTTTCTTATAGCCATGTAACTAGGGATGTTAACTACAGGGTTGGGGCCCAACCTTCTTCTGTTTATTATAAGCCCAACCCTATTTTAACTCAGCCCTATTTTAACCCTATTATAATCAAAGGTTAGGGATGGTACCAGGGTTAGTTCATTTAATTGAAAAAAATATTTCATTTATTTTTGTTCTTAAATTTTAAAGATAAAACTAGAAAATTAAGATATGATATGATTTTTTCATCCAATTTGTTTAACATCAAAATCAAAAAATTTCTTCCCAAAATCGCAAAATCGAGTTTTTGCTCCACAACTAAGAATAAAGTTTTTCCGTCAAAAAATAAAAATTGTGTTTTTTCCGCCAAAACCTAATTTGAGTTTTTCCACCAAAACCAAAAAATCAAGTTTTCCCGCCAAAACAGCAAAATCGAGTTTTCCCGCAAAAATCGCAAAATCGAGTTTTCATGTCAAAACCGACAAATCGAGTTTTCCCGCCAAAACTGTAAAATCGCGTTTTCCCGCCGAAACAACAAAATCAAGTTTTCCGCCGAAACCGGCAAATCGGGTTTTCTCGCCGAAACCGCAAAATCGAGTTTTCCTGTCAAAACCGGCAAATCGAGTTTTCCCGCCAAAACTGTAAAATCGCGTTTTCCCGCCGAAACAACAAAATCAAGTTTTCCGCCGAAACCGACAAATCGGGTTTTCCCGCCGAAACCGCAAAATCTAGTTTTTCCCCTCAAAACCGCAAAATCGAGTTTTCCCGCCAAAACCGCAAAATCGAGTTTTCCCGCCAAAACCGCAAAAACAAGTTTTCCCGCAGAAACCGGCAAATCGAGTTTTCCCGCCAAAACTACAAAATCGCGTTTTCCCGCCGAAACCGCAAAAACGAGTTTTCCGCCCAAACTGCAAAATCGAGTTTTCCCGCCAAAACCGTGAAATTGAGTTTTACGAGTTTTCCAGAAAAACTTAATTTTACGTTTTCACGGGAAAATTCGATTTTGAGGTTTTGGCAAAAAACTCGATTTTGATTTTTTGGCGGGAAAACTCGATTTTGAAGTTTTGACGATAAATTCGATTTTGCGTTTTTGGAGGGAAAACTCGATTTTGTTGTTTTAGTTGAAAACTCGATTTTGCGGTTTCGACGGAAAATTTCGTTGTTTAGTTTTTGGCGAGAAAACTCGACTTTAAGTTTTTTTTTTTGGTGAAAAACATTATTAAATATTGTATAATAGTTGTGTGAATCAAAATAAAATGGTTAGAATTTAAATCATGATCCTATTAGGGTCAACCCTGTTTAAATCCTGTTCAAAAAATGAGGGTTAGGATTACAAATGAGTTTGCAGGGTCAGGGCTAACCCTGTTAGGTTGAACCCATATTAACATCCCTACATGTAACAAACTCAGCTTTTGGAAGCTGATATTGTATGAACTTATGTTTTTGCAGGTTAAAGAGCCCTCTGATTGTAGCTTTCTAAGTCTCATATTTGGTTCCCAAGGTGATACTCAGAAACAGCTCGAAAAGTAAGTCACCTACATATGTCATGGCTACTATTCTCAGTTACAGTTCCATATCTTCCTTGTGTTGACAGCCTTCTGTGTCTCTGAGTCAAGTACTTCTTCACTATCCTCTTGATGGACGTCTCACCACAAGTCCTCTAGGTAGGGATGTTAACTACAGGATTAGGGTTCAACCCTCTTTTGTTTATTATAAGCTCAACCCTATTTTAACTCAGCCCTATTTTTACTCTATTATAATCAAGAGTTAGGGCTGGTACCAGGGTTAACTCATTTAATTGAAAAAAATATTTTATTTATTTTTGTTCTTAAATTTTAAAGAAAAAACTAGAAAAATTAAGATATGATTATGATTCTTTCCTCCAATTTGTTGAGCATCAAAATCAAAAGTTTTCCTCCCAAAATCGCAAAATCGAGTTTTTGCTCCACAACTAAGAATAAAGTTTTTCCATCATAAAACAAAAATTGTATTTTTTTTCCGCCAAAACCGAATTTGAGTTTTTCCACCAAAACCACAAAATCAAGTTTTCCCGCCAAAACCGCAAAATCGAGTTTTCCCGCAAAAACCGCAAAATCGAGTTTTCCTGTCAAAACTGGCAAATCGAGTTTTCCCGCCAAAACTGTAAAATCGCGTTTTCCCGCCGAAACAGCAAAAACAAGTTTTCCGCCGAAACCGGCAAATCGGGTTTTCCCGCCGAAACCGCAAAATTCAGTTTTCCCGCCGAAACCGCAAAATTCAGTTTTCTCCTCAAAACCGCAAAATAGAGTTTTCCCGCCAAAACCGCAAAATCGAGTTTTCCCGCCAAAACCGCAAAAACAAGTTTTCCCGCCGAAACCGGCAAATCGAGTTTTCCCGCCAAAACTACAAAATCGCGTTTTCCCGCCGAAACGGCAAAAACGAGTTTTCCGCCGAAACCGCAAACTCGAGTTTTTCCGCCAAAACTAAAACCGCAATATCGAGTTTTCCCTCCAAAACTGGCAAATCGAGTTTTCCCGCCAAAACCGTGAGATTGAGTTTTACGGGTTTTCCAGAAAAACTTAATTTTACGTTTTTACGGAAAAAATCGATTTTGAGGTTTTGGCGAAAAACTCGATTTTGATTTTTTGGCGGGAAAACTCGATTTTGAAGTTTTGACGAAAACTCGATTTTGCGTTTTTTGAGGGAAAACTCGATTTTGTTGTTTTAGTTGAAAACTCGATTTTGCGGTTTCGACGGAAAATTTCGTTGGTTAGTTTTTGGCGAGAAAACTCGGCTTTAAGTTTTTTTGGTGAAAAACATTATTAAATATTGTATAATAGTTGTATAAATCAAAATAAAAAGGTTAGAATTTAAACCATGGTCCTATTAGAGCCAACCCTGTTTAAACCTTGTTTAAAAAATGAAGGTTAGGGTTACAAATGTGTTTGCAGGGTTAGCCCTAATTTTGTTAGGTTGAACCCATATTAACATCCCTACCTGTAGGTACTTTTGAAAACAATTAATGACCACTCCAGTTTTGGCCTCTATAACTCAGACTAAAATATCTTTAATGGTGTACTTCAGGTAAACTCACTGTGAACTATACTGAAGAAGGAGTTGTGTTTCTGGAAGCTGAAACAAACTGTAAAATGGATGAGATTGGCGACATCACGAAACCAGACCTTGAGACACTAGAGAAACTTGTCTATGATGTTGTAGACACCAAGAATATTCTTGAAGTCCCTCCCGTTACTGCTCAGGTTTACTACTTTTCTTCCCGCTCAAGCAATCTTTTTGTTGTTTAGGATTTTAGGATGAGATCTAATTTGTTAGGATTTTATAATAGGTGACTAAATGGAGGGTTTGTTCTTCGACTCTGTATGAATCATTGTATGTTCGATGGTATTGGAGCTATGGAGTTCGTTAACTCATGGGCTCAAGTCGCTAGAGGCTTATCATTAATAGCTCCTTACTTGGATAGAACCGGAGGAGATGTTGCACTTAAATACTTAGATGATGGATTGTCCAAATATGTCCAAGAAAATTAGATCCTCTTTAGTACTTATGTTATTTCTAATGTCGGATTATGTGTTTTCGTTATGCCAACATAAGTATTCCCCAAAATACAAAAAACAATAAAAATCAAAACTAAAATAAACTTTAATAGCATGCATAAAACAAAAAAAAAAATACAAAAAATCACCTGCGCAACAAATTAAAAAATATATAATAAAATTAAAATAAAAAGAATAAAAATTGCCAAAAGTTAAAATACAAAACCAAAATCTATTGATATCTACTAATCACAATTTTCACAAAAAGTATTAATAACATTAAATTTAAATAAAGGGCTTTTTGCAAAAGTAACTCAAAACTTGAAGTCAAACAGAAAACTAACCTTTTCTTTTGACTCCTTTTTTTTTTGAGATTTTAACCCCACACCTGCATTTTATCTACGAAAATGCCATTAACATTTTGTTTTTTTTTTTTTTCGAAAATGGCTTCTTTACTGTCTCAACCTCATCTTCTTCAAGTATTTACAATATTGTCACTGCAATGAATAGTGGCAACAACCTTGTACGAACTGTTTGGAGCTTTTAATGCCCTTTAATGCACGTAAATCTCTTTACACTCTCTCTGTTTCAATTGTTATGAACTAAAAACAACATTTCTTTCACTTTCTCTCTATATTCATCCAAAAAACTCAAGCTTTTGATTCAAAATATGGGCTATGGTTGACAGAGCCATATTTCTTTCGTTTTTACTTACGGTTGCTTTCGTTTGAGGTTCTGGGTGGTTGGAGAAGACCCTGTGTGCAAACGAAGTCATCTCACCTAGTTTAAGGTACGAATTTGAATTTTTTTTCAAGATCTGTTCGCGTAGAAGACTTACTAGTAAGTCATCTGTATGTAGAAGACTTACTGATGAGTCTGCTGGTCAAACGGACGACTTAAATTAAGTCGTCCAGCTTTGTTTGTTAAAAAAAACACTCCAGACGACTTATATATACGTCGTCTACGAGAAACGGGCTAGTTTTGCATTTGACCGAATCGTGTCAGATCTTTGACTATTTCTGGACGACTTATAATTCAGTCGTCTCTGGGAAAGTTAAAATTTTAATATTTTATGAAAACTTGACGACTTACGTGTAAGTCGTCCTAGGTTAGTTTTGTAATTGAAAAATAAAAATTCATAATTTAACTTTAACCAGACGACTTAATATAAAGTCGTCCCTCCAGAAGACTTAATTTAAAGTCGTCCGGGGAAAGCAAAGTCGTCCAGAATTTTTCCCAATTTTCTGGTCAAACCTTGCTTATCCCGGACGACCTTAAATTAAGTCGTTTAGCTGGACGACTTTCATCTAAGTCGTCTGGAGAAAGTTAAATTTCAAGTTTTATTTTTCAATTACAAAACTAACCTTAGGACGACTTACACGTAAGTCGTCAAGTTTTCATAAAATATTGAAATTTTAACTTTCCCAGAGACGACTGAATTATAAGTCGTCCAGAAATAGTCAAAGATCTGACACGATTCGGTCAAATGCAAAACTAGCCCGTTTCTCGTAGACGACTTATATATAAGTCGTCTGAAGTTTTTTTTTAACAAACAAAGCCGGACGACTTAGAATTAAGTCGTCCCTTTTAATTTTCAATTGCAAAAGTGACCTCTTTAGACGACTTACCTTTAAGTCTTCTGGACGACTTAATGCTAAGTCGTCTGCGGCAATGTTTATTGAACTTCTTCATTTTCTCTATGTTTACTAATGTGTTTTATTTTGAATATTTGCAGATGATTTTTCAGTTACATGCAGTGTATGGAGAATGGTTGTTGAGAGATTTCCGTTGGGATTTTGTGGTTGATGATCTCAAAGGAGCAAGATTGTTTTTATTGAATGAAGATTCAACACATGCTGAACTTGTTGCAATGGCTCAAGAAGATTATAACCTGGACATGAGAACAGTGAGTGTGGAGATTAGCTACTCATTACCAGCAGAAATGATGATGGCTCCAGGCAGTCTTCCCATTCATGTTACAAGTGATAGACAAGTTCGAAACTTGCTGGAGATACTCAAAACCCATAGAGTATGTCTTTGTGTATCAAGCCGCAGCAAGGTCGAAACGGTTTCAGAGAAAAGGGATATTGATGAAGCTGGTGAATGGGAAAAAGATGTTGGTGATAATGATGAAGCTGGTGAATGGGAAGAAGATGTTGGTGGTGATGATGAAGATGTTGGTGATAATGAGTTTGTTGAAGATGAAAATCAAGATGGGGAGGAGGAAAATGGGGAGGAGGATGCTGATAATTCTATTGTTGGTGAAACGGATCAGAATGGTGGGGATTACAGTCTTTATGGAAAGGTTCCAGATGAGGACGAGGAAGATGATGATAATATTTGTTTTGAAGAAATCCAAAAGGCATATGCTAAGACAAATGCTATTGAAGGAGGAAAATCGAATGGTACCATCTATGTCAACCAGAGTTTTGTTAGCAAGGGTGCACTACTTTCAGAGCTGCGGTTGGCAGCAGTGAGGGGTAAGTTTTCTTTCAGATTATACAAATCAACGAAAACTCTCGTTGTGGCAACATGTCCGGTTAGCTATTGTGGATGGAAGGTCAGAGCGAGTGTCAAACATGGGACAAACACGTTTTGGGTAACAAAGTATGTGGAAAAACATTTATGCTCAGCGGGAGACCGAATCGCTCAGCGGAGACACTGTACTCCGAAGTATGTAGGTAATCTTTTCATTGATCGTGTTGGAATCATTGATGGGATAACTCCGCAGCATATCACTGATGCAATGAGGAACATGTTTGGCATGGCGCTTGATTACACCACTTCATACAGAGCACTGTTATATGCACAAAGATTGGTGAGAGGATCAGCAGAAGAAGGGTATTCGCGTCTGGCATCATATCTCGAGCAAATCTCCATTGCAAATCCTGATTCTATCACGGCGATAGAACTTGATTCTATGAAAAGATTTAAGTATCTATTTCTCTCTTTTGGAGCTTCTATCAAAGGTTTTAAGTATCAGAGAAGGGTCATTGTGGTGGATGGAACTCACCTAAGTGGAAAGTATGGAGGAACTATGTTAGTTGCAGCCGCACAAGATGGCAATTTTCAGATATTCCCATTGGCTTTTGGGATCGTGGATGAGGAAGATATACCTTCTTGGGAATGGTTTTTCACAAAATTGGCTAGTTGTATATCTCATGACAAGCCTCTGGTGATAGTCTCCGACCGGCACAAGGCCATTAAAAGTGCGTGTGATAAGGTGTTTCCTTGGGCAACCCGAGGAATATGTTATTATCACCTTCAAGATAACATTGTCAAAAAGTTTAAAGGGAAACATCTCATGTACTTGGTGAAAGGGGCTGCTTATGCTCACACGGTTTACGATTTTGACCGGTACATGGCTGAGATACGGAGTGCAAACCCGGAACTTGCAACGTATTTGGAGAAAGCCGACGTCAGGCTATGGTCAAGGGTTTATTGTAAGGGGAACAGGTTCAACATAAAAACAAGCAACATTGCTGAATCTATTAATTCCGCACTGAAGCGAGCAAGAGGATTTCCGATTACGTTCCTGCTGGAGTTCATAAGGCAGAAGTTAGGAAAATGGTATTGGAAAAGGAGACAAGATGCTTTGAGTCTCACAACTGAACATAGCCGGGCTGTTGAATACTTGCTTGCTGTTCGAGAAGAGATAGCGGGTATGATGACGGTCGAACCAATTGATGGATGGCATTTCTTTGTCAAAGGTGGCAAAATGGACTGTGTGGTTGATTTGGAACATGCAAAGTGTGATTGTGGTGTCTATGGAGTGGAGAAAATACCTTGCTCTCATGCTATAGCTGCTGGAATACATGCTGGTTTGCATATCTCCACACTTGTATGTCCACTGTACTCAAAGAATTATCTGTATGCAGGATACTCAGAGAATATATATCCTATCGTGTCACAACATATTGAGGAACGAGAATGCTTTCCTCCAGAACTAAAGCGTGGTCGGGGGAGACCGAAGAAATCAAGATGGCAATCTTGGTTGGAGCTATCTAGGATGAGAGGACACAAACCCAGGAAGAAACACAGGGCACGGAGATGCTCAAACTGCAAGGAAACTGGCCATACAAAACCACAATGTACACAACCAGTTGACTAGTTGTCCAGACGACCTAAATTTAAGTCGTCCCGTCTTGATTACCCGTCTAGACGACTAAATATTTAGTCGTCCAGTGTATTTTATTTTTAGACGACCTTCTACTAAGTCGTCCAGTGTATTTTATTTTTAGACGACCTTCTACTATCCCTTCAAGTGTATTTTATTTTTAGACGACCTTCTACTAAGTCGTCCAGTGTATTTTATTTTTAGACGACCTTCTACTATCCCTTCAAGTGTATTTTATTTTTAGACTACCTTCTACTATCCCTTCAAGTCGTCCAAACCTTCTAGACGACTTATTTGTAAGTCGTCCAGTTGGAAAACCTTCCAGACGACTTATAATTGATTACGCGTTTAAGCACACACCAATTAACCTAATGTGCCAACAATACCACAATCGAATGGTATGTCATTGTAGCATTTTAGGATCGAATCCACAGAGAACTAGAGACTTATAACACCAAGAATACACAAACCTTCCTAATCTAAGCAAACAAGAAGATAGATGATTTGTAACAAACTAATATCCTAGAAATATAAACAAGGTGATCTCAAATCCAGTCAAGAAATAAGTGCAAGAATTCAATCAAATACTAAGGATGGATCCATGGTAAGGATAATTGATATAAGGTGATCAAGGTTCAATCTAAAGGTGGCAACTTTCAATCAAAGTAATCTCTTAAGTCTAAACACAATTCTAGACAAGTCCTATGTCTAGGTAAATGCCCATTTGCTTAGAAATCATTAAACATCAAATGTCTTTGGCTTAATTCAATCAAGCAATCTTTAAGTTCAAGTTCAATAACTATCTAGCAATTTTAACATCAAGTGTCCTTGGCTAATCTCACTAGAGCTTAGTTGAGTTGATTCAAACACTTCATCTAATCATGTCTGATGAGAAGTGTTTAGAAATCAGGTTTAGAGTGATCAAGACTAAACAAGCATTAAAAATACTCAACAAGCAAGTTCATACAAGGATCTACAATAAAACACCCTAAATCTACACTTAATCACCCTAATCTACCTTAACCATGAATCCAAGGAGTGTCTACTCTCTAATCTCCATGAGAAACCTCAAACCCATGATGGATTCAAGGCTCACCATGTTTTTGAGAAGGAGAAACAAGATATAAAATTAAGAATTTCCTTAGATTATGATATAAAGATTCAAGCTTTTTTACAAAGGGAGGCAAGTTCTTGAGAGAAAAATGAGATGAGATTAGGTTTTTAGGTTTAAAACTATATATAAGAGATGCCAAACTCGAGCTGGTTTAGTGAATTAAACCGGGTCAAACCGGAATAAACCGGTCAATCATTTTTGAGATCGCGTTTTTGTCTTCTGCGAGCGACCTTTGCACCTCGCTGTGGCAAGTCGCTGTGATGCTGTCTTTGATGATGGATTTCCCGAGCGAGTTCATCACGTCGCTTCAATCACTCGCTCCAGCCAACGCTTCGTTCCAAGCTGCGTTCGAGATACAGCGACCACAACACCTCGCTCCCTTGAACTCGCGTCCGAGCCCGCTGAGTTCCCGAGCTGTGTCCCAATCTCTCTCCGTCGCGGCTCGTCTCACTTCACCGCGAACCACCACGAACTCCTTCTTCCTCGCCTTGATCAAGCCGTGACTGCGCCACCGTCTCCTCCAAGCCGCGACCAAGCTTCCTCCGTCCAAGCCGTGCTCTCAGGTGCTCGAGTCTCATCGTCGTCGAGCTTTGCCGTGGTTGGAATCAGCTTCACCGTCGTTCGCGTTGAAACCAAACTCTCGATCTCCTCCAATGGAGACTTCTTCATTATTTTCAAGATAGGTCCCTGGCCTTTTGATTCTTTACAAAACGGACCCAGCTTTTGGAATGTGCAAAAATGCCCTCGCGAATCAAACCCAAAGTTTCCAATGTGCGATTTAGCCCAAGCGAATATTACGAATTTGCAACCTTGGTCCCTGGGTTCTTGTTAACATCACAGTGGACCCAAAACTTCCAAACTTTGCAGTATAACCCTTGAATTTCGCCCCAAACTTCCAAATAAGCATTCCAACCCCTATGATATGCAAATGAGTATGCAAATACAACACAAAGACCTAAATGCAACCTAAAATGATCATAATAAGCTAAAATATGAATCTAAAACTTATAAAAATCATGAGATATCAACTCCCCCACACTAGTCCTTTACTTGTCCTCAAGTAAACTTTTCAAAAACTCAAGAAGGAGAGATATAAAGATGGGAGCTTATAACCAAAAGATATACTTTCTAGCCTTCAACCTAACATCCTAAGAGAAACATAACAAATAGCATGAGCAATTCTCTTAGTACACTCTAGCTTCTCAAGGCCTATCAAGACTCTTATGCCTCAACCCAAGTCATTTACTCATCAATCAACAAGTTCTTTAGCCAACCCTCACATTCATTTCAACACACACAATGTGAATTCTTGCAAAAGGATATTTGATCTCAATCATTTGGCTTGGTGAGAGAGATGGTCTAATGTGAAGAAAATGGGTTTCAATTGCATCATTTATAGTGACTCACACTCAAGAATAGGAGCAAAATCATTATGCAAAATGTATCTAAGAAAAAGAGCAATTCATGCATACAATGTTTGTTCTCATCATTCTACCCCTTTTCTAAGTAATTTCAAATTCTACCCTTCTTCTTTTCATCATCCCAAAGCCCAGAGATACACTCACTTTCATCTCTCACCCAATGAACACATTCTCATTTCTTATTTTAGCCAACTAGGAATTTTTTTATTTTTTTATTATTTTTTTTTTTCACTCTTTTAATTTTTTTTTATTCTAAAAATGATTCTAATTTTAAAAACAAGAGCCCCTTTTTTTTTTTTTTTTTTTTATCTCTAGTGGCTTTCTTTCTTTTTCTCACTCTTTTTGTTCATTTCTTTTCACTTTCATTCACATTCCCAATCCCAAAATCAAAAGAATTTAAGTTCACAAACCCAACAACCATCCTAGAGGCTAGCCTAAATGAGGTCCTAATGCTAGCCAAAGATGAGAACAACTCATTGTCGCTCCTAATACTCTCAAAATTTTGCACATGACATGCTATCAACAAGAGACCTCACTCAACAAATCGATATTGGTTTCAAAGAATGGTGAGGGTTAATGGGTATGAAGTGCCATTTGGGTTAACAAAGATGGGTACAAAAGGAGAAAGATAACCCAAATGTGTATGAGACCCATGATCAAATATGCAAATGCCCATATGCAAGAGAGATTAAGTTCACTTAAGTCAAGTTCAGATTGGAGTTGGTTTCAAGAACAATGTCAATCATCAAGCAAACAACATGTTTCAAGAAGAGTTTTGTAAGCTTTTAAGAAATGCTTAAGCTACTTGATATGTTTAGCTAGGATGTCAAATTGAGTTCTAGACATGTGTTCTTTACTAGGTTTCTTCCAATGCATGAATGAAATCGAAATGCTTCTAGACTCAATCCTAAAGATGCAAATGATGCAACTAAATGCTTCTTTTTGTGATTTTCAAAATTTTCAATTTTTTTTTTTTCTATGCAATGCAATGCAATGCATGAGACTCATGACAAGTAAACAAAACAGAAAACAATGTGAGATAGTAGACTCTCCCCCCACACTTACTTCACACAGTCTCTTGTGTGAGAGCAAGGTGAAAGAAGAGGTCTAGAAGAAACAAACAAGAAGACTATATATTTACAATGGTTGTAGAGATACTTAGCTTGGAGTTGCTTGATGGAGTTGAATGATTCTATCACTTGTAGCTTTGCTGGATGGTCATCTTTCTCTTTGATTAAGAGGAGAATCACCTAAAAATTTTAAACCCATTTATTAAACACACAAAAGAAAAACCACACAAGTAAAACAATAATATATATATGGATAGACATGGGACTTCCTCCCAAGTGAGCTTGTTTTAAGTCTCTAGCTTGACTTTGTGTGCTTGCTAATCATAAGTATCAAAAGGCTGAGCCAATGCACCTTTGGTCTTTCTCCTACAAGAACAAGAAACCAAGTGTGCAAAGAAACACACTACTGTCCATAGAAAATAGACAGATTTTTCCTCAAAGAGCTTCACTAAAGATATGATATGAGTTATGAAATGCTTCTTGAGGTTCAGATGATCATGAGAATCAAAAGCAATAGGTGGAAACACAAAATCAACTAGAGGTTCAAGCGAGGTTTTAACAAAGTAGTCAACTCTATCTCCATCAATCAAATAATTCACAATGTTCACATTCTCATGATAGTTTTCAGCATGGGGGTTTTCTATCTCAAGCAAGAGCTTATCCACATCAAGTTCATCCCCTAAATCAGCAAGTTCAAGAAGAGGTCTAGAATTCTCAAGCAGCAAAAAGTTGGACTCAAGATCAAATGAAGCACAAATATAGTTCTTGACAAAGCAAACTTCAATGTGATCTTTAGCAAGCTTTTCTACTCTCAATTCATCTAGTTTCCTAGTTTCACATATCAGATCAAGACATTCATTTATGAGCAAAAGAGAATTAAGACCAGAGACATTATTCTCACCACAAGGCAAGCATATTTCCTCAAGTTGAAGTTTTAAAGTGGAAATTTCTATACCTTCCAGCTGGAGTGGTGGAACCCAATACATTACCTCATCAAGGGCACAAGCAGCATCAAACTCATACTGGTTAACATCTCTTCCTTCAAACTCTGCTCTATCCCTAATAAGGTTTATCCGGACCATTTGTGCTAGGTGTCTTATTGGCTTGCCCCAATACTCTTTCGTTCTTTGAAGCCGGTGTAACTCCACTCTTTGATCTGGTGTGAGTATGCGTATATCAAAGGGTGGTGGCTTCACATATGGCTGATCTTCAATGCGATCTTCAAATGTCTCTTCCTCTTCTCGTGGCTTCTCAGAGTAGCTTGAAGCCATCTCTACAAATAACAAAAACTAGAAGAAGAGGTTAGTAGCTATACAAAAGCAAAACAAAGCATAAGAAAATAAAGCTTAATCTCAAGAAAGTTTGAAATCCTAATGACAAATCTACTTAGTTCCCCGGCAACGGCGCCAAATTGATTACGCGTTTAAGCACACACCAATTAACCTAATGTGCCAACAATACCACAATCGAATGGTATGTCATTGTAGCATTTTAGGATCGAATCCACAGAGAACTAGAGACTTATAACACCAAGAATACACAAACCTTCCTAATCTAAGCAAACAAGAAGATAGATGATTTGTAACAAACTAATATCCTAGAAATATAAACAAGGTGATCTCAAATCCAGTCAAGAAATAAGTGCAAGAATTCAATCAAATACTAAGGATGGATCCATGGTAAGGATAATTGATATAAGGTGATCAAGGTTCAATCTAAAGGTGGCAACTTTCAATCAAAGTAATCTCTTAAGTCTAAACACAATTCTAGACAAGTCCTATGTCTAGGTAAATGCCCATTTGCTTAGAAATCATTAAACATCAAATGTCTTTGGCTTAATTCAATCAAGCAATCTTTAAGTTCAAGTTCAATAACTATCTAGCAATTTTAACATCAAGTGTCCTTGGCTAATCTCACTAGAGCTTAGTTGAGTTGATTCAAACACTTCATCTAATCATGTCTGATGAGAAGTGTTTAGAAATCAGGTTTAGAGTGATCAAGACTAAACAAGCATTAAAAATACTCAACAAGCAAGTTCATACAAGGATCTACAATAAAACACCCTAAATCTACACTTAATCACCCTAATCTACCTTAACCATGAATCCAAGGAGTGTCTACTCTCTAATCTCCATGAGAAACCTCAAACCCATGATGGATTCAAGGCTCACCATGTTTTGAGAAGGAGAAACAAGATATAAAATTAAGAATTTCCTTAGATTATGATATAAAGATTCAAGCTTTTTTACAAAGGGAGGCAAGTTCTTGAGAGAAAAATGAGATGAGATTAGGTTTTTAGGTTTAAAACTATATATAAGAGATGCCAAACTCGAGCTGGTTTAGTGAATTAAACCGGGTCAAACCGGAATAAACCGGTCAATCATTTTTGAGATCGCGTTTTTGTCTTCTGCGAGCGACCTTTGCACCTCGCTGTGGCAAGTCGCTGTGATGCTGTCTTTGATGATGGATTTCCCGAGCGAGTTCATCACGTCGCTTCAATCACTCGCTCCAGCCAACGCTTCGTTCCAAGCTGCGTTCGAGATACAGCGACCACAACACCTCGCTCCCTTGAACTCGCGTCCGAGCCCGCTGAGTTCCCGAGCTGTGTCCCAATCTCTCTCCGTCGCGGCTCGTCTCACTTCACCGCGAACCACCACGAACTCCTTCTTCCTCGCCTTGATCAAGCCGTGACTGCGCCACCGTCTCCTCCAAGCCGCGACCAAGCTTCCTCCGTCCAAGCCGTGCTCTCAGGTGCTCGAGTCTCATCGTCGTCGAGCTTTGCCGTGGTTGGAATCAGCTTCACCGTCGTTCGCGTTGAAACCAAACTCTCGATCTCCTCCAATGGAGACTTCTTCATTATTTTCAAGACAGGTCCCTGGCCTTTTGATTCTTTACAAAACGGACCCAGCCTTTGGAATGTGCAAAAATGCCCTCGCGAATCAAACCCAAAGTTTCCAATGTGCGATTTAGCCCAAGCGAATATTACGAATTTGCAACCTTGGTCCCTGGGTTCTTGTTAACATCACAGTGGACCCAAAACTTCCAAACTTTGCAGTATAACCCTTGAATTTCGCCCCAAACTTCCAAATAAGCATTCCAACCCCTATGATATGCAAATGAGTATGCAAATACAACACAAAGACCTAAATGCAACCTAAAATGATCATAATAAGCTAAAATATGAATCTAAAACTTATAAAAATCATGAGATATCAATAATAAGTCGTCCAAACCTTCTAGACGACTTATTTGTAAGTCGTCCAGTTGGAAAACCTTCCAGACGACTTATTTGTAAGTCGTCCAGTTGGAAAACCTTACAGACGACTTATTTCTTCCAGACAACTTATATCATGTTCAAATACAAAAATCATGTTAAAAAATCATGTTCAAATACAAAAATCATGTTCAAAAATCATGTTCAAATACAAAAATCATGTTAAAAAATCATGTTCAAATACAAAAATCATGTTAAAAAATCATGTTCAAATACAAATCTAATCATACATGCCCACGAACTTATCACCATCCACATTTTCTTTCAGATGCTGATCAACAAGCTCCTTCCATATATCCACCGCCATATTATCCCTCATTTTCTTCGCGTTGCACCTAGCAAAGTCTTTAGGGTCAAAGGAGCCCCCGAGCGCATGACATTCAATGTACTTTACAGTGTACACGCCACAATCACCATTGTTGGCCGTGGGTACACCTTTCAGCGGTCTCTCATATGTGTATGGCTCCAAACCGTATTTGACCCGCATTTCGTCGGTGGCTGCGCACTCAACAAGCAGATAAGGGACCATCTGGAGAAAAGGCTCCATTATCGCATCACATGCGTCTGGTACACTAGATGAAGGTATGCTGTCCCAGACGACTATGTGCCTCTTAGGGATCGATATCCAAATAGCAACCCAATGCTTGTCGTCCAAGTTCACTGGCGCATAGATATCATCAATGTCCTCCCCCCACTTCTTGTTTGATTGGCAAAATGAAGGTATTGATCCGTCATAAAAATACGACGCCCCACCAGGTAGAACTCTTCCTAAACCTTTGTGATCAGGTTCCGATGTTTTGAAGAGCTGATACTGCTCTCTCCAAGACTGAGAAAAGTTGTGATCCAGGAAGCACATTCGCTCGCTCCTGAAAGCTTGTGGGTTCTCCTGATACCTCTGCCTTAGCACATTAATCCAAGCATCTATATGCTGCATATTAAATATAACAAGTTAGAAGTTACCAGACGAAGACGACTTAATTATAAGTCGTCTACGTGGTCGTCCAAGTAGACGACTTTCCAGACGATTTATCTTTAAGTCGTCTGGAAAGTAGTCTACTTGGACGACTTTGTAGACGACTTAAATCGTGTGCAGAAGACTTACGCAGTCTTCCAGCCATCCTCTGGCTGTCCGGAGGAAGTGGTACCACCTTGTTGGTGATGTACGTGGTTTGTCCTCGATCTTAGTTAAATAATGACTGCAAACAAAAAAGCAATCAGTTTTGGACGACTAAATCAAGCTATTATGGGTAAAGCAATCACTTACGGATCAGTTTTCAACCAATCAGCGAGTTCCTTCAACTTTTCTTTGTTTACTGGCGGAAATGGATTATAGGCTGCCACTTTATCTTTTTTTTTCTCTGCCATATAAGGAGATCTCACAGTAGGAGCAGGTTTCTTCGCTCGTTTACTCTTTGCACGCTTGTCCAATACAACCAGGCTCGGTTGTGAAACTGGATCGCTTGGCTCGGTGGAAGCGAGGCTCGGTTGTTGATCTGTGGAAGCGAGGCTCGGTTGGTGATCGGTGGAAGTGACAGCAACAATCTCTTTGGAGGTGACACCATCTGCTTTATTTACCGAGTTCGCCTCGGTTGCTGTATCCTCCGGCAACCATCTCTGCAATAAAAGTTGCACACAAGTTAACCCTGGACGACTTAAATAAAAGTTGTCTGGACGACTAGTTGACCCTGGACGACTTAAATAAAAGTTGTCTGGACGACTAGTTGACCCTGGACGACTTAAAATTAAGTCTTCCGTGGTCAACTAGTCGTCCAGACAACTTACGTTTAAGTCGTCCAGGGTCAACTAGTCGTCCAGACAACTTTTACAGTCGTCTGGACAACTAGTTAACCCTGGATTTGATACTAACATATTTGATTTGAGGAGGCTGTTTCTTTTGAGGAGGAGGCTGTTTCTTTTGAAGAGGAGGAGGCTGCTGCTGTTTCTTTTGAGGAGGAGGAGGCTGCTGTTTGGTTTGATGAGGAGGAGGCTGGTTACTAACCACGGTTTCATTGGCATGAGGGGTAGCCTGTTTGTTTCTACCCCCGGTTTCTTTGGCAAGAGGGGTAGGCTGTTTATCTTGAGGGGTAGCCTGATTGGTTAGAGGTGGAGGGGTAGCCTGATTGGTGACACCAACCTTCTTCTCCACAGCTTCCAATCTATCAGACAACTTCCTAAACTCCCTCATGCACTTATTAAACCCTTTTTTCATAGCCTCAGCTACGCCCTTGAACATAATTTCCAACTCCTCTCTGGTCACCCCTCTAGCCTCTTCTCTAGCCTCTTCTCTAGCCTCTTCAGGAGCCTCTTTACGAGCTTTCTTCCGAGGTCTTGGATTGTCTTCCTCCTCCTCCTCCTCCTCCAACACAACCATCTCTTTGGCCTTCTTCGATGGAGTCACAACCTTAGGTTTTGTATTGACCTTAGTACCAGTGACTTCCCAGCAATCCATGGTCCACTTCCACGGTCTCCGCTCATACATGACTTTAATGATGTTCTCCGCGGGCAGGTCCTCAACCTCAGAGTCCCATTTTGGCCACATTTCACTAATGTCCTTCTCAACAAAGTTGATCACGCGGGTCTGCAGTAAATAGAAGAATCGAGTTAGATATTTGAAAAAAATACTAAATAGACGACTTAATTATAAGTCGTCTACTAAGTCGTCCAGCTGGAAGACCTTCCAGACGACTTATAATAAGTCGTCTAATAAGTCGTCCAGATGGAAGACTTTCCAGACGACTTAATTAAGTCGTCCGATAAGTCGTCCAGCTGGGAAGACTTTCCAGACGCCTTATTATAAGTCGTCTAATAAGTCGTCCAGATGGAAGACCTTCCAGACGACTTATAATAAGTCGTCTAATAAGTCGTCCAGATGGAAGACTTTCCAGACGACTTATAATAAGTCGTCTAATAAGTCGTCCAGCTGGGAAGACTTTCCAGACGACTTATTATAAGTCGTCCGATAAGTCGTCAAGCTGGACGACCTTCCAGACGACTTATAATAAGTCGTCTGCGCAGTCTTTTGGATTGAAGTAAATACCTGACTCAAGATAGCAGCTTTCATTGATCTGCGGCCTCTGCTGCCCTCGTAAGCCAGTATCGGTGGAGACGGACTGTCTGCTCTGGGACCACCAATACTAGCACCCAATTCCGGCATAGCTGTGTACGTCCAGACTTGAAGAACTTGTATAAACCCATCCACGGTGTAACAGCCAGCAATTTCTTTGTTCCACAAAGAGTCCATCAGCACCTTAAACGCGACTCTCCCCCATGGATAATTCTCAAACCGTTCTAAATCCATCACTAGCCTTGCCAGAGTAGATCGTGTAGCGGTTGAAAACTTTCTCCCTTCAATGAATCCAGTGAAGATGGAGAGGTACGCGAGCCGCTTGCGATCTTCCCTGGACCAATCCCCGCATCTCTTCAGTGCTGCTATTATCTGATCAGTAGTTGGCCCAGCTTCCAGATGAACTCCCAGCATCCCCCAGAAAGAAACCATCTCTGGGGTAACGTCACATTTTGGTGTCTCAAGGTCCTCGATGTACTCGCAGTTTAGACCAGTGAGGTTTTCAAACTCTAACAGTGAAACCTCAAAGGTTCTGGACCAACGAGAGACCACATCTCATACTTCTTCTTAATGTCCAGCTTGAAACTGAGCATGTAGTGAACCAGCCTTGAAGCCCAACCAAATCCCTGCTCCTTGAACTTGATGAAAACTCCCAAACTCGACTCCTTGAGCTCTTCAAATTCGTCATCAGTAAGAGCTTTCCTAAGAGCAGTATGCAACTTGCTGTTATCCGTATGATACGAAATGCTATTGTGGGCTTCTGGCTCTTCCCCTGATGTGTATAACCTACGGGGGAGTTCTGGAATATCCATCCTTTTTGTCTGCAAAATAATCAAAGACAACAATATAAGTCCAGACGACTTAGTAGACGACTTAAATTTAAGTCGTCTGGAAAGTCTTCCAAATGGACGACTTATATTTAAGTCATCTACTAAGTCGTCCAGGTGGAAGACTTTCCAGACGACTTAAATTACTTACAAGTCTTCCAGTCGCAGAAGGAGTTGGAGTACTCGTCATTGCGGTTATTGATCTGAAAAAATAAACGTGAAACGGTGAGAATGAGTAAATTGATAGAGACAACGTTTTATGTTCATCTTTTCCTCGAGATTGATGACTTAGCGGCGTTAGGGTTTACAGAGAAACGGCGCTAAGGTTTACAGAGAAGAAGCGGCGGCGCTAGGGTTTAGAAGAAGCGGCGGCGCTAGTGTTTAGAGGAAGCGGCGGTGAGAACGTTGGTGACCACGGTGGCGAGGGCGACGGTTTGTTCAGAAATAGTGGAAGCGGCGGCGCTAGGGTTTAGAGGAATCGGCGGCGCTAGGGTTTAGAGGAATCGGCGGCGCTAGGGTTAGAAGAAGCTGCGGCGACAACGGTGAGAATGAAGTGAGATAGATAGCTGACGTTGAGAACGATGGTTTGTTCGGAAATCGTGGGAATTCGAAATCGCCTTTGAGAGAGAACTGTTAGGGTTTCTGAATTTCGTGAAAAATGAAACAAAAAAAATAAAAATCACCTTATATATTGGGTAAATAATCCGGTTAGCTTTAAAAGTACATTGGTAAACTTTAAGGTTTGGTCCGGTTTAGACGACTTATTCTGGCTGATAATGTACAACAGACGACTTAATATTTAGTCGTCTGTTTTCAGACGACAAAATATTAAGTCGTCCTAGACCCTAAAATGAACCCCTAAACTAAAATGACTAGATTAACTAACTAACCACGTTATAAAATCAAATTATACTTAAATAGTGTTTACTATACATAGAAATGAACACGCATAAGTAATTTTAAAAATTTTCAAAAACGGTTTTAATGCTTTCCAAAATCTAACCCTAAGAACACATACAATACTACAACATATGTTGATGAAACATAAACTAAAGAATATCATGACTCACTACTTTCACTCATCTATGCTGAAAACAATTGAAATTTGTTATATCTTAATTTATACCTCCTAAGACATATGTTAATTACATAATTCCCATTTTTCACTTATCAAAATATTTTTTACAAAATTTTTAAATTATGTTTAAGACTAACTGTCCAGACGACTTTCAGTTAAGTCGTCTGGACGACTTATTTTCAAGTCGTCTAAACAGACGACTTGCGAGGGGTAGAAACGTAAAAAAAATTCCGTTTTTTTGTTTGGTCACAAGGGGATAGTTGTAATTTCAATAGCCTTTTAAGTTACTTTTGCCTTTGACCCAAGTTGGGGTATTGTTTTGGTTTGACTCCAAGTTTTGAGTCACACTTGGCAATTCTCCCTTAAATAAATAATAATTATTCGAATGTAATACTTTTTTAGAGATTTTAACATAGACAAAACACCGTGGCGTAGCGCGGGTATTTACCTAGTTGTTATCAATGTAGAGAAACAATCAATTAATCTACTTAATATTACGTATTAACCAATTTATATATGTATTATGGGTGAATTAATACTTTTGGTGGGACATTTGGACCCCTCTTGATCGCTTGATTGAATTATTTGGCGACTCGGGCCCTAGAGAACTCTGCATTCCTTTATATGCTTCAGTTGCTGATATTTGTGATGAGAATGGCTGGCGGTTGAGAGGCGCTCGATCTCTTGCTGCAGAAAGCCTTCAAATTCATCTCACGGGTATTATTCTTCCTTCACTCTGTCAGGATGATGATGTGTTTCACTGGGTTATTGATGGTGATCCTATGCCTCATTACTCTGCCTCTCGTACTTGGGAGGGAAGAGCTACGAAACAGAGCACCGTTAGTCTCTTGGTCCAGCACAGTGTATGGTTCAAGATGGCCACGCCTCGTCACGCCTTCCTCATGTGGATTGCGCATAATGATAGAATGCCTACACGGGTGAGACTATCAAGCTGGGGTCTAGGGACTTCTACAAGCTGCTGTCTCTGTGATTCAGCTCTGGAAACAAGAGATCATCTTTTTCTGGGTTGTGAAATCAGTGAACAGATTTGGAAACTGGTTCTTCGACGGTTGGGCTATACACATTCAGCCTTCATGACTTGGACTTCTTTTATTGAATGGATTTCTCTAAAGGACTCCACTACTCCTTTGATTCTCAAGAAGCTGGTTGCTCATGCAACTATCTACAACATTTGGGCAGAACGGAATAAACGCATGCACCAGGAAATCTCCTCAACTCCTCCAACGATCTACAAGCTCATAGACCACAACATCAGAGACACAATCTTGGAGAAGAAAAAAATCAAGAAGAGCTTCAAAACACTTATGCTATCATGGCTAAGAAATGTCTAGAAAATTTTCTTCTCATATGGGTTTCATTTTGTTTTTATTCTTTTTGCCAAAGTGAACCCCGTCTGGTTTTAGTTTTTTGTAAAGTTTACAAACATCTTTCATATTTATATGATATTCACATCCTTTCTCCACCACCAATCTTTCTGTTATTTCTATTTGTACAAAAGGCAACCAAAGATATATTCTCATTCGGTAAAGGTTTGCTTCTTTTGGGAGTAAAAATCTTGTCACGTCAAAATATGCAAGTTTAGATTTTAATAGTGGTTTTCATACTTTTCTCATTTATCTATCCAAATACGAGTTGATGCAACAGTAATCCAAGATTTCGAATTGATTCGAAGATAAAAAGAAAATAGAATTGATGCCACTTTTGGATCATAGAACTGATCAACTAATCCGATGGCATTGGTACATAAGCTAGGGTTTCACTGTCTTATGATGACATTTTGCCTTGTTTCAACGCAGGCCTCGCTTAATTAAGGATTTACACATGGGCTATACTACAGGCTTTTCTTTTATAATGGACCTATTGTTTATAGGTCCATGATCGTTTTTGGAAACAAATGGAAGAGTTGAAAACACAACCGATAGAAACACGGTTTGGAAACTAGCCAAACTCGTAACTTTGATTCTTCAAAATAAAAAGACCATTTTTTATTCTCCATTGAGATTTATTCTAATTTTGTAAAATCAAATATAATACATAACGATGCAAAAAGAAAAATTATTATTTATCTTAACACGCTCTATTAACACATTCTACAGAAGTATATACACACTCGTTCTCTTTACTTAGTTGTTCATGACCAAAAGTCCCACCAAGGGTAATTGCTAGATTGGTCTAAGATAGAATCAGAGTTGAAGCCTCCCCAGTTATCAGATGAAGTCAAGCAACTATCATCAGCTTGCTCCACAATGTTCATGAGCACATGATTAGACTCCTCAAATCCAAAATACTCTGTCTTAATGTCATCATTACACAGAACAATCCCTTGATTTATCCTAACTTCTGGCTCACACTTTCCATTTTCTGACCTTGTGGTACTGCTAAGAGCCACTCTTTGTTCACCACAATACTCATCACGTCTTTCTTCTTTTGACTTATGCATCTCTTCATTTAGTCTCTGCAACTGCAAATTTAATAGAGATTTTAATTAAACTCCACATAATGTAGGTTTTTTTCTTTGCTTCAATAATCATTTGTGTTTATTGACGCTTTTATCATTCTGATCTTCCTCTGAAGACTGAAACATTGAATTAACCAACTTACATATTTGATTTTCCGATCAGGAGTAAGTTATACTTGATTTTAAAAACCGTGTGTAAATATAAATTTTTAGAAAACATATTATATATTACTTGATTTTACAAAACATATAGATATATTTTACATAAAAAGAAAGAAAAATGGATGTGTTCCGAGTATTAAAATCAATTTTTTATTGTCCTTTCTAATTTTAGTTAGATAAATATAATCAATTTCCACATCTTTTTGTGTATAAATATATACTTGATCAGAATGTACCTGGGAGACCAGAGCTTGCTTTTCTTTCTTCATGATGTCAAATTGTGATGCCAAATTATTGTAGTTGGCTCTAAGAATGTTATACTCTTTCTCAAGCTGCTTAGTCTTCCAACGAGCTCTCTTGTTCTGAAACCATATAGCCACTTGTCTTGGTTGCAGCCCTAGTTCTCGAGCTACCTGCACCTTCTTTCTCGGCTCAAGCCTCGTCTCGGACTCGAATATAACCTCAAGTGACTTGATCTGTTCCTCACTAAACCTCTTCTGATTATTGCTCTTCTTCATCTTCTTCTTATTCTTATTCATGGACATGCCACTATTAATTTCGCTGAAGCAGCAATTGAAAGCGTCTCCTTCTTCCATGGGTATTCACCAGATCCTGGAAGTTTCTTGAAGTTCGATAAGGAGAGAAGATTTTTGGATTTTTTTATTTATCTTTTTTTTTCTCCTGGTATCTCTGCGTCTGTGATATTGGCCTCTTTATATATTTGTTTGGGTTACTGTATGTGCTAATGTACTACGTGGTGTAGGGCCTGAGATTAAAGAAATAAGTATGTAGGAAATTTCATTATTTGCTCAAAAGATAATAATTAATGATTACCGACCTGCAAATATTTTGGACTAAGCTAAAATATGTCAAAATATTGTGGCTATGACACGAATTGGCTCGTGTCTCTTTCAGTTTAAGTCGTATTTCATTTCGATGTGAACTAATCATCTAACTACTGATAATATTTCGCAATTATTATTTTTAGTTTTCAAGACTAAGATTATATATGTTTCAAAAAAAAAGATTAATATTATATAGAATTTCAGCAGTTTACATGATCGTTGTACTATGTTTAAACATGCATAACAAAGTTGACAAAAAAAACATGCACAACAATATCATCATTTTAACCAATCACTTGGTGGCCTAGTGGTAGGCGAACTCTAGTGTAGCTAAGCAACCTGGGTTCGAAGGTACCCCGCTACGGTTAAACCATTTGGTGGCCACCCGGGCCCATCCTGCTACTTCTGGGGTGGAGTCAACGTGGCTGCTGCGGGCCTCGAGGGATGTCTGGGCCCCGGCCTGGGACCCTCGGTTAACAAAAAAAAAAAAAAAAAAAAAAAAACAATATCATCATTTTGACATGTGGCTGCAGGCTTTAATAATATACTTCTTTGGTCAAGATCATACCTATCATTAAGAAAGAGAAAGGAAAATATATCGTATAAGCAATAATTTTATTTGAACGTGTAACAAAATTTCACGTTAACAAGTTCACATGTGTTTTTTTCTTGTAGGAATGCGTTCTCCGTTCACATAAATAATTCTTTTGGAGTACACCATGGTTACTTTTGTGATTGTATGCAGTTAGGTTATAAATAATAAATAATTCTTTTTTACCAAAAAAAGAGTTATAAATAATTCTTCAAATCTTCAGTTCAGATTCATTACCAAAGCCATATCTTCAAACATTATAATTCTTTCTCAAATACTGAATTCGCATTCACATAAGGTATACTAGTATTATAGTTTACACGTTTACTTTTTTTTTTTTTTTGCTAAGAATGCTAATATCATATTAATGATGTTCAGATTTTACAAAAAAGTTAAATCTAGATAGTATTCTACCTTGGCAAAAAAGAAGAAAAAACAAGATAGAGCAAATGTGCTGAGTAGCCTAAAGATTATATAATCCAACTTGACAAGAGGTTTTGAAATTTCTTTCTATCCCTTCTTGCCATGATAGTGTTCTTGACTTCTCGATATATTATCCTTGCAATCACCACTGGTCCAATGATGTTGTTGTTATGATACACATTGTTTCTCTGCTTTCACAGGTGATAGACGGTTGACTGGATAGCTAGCTTTCGAAGGATGATAGGGCTTGAAACGGCTGGAGATCTGATCCAAGATAGCATTTCATTCCAGTCACGGAAGGGAAGAGTTGGTGGGTTGAGCCTAAATATAACATGTTGCCAGACCTCCCAACTAAATGGACAAGTCAACAACAAGTGATCTCTTGTTTCTGTGGAACTTGAGCAAAGACAACACGATGTAGGAATTTGTAGTCCCCACGATGAGAGCCTTGCTCTAGTTGGCAACCTGTCAGCATTAGCAATCCACATATTAAATGCAATCTTAGGCACAGAACCCTTGAACCATACACAATCAACCTAAGGTTTCCTCTCTGATTTTGGTCGCAGGCTTTGCCATGTAGCTGCTGAAGAGTAGACCGATTCCTGGACTCCTTCGACTCTCCATTCGTACTTGTCAGGAGCTTCAGAGAGAGGCAGAGTAATTGTGGTAAGATGAATATGAAAGTCCAGGGCCGCTTGGCTGCGGGGTTGCGCAAGGAGCCAGGAAGTTGAGTTGCAAGCTTCGGAGACAGTTGCTGTAAGGGGAATCCGCAGGTCACGAGGTCCAGAAGGGCCTATATACTTCAATAACTGCCCCATAGGTGTCCATATATCGTACCAGAAACTCAGACTTCGCCCAGAATTTAGTACGCCTTTACAGAAGTTTAAGGCTTCACACCTGAGCTTCAGTAGCTGTTTCCATGTCCATGAATCATTTGTAGACTCTTCAATGGCCCAAAATGACTTGGTTGCTAAGCGATAATGATGCTGCCAAATTACCCAAAGAGAGTTACTTCCCGAGAATAATAACCAGATGAAACGAAGTAGCAACACTCTGTTCCAAACCGAGAAAGCCACCTTCCTCTTTAGGTAAGCAGCACATTGTCCAAGCAATTTTTGCCGATTTTTGTTCATCAATATTACCAGACCATAAAAATCTGCAGCATAACGAGTCAATTTTCCGGATGCATCCTTTTGGCAACCTGAATGTCGATATCCAAAAATTAACTGTTCCAGCAATCACTGTGCTCAGTAGCAGAAGTCTTCCAGCAAATGTTAGCGTCTTTATTGCCCAGATACAGAACTTAGAGATGAGCTTGTGCATCAGAGGATCATATTCTGAAATTCGTAGTTTACGGCTCATGAGAGGAAGTCCCAAGTACCTGATTGGAAGAGAGTCTGAGTTGAAACCGTACTGGGCAATAGCAAGAGTTTCAGAGTCGCTCAAGCCAGATGTGAAGACCTCTGTCTTATTCCTGTTTAACCTCAACCCAGACCAGGTACCAAAATCGTCAAGGCAGTCAGATATTTCATGGAGGGAGTTTGGACTTCCATCGAAGAAGACCATTACGTCGTCCGCAAACATGAGGTGTGTCAGTTTAACTTCAGATGTCATCGGGTGATACCCAATTTGTCCACTCTCAAATCGAGAAAGTAGAAGTCTAGAAAAAGACTCCATAGCAAGGACAAAGATGTAAAGAGAAATGGGATCTCCTTGCCGTATACCGTTAGTGCTTTCGAAAACCCCACTGCTGCTGCCATTAACCGAGATTGTGAAGGAGGCTGAAGAAATGCATTGGTGAACCCATCTGATGAACTTATTAGGAATTGAGAGCGCCTTGAGGGTCCCTATGATGAAATCCCATCTGAGTGTATCAAAGGCCTTCCTCAGATCATCCTTTAGCATTGCTCTAGGGGTGGTATTTGCTCTGTTGTACCCTTGCACCAGATCAGTAGCAAGCATTACGTTCTCAGCCAGTAGTCTGCCTGGCATGAAAGCTGATTGAGCCTGTGAAATGATCTGAGGCAGGATCGACTTAAGACGCGTAGCTAACAGCTTAGATATCACTTTATAAACTGTATTTAGGCAAGAGATTGGCCTAAAATCCGCTGTAGATGAGGCGTTAGTGATCTTAGGAATTAGAACCATTGTTGTGGCATTCCATTGCTTTAAGAGACTGCCTGATGAGAAAAATTCCAAAACAGCTTGCGAGACTTCCGGTCCAATGATGCTCCATGTAACTTTGAAGAACTCTGAAGTATAGCCATCCGGACCGCTGGCCTTGTTGCTTGGGAGGGAGAAGAAAGCGTCTTTTATTTCCTGCGATGTGAACTGCTTACAGAAGCCATCACTCACCTCGTTAGGGCAGGAGAAATCAAAGAGTAGGTCAAGGTCTGATTGTTCAAACTGCTGCGAAGATACAGGGCCGCCCAGTAACTTAGAGAAATACTCGACGCAGTGCTCCTCAATCTCTGATTGGTTTTCGATTCGTCCACAATTTTCGTCAGCTAGGAAATGAATATGGTTCGCCGCTCTCCTCGTGCTGGTTAATCGATGGTAGTAGGATGTACTTGCGTCCCCCAGACCTAACCAAGAAACTGAGGCTCTTTGCATGAAGAAACTCTCTTCCGCCTTGGACAAAACTTGCCATTTTCGGGAGAATTCAAGCTCTTTCTCTGCATTTTCAATGGTGGGGTTGGCGAGAGTCATGTCTTGTGCCAGCAATAGCGCTATATGGGCTTCCTGCGTTCTCAACTCAATACCAGAGTAGTTGAGCCTGCTAAAATCTCTGATAAATTTCTTCAGGCATTTCAGTTTAAGGAAGACGCGAAGCATTGCAGAACCAGTCACATTAATTGAGAACCACTTTTCAGCTATCATCGGTAGGAACTCACTGTTTTGCAGCAAGAAATTAAAAAAATCTGAACGGACGCTTGATAGAGGGTGAACTGATGCTCAAGGAGATAGAGATCGGCGCGTGATCTGAGAAGCCTGGTGAGCCGAAAGAAGCAACTGCAGTGGGGAAAGAATTGCCCCACTCATCATTAACTAGAGCCCTATCTAGCTTCTTTGCAACAGGGAGGACCTTACTCTTATTCCACCAGGAGAAAGTGTTTCCTCGGTAGTTCAAATCCTGCAAGTCAGCCTCTAGAAGACATTCCCGAAATAGTCGCATACGGCTGTCCACTCTCGAGGACGTGTTGAGTGAGTGCTCCTGTGGAGATAGTGTCTGGTTGAAGTCACCGAGCACAATCCAAGGCTTACCATTAATTACTTGAGAGCATCCCAGGTCTGAAATAGAGTCCCAAAGAACTTTCCTTTCATCATGGCAGTTGATGCATAGACAATAGAGGCGAAAAAGCAGTGTGACCAGGGATAGTAACTTCTTCACATGTGACCATCTGAAGTGATTTATGCACCACTGTGACAGAAACAGAAGGATGCCATAAAATCCAAATCTTACCAAGATTAGAGAAACCGTAATTGTCTTCAAAAAAACAGCCCGGGAGCAAATTATTTACAAACTTCTGCCTCTTTTATTAACCCTCCGAAAATAGGTTTATTTACCTTTATCCATTTTTTGAAACCGTTGCGGTGACTGAATTTGTTAAAGCCGCGAACGTTCCAACAAAAAAGTTGTGCCGACATAAATCAAGCTTTGGTGGGGCCCTTGCCCCGTGGGTCATGAAACTTTCCAAATTTCTTCTTATGGACAAGTCGGTAATCCTCCTCGTCGTCTTCCAGGATTTCGCCCTCCTCTTCCTCAGATGATTCCTCAGATGATTCAATGTCGGAAGAGTCAGGTTCTACACCAGATGAAATTTCGCTTTTATTTCCTTTAGGCTTGGAACTATCTCCCTGGATCTGTAGCTCCAAAGATGATTTACTGCATTCACCTGTCACAAAATCAGAAGCTGTTCCAAGCTTGGACGGAGTGTCCTGGGTTGGCGGGTCTTGGTGCTTAGAATTAACTAGTGACCATTGTTTCTCCTTCGGTTTTGCTCTACGTGTCTTTCTCCCTCTTCCTTCTGTAATCTTGAGTTTGTGACAGTTGAGAGGGCCATGAGAGGAAGAGTTACAAGGGATGCAAGTAATAGGAGCCAGCTTGCATTTGCTCGATGTATGGCCTATCTCCTTGCAATGACTGCAAACAGGAGGCATCCATGGACTCGAGACAAGCACACGACTTATTTTACCAGCTTTGAACTGAACGTTGACCGCTTCCGGCAGTGGTTTCCTTGGGTCGATGATGGTGAAGACCTTAGCGACCTCGAGGTTTGTTTTGTTGGCGGTGGAAAGGTGTAAAAATTTAGGATTTCCTACCAGACTCGCTATACGTTCGAGCCCATCTTCATTAAAGAACTGAAGGGGGACCTGACGCAACTCGAGCCATATTGGAGCTTCGGATAGTTCAGGCTTTGAAGGAATTACACCTGATTCCCATTTAGCAACAAACATTGTTTTTCCATCAATTTGCCACAGTCGCTGGTTGATGACACGATTCCGAGTGGAGACGTTTGGGATTCAGAACAGGTAAGTGAAGCCCTCCATTTTCGATACAGCTATATCTCTGTATTGCTTACTCCAAATCCCATTAACAATGTTGTGGATTGTTCCCTGTGAAGGCGGGTCGGCATAGAATTGACCAATGACAAAGCAATCCCATGATTTCCTATGTTTCTCTATGACAGAATTTGGTATCTTCACACAAGCTTCTCCTGACGGAAGTATGTAAGAATCACAATTCTTCTTGAGCTGCCTGGTACCTTTGACCGTAGAACAATAAGTAGTCTTTGGTGGAGAGGCTGGTAGCTTCGAATCAGCTTCATTTTCAGGCACTGCGGTTGAGTTCGGAACTGATGTCTTAGGAACAACAGTACCTGGATTTTCAGAGACTTGTTCTTCCTTTTCAGTCTCAGCTTCATTCGTCGGTTCCGGATCTGCCAAAGCGATCTCAGGAGTGACTGGTTTACTGACCGGAGTCATGGTGGTGGTTTCATGTTGCTCTTCATTTGTGGTGTCCGGATCTGCTTCAATAGCGATCACAGGGACATCTGAAGGTTTCGATTGGGGGTCGAGACCTGTAAGAGCTTTATTATCCAGCTGAACAGTGGACAAATCCTTCGGCGTTGCAGGGAGATCCGCAGCGGCGCTTCCAGTCGGAGAGTCTAAAGATGCGTCTGTAGGCGGCATCTTTGGAAAAGAGGTTGAAACCTTTGTAGATCTGCTACCTTTTGGAGGAGATCTGTGCTTTGGCCCTTTTCTTTTACCCATCGGTGACCGAGCAGTGACAGAGGAAGATATCAGGCGTCTGAGACGCCGGCGAGCGGCTGCTAGTGGTGACACGGTGAAAAAGTTGCACTTTATCGCTCAGAGAAAAGTGATGATTCCCTACACGTTTACTTTCACCAGACGGAAACAAAAGGATATCGCGAGATAAATGGTTTTAGGATTATTTACTTCCATGCAAATATTTAACAAGCTAACTATGAGTTTTATTTACTTTTGTAACGATGACAAGATAAAAATAAGTTCTAAGAAATAATTATATAAGGTATTTTATATCGGCAACACTTTTTTAATGTTAAGAAGTTTTAGGCAAATTCTTTCAAAAATGAATTCGGCAAATTCTTTTTTTTTTTAATGATTTTTTTTGGTATACAATGTAATAAAGTAGATCTATGATTCAGACAAGTAGCAATCATAGTTGTCAAAATCAAACCATTGAAGGAGTGCCATTTGGCACCATTGAGAGAGCCAAGATAACGTGGCAATCAATATGTGGTTGTGACTGAATATTGCGTCCGACAGATGATAGCACGTGTCGAGGTTCCCATAACGATAGCCGTTGTTGATAAGAGGAGAAGATGATTCTCTTTAGTTATTTTTCTGTCTTTTTGTTAAAGTTAACCGTGAACATTGTATCGGTAAAATTAAGGTCACCATTGGGGAACATTTGTGAGTGCTTAACTGAAAGGCGTTTTTCGAAAACCGCTTTCACCTACCAATCAACATTTTAGCTGTAATTTGCTTCTTTTTTTTTTAAAGAGTAACTGTTGCGTGTTTTTTTTGACAATTCTTTTTTTAGAAAAATTTCTAGCTGGAAATGTAATAAACGATTAAAGAGCAAAAAAGAGGAACATAAAAATAAAAGAATCCCCCCTCAAATAAGATGCTCTCCACTACACTTAAGAAACTATGAAACCACGTGTCTTCTTTTAATTCACATAGTTTTATCATGCATTTTAAATTTAATTACTTAATCAAATTATAGATATAATACTAAGATCATGTTTATTGCAGGGTTTTTAGGATGAGATAACGTAATATAAGAACCGTTTCTTAACTTTAACTAAGAAAAACTAAGAACCATTTCTTAAAACTCTTATTTAAGAGTCGGTTCTTAGTTTTTCTTAGTTAAAAGTTAAGAGACGATTTTTATATTATTCTAAAAATCCTAATATCTCCCCAGTAAACATTCCCTTAGTTTTAAGAAAATGACCACTAAGAACATCAGCAAGGCATGTGTTCTAACGTGTGTTCTTAGATTAATTAAATAGAAAAAGAGAAGAAAGATGAGAGAGATAGAAATACAAAAGCTAAAAATTGTTCAGCTGCTCTCGTACGAGAGACACAACTACTTTTATGAGAGCTTTTTTTTTACATATGTCTTCTCTTAATTGGTTTTTTTATTTGTATTTATAATTTAATTAAAAGTAAAATATACTAATATTTTATATCTAATACTGATGCTCTAATGATGCTCTAATAACTCTTGGACCACATTTTCGTAGTCCCTCACCCAGTACCAAGCGGATTAATAGAAGGAAAATTGAGCTGTATAACCATCAAACAAATTATAATTCAATGGCTAACTAAAACCCTACATCACCTATATACTCTGCTTTTTATACATAATATGTCATATTGTCCTCACATACAACCGGTTGAAATCTGCAAGAAAAAAATAAAGAAAAATTATTAATAATAATAATAATAATAATAATAATACTCAAAAGTAATATGTAGCCCTTGAAAATCACACATTCTCTCACATGTGCTTTATTTTGGTAACTTTACAGAAGGTGAAATTCTTCTTCCAAGATTTTTTCTTGAATTGATTTCTTCTCACGAGAAAAACAATCAATTGTGGCAAAAAAAAGGCAACAATGAAGGCGTAGACGGTGAGAACATACACCAACTCTTTCATTTTTTCCTCCTTCTCTTAACTCACTGTTTCTCACAATCATGTTTTTGTTTTCATATTGTTTTCGTTTTTAAATCTTGCAAATGAGATTGAGATTATCGCATCAGAGTTAGATCCATGATAGATATCCACTGGTGAAGAATAACGACGGCGGATCTGTAAAGTGTCGCTGTGTCAGAAAAAAGAGAGGAGATGGAGACGATCTCTATATGGTGGTAAAGAATAATGAGAGTGAGCCAAATGAATGTGTATCAGCATGTCTAAGAAAGAAGAATTTAAGAAGATGAATTCTCCGTCTATACTATATTCGGTGAAATAAATAGTATAGTATATATTCTTTAGGGTAGCTATTTGTGTAAGGATATCATACTATTTGAGACGAAATGCTATACTATTCCTTAAAATATAATAACATGTCATGTTTTCAAATTCGATAGTTACTTTCACTGTCATTTTGTGTGATTGATTGTATTATGAAATTCAGTTTTTTAATGTTGAACAAATTTGATTATTTGGAATATTCATTATTACCAATTTTAGTTTAAAAATCTAAATTCTATTATTTAGAGAAATGGTGGCGAAGTTGAGGTTTGCATTAGATTTTGAGATTTGAGTTTATATTTTAGGGTTTTGGGTTTATATTTGGGTTTAGGATTTAGTGATTAGTGTTTAGGGTTTAGTAATTTCGTTCTCAAACTTGATCATTTGGCAAATGTATATAGAGTGGACCAGTACTTCTATACTATTTATAGAGGTTCCATACTATGTCGTGTACATTGAGAAAATTGATAACATATTATATAGATTTTGTTTGGGTTTATATTTTAGTTATTTGGATTTAGATTTAGTAACTAGGGGGATGTCTAGGGTTTTAGTATTTAAGAGGGTGAGTAGAGTTTAGTGTTTAGGGTTTATATTTGGGTTTACGGTTTAGTAATTTCCTTCTCAAACTAGAGTTTAAAGTTTAGGGTTTATATGTCATGTCTTCAAATTTGATATTTCTCTTCTATGCCCTTTGTATGATTGCTCGTAATATAAAATTAGTTTCATTTAAATGTTTGGCAATGTTAGGGTCATGTTTAGTTCAAGAACGTCTTTTTCATCAACAAGTACTTTTATTTTTTCTCGTACTATTTTACATATGATGCTCAACTAATATAAATAGAATAAATATTTGTATACTATTTTACACAATGTCTATACTATGTATGTATAGTACTTGAAAATATTAGGGGTTGGGTTTAGAGTTTGGGTTTATGATTTAGTGGCTAGGGTTTAGGATGTGGGTTTAGGATTTGGTGGCTAGATTTGGATTTGGGTTTAGGATTTAGTGGCTAGGGTTTAGAGTTTAGTAATTAGGGGTTGGGTTTAGAGTTTAGTATGATATTTTCCATCTTCATATAATATAGTTAAATATCACAAAATATTATATATCTTTTTCAGATTTTAATTTTATTTTAAAATTGTAAATATATAATATAGTTTACATTTGAGTTTGGGTTTAGTGATCCATTTAGGGTTTAGTATTTAAAAGTTGGAGTTAGATTTAGGTTTATATTTGAGTTTATGGTTTATATTTGGATTTAGAGTTTATTGATTAGGGTTTAAGGTTTAGTGTTTAGAGATTAGTTTCAGATTGAGATAAGTTTTAGTATCTAGATTTAAAGGTTGATGTATAATTAATATTTTATATTATTTTGGTAATATGAAGTATAATTAATGAAATGTTTGTGGTTATTATGTATGTGATGTGGTTGTATTATCTTTCTTTTGTTGGTGACAGTTTCCATTAATTATTGGCCACACTTGAATTTTGTCAACGTCATCTCTACATCTTTAAGCCACCAGCAACTTGTATGAATCAAGGCTAAAACCGGTGGAAATGAAGCATAATTGTTAGATATTACATTATGTCAAAATCAGTGTTATGCACTTAATTTCTTTCACAAATTTGGTAATTTCACAAATTCACCCTTAATAGAATTCCGCCTTTTATACAATAAATCTTGTGTTTTCTGTATATTTCATTTATTTTGTGTTCATTTGTAATTCTTTTGCAAAATTCTATGTTAATTTTCTATTTCATTTAAATGGATTAAAAAGAATCTCCACTACCACAAGGTGTTTAACAAAGAACTAATTAATGCTTGAAAACCATCACGTAACTATGGGTATGTCATTTATGTTATGTAATACTAACCATAGTTGTCCAGATATTTTGAATTTCTATTTTATTAATTTATAACTATATAAAAAATATTAAGAATATTATAATTAACATATAGGAACCGAATAAAATCTGACTCGACCCGAACCCGAACTCAAACCCAACCTGAATATCTAAACAATTCTATATTTAAAAAATGAACTTGAGTGGATACAAGAATTTGACCCAACCTAAGTGGTTTCAAAGGAATTTCATATCAAAATATAGTAAAGCCGAATAGTTTTTCATAGCGTACTAAAAAAAATAGATATCCACAATGAAAAAAAAATATATACATATATAAACTTGAATTTTTTTATTTTAAATGAATTTTAGTATTTAAAAAATAAAATGCAAAATAGTTTGACATTATCAGTAAATAAACAAATTTAATTTCTAGTTGTATCAATATATTTAATTTATATCATTGTTTTTTATATCAAAACCACACTATTTTTTCTATCAAAACCACACTTGATCCGCAAAACGCATGAACCGCTGTTGCACCGGACTGCACTTAAAATCCGCACCGCTTATTTTATCAAATCCGTTGTTACCATTTGGACCCTAAGAAGAAAAATTTGAAGTTAGAAAAGAAATAAATCTGAACCAGTTTTTAGTTTTCGATTTCCGACTTGATTGGTTATGGAACTGATAGTCTGTTTAATAAAGACATAAGTTTTGAACACCAAAGCTACAAAAAATATGGTTTCAACTCATGTTAAAGGTGTTGCTTTAATCAAGTAGCACACACCTTGGCTAACCATTGGCATCTCAATTGAAGTTCTTACACAAGTTGTACATACCTTTTTAAGTGGTTAATTATACTATGACCTTTTTTCCTCGAGTCAAGCTATGTAACATAATCCGGAGATGATAGTTCTACTAGTAAAGTTTTTTATTTGACGAAAATAGGGTTAAACCTAGGTCTATTAAAAAACCAGACATAATTCTTGAGTGGGAGGTGCAACCCATAGATGGATCATCTTCCGAGTATTCAAATGAACCGTAAACAATGAGCTAATATCTGTGTGGCCGTAAATGGAACTAATGATTTCACATTAGAAGGGAATCCATCTTTTGCCTAGACCAAAAGACCAGCTCCTCCCTAGTGGTCACCACGATATGGTTTTTTTTTTTTTTTTTTTTTTTTTTTTTGTCACGGGCGGTCTCCGGAATCCCAGAGGACTCGAACCCAGGTGCCTTGGGATCCAGTTCACTCTAGTGTTACCACTAGGCTATTCTGTCCCGGCCACCACGATATGGTTTACTAGTAAATTTTTACACTCTAAAAGTAGACGTGTCTGATCCGAGTTTTGTCAGATGTGGAAAAAGAATTTAGCAACTGACTATTGTTTTTGACCTTAAAGGATTATGAATTTCCCCCCAGAACTTCTTGCAATAATAAAAAAAAAATTATATAAGATTGATCCTTGCCAAAAAAAAATGGTTATGGTTATGTACAAGTCGGGTTTTAATTAATCTATATACAACTATTTTTAGTTCAGAACAGTGAGGATTATGAATTTGGAATATAATAAATTAAAACCATTTTATTTATTTTTTTTATTTTCATTTATAACAATCTGATAGTTTTTGTTCGTTTAATTTATACCAATTTAGCTGATCATAAAATGTAAAATTTATTTGTCCTTTTTGATGAAAATTTTTATTTGTCTTATTTTTTGTATTTCACATATTCTTTTAACATATGCGTCTTGCCGCATATAAACTTTGAAAATATGGAGATGAAACCATGCTTTATACTTTACTAGGGTCGGCCCGCCCTACGGGCGGAAAGTTAGAAAAAAAATATTTTATATGAATTTACATTAGTTTTATGAAGTATTTAAAAAAATTGTAAATTGAAAACGATATTATAAACAAAAATCAATAAATAAAATTTGGAGATCATATTTTATTTTTGATAAATATTTTTGAACTGAATTTAAATGAAAGTAACTTTCATTATTCTATGAAGAAATCTAATATAATAAGATTAATGATGTCCGCATATAATTATGCAATGATCATGCCAGAGAAATATGTTGAGGAAAAACGTATATTATATATCTAAGCCAAAATAATTTTTTGTTAGTGTGAGTAGCTTGGTCTGTGTATGTTTTAATTAAAATGTGATAGTTTTTTTCTAATGAAAGTCATACTTCAACCTCCTTGCCACTCTTTAAATTGAATACGGTCTATCGTTAGTAAATACGTTTAGAATTTATTAGATATGTTTTACTATAAATTTAGAAGTTATTAATATTGTGGAAACTTGCATTATGATTTAACAATAAATTAAATGATAATATTGCATGGACGTTTTTTTATAGAATCCATGCTCGTATGTAATAAAGAGCTTATGCTGCAAATGCGTGTAATTATCTTGCTAAATATATTTTTTACATTGGTGTATTAATACTTTGAAATAAAACCGTTTACAAAGGGAATCATTCAAAATTTTCAAATATCAGAATGTTCATTTATTCAAATAGATAAGTAGAAATAATATATAATAATATGTTTGTGCTATTGTATGAAAAAAAGAAGTTAAGAGCACTATTTATCGTGAAAGCAAATTATTATTCCTTTTTTTTTTTTTTTGCTAAAACAATATTGATATGTTAAATGCTCAGTATATGCATATCAAATTAATAAATTCAATTTTGCATTTGCATTCACTATATATACATTTTACGTTCACTAATATACTATAAACCTATTGGTTCATCTAGGATCTTTATATATAGAGATTGTATTTTCAATATTAGTATGCCTTGTTATTAAGAGAAGACATGAAATGTATGTGCATATTAATTAAGCTGAATAATGTTTAAGTTATCGTAGAATATCTATATATATAAAAGATAACCTTTTAATTACACTTGAAATGTGGATGTTTTTGTTTAACAGAGATGAAATAGCTGCTAAGATTCGTGCTAATGAGTTGGTGGGAAGGAGGAAAAAGTTCTTGCGCCATAATCTCATTTCCTCTCCACATCAAATCTGATCCTTGATGCTCCGGGATTTTTTTCTCTCGGGTCATTCCATAGTTAGCTTGCAAAGAGAAACAGAGCAAGTTTTGCAAATACAGCCCTGAGAAAACCAACAAAACCAATGTGAGAAACATAGCAAGTTTTACAAAGAGAAATGACCAACAATGGAACTTCCTGCCATATAAATTCATGCTCATCTGTACACAAACCCTAAATTTCAGGATCAAAGTTTTTCTTAAGATTAATCTATGCCTTCCATACATATGTGTAACATTAAAATTGGCTGAAGTGTAAGAATCAAAAATTGGAACTTAAAACAACTCTTCCTAAAACAATGACCAAAGCTTTCATGTCAAATCCAATCACCAAGTACATAAAGCATCAACACTTTCCACTGCTTTGTTAACTTCGTATACTCAAAGAAAACAAATGAAAAACCACCCGAATCACCAGTACTACGACAAACCACACGCATCAAAGAAGAGAAACAGTAACTGACAATTACAAAGACATGAGACCATAGTTTCCACTAACCTTCAATCTCTGAGAATAAAAAATCCACGACCTTTCCAGGCTTTGCCAATAGAGGATAAAGATCATCTGCACAACACATAACAAAACCCTAAAACTCTCAGAAGAAGATAACCGTGACCAGTATTACAATGGCCGACTTTCAAATCGTCGAGTAGGAAAGAGGAGCTTGGCAATTGAGAGTTATGTCCTGACCTCAATTGTGGGAGAAACGTGTTCAAATCGGAAAGAAAAGGTTGTGAGTTAGCAATTTCTCAGAAAATAAGTGGATTTCCCTGTTTGAATAGATTGGTAGGATGATTTTGAGAGTAGAGATGTTAACCTTTTTATATCGAATCTCCACCGCCTTTCAAGAGAGAACCTCACACTGATTGTAAATCGTGGATGATGGATTTAATAAAGACTTTAAGATGATGCATCTGTAACCGGTAGATTGATGGATCCATAGTAAGAAGATGAAGCAACTCGATCGAAACCCTTGACTGGGTTAAGATATCGCGCAACGGCGGAGAAAAAAAACGGGATTTTGCAACTCGATCGAACCTGGTAGATTGCTGGACATCGTATCTCGACTGAAATCCTAGACTGGGGCACGATATCACAGCAGCTGAGGAAAAAAAACAAAGAATGCAAAAAGACGTGTTTCGGATGACCTGATCTTTATACATGGGCTTTAGAAAGCAAAACAATGACAACAATTAGAAACAAAAGCCCAAACTAAAAAAATCTGACAAATAAATGAAACGATGTGCTTCATACGTGGCGCAACAGGAACTCACTAATTGTTGCGCTGGCATCCTTGTTGGCATACTTGGGAGAGAAACAAAGCCTCTTTTATATATAAAGATTTGAAAGGTTAAAGCCATATTAGTTGTCGGTACAATTTTCTTTGAAAGTTAGTTGGACCTAAGTTTAGATGCTCCAAATTAAATAATAAAGGTTTGTGAAAATATGTAAATATTGTGTATGTACACACACACATGTACATGTCTCAAGTTAAAAAAAATTACCAACAACATATGCATACAGGACTTTTGCTGCTAGTTTGCTTATTAAAATAACCTTAACTGTCACCTGAAACTAAAAACATGACTTAGCTCGATTTCGTGACAGAAGAAAAACTATTTAAATTTATTGTTGTATAAATGTATAATAACCATTTTCAACCTATCTCTATTTTTATTTCTAAATTTATTTCTAAAGTAAAAAAAATTATTGCAAAGATAGCGCAACTCAATTTTTTTTGTCAGCTATCCATTTAAACTAGATCAAGTGTTGGTCAAATGAGCCGATTCTTCGAAGAGCACCTCTGTCTATCCGTATCTAATCTATGCGTGAGAAAATATAACCTCTCGTTCTTGCTTTTCTTGTGATATATTGACACTTTGTATATATGTTTTCCAATTCTTTTTCAAATATTTATCAAGTATTTCTAGTTTTTTTGAGTTATTACAGGTCCGGAGTACGTTGAAAAGCTTTTGGAGGGACTTATGTAGAAAAGCGTGAAACTTGGAGAATTCCTGGCGGAGCATCCGATCTTATGCGGACCAGCCGATCTCAATTGGAGCAGTCGCTCTGACGAATGAGATTTTTAAGGAAACTTCTAAGATGTTTCGGGATTTACCCTACTAATTCCATCTTTCCCTCTGAGCCGCCAACGACTCTCATATATATTCTTTTTCTCTTTTCTTCTATTTTCTAAGCTAGTTTTGCTTGAGTAACGAGAGTCTAGAAATTTTTCATAGCTGTGATTTGCTACTTGCTATCTTGTAATGGAGAAGGTCATCTCTCTCGATTTAGAAAATAATTCCATGAACCCTAATTCTTAGTTATTTGCAATTGTATTCCATGTTTTATTCAATCTCGATCTCTGCGTTTTCTTGTGTTATGGATGAGTAGTCGGCTTGCTTAGTCTAGGGTGTTAGGGTGTTAGATATGTGAGCTAAACATAAATAAGTTGATAAATCGAATGTCTTCATTCATGATTACACCTTAATGTTGTATTGAAATGATCAAGTTAATGTATGAATTAGGCTTAATTTATTCATCAAAAGTTTAATAGGTTGCTAGAGATAACATGAATGAGTTTTCCATCCTTAACAAGCGAAAGTAGATGTCAGGGTGTATTGTGAACAAATCGGACTTGATCTATAATGTTTTTCATCGCATCTCAGTCTAAACGACAGTTTAGGTACTGAGATCGATCGACAAAAGGTGAAGCTCCACGAGAGTGGGCTGATCTATTCGCGTGCGAGTTTTAGACTCGTCTTTTAATTGAACTTGAATAAATGTTTAGCTCACAACTGTTTGACACCCGATTAAACTACTCTAGGTTAGCACCCTTAATAATCTGAAAACTCAATCAAATCATGTTACTTGCTTGTCACGCTTTCCTTTTAGTTTAAATCATTTATTGTTTTAATTTGATATTGAACCTATAAAGATAAGTGTAAACGGTCCTCTGGAATTGAATCTAAAATATTACAACTACCATTGTTAATTTGACAATAGACAAAGACTCAATTTTAGTGTATCATATCGCTAACGAATCCGCCCGACCATTCATACTCTGAGGAATATGAATTAGGTTCACATTCTCGAAGTCTTCATGTAGTCTCTTGAACAACTCAATTTTCGATGCGAATGATGGCCAGTCCATCTAGTTCGTAGTCATGTCTAATAGATCTGAGTAATTTGTCTCTGGATCGAGGTTATTTTCATGTCTCTCATGCATGAAGCTGCCACTGACACTGCTATTATCAATTTATGAAGCATCAATTTGACATGTAGAGATTCAAAATATCTAAATGAGAACTGTTTCAACCTTTATAGTACGAGGATCCTCATGATCCTTGTTTGCTTTCTCGTTTTTGTCATTTTTATAATAGTCGTTATTTGAGAAAAAAATATTTATATAACAAAATTTTGTATTTTAGAGAAAATCTTATTATATAAAAGAGTGTTTTGCTCTCTCCTGGTGATGCTACATCAGATTCCAGATCAGAAAGTCAAGTTCTATGAGTTTGACACGTGTTCCAAATGAGGAAAACTCATCGTTCTCGGTTTCTCTGTAACCTCTATCAACTCTTATCGCCGCCAGAATTTTTTATCTATTCACCTCACCGGCGTTACAAAATCTCAATGAAACCAAACGACGTCTTACTCACGCATTAACCAATCCTCCCCACTCCTACCACGATTTCTCCTTGAATGCATCTCCCATTAATTATTTCTTCTGAATCTCCCACTATAAAAAAGGTATGTTCTATACCCTCAAGTTCATCAATTCAAGCTTCTCAATCTTAAGCTCTCCAAAAAATCTGGTGAGTTTAACGTGATGGTGTTGACGAGTTGCTTCGTGTTATTGCCAGTTTTGAGACCTGATAAGAAATCGTAATGGTAAGCCAGAGCTGCCCCCATCCACACACGAGCATCTATGACCTCTCCGCTCATCACGGCGACGTCCGTCAATTCGGTGCAGTGCTGCAGTGATTATTCTTTGTGAGCAGTACAAAACAGATTTGATTTTCCACTGGCCGGATTTCCGACGGAGATCTCCGAGGGATCCGACCCGTGTGAAGAGAAGCAGTGGTCTGAGAAACGTGTGGCGTTACATGCGAGGCGGATCTGAGTGACAAGAGGAGGTGAGGGAGTATCCAGATGAGGTTGGTGCGGTGTGTTGTGACGGTTGTGGGAGGATTTGGACACAGGGGATTAAAGAATGAGGGTTATGAGTAGGAGTATAATGAAGGATACATCGATGATGATGAGGATGAACTTGGAAGTAGAAATATTTTTCCGTCGAATTTTCACGGCAGAGGAAATAAATGAAGTTGAGGAAGAGGCGGAGAGAGGTACTTGGCAAAAGTGGAGTTTCGATTAATCCATTGGAAGGAGAGAGATATTTGTGTTGTATGCTTATTTTTAACGGCGGAAAAAAGGTTTCCAAATTAAAATTAGGGTGATGAATTTTGCTTTTCACCGATAAATTATTTGTTTCAATGGGGTAAATTGAAAAAGACTATAATTGTTTTTCTTTTGTTAACCACTCATTCATTCTTTAGAATCCATTAAGTGTACATATTGGTAGAAAGCTCAAAAGAAGCTAGGCCAAAAGCAAAATCAAATTTTCATAGGATAATGAAACACACGTCTAAGTCTGTAACTTAATGAAACCAGTCTCCATGAAATTTAAATATTCTAAAATTATTTATACATTTTAAAACTGAAACCAACTAAAATTTTAAATTATAACTAAATATTGAACCACAACTTTACTAACAAATATTATAATTAATAAATTTAATTAGACTCATTTATAAATATTTTCAATATTTTCGAAGTTTAATATTATTCAAAAAAACAATAATAGAAAAGATAATAAAACCATTACCTATATGCTTATAACATTAGTTAAATTTAATTTTAATGATTTAAATATAATAAAAATTAGTTTGAAATAAATATAAAATTTTATTTCATATCTTTTATGATTTACATACATATGAATAAATTAAAACGAATTTTAAAATTTAAATATTATTATATTAATCCAAAATATAATATCATTTATTTAAAAGAAATTATGAATATATTTATATCAATACATGTATAATGAAGTTTAAAAGTTCAATTTAAAATATAAAAACTCAATAAGACAATATTATTCAATCCAAGTGTATAGTAAATTAATGTTTTTAGAATCTATATATATTAATTAATTAATTTTTAATTATAATTAAAGTATCTAAAATTTTAAAAATGAATAGTTAATTGTTAGTATAAAATAAATCAATTGTATCTAATAAATTTAGTGTAAAAATCATATTTTCAAAATTAACCAGTGTCATTTATTTCTTAGTCTTAATTAGTTTAGTTAGTTTTCAAATTTATAACGTATACAAAACTCAAATAAGAATGTTTATAAATTGTAACAATTAATATTAGGTTTTAATGTTGTCTATCTAATTAGTATAATTTTAATTGTAATTAATCAGTTATTTATTTAATTAATCGTTTAAAATTAACTTCAAAAAAAATATAAAAGAATGAAGTATCACAATTTCAATAAACATACTTATATATAAAAAATCATTTTTTAATCATCATCCAAAAGTTAACTATATTTACTATGAAGACCAAAAAGGGGAAAAATATTAGAACAAAGTGAAAAAAAAAAAATTTCGTCAATATTTGAGTGGTGAAACAAATATATGATTTCTAAAAATTAAAATAGTTAAAATTGTACTCCTGCAGCCATGTCTGCATGCTACTTCTTCAATATGACCCTTGATTTTTTACGCTTTCATACAAATTTTACGTTACAATAATAATGCAGCTATGTTCTTCATTCAAGTTTTCCTTTTAGATCATTCTCCTCAGCGTTTACCTTAAGTTTTTGTTTTACGTAACAATACAAATTATCTTAAAGAACAAGTAATCAATCAGACCACTGAACAAAGGGAACATTTTTTTAACAAAATAATTTATATAACAAAAGGATCACACCTAAACAAACTTATTAATCCAATGCTGCATATGGCCCTAGGTGATACATACTATCAATAAACATTCTGAACTCGGCCCAACACAACAGATATGATACGAATCGCACACATTTTTAAAACAAATATTACCAAAGTATTGAGACACTCCTTAACTCAATTATACACTAACTAACTGGTCCTTCAACCGCAATCCATTATAGTTATCTCATATTCAGGATGATTATATTTCCTTCAAACTTACATCAAGAATTTCTTATATTTGGCGCGAGAGAAATAAAAGAAGACATACACAGAGAAGTCGACCAGTAAATCAGCTTGCAAGATTGATTGAGAAAACCATTAGGCAACTGATTATATCTACTCGGTATCATGAGAAGAAAGGGCTTGAGGGTCTACTACAATGTTGGTTTAGTGCCCACATTGGACAAAGATAGGAGTTTGTTAACTTGCAAGTTTTGCTTATAGGTTTTATTTGTAAATAACTTTTTTTTTTATGATCAATAAATTTAACATTCCATTAAAAAATCAAGAATTTTACTTACTTTTATATCCCATCAAATACTGTAACATTGAAATCAATTGTGGAAATTAAAATTATGTAACAAACAAAGCATTCACGATACAATTCATAAGGAAATGACAAAAATATGTAGAGAGTATTGACGCTACTATGACATTATGTGTCAAAAATGCATAGGCCATGCCAACATCTGAATAGAAAGGGGATATGCAGAGAGTATTAGAGAGTTAAGTGTCTAATAAATATATATTTTTCTCTCTTAGTTGATTATTTTTGTTTGTGATCTTTAAATCTGTATGTTAGTTCTCGATTGTTCAGTGATACTCTAGAAGATCCACTTATGATTGAATCTTACACAAGTTTTAGCAATAGGAATTTCAGTTGGAGTTGTAACCCATACAACATCTCATTTAGCATGTGATTTCTTCGGTTGCGTGTAAGCTAATAGTGAAATATATTGAAGTACATAATATCTCTTATATATTATTTGAAAATCATTACAACTTCTTTTTGTAGCCACATGTCATCACTAAAATGATTCTTAGAATCATTAGAGAAATATGTTGGTCCATCTAATTATATAATAAGCTTTTTATTAAACTAACAATAAATTCATCATTAATGTACTTTATTATTTCCTTAAATAAAATTTACGAAATTGCCTAATGTGGCTTAAGTATATATGGCAATTAATGATTTTGAATAATAAAGCTTTGATAAAAAATAGTGTATCTTCTATCATATTTGTTTTATTTTAAACTATTAAATAAATTAAACAACCACAATAACCATAGAATAAAAAATAGATTTTTATGTATATGTTATATTTTGAATTTTTACAAACGGTTATAAATTACTAAAACTGTTAAAGTCTCACATTTAAATTTTATGATCCATGGTTTAAAATTTTTGTTATGACAAAATACAAATGATTACAAAAATTATATCTCTTATATATTATTTGAAAAGCATTACAACTTCTTTTTGTAGCCACATGTCATCACTAAAATGATTCTTAGAATCATTAGAGAAATATGTTGGTCCATCTAATTATATAATAAGCTTTTTATTAAACTAACAATAAATTCATCATTAATGTACTTTATTATTTCCTTAAATAAAATTTACGAAATTGCCTAATGTGGCTTAAGTATATATGGCAATTAATGATTTTGAATAATAAAGCTTTGATAAAAAATAGTGTATCTTCTATCATATTTGTTTTATTTTAAACTATTAAATAAATTAAACAACCACAATAACCATAGAATAAAAAATAGATTTTTATGTATATGTTATATTTTGAATTTTTACAAACGGTTATAAATTACTAAAACTGTTAAAGTCTCACATTCAAATTTTATGATCCATGGTTTAAAATTTTTGTTATGACAAAATACAAATGATTACAAAAATTATATAAGTAAAAAGTCTAATTTAATTAATTATTAAGATTAATATATATATCATTTTAAATTAAAATATAAACCATATAAAATACAATATTTTATTTTCAAAATTTGCTTTGAACAATTTTTTTGATAAAAGTTTTGAACGATCATTGACAACTTTTTTTTTAAATTATAAATTAGTAAAACTATTAATCCCACAATGAAAATTTTGTTATCAGTAATTTAAATTTTTTTTTATAAAATATACAAATGATCAAAAAAACTATATGAGTAGAAATCATCATTTAATAGACATTAATATTAAAAATATACTAAAATATATTATCTATGTTAATATATTATCTATGTTAGTATCATTTAAATTTAATTACATATCCTATCAAATATAAAAAAAATATTTTTTGATTAATAAAATTGATTTATATGTTCGCACTAATTTAATTATATATTTAATAGTTACTGACTTTTAATTATTTAATATATATTTATTATTTTATAATATGTAAAACTATTTAATACATAAAATATTTTTTATATATAATATTGATTTCGCGTAAAGCGCGGATCTTAACCTAGTAGTTATATAAATCACAAGTAAATCATATTCTGCGCCACATCCTAGAATATAAATATATATCGGTGATGGTGTCATACACATACATGAGAATTAATAAGATCCAGCTTATTTAAGTAGGGTCCATGATGAGATGCCAATTCAATGAGGAAGAGAAATTTATTTAACCACCGTCCTAAAAACAAATCATATCCAATGATGTTAACCTTTACAAATATTATTTGTTTAGAGGTTATATAAATATCTTTTCGTTAAAGTTAAATCATTATTTTATAAATGCTACCATCTACATAGTTTATTTTAGGATTTTCAATGTTAAAACTTTCCGACTAAATTTATTTTAGGTAAAAATTCTCAAACTAAATATTTAACGAAAAAAACCTCCAGTCTAATTTTATCTAATGAATTAAATCTTATCAGATCATAATTACCATTAATACCGGTAAATTTTTAGTTTGGGAATTTCTATATTAAGTAAAAATAATTGATGAGTTTTACCTTTAAAAATAAAAATAAAATAAAAAATAATAAAAAAAGTTCAAAATTTTATAATATTATCTAAAAAATAGCAACTTAAATTTTCAAAATTAGCAACTTAAATTTTCAAAATTAGCATTTTAATGTTTTTGTAAATACATGAGTTTGATGTGTTTTTAACATCAACATTATATATGTATAAATTAAAAATGTAAAAATTCAGAAAATATAATAAAAATTATATCTTATCTAATAAAAATGTAATATAATTTTTATTATATTTTCTGGGGTTTTACATTTTTAATTTATACATATATAATGTTGATGTTAAAAGCACATCAAACTCATATATTTACAAAAAAAATTAAAAATCCTAGTTTTGAAAATTTAAGTTACTAATTTTTAGATAATATTATAAAATTTTGAATTTATTGATTTTTTTTATTTTTAAAGGTAAAAACCCCTCAACTATGTTTACTTAATGTATAAACCTGTAAACTAAATATATACTAGTAGTAATGGTAATTATGAAATGATAGGATTTAATTCATTAAATAAAATTAGTTTGAGAATTTTGTCGTTAAATACTTAGTTTAGAGGTTTTTACCCAAAACAGATGCGATGAAGTTTAGTTTAGGAAGAAAAAGTTTTTGGATGCGATGAAGAGATGGGGGTTGGATCCGAAGGAGAAAACCATATTTCTGATGGTTGATGTGGAGGAGAACGTGGTGAAGTCGAGCAGGAATATAGGAATGCTGAGGAAGTTAACGCAGAGGAGTTTGAATCTGTTTGATGTTTTGAATTCCAATAAGATGGTGCTCTTACTCTTTCGGCGGTGGAGTTTTTGAATGCTAGGTACGGTGTTGAAGCATTGGTTACAGGGGATGAAGATGAGAATGTCAGGAAACTTACAACCTAATGTTTGCGGAGATAGTGGGAAGAATGTTATGTTAGAAGTATAAAGCATGCATGATTTTGTCGAGGTGTAGCAAAAAAAGTTCCATTCTTTAAGACTTTACTTAAGATAAATAGGAAGTTTACAGATGAATGCTTTCAAGGTGGGGTTGTTCAAGTTACAATTTTTGCTTTGTCTTAGTTTGATACAACTAAATTCAAAATTTATTTAATAATTTTTTATAATTATTACTTCGTCCTATAAATTTACATGATCTACTTTATATTGTTAAGGTTTGTTTATTAGCTTAGCCCTTTTATTTTTGAAAAACATACATTGTCCATACTTTTACAAAGTATATTTATTTGTTTAGTCACATTATTTTGGAAAAACATACACTGGTTATATTTTTACAAAATTTATGATTCCATAATATGTTAAACATAGCATGAACACATAAACAAGTGGTATAATCATATGTTAACCAATATTAATAGTTTAAATTATGTAACTAGTGTAAAATGTAAACCAGTTGACGCAACTGGTATAACTGGTCCAACTATATATCAAATCATACTGGTTATACTGGTATAACTGGTACATCTATGTTTTATTTATCATACAAGTGATATTGGTATAACTAGTAAAAATATTCATTTTCTGAAATTTATATATTTCATTGGATATTACATATGAAAAAAAACAATCAAATGACCATTTTGGTAAATATTTAGATAGATTCCTTATTATTTTAATATTTTCTGGGTTTTTTTTTTGCAGTTTTTACACCATCACATAAGTTTGCATGATCTACCTTATACTTTTAAGGTTTGTTAACTTCTTTGTACACATAATTTTTGAAAAACATACATGAAATGTATTTTAACAAAATTGATGATTTCATTTTATTGGGGCAAAGACATATACACATAAAGAAGTGGTACAACTGAAGTAAGTTTAAATCTTATGTGGTACAACTAGTTTTTTCGATTTCACTGCTAAAGTACAACTATGTACAAACCAGTACAACTAAAAAACTAGTACAATTATGCGCAAACCGGTACAACTCAAATATACTAGTACAACTATGTTATTTCATTTTGTATTGTGCATCATGTTTTAAACGTATATCATGTTTTATACATTATGGTTTAATATTAAATCAAGTAGTTGTACTAGTTGTAACTTTCCTAAATATTTTTATGTAAATTTTTTTTGACAATTATTATACCATCACATAAGTTTACATAATTTACCGTATACTTTAACTGTTTGTTTACTTGATTAACCATGTTATTTGAAAAATAAAATATAATCTAACTTTCAGAAATCGTTAGTTTAAGTTAATGTCAATGTTACGATGCCGTTTTGTGATATATTGTGTTTTCTGACAGATTGTATATAAGTTTTCTAAATTCTTTTCAAATTTTTATCGAGTCTTTCAAGTATTTTTCGAGTCATTTTCAAGTTTGGAGTAGGTTGAATGACTCTTGGAGAGATGCATGCAGAGAAGAGTGAAACTTGGAGATTTCTAATCCAGAGCAGCCGTTATTATTTTACAACTCAAAAAAACTAGTACAACTATATTGTTATTTTATTTAGTATTGCTTTAAATGTGCATCATGTTTTAAATTAATGTTAGTGTAATGAATGTTTTTAAAAGTTTAATATGATGCTAATATAAGTTAAATCATGAAATTGCTAAAGTAGTGAGTTATAGAAGATGGTACAACTGGTAATCTAATAAAACTAAACATATAACTCATATACAAGATATGTAATAGTGGTTTAATTGGTACAACTTAATATCATCATATAATTTGCAAAACATAAGAAAAAAAATTATTTGAAATCAAATACAAAAATACAACTAACATTGGTATGTCATTTTTAATATCAAAACATTGGTACTACTACCATATATAAACCAGGTACACAAGTTGGACTACTATTGTCATAGTACAAACCCCAAACATGAAGCCTATACATCACTTTCAAACCCGCGAGGGCTTCTACATCATCTTTGCATTATACTCTTTTAAATCTTCCTATACTGAAACTTTTCAGGCTTCACACTACAATTTGTACAACTAGTACAACCAATTAAACAAATCATTATCTTAATAAATATTATGTAAAACAAAATATTCATGTATTTTGACTCATGCATGCTAGGAAAGATTAGAATAACATGTCTCGTTTTTTATACATAATTCTCTTTTCTCGCATTATTCATACGCTGAACAAAAAACAAAATATAACCATATTAGTTGCAGAGTTGTACTGGTTATACGCGTTTCAGTTTTACTAATTATACATGTTATACTCCTTCTAGCTGTATTAATTATAGGGTATTACAAATCATATCTTAACCTAATATAACTTTTTATGGCTTTACAACTACCTTTCTTCGGCTTCATGAGCAAAAAGAATGAAGATGGATTTTTTTCCTAAATAATACAACTAGTAAAAAAAAATCATTATGTAAATTAAATATTATAGAAAATAAACTATTAAGATACTTTAACACATCTAGGTGGGAGGATTATACCAATTTTTTCATTGGTTCTGCATCATCATCTTCTATAACATCATTAATAAGCTGAAAACAAAAACCAAATATCACTATATTAATTTCAAAGTTATACTAGTTATACGCATTCTAGTTGTACTAGTTATACTAGTTATACTCAACCTAGTTATACTAGATGAATTGGTTTGAGTTGTACTAGTACAAATACTCTGTGTTCTTCTTTGACGCGAATTTTTTACAATAAAGATGAAATTCGATTTAGATAAGAGGAAATTGATTAAGGATGATAATAGGTTGATCGATTTGGGATAAGAACAAGAAAATAAGAATATAAATCTAAGCTAAAAACAAGAACAACAAAATTGGATTGTGAGAGGTGAAAGAGATTGTGTTTTGATTTGGGGATGTAGGGTTCCAAATGGGTCAGTTTATGGGTCAGAAAATGGATTGAATTTTGGGTAGGATAATAATGGCATGGGCCGTAAATAAGTCAATGTCTTCTGGCTTTTCAGTTATTTTCTTTTGTTTTATATTTAAATTTTAATGTAAAATAAATAGAAATGTGGGTGGGTCATTCTAGATTTTTTTTTTTAACCCTTGTGATGCATTCGGCGATTTGATCCAGGAAATGTGGTCATTGTGATTTTTATGGTTGAAATAATATTTGGGATAAAAAAACATACTAGGAAGAACATATCCTACTATATAAAAGCTACTAATTTTGAGGCTTCTTAGGAGTGCCACATAGGACAAAATATTCTCCACCAATCAAACTGCCACGTCATCGCGAATGTTTAGATGATGGGTCTCGAACCATCCAAACCCATCAAAATAATCAGCCTATTGTATAACTTATAGCTTCTTTTTCTTTAGTCTACTTACCTTAGACGTCTCCAGCGACTCCAAATCTGTTCGTCTACCCAACTTCACCGGTGTAACTCCTACGACTACAACAATGGCACTTCAATGCTCCATTATAACTCATGAAGTGAAGACTCTTTGTACCTCTCCACATCCTTCCTTTCAATCTCTTGCCCAGTTCCTTAAATTTGTTTTGTCACAAAAAGTTAGTGCATGAGATACTTTTTGAAATTCAAATAATACTAGGTGTTTTTCTGCACCATGTGCAAAGATAAATTTTTTAAAAGTTAAATTATATTTAAAATGAAATTTATTAATATTATATATTTTATTATTTTTGACTAATATATTTAATATAAAGTTAACTATTTTTGAGACTATAATGTTTGCTATTGTGATCAACACCTTTTTACAGTACATCTGTTTGTATCTTCTCTTATTAGTCATCTTCCTGTTCTTTTTTTCTTTTTGGTAAAATGATTAAAAAAAAGACTGAAGCTAAAATTAATCTTTTTGTTCTTGATCATTCACGTTATCTTCAAAGTTAATAACATGGCCAACGTAAATGATCAAAGTTGAGATTTCAGCTTTTTTGATTTTTACTATTCTAATGTTTCAATATAATTTGAATATTCTCTTTGTTTTATAATATAATGGTTTAAAAGTATTTTTTGTTTCACTATATAAATTGTTTTTATATTTCAATGTAACTTTATATTTATTAGATATTGTGTAGCCAATTAAACTATGTAAATTACTATATTAAATAACAGTTTTCTAAAGTAATAACTTTTAAATATTACATATTTTAACTAAAATTGATTACATTTTGAAACAGATAGAGTAATGTATAAACTAACTCTATATAGATATGAGGACAAAATTGTAAAGTGGTCTCATCTTGAATTTCTCTCATTCTGAGCATTCCTAATTGGAAGGAAATAATCAACATCTAATTTTATGTTACTCTCAATATATTAGAAATAGTCAAACCGTAAACCAATTAAGGATGATGTAAGAAGGACATAAAGATGTATTTCCAGTTATCACAAATATAGAATCAATTGACAACAACTTAATTATGTCCAGCGTAGGACAACATAGAAGAGTTTCCATACCTTCTAATATTATAATATCTCACTGTATTATTGGTTAAATCAGTTTTCTCTAGCACAAATACTCACTCCATTCTTAGAGTTTAAGCTTTTCTATCTGATGATATTAGTAGTTTGATCCCAAAAAAAAAAAGAAACGGTCGAATTGTACATTATAATTGGAGAAAGAAAACAAACAAAAATCAACCAAAGACTTTTAAGGTATATGAAACAAAAAAATAGAAATATCAATTCTCTGCATTTAAAGAATAATGCAATAATATTGTAAAAATACAAAATAAAACAAAAAAAATACACAGAAAGAAAGATTTAGTAAAATAAAATCATAATATAATTTCCATAATTGATAGTGCTCAGCTACACTAAAAAGTCTAAATTTACAACATACACAGTTTTATTTACATCTTGAAACTTATTATCTAATTAAAATGATTCTAAAAAAAGTGCCACCACGAAGAGTTAAAAATAAACTAAAAAATATAATACATAACGTTAAAAATACATTATCACTGATCACTAAAAAATCATGTTAGTAGTAATAAAAATGAAATGACAACACATTTATTAAAACCATATAACGACACGCAATAAGGTGTTATTAAATATACAAATTACAAATTAAATATGCTCAACGCAAACACACATAAAAATGAGACATCATATTTGGATATATTTAAATAATTTTAAATATATTATATTCTTGATAATTTTAAAATTACTTAAAAAGAAACTAAATTATTAAAAAAGTAATATACAAATAAAACTAAAGCAATATTTTGTAACGTTAAAATAATAAATGAATAAAAAAATAGTATGTTAATAAGATAGATTTTAGATTTTAAAGACTTCTAATTCATGTAATATTACAAAATTCAAAATATGTTTATTACAATTAATATTTTATATTAGATATATTAAAATAATATTCTAGATCGATATTCAATTATCAGTTTTCAACTATTATACGTAAAAAAATATTATTAATACCGTTTTTTTAAAGGAGGTTTAATATTTTAATTAGATTATTGGAGTACTTTTTCTTTTCGTAAATTTATTCGAGATGAGATTCCGATCTTTTAAACTAAGATAATTTGTGTTGTATTCATAATTATATATTTTTTACATAACTCTAAAATCTTGGACTTGATTCTTCATATTTTATTAGTTAATTGTGTTACATATAATATAAATATTTACTTCAAACGAAAAATAAAAAAAAATCAAATTTAAAAATTAGTTATATATAATTTAATATAGAAAAATTTACATACAAATAAAAATGATAAATGTAACAAATTTAAATATATTATCCGCGCGTAGCGCGACGAAAGGATCTAGTATTATTAAATAGGAATTGTTGTTTAGTTTCTATTAGGACGATTGAAACATTTTTTCAATTAAATTACGTGGACAACAGAAAAATATTTCTATTGCTAATCAAGCTTGGATAATGCATAAAAGAAAATTTGCTTTTAGGGCGTTCGGATGTGTTAGTGCGTTTGCAAGTTCTTTGTAAACGTGGCTTTGATACTTTGATTGTCAATGACACATCTTTTAAATTGGGTTCGTTCTGAAGTAAAAATAAATTTGAGTTAGTTTAGTTCTTTCTTGGACTCGGCCCATATTAATATTTTAATGCTCGTTCGACAAATACAGAAATAAATGCCCATTTAGCCCGTTTGAACTAGTTATTAGATCATTCGTTAGTAGAAAAATATTGAATTTTATTGGGTAACAAATTATCAATTTACAGTTTTTTTTTTTCCATCAAAGAGTTTTCATTGAATTTAATTGGCATTAACACCATCATAGCTCTTACAAAAGCCAAGCCGAAGAACACTCAGGCTGGTGTAATAACCAAAATAAAACATAGCCATATAGAACAGAGCATCCAAGAACAGAAGTTTCTATCTTTTTTCCTTGTGCTCTTTAACAACTCTGGCTCATCTTCAACCTCTCTCAAAAGGCCGTCTACCGTCTCAGCAACAATCAGAGGGATCGACTTTCATTCACAAAGAGCTCAAACAACCAAGGTGGATGCCCTTTGGCCACATATGAATTTATCAAACCATACTTGATGACACTTTGAGCAATGAAAAAAGCCCCTCTATTTGCTTCTCGGGTAACTACCTTCGTCTTCCAGTTCACTATCCCCTCCAATTCCTTCTCCATTAACGTACATTGGTAGGAGAAAGATGGCCACGCTTGAGGTCGTTGCAAAGCACCAAACAAGTCACCAAATTCTCCCGCAAAGATGAATCAATTTACAGTTTAAGCTTATATAATTGTTAATGTAGTAAATATAGATATGATTATAAATTATAGTATAATGTATTGAATGTATATGCATAAAAAAGAAGACCAGAAAAACATGAAGAATGATTGAGATTATTAGAGGACATGGTTAAAAAACAGTAAAAAAGTTACAACATGCGTCTAATCAATAGACCTTTGAATGTTTCTTATAGTATAAAAAATTATACCAAGTCTTTTCTCAGTGACCTCAAGACGTGAAACAAAGTGCAAAAGAAAAACAACAAAATATTTAATGATCTGGAATCTAAGGAGCAGAAGGAGAAATTAATGAGACAAGGTGACAGAGTATACGAACAAAGAGGCATTAAATGCTAATTTGTACTCACTCTTTTACTTTTGCCCTTATTACAATGCTACCCTCCCCTATATATACTCATGCTACAACTTAATTACTAAAGTATTAGTATTTTTTTGTTAAATTTTGCAATAACCGTGATTATTTATCTATTTTATTAAAAAAAAACTCATGACTTAATTCATGTGTGATTTTTTAATTTGGACCAATCCTTAGAAAATTGTTAAAATTATTTTTTGTATAAATATTTAAATTATTTGAATCATTCTAAGACAAACAAATCAAATAATTATTCCTATATTTACTCTAAAATTATATATGAATAAAATCTTTTTATATCTTTTTATTTACAATATATATATATATATATATATCATTTTTTATTAAAACAAACCTTTTAAATATTTAAGTAATTTCGTGTTTGTTTAACATAAATGTATATTCATTTTTCACTTAAACAAAACTTTTAAATATTTAGTTAATGTCGTGTTTATTTTAAAATTAAATTTATACTTCATTTTAACTAAAATGAACTTTTAAAATATCTAACTAATTTTCTAATTATAAGTAAACACATGTACAATTTTGTATTAATATACGATATGAATTTAGTATAATATTTTTCAATACATTTTTGATCTTTCACAAGTAAAAATTTTCAATTTAAAATTTTGTATCACATGATTTAAAATATGAAAAATTTAAAATAAATAAATTAAATTGTTGCATGTGAACTATAAAATTTTTGTGTTTTAAAATATTATATTAAACAATTAGTAATATAGTAAATATTATAATTAATCATGTAAAACAAATAATTATGTCTGTAAAAATAAAATAATCATCCGCACGGTTGTGCGGGTCAAGATCTAGTTTACATAATTATATTATACATTCAACTGAAAGTTTTTAACAAAATAAAAACAATGCTACTAATCAAGCGCAAGTGTTATAATTATATGATGTCGAATACTATAATCTCTTATACTCCCTCTGTTTTTTATTGTAAGTAGTTTAAGTAAAATTTGCTTTTTTTCAAAATATAAGGAGTTTTCATAATTCAAAGTAACTTTTATTTTTATTGGGTATAATGTGATCAATCAAATAATATATACTTATATATGATTGGTTTAACTACACCTAATTTATGTATTAAATGCTATTTTTGGAAAAATTAATACTCCTTCCGTTCCATAATATAAGTAGTTTTGGCTAAAAGCGCGAAGATTAAGAAAATTATTATGTTTTAAAAAGTATTTTATAATAAATAGGTTAGATATAATTTAACCAATAAAAAATAAGTCTATTTAATTTGATTGGTCACACTGTATTCAATAAATTTAAAAGTTACATAGAACTACGAAAACTACTTACATTTTGAAACAAAAACATTTCTCTAAAACTACCTACAATATGAAACTGAGGGAGTAACTTTCTTAATATTTGTGTATTCACCTAAAACTACCTACATAAAAAAACAGATGGAGTATATGTTTGGAAAATCGTTTATGATGTGGATAGATATATAGCAATTTATGCGAATGTGATAACTAAGTACTGGAAAAGGGTTCAAACACTGATGATTTTGCTACAATTTATGATAAAAGTGCAACAAGTTTTGAAAGAAGAGAAAAAAATTGTGAACAACAACAAAAACAAACAAAGGGAACTTCTCTCTCTACCTTATCTCCTCCCTAGCCACAAAAAAAAAAATCGTCGTTTGCCTCCGGCCTGTGGCGTTAGACGCCGCGCCGGCGATCCCTTCTTCCCACAACTCTGTCTTCCTTTTGCTTCTCTTCCTTGGATCTATCTTTGTCGTCGATATGTTTGAGCTTCTGGGGGACGTCGCTCGCCGGAACCCTAGATCTACCTCAAGGGGATCTAGATCCGGTGGTAGGTGGTGAACGCCTGGAACTACAACAAGGCGGCGAGGTCTTTCGAGGAGTGGAGTCGGCGTTTTAGGGTACGGCGGTGGTGGATCTCGCCTTGCAGATTTGTCTGTTTTCGTGGAGGTGAAGGCGCGTGTTGGTTTGTGTCGAGCTCTCTCCTCCTGTTCTTCAATTGGTATGGCATTTGGCGAGATTCTCGTTGTGGAGTGGAGTATCTAGCTTTCGTGGTGTCAGGGCTTGGTGTCTCGTCCTAGGTCCGGGTTGTGCTTCTGCTCAGGGGAGGCGCTGACGGACCACCGGCGCGTACACTGGGATGCTTGCTGGTCGTGTGGCCAGGGTCTCCTTGTGGGGTTTACGTGTGTGTTTTAAGAGGCTCACCTTCATCTGTCGTCTTTCGCAGAGTCAGATGCGCCTCCGATGACTCTCTCCGCTTGCTTGTCTGCCTCACTTTCAAACATGTGTGGTTGCTCTTTCCATTTCGCAAATGGTTGTGTGCTTTTGGTGCCGCCTCAACGGCTATTTCTTCGTTTCACCAGCGAGGCGTAGCTCTGAAGCGCAAGAAGACCGAGCTAGGTTCTCTAGTTTCGGGTCAAGGCGTCGGTCAGGACCTTCCGTTGATTCAGATTGTTCCTAGTTCGACGGGGTGACTTGATTAGAGCATATAGCCATCACAGTGCTCATATTGCTCCTTGGTGATCTTTGCAGGCTTTTCTCTTTCTTATTGCAGGTACTGAAACGCGGTGTTTGGATTGCCTTCATCTCAGCCCGCTTTGTCCGGAGGTTCTGTGCTGCCTACACTGTTCGCGGTTCATGGTGTGCTCACTCCTCCTCAGTCCATGGTGTAGTAAGTTCTGGTGGCGTCTGTTAAGGTTTGCTATCTCTTACTTTCATCTGTTCGAGTCAAGAGCTTAAATGATCAGTTAAGTACGAGTTTGAGGAGGTTAACATGATCTAGCTACTCCGGCGATGTTACGAGAAGTCCGGCATCCGAGGCAACGAGGTAAACCCCACCTTCTTGCGGTCAACATCAATGGTTGAGAACATGGATTGTATTTTCGAAGATCTCCGGAACAGATTAACGGATGGCGTCGGTTAAGTGGGCGAGCGAAGCTATTCTTGTAATGGTTGATTTAGAAATATGAATCAAGCTTGTACTTAAACTGAATTCCGGTTTCACCGGTTGATTAATAATAGTATATATTTAAAAAAAAGGCTTTGAAAGAAGAAAGAAAGGTTTTCTTAAAAAAAAAAGTTTTGAAAGAAGGCTAGTGTTTCATAAAGGGGACAACTTGCATGCATGTGTAAGTGTAAGAAGTTCAATAAATGATTGATTAACATACTGAGATGTTTTTGGTACCGATTCAAATTGCTGAACCGTTCAAGTAATCCCCAAAAGAACATACTCAATACTTTCGTGTGAGGACTTTCTTGCAAATTCCGCATGAATTCAACACGAATAAAAACACTTTGGCCGAAGTTGAGATGAGCAAGTTACTTTAGAGCACTTCCAATGAGGATTCTTTCCATTAGAGTTTTTAATATATGTGTTATGTATATATATATATATGTATATATTATATATGAATAAGTAATTGTGGGATCCATAATTTTTGTGGAACCCATAGGTAAGGGTTCTTAAAATTAAAAATGGGTTTTAAGAATCTTTAAAAATCTTAATTTATGGGGTTCCACAATAATTGTGGACCCCCAATTATTTACTAATGGGGTTCTTTCCATTGGGATTTTTAATATATGTGTTATGTATATATATGTATGTATATATTATATATGTATAAGTAATTGTGCGGTCCACAATTTTTGTGGAACCTATAGGTAAAGATTCTTAAAATTAAAAGAAGGTTTTAAGAATCTTTAAAAATTCTTATTTATGTTACATATATATATATATATATATATAATACATATATTAAGAACTCCAATGGAGAGAACCCATTGGAGATGGTGTTATATGCAGAGTTTGTATAGTATAGTAAATTCAAAGGTCTAACTAGGTACCCAAGCAAAAAAAAACTTGTATATGCCCTTACATAGAATGTAGTATTACGTAAGAAAATTAAAAAGGAATGTAAGAGTGAGATAATGTGGGATTTGACGTTTTCTCTTTGTTTCTCTCTTACCTCCTCTCTTCAAGACACAACGCAACTCTCGAAGACTGTCAAACGACGTCGAAATCTGGAGCTTAGAATCGTCTTCTCCACTTGTCATTCTCACGCACAGTCTACCCCCACCCACGTTTACACTAGCATACGCATGCATTTTTAGAGAAAATACTCTATCTAATCTCAGATCTACATTGATAATTTGAACTGAAGGAAAACAAAGCCATTTTTTTTTCTCGTCTGAAAACAAAGCCATTTATATTACCTGTTTTAAGCTTTATGTACTCATAGTTATTTTTCAGTTGCGAACGAATAACAGTTAAATTTTAACTGATTTTTAAAAAAGGCCATCAATTAATAGTTGCCTTGCATTTTAGTAAACAAAAAAAGTTGCCTTGCATTAAATTTAGGAAATACTATTTCTTCCATTTCATAATGTTACATGTTTTGAAAAAATAATTTGTTTCAAAATGATCCTTTTTTTTTGTATTCTCAATGCATGTTTTATCAATTAGTAATGATTAATTGTAACTTTCAAAAAAACTTAATTGTACTTATTGGTTTCTTATTGGTTTAATATTATGGAAAAAGATAATCACAAAAATATGCATATATAAATGTGATTTTATATGTTTTATTAATATGTGTGAAAAATATGAAATATATGTACTAGTATTATTTTGAAACAGATGGATTATTAAACTTCTCTATATATTAAGGGTTATATCATACAAGTATTGTATACTCTTATATATGAATGTATAGACATTATGTAATAAATAATAGGGTCGATTACCTATTTTTCCACGAGAAGTATTGTATAGTATTATATGTCTCCGAAACTATTGTATTTACCTATATCTCCCAGAGAATAAAGTTTAAGTCCTATTCCCTCCCCCTCGAATATATCGAAACCTATTTCTCCTCAATCATCGAATTAGACGGTTTAATAATGAAATTCGATCTATGATATAAACCAGAGCCGGAATAAACGAAAACACAGTAAAATTAAGCAGACCAAAACCCGGCCCGTTAAAACGTGAAAGCTAAAACGTGAAAGCTCTCTCTACAAAACTCCAAATCGCGAAAATCAGTATTAACCATAAATTTGGAAATCGTCTGGGCTGATGGCTGGAGGGCGGAGCAACACGTCTGGAGAGTCTAGGGGATCATCGTCCGGTCGTCGACCCCCAAAGGTGGTGGAAGATTTTTTGGTGTTCCAAAGAAATGTTGGTGTGGTGAGCTAATGGTGACGTTGACGTCCAATTCCAACAAGAATCCATACCGGAGATACTTGCGGTGTTCATTTGTGGCAGAGAATAGGGTAACGTAGGATTTTAGGTTTTGATAGATTAATCTCGGGTTTGTTTTTTGTTTAACGTGGTTGGGACTTTAATCGGGTTATAATTAGTTTTAAATGGATCTGAATTGGATCTTATTTGGTTAACTATCAACTTTAAATAGTTTACGACTCAACTTAAAACAGTAAACCAATATTAAACCGTCTAATTTGATGGTCGAGGGAAATAGGTTTCGATCTATATATTTGGAGAGAAATAAGAATGAAACTTTGTTCTCAGGAAAATATAGATAGAGGTAATAGCTTCGGAGACATATAACACTACACGATAGTTCTCGTGGGGAAATAGGTACTCGATCCTAGATAATATAGAAACCTCGATACATATTATATACATATATTTTTACCCAAAAAAATATTATATACATATATTGGCTAAAATTGGTGGTAGACGTACCTGAACAATACATTTTAGTTTTAGTCTTTTAGACTATATGTAAAAATATTTATAATTTATTTGGTTATGCACTAAGTTATATTGTTTTTTTTGGTGTAAGTTGTATTGTTGCTGCATTACGTATGTATTTTTTGCTCGTGTCTATACATGGACATTACATTAGGTTTTTTGGACACTAGCAGCTTTCTCCACAAGAAGCTGGGCCTCAAGTCCCCATGCAATCTCTGGCCCAGTACTGAAGCGCATGTACTCCCAATCAACTATGTTACTTCGGAAGCTTCAGTCTCCTTTTATCTCCAATCTACGCCATCTCGGGTATCCACCAGATCGAAATCTGGAACCGCCATCCCGCCTCTGCACCGGCCCAAACCTCATCTCAAACCGTCGCCTCGCTAAAGTTTTTGATTGGGTTTTTGTGCGGATCTGTTTGGGCCTGACCCATAGTCTTGATCCAAAGAGTCTATCATCAAAGTTTCTCGAGCCGTCGCGACTTAACTGGCAAATTTGCTGCTCCACTGTCCCCATACTGGCTGTACCGTCGACGACTCTGCGTGTAGTCCTACTCCGGCAGTCTCCCCGTACCTCACTCCAATGCCATCCAATTTCAGCATTTCCCGACTCTGTCAGTTGCAATCCTTCAGGGACTGTACCGTCGACGACTCTGTGTGTAGTCCTACTCCGGTAGCCTCCCCGCACCTCACGGCAGCGTCGGGAGATCCAAGCATCTTCATAGACGGTTTTCAACCGCTCTCGAAACCCATTGGTTGGGTTATTCAACGTCGATTTCGACTTCTTTGTGTTCTTTCGAACGCGGGCTTTAGGACTACAAGTGAAGACTTTCTACGGGTTTCTTCTCTCCTTAGCCACTTTTATCTTTCGTTATGCTTTAGTTATGTTAGCTTATCAGCTTATCATCGAAAATTTCTCTGGTTGTAATCGACTTTGCCCATCGGATCTTTAATTTTTAATATAAGCATTGGTTGTTCAAAAAAAAAAGTAGCTTTCTCTTTTTTTTTCTAATTAACTAGCAACAATCTTGGTTTTAACTAATATAAAATGTATATATCTTATATATATAAGTAGGTTTGTGCTCTACGCACAGCCTTCCACGTCACAAAAAAAAGAAAGGGATTTTTTTGACACGTGGCATAAGTAAAAGTGATATGGTACCTACCGTATTTTCTTGCCGTCAAACCTTTTCTTTTGTTCATCTCACGGGAGAGAATAGTATTGAGGTGTTACGCTTTCCCGACTTTTCATCTCTCTCCTCATCCACCATGAAACCCTAACATTCACTGCCCTTTCAATTCTCAGATGTAACTGATGCCTTCCATCACCATGTTTCATCAAAGCTTTTCATTACTGTAACAATCAAAACACATTCCGTCTCTTCAATTCCCCTCCTTTCTCCTATATATTTCAGAGGCTTCTCCCTCTTGACCCACACCCAAAAGAGAAGCTGAAAAAACCCAGATGATTGCATGGCAAAGAATTCCCAGATCCTCCGCAATGGCACATTCATCAACGTTTCCGATTATTCTCTTTCTCAACGACATTCTTCCCCTAATTGGTCTTGAGATGATGTTGATGAGAAGAGGAAGAGAGGAGCTGATGATGCTGATTCATAGAAAAAACTGATCTGCTTTTGCGCTCTAAGCTTATCTCTCAGGTACCCTTTTAACCTTCTTTTGAATATAATTTTGTCCCATTGAATACACGTTTGAATCATTGACTGAAAAAATGGTTCTTTGTAGTGATTGTTTCATGATGAGCGTTTGATTTGATGAAATCCGCTTGATCTGATATGTTCATGAATAAAAGAAATAAATAAAAAACTGCTCGGTGGTTTGTCAATTGTTATAATTGTCTTAGAAAAAGAAATTTCTAATTCTCTCTGCATTTATTGACAGCTGTTTTGATAGCTCAAGCCCACAATTGGAGTTTTGTTTGGATTTTCGGTGGAGTTTACACAATTAGTTTCTTTCTCTGAAGGTTGTGGTCACTGTATCAGAAAAAAATCCTCTAATCATATACCTCATGAACGTTGAGAAGCTTCTCGAGTCAGAAAGATTCTACAATTTGTTCCAGATTCTAATGAACAAGATCTCTGGTCCTGTCTTGATTCTTGGCTCAAGGTTATTAGTACCTGAAGATGATTTCCAAGAAGTAGATGAAGAGGTCTCCGCTCTCTTTCCTTACAACATCGAAATCAGACCACATGAGGATGAATCCCAGCTTTCGAGCTGGAAGAATCGCTTAGAAGATGACATGAAGATGGTTCAGTTTCAAGACAACAAGAACCAAAGTATCCCTCATGAACCTCAATATCATTGCATCTTTGCAGGGATATAAGCGTGTGCGTTAGCATGTTTGACGCCTTAGCTCTTGCATGCCATAACATATACGAAAGCTACAGGTCTGAGCCAAAAATTGTGGTGGCCACCAGCATAAATCCGACACTATTGATCGCATCAAGAAACGTGTTCAGGAGAAAGAATGCATCACTCATGTTCAACAAAGGTAACAAATTACTTCTTTTACTTCGAAAAAAATGAACTGTTAGGGAAGTCTCTTGAGCTTTTTTGTAACTCTTAAGTTCTTGTCTCAGGTCGTTGGAGTTGTTTCCGGTTAACTCTTACTGCAAAACATCTTTTCATATCTTGGTGACTTAGAAAATTGCATCTCCTTCCTAATGTGTTTTTTTTGTGTTTGTGCCATCAATTAGTTGATTATACTCTGTTTGCAAGCTTATAATCTATGCAGTTACATGTAACATTGATTCTTAGAGTTTTTTTTTTTTTTGCTGGCTCAACTACGCCCGTAAAAAGCTAGCTGATGACAAGACGACAAAAGACTACAACATAGAGGGAGGCTCTGTTCTGCATCTTGTTCTTGCTCTTAGTGGTGGTGTTGATGTTCTGTGGGTAGTAACTCATTCTCTTATCTCTGTCTAGGGATTGTTTTCTTTCTATGATTAAAAAGTGATGCGATTTGGATTTGATGCTTTGCTATTTCATTGGGTTTAGAATCAGTGTACCAATAATTTGTCCAATATAGATGATATGTAACTGCAGTGTTCCAAAAAAAAAGATGATATGTAACTGCATGTTTTTCTGTGTGTTTGGTTAGTTTGATGAATAACGCATAAAAACAACAGAAGATGGGACAGAAACTACGAATTTGGCTGGAACCAGGCCACTGAGATTATTACTGAGTAGAAAGATGATACATATAAAAATTGGCAGAACTATAGTATATACACGATTACATTCATTTGATTTAATGATAGATAGTCTTATGTAAACAAGATCAATGATATAAAATTTTGTATTTTTATAAACTTAGTGTATCCTTAAACACCACCAAGTGAAACTGAACAAAATATTTTACTAGAGAAGCATTTATTCATCTTATAAGTACCTCCACATGAAAAGTGAAGTTGATATTCAAATGTTAAGCTTTATAAGAATAAACATTGGGGAAAGAATCGGATTTGTATCTCCATATAAATACTTATATGTCAGGTAGAATCAAACACATGACCCAAAACGCCAAGAACACACAATCAGTTATATGTCAAGTAGAATCAAACACACCCAAAACGCCAATAACACACAATCAATCAAATAAAGAAGGTAGAAACCTAGACATCAAGATCGATGGGTTTGATGGTGGTTATATCTCTTCCTCTGATTTTCTTCTGTCTTCTTCTTGGATTCGGCTGCTATTTCCTCGGCAAATCTAGGATTCTGCAATCCAAACAATATTAACAGGCGATGCCAATGTTATCTCTATAAACAAATGACTAAACTTTATTTGGTATGTGGTCAATTGTCTTTTATCTTAAGCTAATACTTAAAAATCCAACAACTTTTATGTACAATAACAATAACAATTATTTCTAAAATTATGTTGGACACAAATAAAAAACGATATCTCTTTCACGAAATCTATTTGCAAATCTCCTTAGACTCAAACATTTCCATTAACATCACATTTATACAATATTTTTGTATTCACACTATTATCAAATACAACAAACACATTTCATAAAATACAATGTCAGCAAATCGAAATACACATGTGAATAACACAAATATCAAACACTCACACAAGATAATCACAGAACAAACACATGCATTTACATGTTTTTCTTTTGGAACATCAACTTTACTTTAAGTTTAAGTTCAACTATATTTATTTTAGTGCAATTGTTAGCTATTTATTTTATTTGATAAGTGAAACCACTTATGCTATTCCTCTTTGATCTAAACAACTTCAAAACAAAGTAATACACTACTGTCAATAACCACTATCAAAAAACAATTTTGAACTCAAAACATACGAATCCGGCGCTACCCACTAGTGTGTATATATATATATATATATGTTTGATGATATAACGAGGAAAATAAGTACATTAAGACCTTTAAAACGAAAAAATAAATGCACAACAACAGTCCAAACAGATGTTTCCATATATGCCATAATCTCCCATGTAATTTTAAATCGAAGATACCCGCAACATATAACACATTGGCCGGACATGTTCAAATTTCGAATCTTGTACATATATAAAATTCCTGTTTAAATCTTCAATATTACAGCTGGAGATTTAATTGGTTTTTGTTTAATGGATTATATTTGTACACAGATAAACACATGTATTGGTTGACAAACACAAAAGGAAAGACTTTTTGGTCTCTCAAAAAGGAGTTCTTCGAAAAACACCTTTTTCTCGTTCCCATTTTCGAGAATAATTACAATTATCACACAGGGAAGAGGGTTTAAAATTTGAAGGAGATTTTCTGACTGTTGTTAACTTTTTCGTGATATGAACTGGCAGATTTAGTTTTAATAAGTGTGGAATTTTGTGCTGGATTCGTTCTTTATTGACTACACGTCTACAGTCTTAATATTGTAATTCTTTAATTAAAAGAATAAATGTATACCTAATCCTGTCAATAATCAATATCACCATAAAATACAAATGAAAAAGACGCGGTGATAATAAATATAAATAACATTAGAATAAAAGAAAAATTATTGACAGGAAAAAAAAAAAACTAAAGATACACTCTGGCCAAAACCAAGAAAAAAATCGCTGTAAAAGTTAGGCAACATTGTAGCTGTAGACGCACACCTCTTTTTGTGATATTCGACCGTGTGACCCCCATACGGTCCAAATTGACGTTCCTCTACATGACATTGTTTGCTTTTTTTTTTTTTTTTGTAAAACATGAGACTTTCATTAAACTTAAACATTGTTTAGAGTCCACAGGGCTTGTTTAGCAACATTATCGGCCCAAACATTAGCCGTACGATTAATAAATGAAAAAGAGATTGACTTAAATGAAGGAAGCAGAGAGTAGATATCTCGAAGCACACCGAAGATCTCAAGCTTGTTCTCCCTCTTCTTGATCGTATTCATGAGGATTTGAGAGTCAGAGAGTATTGAGACTGCATCGAGGCCGTGAGAGAGGGCAAAGTTTATGGCAGTTATTACCGCCAAGGTTTCCGCCATGAGGGGCGAGGAGACCGAAGTCAGGCTCGCTGAGTGCTGCGTTTTCGAGATCCGATCATCAATGATCCAACCAAGCCCTGCTTCACCCGTTGATGGATTCCATGCCGCATCGGTGTAGATAGACATGAGTCCAGCAGTATTAGGATTTGGTTCGACTCTGATCACTGGGATCATCGGTTTTGGGGATGGGCACGGTTGCGCCCTTATCCATTCTTTCGCTTCTGTAATCGCCTTCAAGATTGTCTCTTTGGGAGTTAGGAGTCGTTTTTCAAACATGAGCAAATTTCTTGCTTTCCACAGGGACCAAACGATCCAGGCTGCAAGGGTTCCAGGTCCAATCCCCACTGGTGGGAGGGAGGGTAACATCCTAGCCTTTTCCCAACCCTCAATGGTCGTAGCGGCGTCTTGTGGGTTGAAATGGCCTGCAAGTGGAGCCAACTCCCAGACTTGTACCGCAAACGGGCAGTGGAAAAGAAGGTGCGCGACTGATTCTTCTGTATTGCAACGCTTACAGAGAGTAGATATCGGTATGTTTCTGATAGTGAATTGTTCTCCTACTGGTAGAGCTCCATGTAGGGATTTCCATAGAAAGATCTTAATCTTTTCCGTTGTTTTGATGTTCCATACAGACGTGAGCCACTTGATTGTATCCACTGGCGTTGTAGGAGTTGAAGGAGTTGAGTTGGCCTCTGTTTCCGTTGCAGCTAAGTATCCAGAACGTGTGGAAAATTCTCCAGAGGGGTTCTTTAACCAGACTAACTCATCAGATCTCCCTAACCTACTAGGTCTGATCTTTAAAATTTGTTCTTTGTGGAAAGGGAGCACCTGTTCAAGTTTCTCAACATCCCAATCAGTGCTTCCAGGGAGGAATAGGTCAGAGACTTTGAGATGTTGGAGGTGTTCCGGAGCCGGCCCAAACGGTCTTACTTGTTCACAATGTGAGAGACATGGCTCTGACCATATCTCTATACTTTCCCCCGATCCTACCATCCATCCCAGTTGGTTCTTGAGAAGGTCTCTTCCCATGAGTACGCCTCTCCAGCCATGTGAGGAGGAGGAAGGTGCTTGACACTTTAGGAAGGTTTCAGATTGGCAGTATTTCCCCAGAAGGCACCGAGCCAGGAGACACGTAGGGTTCTTCAGGATACGCCAGCCAATCTTTGCTAAGAGGGCGTCATTGAAAGTGGTAACATCCTTAAACCCGAGCCCCCCTTTGCTTTTTGGCTTTGCCATTTTGTCCCACGCTACCCATGAAATCTTTTTCTTTCCAGGTTCCGAGTCCCACCAGAATCTTGTGAGTGTTGATTGGATGTTGGCGCAGACAGATTGCGGGAGTTTAAAGCAAGACATGGAGTGGGAGGACATTGGAGCTAGGACACTCTTTGTCATAACCATTTTACCCGCCGTTGAGAGAAATTTAGAAGACCAGCTGACTGCTCTTTGATGGATCATGTCCACCACAGAGGCAAACAAATCCTTCTTCTTACGACCAAAGTGCTCAGGAAGCCCTAGGTATTTTCCCACACCTCCCTCCTTTTCAATTCCCAGCACGTCTTTCATCAGTGCACGAGTACTTGGGTTTGTTCTTTTGGAGAAGAAAATTGATGACTTCTGCTTATTGATAAGTTGTCCTGAGACTGATTCATATGTTGCGAAGAGAGTCTTTAAGGCTTCCGCATTCTTTTTATTTGCCTTGCAGAAAAACATTGTGTCATCGGCAAATAGAAGATGATTGAGGCTGGGGCAGTTTGATGCAATAGAGATTCCTTTCATGCGACCAGTGGATTGAGCCTCAGCGCATAAACCCGTCAGGACTTCAGAGCAAAGGATGAACAGGTATGGCGAGAGCGGGTCACCCTGCATTATTCCTCTCCCTGGTTTCACATAGCCTCTTGTAGCTCCATTGATAATGAAAGTATAGGTCATTGTACTTATACATTGTATAATCCAGTTGATAACCATAGGATGAAAGTTCAATTTACTCAGCACCATTTGTATGAAGTCCCACTCTAGCCTGTCGTAGGCTTTACTCATATCAGTCTTTATAGCCATAGAGAATTGCTTATCTGCTTTAGAGTTCTTTAAGTAGTGGAGAACCTCGTGAGTGATAAGAACGTTGTCTGATATTGCTCGTTTTGGAACGAATGCAGATTGCGTTTCCGAGAAGAGTTTTTGGAGTATTGGTTGGAGACGCCTTGAGAGGAGCTTGGATATAGTTTTGTAGTAGACATTGCACAAAGCAATGGGCCTGTAATCCGCTGTGGTCTTAGCTCCAGTTCCCTTCGGGATTAGTCTCACATGGGTTTCGTTTATGGTTCTCGGCATGTTACCGGACTTAAAGAAATCCTGAACCTCCTGGATTATATCTCTCCCCACCACTTCCCAATTTGACTGAAAGAAGCAGGCCGAGAAGCCGTCTGGCCCTGGGGCTTTCTCTGGGTGGATAGAGAATAACGCCTCTTTGATTTCCTCTGCTGAAGGTATTGCCTTGAGCTTTTCATTCTGCTCGTTGGTAACACAAGGTTTAATTGCCTTTGATATCACTTCCTCCATATATTCTAGGCTGCAGATATTTGGCGTAAACAAGTTGCAGAAGTATCTTTCGATAGTAGCAGCTATTTCTTCTTCTTTGAAAACGATCACCCCCTCTTCATTCTCTATCATAGCAAACTTGTTAATGGCTTTTCTCTTTTTTGTAGAAGCATGGAAAAATCCGGTGTTCTTGTCTCCAAGATGCAGCCAAATTTGTCTACTTCGTTGTTTCCAGTAATTCTCCTCTGTTATGTAAGCTTTGAGTAGGTCTTTCTTCAAAGACTCCAAGAGCTCGAGGTCTGGGTGCAAGGAAATAGTTTGTTCCTCAATTCGCTGTTTTAGTTGATCCAGGCGGGCTCTATTTTTCTCTCTCTGCTGTTTTGCCCATTTGATTATAGCAGCTCTACATTTGTCTATCTTCTGTTTGACTTTAAGACTGCTATTATGGGCCCAAGCTTCTTCTACAATTTTCCTAACTTCCAGGTTCTTGTTTAGACTGCGATCATATCTGAAGATGCCCTTCTTTTTCATCCGCAAGGGTTCGAAGTAAGTGATGACGGGTCTATGATCAGAGCTTTCAAAGCGTAGATATTCGCAACGACCTGAGGGGTAAGTCTCTGCCCATGCACTGTTGGTTAGGGATCTGTCCAATCTGCACTTTACTTCATGTGTCCCTCGTTTTCCCTTCCATGATAGACATTCCCCACTATGTTGTAGGTCGTAGAGATCACCTTCTGATAGAAATTCTCGAAAATCAGTGAAGGAAGCTTCAGTTCTTTCAGGTCCCCCCTCCTTCTCGTGGTTGCCTGTAATATCATTGAAGTCTCCCGTTACAAGCCATGCTGAGTCTTTAATAAGCGCCAAGGAGGTGAGGAAATCCCATGTCTGTTTTATTCTTCTTTTATCAGTATTACCATACACAAAGGTCACGTAAGAAGAGCTTCCTTCATATATGATTTTTGTATCAAAATAGCTATTACAAGAGGAGACAATTTTTAGATCAAGCCAGTCTTTCCATAGTAAAGCGAGACCTCCTCCTGCAACTCCATGTGGTGGTATAGTCTTCAGGTTAGTGAAGCCCAAATTTTCAAGTTTTTTTGAGACCACACGGTGGGGATTTTTTGTTTCCGAGAGAAAGATGATGTCTGGGTCATATTGTTTACAGATCTCTCGCAGTCTCTGAACTGTCCAAGGGTTCCCCATCCCTTGGCAGTTCCAAGCCACCACTTTTAAGGAAGAGGACAAGGCGGATTTTGAAAATCCCCCCCTGCTGCTCTTCTTGAGGGCCTAGCATTCGACGGTCCAGAGTGCGTAGGTCTGCTTGAGGGACCTGTACCATTTCCGTGAGGCCTCTTTGACTTATTTTTGCCTTTGTTCTCCTCTCTAGGAGGGATATTCCTTATGCTGTTCTCCTCATTTCGAGGGATTGTTTTTGAAATTTTTGCAGCTTTCAGTACCTTTCTCTTTCTCAGCCCCGCATTGATCATGGTTAAAGAGAGAGGTGTGGTTCTTCTCAGGTGAGGTTTTCCCACTCTCCTCTTCTGATGCTGTTGGGCGGATTGAGGTAGAGGGTCCTGGTCTTGAGGTGATCCTCTAGGGCCCAGACGATCAAATGCAGATTGAGATTCACTTATAGATCCCAATCTTTGCGCGATAGGAGTACGTGCTGGCGAGACTTCAGGAAATGGTTCCGTAATTTGCAAGCCATTGGGAACCATGTTGCTTCTAGCAAGTCTGTCTGCGGCTTCTTCGATTTCCCCCTGCTCCTCCGCCTGGCGGAGTCTCTCCTTTCGCGCTGCACTTTCAGTAGGGTCCTGACAGTTTGTGTATTGAACCATATATCCTCTGATTTCATCTCTTGCTTGACTTATAGCTTCCTCAGGCATGTCCATAGAGCGAGAAGGGACCCTATTGTTTTGGAGGGTTGGTCCGCTAGGTCTCGAAGACTCAGTTTTCTCCAAGAGTTGGGGGTTATAGTCTCTTTGGGTCGGCTTTTCCACCCATAAGGACCTAGAGGGTTGTGGCAGTTGATGCCCCCGACGGCTCTCTGTCTGTTCGTAGCGTCTGTACTCTCTGGATTGGTAAGTGTTAGTGCTTTCTTCTCTTCTTCGGTGCTCATATCTAGGTCTGTCTCTAGGGGACCCCCTTGCAGTGATTGTTCTCTCCGTAGATGGAGGATTGTATCCCTTGTACGGTTCAGCCCTCCTTTCATAAGATTTGTGTCTTCTTTCAGGCCCTGATCTGTTATCTCTTCCAGAGTTTGAGATCCTGGTATTTTGAGAGGAAGACTTGTGATAGCTTTGGAGATGTGATCTCGAGTAGTTGGATGCTCCCCTAGGAGCGGTTTGAGAAGGAGGGCAGATTTTCTCAGCAGGTTGTCCCTCATTGTGTATCTCAAGGGGTTTTTCGGGCGCTGACACTTTTAAAGGACATGCATTTTTCTCGTGGCAGAGGCTAGGGCACGTGGTGCAATGGTTCTGTAGCTTCTCGTAGACGAGATTTACCTCTAGCTCTCGACCATCATCGAACTCTAGAGTCGACTTCCTGATGAGGGGTTGGAGACCGTTGATGAAAACTCTCATTCTAGTCATGGTGTTTGTAATCTCAGAGAGATCGTAAGTTCCTATATCATACGCAATGCGCTCCAGTATTTCTGTGGACCAGAGATGCAAGGGAACGCCTTGAACTTGAATCCAGAAAGGAATCTGGTTGGGGAAAGCTGAGGACAATGTCGGTTCCCAGCGTTGTATTATAACCATCCAGTGGGCGAAGTGGTATGGTTGGTGATCGAGGACTTTTAGTAGATCTCTTTCTGAAGCGAATTGGAACTGGAAGCAACCTTGGTCAAAGAAAACATGACATTGTTTGCTACTTTTCTAATTTTAAAAGCTAAATACATTAAAAAAATATTTGTGTCAAAGAAAACATTTTATGTTTTAGGTATTTTTATTAGCTAATGATTAAGATTATAAACTTAAAAATAATTGTAATTGTTAAAAAAACAGAAAATAATATATTTATCATCAAAATTTAATATATTTTAATATGTGTACAAACATATAAACATGCATTTTTAGGAATAGAAAAATATTAAACAATCAAATATCTAGTCCATCTGGAGTTAAAAAAACAGCTAGTGTCCAATTATATTTAAACTCATTTAGGCTGTAACTGGTATTAAGTTTTGGAATACCGTGAATGAAAGGAATTTGATAAGATGGAATGCTAACTAATGGAATGATGGAAGTTATGCAATAAGATTAATGGAATGAAATAATTGCAGAGAAATATTTTTGTAACACAAATGGTAACCTTTAAGAGGAATTGAAAGGAATGAAAGTTACTTTTAATTTAAATTATTAAGAATATGTTAAACTATACCAATAAAACGTGTATGATACTAAAATAGATTTCATGTTGCATGATTTGTTTCTTCCTGATCTATTCATCATATTTCTTTTGGAAAAAAACTGGAAAAATTTAAAGAAAGAACAAAAATATAAATTTGGAGAAGTTCTCTCCCGTAAGCTTTGAATAGTTAATTAGAGTGTCTAAATAAGGAGAAGGTGTTTCTATTATTTTATTCAATAAGTAACAACTGTATACCTGAATTAAAACTTCAAGAATCTTCGCAAATCAATTATTTGATTCTAGTAAATCAGTTACATAATATCTAAACTTAATTAAAAATATATATTTTTATTAATTTCATTCCATTCCATCTCATTCACGTTGTTTTTCTATTCCGAATGAATTATAACTACATTCCTTTTGATTCTATTGATTCAACATGAATTATTGGAATGAAATTTATTTTGCATTCCATGTAAATGGTAATCTTTTTTTTTGGAATCTAAAGCAATAGGCCATTCCAAAAAATACTGGTCATTTTGCACGACCTAAAAATATTATATATTTTTAAATGTATATTTTGTAGTTTTCACGTATATTAAAGAAAATATTAAATTTTAATTATAACTGCATCATTTTATGATTATTTTATATATATTTGAACAAAAAGAATTTATTAATACAATTATTTTCTACAAACTTAAAAATCCTCATTATTACCAAATAGAAAATGTACTTAAAACATAAAATATAAATTTTAATAATTTTTTTTTCTAAAATATATATCTTAAATAAAAACTGAGGGAGCGTGATGTCTTGTATTCAACACTATGTATGTGACCGTTGATTTTTTTTTGTTGAACTAAGAACTTCAAATCTATAATAGTTTCTCTTTTTTAAATGGCATGCAATTACTTACAATGAACTTTTTGCATTTCATATAATTTGAGTGTACTATAGAGGTTTTTAATAAAAAATGTTGAGTGGAAATTGATTGAAACAGGAAACTATACCACTATAATTTAAATTCAGAAAAAAAAAAGAATTAGAGAGCAGAAATAAAATGAGAAAAAGTTGGAGGAAGTAAATGAAGAATGAATATTGGGCAGATCAATAACCCAACTACTCCTCCGACAAACTTTTATAGACAACCCTCCTTTCTCTTTTTGATTCCCCTTCCATTTTTTTCATATACTATCATCTTGCTACAGATATTATTATTATATTGTCATCTTATGATTTGATAGTCTCTTAATATGTATCCATTTACGGGGTCACTGATTATCATCATCTTCCTTGTTTTGCCTCTCTAACTTGGTCAAAAGTTGCAAAAGCTAAAAAGGATAAACCAAAATAAGAATTCTCACAAATATGTATATATATAGGTCTGCAATAAAATTTAAAGGAAATTGGGGGGGGGAGGGGGGGGGGGGGGAGGGGGGGTTGGAGTCTATGGACTATGTTTTGCTTTAACAGGTAAAATACCATGGTAAAATGGGAAATCCATTGACATGTCTCAAAAAAGTTAATCCAAACGTTTACGTTGAAATCTTGAAACTTGAAATAATTGTTTTACACTGTTGACCAAGTAAGAAAAAGAAATACTATACATATATATACACACACATAAGTAGCTGTAGGACACATCCAGAACCCATGTTTATTTTGTCTTGTATAGTTCTCTCTCCGCTACTTCCCCTCACGAGTCCTTCTCTTCATAAAAACCTCTTATTTATTTATCCTTCTTATCATTCTCGTCATCATCATCTCCACATTCATCTCTCTCTCTCTCTCTCTCTCTCTCTCTCTCTCTCTCTCTCTCTCTCTCTCTCTCTCTCCTTGATCCCAGCCGGATCTGATGGGGGGGGGGGGGAGGACGAACAAAGACAGAAATAGAAAATTTCTTGTAAAACCCTAATAGAAAAAGTCTGGTTATAAAGAAGAAAAGGATTTATAGAGGATTTATCTTTTGAGGGGACTGTTGTCTGGCTCGAGGACTCTTATTCTAACTCAATCAAGTTTTATAAAATCTGTTTGCTCTGATGATTGATTAGGGTTCTAGTGTCTTCGGACCAGGCTTCATTCCCCCCAATTATTACTTCCTTTCAATCATAATTAACCAAGAAGTCTCTTCCTTTTTTTCCTTTCTTTGTCATTTTTGGAGTTAGGGTTTCCGTCTCTGAATCTGTTTCAATGTGAAAATTTTGATCTTAAAGTTTTTGTATAATTAATTTATGTGGTAGTTTATGGCACTTCATCTGGGTTTCCATTGTGTTTGTTTGTTTCTTCTTTAATAGATTGGTGTAATGATGAAGGAAACTGACCCATGTGAGAAACAGAAAAGTCTATCATCATTACTAACTTTTTCTCGTTTATTTGTTCTAGCTATGATTTTGTAATGATATGTTTTTTGTTTGTTTATTGTATGATGATGTCAGTACGAATTATAGCTAGCATTTAAACAATAGATCTATTGATGGTCATAATCAATGATGAGGATTCAGTTTCAGTTTCAGATTCATATTTCTACAAGAAACTAAATCAGATATACTAGATCTGAAGGTAGATCTGAATCTTTCAAAATACTACGACTGTATATACACATCTACTAGTCTAGGGTTTCGTCATTCCAACTATCAAAATAGATAAATATACTACTTATACTCCAACGTAAATTGTCTTATTCTTTTTGTGACTGATATGCATTATTTCTACTCACACTCTTATACTTTTCCTTCTGCAGTACTTCAAGCATATGGAGGATCAAGGAACTCGGTTTTTCTCATTTTGAATATTTCTACTGTCGCAATATTTTTTTGAGAAAGTATTGCGATGGTAGAAATATTCAAAATGAGAAAAACCCGATAGAATGTCATTTTAAAAAAAAAAAATAGAATGCCATTTTTTACTAACAGCTGTTTTAAATGTTACTCTTTTCTTTCTATAAGTTCAACTAACTAATCTTTTTCAGTTGTTACTAGCTTGCCTAATCGTGTTATTACATCACCTATTATTACACTATACTTGTAGTATTAGTTAACTATTGTTGACTTTAATAGACTTCAAAAACAGTAGATAGTAATACATAGTAGTAGTGTAGTACTATAGTTTTTTTTTTTTTACAAATGATTAAGAATCGTAGTCAATACATGGAGGTATAAACCAATTACCGTTAATCAATATAATCGACATTTATGTTAAGAAAGTTATCTTTTGACGCATGTTTGGTTTAGATATAGTGTGTAAGTGAAAGTGAAACACTACTTGGTTTTCATTAGAGATGTTAACTACAGGGTTAGGGCCCAACCGTCTTCTGTTTATTATAAGCCCAACCCTATTTTAACTCAGCTCTATTTTAACCCTATTATAATCAAGGGTTAGGGCTGGTACCAGGGTTAACTCATTTAATTAAAAAAAATATTTCATTTATTTTTGTTCTTAAATTTTAAAGATAAAACTAGAAAAATTAAGATATGATATGATTCTTTCATCCAATTTGTTTAGCATCAAAATCAAAAAATTTCCTCCCAAAATCGCAAAATCGAGTTTTTGCTCCACAACTAAGAATAAAGTTTTTCCGTCAAAAAACAAAAATTGTGTTTTTTCCGCCAAAACCTAATTTGAGTTTTTCCACCAAAACCACAAAATCAAGTTTTCCCGCCAAAACCGCAAAATCGAGTTTTCCCGCAAAAACCGCAAAATCGAGTTTTCCTGTCAAAACCGACAAATCGAGTTTTCCTGCCAAAACTGTAAAATCGCGTTTTCCCGCCGAAACAACAAAATCAAGTTTTACGCCGAAACCGGCAAATCGGGTTTTCCCGCCGAAACCGCAAAATTGAGTTTTCCTGTCAAAACCGGCAAATCGAGTTTTCCCGCCAAAACTGTAAAATCGCGTTTTCGCGCCGAAACAACAAAATCAAGTTTTCCCTCTCAAAATCGCAAAATCGAGTTTTTCCGCCATAACCGCAAAAACAAGTTTTCCCGCGGAAACCGGCAAATCGTGTTTTCCCGCCAAAACTACAAAATTGTGTTTTCCCGCCGAAACCGCAAAAACAAGTTTTCCGCCGAAACCGGCAAATCGGGTTTTCCCGCCGAAACCGCAAAATCGAGTTTTTTCGCCAAAACCGTGAAATTGAGTTTTACGAGTTTTCCAGAAAAACTTAATTTTACGTTTTCACGGGAAAATTCGATTTTGAGGTTTTGGCAAAAAACTCGATTTTGATTTTTTGGCGGGAAAACTTGATTTTGAAGTTTTGACGAAAAATTCGATTTTGCGTTTTTGGAGGGAAAACTCGATTTTGTTGTTTTAGTTGAAAACTCGATTTTGCGGTTTCGACGGAAAATTTCGTTGTTTAGTTTTTGGCGATAAAACTCGACTTTAAGTTTTTTTTTTGGTGAAAAACATTATTAAATATTGTATAATAGTTGTGTGAATCAAAATAAAAGGGTTAGAATTTAAACCCTGGTCCTATTAGGGTCAACCCTGTTCAAAAAATGAGAGTTAGGGTTACAAATGGGTTTGCAGGGTCAGGGCTAACCCTGTTAGGTTGAGCCCATATTAACATCCCTAGTTTTCATAACATCTGTCGAAAAGGTTTACAAAGCTAAAGGCATAAAGTGTGGAACGAAGGAATGTTTTCTTTTATACATTCGCTGGATCAGAAGAGCAGGAGCAAGTGAGATACTTAAAATAAACAGATAAATGTTAAAAATAAACACCAATCTAAAAGAAATTGCGTAAAACATTACTCCCTCCGTTTCGAATTAGATGTCGTTTTAGAACAAAATTTTCGTTTCAAAATTAGTGTCGTTTTATGATTTCAATGCAAAATTTATTGACTTTTTATTCTAATCTATTTTTCTATTGGTTGAAATCTGGTTAGGTTTATTGGTAATGATGTTTTTATTTAGTAAATAGATAAACTTAAATGTTTTATTAATCTGTGTGTAGAAATTTAGAACGATAAGTAAAATGAAACGGAGGGAATACAAAGTAAGAGTAAGAGCATCTCTAATGTAAAACTCAATTTTTTTCCAAAATGGAATAAAAGTGGTTACAGAGTAAAATGTTCCAACTTTAAGAACAAAATAAAAATAGATTACTCCATAAATGGAGTAAACTTTATTATAGAGTAGAATATGAAGTTGAGTTGGAGTATTTCTTATTTAATATCTATTTTTAGTTTATTTTAAAGTAAAAAATAGAATTAGGTTGAAGATGCCTTAAAAAAAACTAGAATTTGATTTTTGTTTTCCAAAAGTTTATCTTTTCACTAGTGATTACACAAATCACTATGTGTCTAGAGCTGGGAATTTGGGTCATTACCCGCGGGTCCCGCCGCAGGGCGGGTGCGGGTCGATCGTTTTACAAATTTCAGCATGCGGGTGCGGGTGCGGGTTGAGTCGATAGCGGGGCGGGTGCGGGTCAACCAAATTTGAGTCGCGGGTATCCGCCGACCCGCAAAATAAAAAAAATATTATTTTTTTCTAAAATTTTTTAAAATAAATAAAAATAAAAATAAAAATATGTAAAAAATATATAAATTAATGAAAATTATATAATTTAAATTATAAATGTATAATTTTTATTATAAAAAGTAATTAATTGATAAAAAAATAATTATTTATTAAATTTAATATTATATGCGGGCCCCGCGGGTTACCCGCAATCTTAGCGGGGCGGGTGCGGATTTACGATTTTTCTTTCGCGGGTTATGCGGGTCGGAATTTTGAGTTTAAAAAATAGAGTCGATCCGCGGGTTGGCGGGTCATGCGGGGCGGGTTGACCCGCGAACCCAGCCCTATATGTGTCTGATTGGTAAACATATTAGCGTAAAACGGAGTAAAACTATTTATGTTGGGCCCACTATATCTAGAGTAAAACTTTTTTTTGTTATCATGTGTTTTAGTTTTTTTCTATCGCTGCTCTTTTCTCCACTAATAGGAGGTGGAAAATATATCGCCCATTAAGTGGGATCCATATAACTTTGCCTTTACTTTTTGGTTTCACCCTTTTACTCCACTTTACTTTAATATTTTACCGATCAGAGCCTATGTCTTTTACATTTTGTCTTTTTGAATTTGTTTTCAATTTACAAGTTACTATGTTCTTTATGAACGAAGACTTTGACCTTATTTTTTAAAACTACGGTTTCAGCGTCTGTCTTTCTAGCTACCTCTAGGATTTGATGTCAAATTTAAATCGGTGTTCCATTGTGTCTTTGCATTGATGTTCTTTTTTACACCATGGTGAGTTATTTTTATCTTTTCCCAACTAAACTTTTGATTACCGAATATCTGTGGCGCATTGTTATGCAACCTTTTAAAAATTTTGGGAAAACACATTCTCGATATATACTCAACTGTTGCCAACAATTTTTTATTTCTGTACGGAAAATAATTTCTGATTAATTTGGTGCTGAAGTTTTTGATATGTATAATGTATTTCATGATTCTTAGTGTTCCGTTTTCTTATCAATACAAATCTGGTTTAAGATTTTATGGATGTTATAAACAAGATTTTGAACGTTGTAAAGAAACAAGATTTTGAACGTTGTAAAGAAACAAGATTTTGAAACATTGGTAACTGGAACTTTATATTTGGACTCTTGTAGTGAAGGAAAAGGCCCAATTCTACAAACAATTTTCTTTCATCTTTTGCTTCTTTTAACATTTGCACCAAAAAGGTCAAGTGGGCCTAAATAAATTTAAGAAATATGGATAGCATGTATTATGAAACGAAAATAATATAATATCGTTTAAATTGTGTATACCATAATGATTTTTTGTCAAATAATAAATTGATCCTAACAAACAGAAAACAAGAATCCTAGCTTTCTCTCTCATCTCTGTTCACGCTCTCGTACTTTTCACAGGGAAAAGAGAAAGCTTGCCGTTTTTGTTGCCGGTTTCTCTCCGGCTTTGCTTCCCGACGTTCGGGCTTCTGACTCTGGGCTGCGGTGGCTCTCATAGCACTGCTTCGCCGGCTTCGATTCCGGAAAACGGTGGCTTATAAAGCACCGATTTCGCCGGTTTTTGTTTCGATCGTCGCGTCTTGCTTCATCTTCTTCACTGACTCTCTATCTGATTCTCTTTTCTTCCTCTCCTTCGGAAGATCGGAGCTTGTTGGATCGATTGAAGACGGTGGTTATCCTTCTAAATGCGACGATTCGTCAGACTAGAAATCCCGGTTAGAACTTTTGTGAGAACTACTCTGTTGGTTCTCCACAGGTTCGTTTCTTCGCTGATGGCGGAGCTCCGGCGCTCATCTTCTCTGACTCCGGCGAAGGAAGTGATCGCTCGCCTTGACGCGTGTCCTGAGAATGCTGGGCGTTCCTGCACGTGGTGGGTGACGTGTTCGTCGTTTCCTTCCCAACGGTTTGCGTTTATTGGGCTGACGGCCCTAAGCGTTTGTTTAAGTTCGCCATTTCTGTTTGGGTCTTTTGTTGTATTAATGTTGTACTGTTTTGGGCTTTGTTCTTATTGGGCTTAGACCCGTTAATAAATCTTCCTGTGAAAAAAAAAAAAAAAAAAACAAGAATCCAATTGTTTCCCTCCCTTTACAAAAAGTCTCACTTTTGAACCTTTTATTGTTTTATCGCAGTCACCAAAGCTCATTAAATCCAATTTTTGTTTTCTCCTCAACAAAAAATTGGCCACTTTATTGTGTCATAAACTCTCTCCCCTTCCACTTGAAAACCCTTGGCCTCTCTCAAACCGCTTTCCAAGCTAAATATTATCGTGAAGTTTAACATTTTTTCCTCAGTTTTCTTTTCTCTTCGTCGTTTTAAAAATTATTATGGGTTCCCGAGAGAAAAACCTCAAGAGCTTCCACTCAAATCGTTTTAAGAACAACATCAAACAAGGGATCAAAGATGTTCCAAAGGGTTGTTTAGCAATCAAAGTGGGATCAAGAGAAGAGGAGAAACAAAGATTTGTTGTCCCTATTTTCTATTTTAACCATCCGTTGTTTATGCAACTCCTAAAGGAAGCAGAAGAAGAGTATGGATTCGAGCAGAAAGGTACCATCACAATCCCTTGCCACGTGGAGGTTTTCCGTTATGTTCAAGACAAGATCCATAGAGAGATATCGGTTAATTATCATGGTAATCATCATCATAATAACCACAACCATATTGTTGGATGTTTTAGAGCGTAATGATTATGATGGTATATGAGCATGAATATAAAGATGATACATGCAAGCACTAGCAGTACAAAAAGATTGTCTTTGCTTTTAATATTTCAGCTTTTGTTCTTTTTTAATTTTGTTTTGTTTTAGTCGTTTGATATTCTTGTGGAGTTGTGGAGCCAAACACGGCCTAACCCACAAGAATAATAATAGAAGTGCATGGTGTTTGTAAATATGAATGTAAAAAGCGTGAGATTATGAATGTTAGTTGTTCAATTTATAGTTCTTTTCTGCTCTATATGTTTATGTGATGGACGATTAACACGAAGGTGAAGATGATTGTAGGAAGCGATGACGAAGAAGCTTTGGCAATTTGCGTTTGATATTTTGTTAGGAGACGTATAAGTTTGAAATGTGGAAAAGGGATAATCAGTAATAAATAAAATGTTTCCATTTTTTTTTGCTTAGTAAATTGTTTCCACTTGTGAGTAAAAATCAAAGATTCGGTTTATATCAATTTTACAACTGTTCTTTTTAGCAAAAGAAAGTAATAATAATGTTGCTTTATCTTTCTATTGTAACGCCCGGTTTCTACGTCGGCATTAAATTTTATTGACTCGAAAAGTAAATTATCTGTCCATAGAAACCTGCAGACAAAATATAACAAAAACTAGTTGGACTCTGTTTTATCAGTATGAGACCATCACCGATGGTTTCCTCAAAATGAATTTGTGATTTGTTCCAATGGTTCCCCTTATTTTCTCTTTCAATTTTTATTATATTCATTTTTCAACTTTTTATTTATTGCAAATAACACATTTTATTTTATAAGTTTTAGATTATACTCACTTATTTTTAAATTCTACAATTTAACCAAACTTTAATTTATAAAAACAAATATTTATTACATTAATAAAAATACATAACAATACACAAAGTAATATTAAAATTTTACTTAAACAACACTATCACTATATTTTTTTCAACAAATGATCAATCAACACATTTTGAAGAGAGAAGTGTTTTCTATTTTATTTTCTTTTAATTATATATTATAATTATAAATTATATTTTAATAACTAATTATTGGTAATTATATTTTAACAAGTTTAATCAATATATACATATTGGATATAAAGTTATAAAAGTTATGTTTAGTGTTAATGTTTTGTTTATACATAAAATAAAGATTGTCAAAAAGTAAATGACCATTATGTAAATGAAAAAAATTTGACATCAAAATGAGGTTGCGAATAGTGTTCCTTCAAATTTGAGAGAATACTGTTCATATCCTCACTTTTTCTCTCAAAATGAAGTACTATTGGAGATGAATTTCCCTCATTTTTGATGTTTTTCCTCATTTTGATGCACCATTGGAGATGCTCTAAGGACATCTCCAACAATGACACCAAATTTGGTGTTGAAATTACACCAAATTTGGTGTTTTGGTGTCAATTTGTTTTTGTCATCTCCAATAATAACACCAAATCTTACACCAAAGCAATATTATATATTATTTGATATTTTCAGTTGTAAAACTTTTATATTTCTATTGTTTGTAACTGATAAATAATAATTTTGTTTCATTTATATTTTTTTTTTGGCAACACATCTAGATTATATTTATGTTTTATTATTTGTAAGTGATAAATAATAATATTTACTAATTTATTTTGAAATATAATAATAAATTTAAAATTTAAAATTTTAATTATATGAAAATAAATTAAAATTACAAATAATATAATATGATTTATGTTTAATTACAAATTTGATAGTAATTGATCTATATTATTAAATGAAACATATTAAAATGTATTTTAGAAATTTTTTGTGATGAATATTATTACACCAAATGTGAAAATAAATTAATAATAAAAATATTACAATATATTTATGTTTAATTACAAATTTGATAGTAATTAAACTATATTTTTAAATGAAGCATATTAAAATATGTATTTTAAAGATTGGTGTGATGAAATTCACATTACACCAAATTTGGTGGGATGGTGTCAAATTTAGTGTCTTGTTGGAGATGAAATCACACCAAATTTGGTGTTTTGGTGTCTTGTTGGAGATGACCTAAGTTTAAATACTACTAGAATATAAAAATTATTGATATGCCTTAACAAAATTTAATTTCTTGAAATATCTCTCTATTTATTCAGAACTATATTTGAAAGATCCAATGTCAATGTTTCGTAATATACTCTATTCGTTCTTAAGAGATTCATATTCTAGAGAAAATTTTTGTTTCAAAAAGATACATATTTTATATTTTCAATGTAATTTTTGTTTACTAATAATGAAAAATTGTGAAGTTCAAGAACATTAATTGCATTTTTTAAAATTTTATTGGTTTAAAAATATATGAAATATAAAATAACAAAAAACTATGCATTTATAACTAAGTTTTGATATGTTTTATTAAAATGTATGAAAATTCTAAAACATTGATTTTTTAGGAACGGAGGGAATATGTCTTCACACAATATAGTTTTTTTTCCGCCGCGAGAGTTATGATTTAGTTATTTATAAAAAACATAAAATAATAAGCTACACTATCGCGGTATTTGACCTGTTAAGTGGCACATTCTTTAAAATTTCTATGTAATTTGAATCTTTTGTGTAGCATATCTGCGATAAAAAAATATTATGGTGTGTTGGAATACATCAAAGTAAGAAACAAAAAGTCGAATAAACATTTTAAGAAATACAGTTGTTAGAACTTTAGAGATTCCCCAAATTTCCGTAACACCATCTCGGATGGCTTACTCTATTTTTTTTTCTAAAATAGAGTAATTCTATAATAAAGCTGGATGTTGCTCTAATGGTATTCTATTTTAGAGTGAAAAATAGAGTAATGAACAAAAAATAAAAAAATTACTTTATATATAGAGTAAAAATATGTTTACATTATTATAAAATAGAAAATAGAGTATTTTGAAACATTTTTACTCTGAACTTTATTTCAGAGAGGAAAATAGCGCGGAGCTGAAGATGTCCTTGGCAAAATGGCTTAAGTGGAAGACGAATCCACTCAAACTCAGCGATCATGAGTCATGGCGTGTAATAAATGGCTAGGATTCAGTTGTCGGTCGAGTGTGTCGCCACTTACATATCCTTTGTCTTTATTTGACCCCACTAGTGGAAAGCCTTTATATATATATATTTTTTTAATTATGGTTATTACAATAATCATTAATCAACATACCTCTAGAAAATACTACCCTTTTCCTAGTCCTATCAAATTTTTGATGTTAAATAACATTAGACGATGATAAAAATGTCGATTTAACATATTGTGTAGTAAATTGTAATGTACAGTTTATTTTCATAATGGTCATCACCAATCCGTACCACAACCGAACATTAAGGGGATAATCAAGAGAGACACAGACAAGAAGGTGTCTCAATTAAAAATTTGCGACACGGACATGATCATCTATTAGCATAAACTATAAACAGTATGGGCCTAGTCCAATATTATACCAAGCAGAAGCCCCTACACAACCCACATACTTGAAACATATTTTTTTTTTACTTGAAACATATTTTTTTTTTTACTTGAAACATATTGTACCTCCTAAAAGATCAGTAGAGAAAAGTTGATGCCTCGAAATCCAATTTTCAAATGTAAGTTTTTTTTTTTTTAGAACAAATGTAAGTTACGTCCGTTATTTTATAACAAGATCAATTGATCACAATAATTCGAATCTAGCTCCGTGAAGCTAAAGTGGAATATGAAGTCAAAACGGGACGGGTATTATTATGCCGTATTATTATGCCTTCTACTAACACCAAACACAAATTATGAAACAAAAAGTTCATATTGGAACCATCCATTTTTCTTCGAAAGTAAGATTATTTACCGTGAAAAGATTACTCAACAAAAACAAACAATAATGGTTGATTAAAAATTTAAATTTAAAATACTAACCAGAGAGAGATTATTGGTAGATAGGCTAGTTAGCTCTCCTTAGGCACTTGGTGCATCTTAATCCAAGTTTGTTGAGGTGATTAATCGGGCAATATATTAATCTGTTTCTAATGATGAAAGAAGCAACATGTCAACAGGCATTTAACCAACAACATATCTTAATTTCCCTAAGAAATATTCACTAATCGGAGGATAAAACGATAGAGATTAAACATAAAAAGCAAAAGAAAATCTAATCTATTAAAACTGAAGTAGACTTTTTAAATAACCCTGAGTTTTTCTCAAAAATTACAACTTTATGCCATTGATTTAAGAGGCTGTCGTTTTGAATATTTCCTTAACAGCCAACATAAATTGATGTCCCCTTTACCGATTTAATTGAAAACTAAACCGAATGAACCTTACGAAACTGTCATTTTTCAAATTTCCTAGACAACCAAACTTAAGTTACGTCCCATTCTCCTATTTAACTGGAAACTAAACCGAATGAACCAGAAATACATAGTTCTCCACGGCATGCCTCGGTTTAACTTGTTCTGCATAAACAAAACCAATAAATTGTGTTTACGCGGTTCATTTCTAATACATTGGTCAATTGATACAACTCAAATTCATCATAAATCAAATTGTCTCATTGTATTCCGGTTAGACATCACAAATCAAATTTTCTAATACATTGGTCAACCAAAACAAATTACAGTTAAAAACAATTAATAAAATTAATACATATAAACTATAAAATCATATTAAACATCTATTAAATATTGGTAAGTGGTAAAATATATACTGCTGTCCAAAAAAAAAAAGTGGTAAAATATATACTATCAATTATTTCTGAAAAAAATTGAACAATATCTATACTATTAAAGCAGAATCATTCTTAGGATTATGCCACTGATTTTTCCAATTAATTACAAAAATTGCCTAACAAATTAGAAAGTAGCATGTTTTTGTCCAACTAAACAAAACAACCCAATAATTTAAATGATTTATCCATCAAAATTTTAAGCTCATTTCGTGTATGTTTACTAACCTATCGAAATTCGTTTGTGTTGTAACCCTATACCCTAAAACTCTATTCAAACCCTAACTCTATTCAAACCCTATTAACACCATCAAAAACCTGTTGTCCAAAAAACTATACCAAATATATTGGAGTTCATTATAATGTCTATGTCTTATTTAAAATTTTCTTATATGAAGCTGCCGAAATATATTTAATATTATATTTCAGTAATATTAATTATACTATTATAGTATAGGGTTAGCATATTTCGAAATCATTGGTTTTCAATGTTATTGACCTTTTAAACAGCCAACAATATTTAAATATTTAAATATAAATGCTTACCAATTTTGGTATATAATATAAATATAAATATAAAACATAATAAATAGAAACTCATAAATTTTCGAATTCAAATCAAATAAATTCCAAGAATATTTTCTATAACATCCATTTTTTCATAATTGCTATATACAATAAATTCAAAAGATAATATATAGAAACAAGATTTTCCAATTTAACATGCAGAGAATATATTATGTTTGACATGGTAACTGAATTTTTAGAATCTACACTATTAAGATAGAGATATTCGATAATAAAGAGAGGATCTCCCAACTTTCTCCCCAAGTTTCTCTTAAAACATAAGCACCTCGCTTTAAATCAGATCGATATTATAAATAGGCGGCACCAGTTTCCTATTCAAACTCACACCTTCGGTTTCAGAAATAATTAACATGTCTTAATTAATTTTACCGTAAATAATTTTAAATTTAATTTCTTACTGTTGTTTCCAATAACAAATTAATTATTTCACAATATTAACATTTTGTATAGATGAAAAATGAACGTAAACATAAAAAAACAACTGCTAACAAAAAATCATTAAGACACTTGATATACATTTTATGTATAAACATATTTGTTATAATAATAAACATGTCAAAAGAAACAAATCCGTGCTTTGAAAACGTGGCTAAAAATCTAAGACGTCCGGGTCAGAATCTAGTTATTTATTAAAAATCAATTCTGTCGACGAATTAAATTATCAGATCTGACTTTGTATCCCTTGAAATTATGATAATTTACGTTTGTCACGTGACACGGTATTATATTTTTCAATCGAAAGTGTAATTGCTTTTGATATTTAGCATCCAAAATTAGTTAAGATTATACTAATAATTAGCAAAACTATTCTTCTTCTATAAAGTAAAAACATTAAATAAAATGTACGCCACACAGATAATTTTTATTTTATGTAATGATTTCACATAACCACTGTAATTATTACAAGTCTGACCTTTTTCTTAAATGTTTCAACTACTATGATATGATCATTACATCTTTCTACACAATGTTTTTTGTTTGGTAATTAGTAATCACTTCCTCTTTCATTTTCCGTTATCCACTAATGTTGGACATGTGGCGCAACTCGTTGGACGATGGCGTCGTTCTCCCGAAATCTGTGTCATTCCAGACATCCATTTCTGGTATATAATAATCAGGCGTCAAACCAGTATTGAAATAACCGGGCCGGTTTAGTCCATGGAACGGTGACTGTGGGATCTCATAATATGAGTTGGGGCCATTTAGCTGCGAGGCAACGAGACGATCCAAAGAGGCCCAGCTAGTGATGGGATCCACAAGTTTACTGACGTGGCAGTTGCTGACTTGGTCGTCCATCAACCGCTGGTAACTCGCGACGGTGTTAGGGCACTCGAGGTTGGGGAGTTTTAAGAAAGGGTCTAGAATGGTCTCTTCTTTACAAGATTGCTCCATAACTTCAAGAAAATGGCCTATAGTCTCCTCGTTGAACGACGGCGTTTTGATCGATCTCGGGGGACTGCTGTTTACAGTTTTGCAAAGACTCTTCTTCATGAAAACACGGCACACCACCCATCCTTCGTCTCCTCCTATGACTTCACACGTTTCTAGAGTGACGTCATCGTCAAGATGAGAGGAGGAAACTAGTAGATTATCGTCGAGTCTATATTCGTGCATGATCCAGTCGGATTTTTGACCATGAGGGGCTCGACCTTTATAGAAGACAAGCGTTTTCCGCATACCGATTCTATCGCCATTGCTGTATATGATCTTGTCACGTCCGGTTGCTTTCCAAAATCCGACCGTGGTCGCTCGGTTGGTTCTTGTTCCCGTGGGATACTTCTTGTCCTTGTGGCTAAAGAAGTACCAATCGTTTTGCGGCGTTGTTCCAATCTTGCACATCTCTATATAGTAAAACAAAAGTTAGTTTCTAACTGATGAATCGTAATGGATGTAACTAAGATGTATAATTTTATTTCTTCTGCCAAATAGTAATATCGGAAAAAATAAATCAATTAAATATTATAACATCTCGTTAGAATCCCGCAAATCAAGTCGAACAAGCGGGTATATATTTTATTTTGTGAATATCCCTGAGATGAAATCACTAGTTGAAGCTTTTGTTTATGACTCAACGTGAACGGATTAATAAATTTAATATCAGCTCTGGTTATGTATACGTTATGTGAAATTATATTAATAAGACAAATTATATGATGAACCTTGAATATCCCAAGGCTCGAGCTTGTTGAGATCAACATCACGAATAACATCGAGATCAATCTTGATGTTAGATATTTTTTTGCGGAGGTAATACTGCAAGAGCTCTTCCTCAGTCGGGTGAAACCTAAAGCCGGGAGGCACTTGTGACTGTCCGTTTACTGATATGTTCATTGTTAAAGACAGGAGAGAGGGAGGAAGAAGAAGATGATAGAACGAGTTTATAACTAACTAATGCGTGTTTATATATACATGTGTGTGTACCTTTGACATAAACTGGCAAAAATAAATCATGCATGAGGAGAATGCATGTGTCCCATTGCTCTCACTTTTTTATTCTCTTTCTAATAAGTTTCCTTTTGAATTGAAAAGTACTAGTTGTGTTTCCTGGATATTTGGTGTTTCCATGATGTCATAATCCGTTCGCATGTGCCGCCACTTACAAATAAACATACGAGCCTTTAAGAACTTATTTTAATAATTCTGATTTGTCTGTTATCTATTCCCCAATGGAACTACCGGCGAATATAATTCCTTGGAAAATTACCATCTACTTCTTCTTCTGTTTCATATTAAATATTGTTTTACATTTTAAAATTTATTTCATTATAAGTATTGTTTTACATTTTTAAAATAAATATTTAATATTTAAAATTTTAAAACTTGTTTCATTATAAATATCATTTTATATTTTTAAGTATCGTTTATCCATTTAAAAGATAAAACAGAAAATTTAATTATTTTTTAATTTATGTCGTAAAACGTTAAATGATATTAATACTAATAATGAAACAGAAGGAATATAAGCTAATAGTGGCGTGTCGACGTGCAAAGAAATATCGAATACGCTATTCGATTGATTTCACCGACCTGTGCGTCCAATCGCATATTCACAATTCAATGTGTTTGCCACAATTTGTTAGCTCGCATGAGACTCTAGAGTTTACATTTTATCACAACCATTTTATGTTCTTCTGTCCGACTTAATAAAACCTCCAGATTATACAAATATAAAAAAGCACCAAAAAATAATAGCATGACGGTTTGTTATAAAATAAAAATAAAAAACAATGGTCTGATTGGTAATGGCTGTAGTTTTAAAATTTTTACTGTAGAAAAAAATATGTAAACTTTTCGCTAAGGCTTTAGATTTTATTGCTGTAGAATTTTATGGAAAACAGTAAAAAATTGCTTTGGATATTTGGCTCTGCAGAGCACTTATACAGCTGTAGGTTATTTCAAGAGCTGTGGTTTCAAAAAAAAATTAAAGCTTGATTGCTCTGAATTTGGTACTTTAGAAATAAATAGGGTTATGGACATCACCTACAGCAACTACCAATCACCCCCAATAAAGTGCCAAAAATCACTAATTAAAGCAATTCAATTTGTAATTCACAAAGAAAGGTCGAGATAGATAGGTCTCTTAGAGCATGCGCAACGGTGAGACTCATTGGAGTTCTTAGCGACAAGGACATTTCGGATTAATCCTGGATATTTTGGATTTAAAAAAAAAAAAAAGATGATCATTCACGGGCCGCCACGTAGTCGTAGGGACTCGTAAATAGTGCAAGGATTCACTAAGAAAGAATCCTTATTTAGAAATTTTAAGGATTGAATCCTTACCTTTTGATGAGATCCACTGATTATTTAATTATTTTTTTTAAGAACTCCCACTTAGAGATTTCCGCTGCGAATGGTCTTAATCTCATTATTCGAAGATAAAAAGGTCCTTTATTTACTCCTCTCTGGTAGTATATCGTAATTACAGCGGGAGAAATAAATAGTAAAAGGTTGTGAGTTGTGACAAGAGGTGGGACCAGGTCACGTAGCTATTGGGTAGAAGTAGGGCCCACGTGGGATCAACATGTCAACTGCAATGTAGGAAGCAAGCCCACATCGCTACTACGACCCTCGACCTTAAAAATCTCTATGGACAAGACATTGTCATTTTTTAAAGAAAAACAAAATAAAATTTTGAGGGAGAGGCCAAAGAGTGGCATGTAATGAAGAGTTCATTAATATACCATACTTTAAATACGAGATTAAAAACTAGTAGCTTAACTTTACGTAATACGTACTTTTGATGTGGAGTCAAGTATAATATCAGAGGTTACTGCCGGCTCTTACCCATGGCAACATGGACATTTGATCCATGGGTCCACAAATTTTTTTAATGTTATTTTATGAGTTATAAAAGCATATTTCACTATATTAGTTTATTAAATAGTTGATGAAATTATAATAAAAAAGTCCATAATAAGTTAAACATAATACAAAGACAACAAAACAAATTATGTATGGTTTACCATTCCCAATTTTCCAATTTATAAAGCCTAATTTTCATATAAAGACTTATTTTTCTAAAAAAAGGTTCTTTTAATACTAAAAGGTTCTTGTGGTTCATTTTTTTTAAAATGCAATGAGAAATGTTAGATGAAAATGTACGTACGTAAAAGGGTTCATATTTTATGTTTTGTCCAAAGTTATTAAATTGTTTAAGACGGCACGTAGAAAGTACTTATGATGACGATAGACTTGGTGAATTATGAGATGCACGATACTACATCAACATGACAATTCACAATTTCCTCATGAAAATTAGAAGATGGCGATAAAAAGGTGTGAGAAAAGGGGATCCGGCGGTCGGCCGGTGCGTGAGCGTCTACGCCGCCGCCGGAGCCCTTTTCTCTTCGATAAAATCATCCGGTCATATCGCTCTTCCTCTTACTCGGTTTCCGTTTGTCAGAGCTCTGATCAGCCACCAACCGGTGTGGTTCTGGTCCGGGAGTCACGGCGGGGTTTGCGGGTAGGAGGGGGGGGGTGTCAATAGCTCGAGTTCTAGCTCCGGGAGACGGAGGCTCTCACAGATCCGTCGCCGCCGGTCCTTTGTCTCCGCGGCGGGAAAGCTTCCTTAGTTCCGCCGTTGTCGGATCCAGCTTCCGGGGGGTAAAGGCTATCTCAGCTTTACGTCGCCGGCTTCCGTCCCCTAGTCTTTTAGGGTTTAGGTTTTCCGTTTGTTTTTTTTTATTTCGGGGTTTAGTTGTGGTTTTGAGTTGTTTCTGGTCGCGTCGGAGAAGAGGAAGATCTCCGACGGAAAGAGTGAGGTTGCATGCGAGGCTTTGGGCGGCTGCGGTGAACGGGGGTGGATGAGATCTCGCCACGGCGATTGATTCTCTCCGGTATTAGAGTCCCATAAGCTCTTTACGGTGAAGAGGTTCGGAACGACGGAGTTCCGGTGTGGCCGGTTTGATCCGAAGGTTGGATCTCCGGTAAGGACGAGAAGCGGGTGTGATGCGATGATCTCGCGACAAGTGACCCTCGACGTCGAGGATGTTAACACGTGTCCACGCGACAAAAAGACTGATCAGCGAGGCGGCCGCGCTTCGCTCCCGTATAGTGTCTAGAGTTTCTCAAGGTGGGCCGCTGGAAATGGGCCCAATTGTATAACGAGTTTTAGCCCGGTAAGTTTAGTGGGCTTATATTGTAATCTGTTTCTGGGCTGGATCCGTTTCTATAAATTAAAAAACTATTGACGGAAAAAAAAAAAAAGATATTTTAAGCAGCGTTCATAGAAACGGGGTCAGTAATCTGTGATTCGTAAATAAGCATGCGGTGCAATCGCAGTCGGACTATTTATAAATTTAAACGTATAAATTTAAAGGTATCCATACATATTCAAGAGAAGATATTGGATTCACCTTAATTTTTTTTAAATATTCACATCAATCTAGATGAACAGCTGTTTTCAACTGTCTGTAAATTATGTACGTACGTATGTTGTAGATTTTGTGGGGACCAATTTACAGACGGTTATTTTCTGTATTTTGTTCTTTTACATGGTTGAGTTTATATAAGAACAAAACTTAGGTCTTTTAAATCCACCACAGCCTTTATGACCTAATCAAAATGACACATAAATTATTAATTTAAAAATATTAAATTAAATAAAAAATAGCTACAAAAAATAAAAACGTTAATTTTAACGACGCTAACGCTTCCAGTGAAACCATAAACCATAAATATTAAATTATAAACCCTATACCCTAAATTCTAAACCCAAATCCAAACCCCTAAACCCAAACTCTATACCCTAAACCCTAATCTTAGACCTTAAACCCAAATTATATACCTTAAACTTAAAAATAGACTATAAACCTAAACCCTATACCCTAAACCCAAACCGTTAACCTTAACACAAACCCTATAGCATCTAAGTTTGGGGTTTGGGTTTAGGGTTTACCGTGTTTTAGGTCTAGGATTTGGGTTTAGAGTATATTTTGGGTTTAGGATTTAAGGTTTGGGTTTAGGATTTACCGTTTGGACTTATGGTTAAGGTTTTGGGTTTAGGGTATATAATTTGGGTTTAAGGTTTACAGCTTGGGTCTAGGACTTGGGTTTAGGGTATAGAGTTTAGGTTTATAGTCTAGTTTTTGGGTTTAGGGTATATAATTTGGGTGTAGGGTCTAGGATTATGGTTTAGGGTATAGGGTTTAGGTTTAGGGGTTTGGATTTGGGTTTAGAATTTAGGGTATAGGGTTTAGAATTTAAGATTTAGGATTTAGGGTTTAGCTGGAAGCGTTAGCGTCGTTAAAATTAGCGTTTTTATTTTTTGTAGCTATTTTTTATTTAATTTAATATTTTTTAATTAATAATCTATGTGTAACTTTGATTTGATTGATCCTAAAGGATAAGGTGAATTTAATAGACCAATGCTCTTATAGTTTCTTATAAAACTTTCTGTTTGTTCTGAGGTCAGAACTCTGGGTTAATCATGGTATAAGTCATGGATAATCATTGATTTTTTAATGTTTTAATTTCCTTTTATATTATTTTAACTTTACAATATGGAATCCTAACAAAACTATAACAAAATAAATGGATGGTTCAAATGATGACCTAGATATATGAGGAACATATACGAGCGATCTCTCCTCTTGAATTTACGCTAACAAAATATATGCTTATCGCACTCACATATTAATAAATCCTATAAAGTGTTGGTCAAAATACTAGTATAATCTGTGTCGGTATCTTGCGAGCAGACGTGTTCGTTAAAGTGGATTAAGAAAATAAAAATAAACTTATCTTAGTTAGTGACCAAAAAAACAAAACACTACAAGAAAACATCACCTTAACGAGGGCGATTTTCCTCGTTATTTCGTCGTAAAAGAGGCTTTACGACGAAATAGCGAGGAAGCGCGTTTGCTCGTTACTCGTCCGTCGTAACACATATTTCCTCGCTAATTCGTCGTAACTTAGCGAGGAATATATTTCGTCGTAAAGACGAAGTAGGGCGATTCGTCGTAAAGACCACGTCAATATTCCACGCAAAGACGTCGCTACAATTCCTCGTAAATACCTCGAAATGAGTTCCTCGTAACCTACACGTAAATATCTTGAAAGAGTTTCCTCGCAAAATACACGTAACAACCACGAAACGATTTCCTCGTAAAATACTCGTAAACTTTTCCTCGTTATTTCCTCGCAAATGTTTCCTCGTAAAATAGTCGTTAATTGTTTCTCGTCATTTCCTCGTAAGGTTTCCACGTAAAGAGGTCGTACATTAGCTACGAATTTACTTCGTTTTTATTATTTTTACAGAATTTAAAAATATAATTAAAAAATAATTAAAATTATTTAATTTAATAATAAATTAAAATTTAAAATAAAAATAAATCAAAATGAAAATATTTTATATATAAATAAGTTTTGAATTTATATAATACAACAACCAAAAAAAAAACTAAGGGTCGTTCATCGCCCGGTAGAATTCATCACTCCTCCTCGTAACATCCGCCTCGTTATGTACGTCGGATGACTCGCCTTGAATGGGATGTTGTTGTCGCATGTTCCTCAACATGGACTCCCATTCCGGATTTGTGGCCGCAATAACGTCCAAGAAACCCTCGACTCCACCCATACGAGATTTTGTCGCGGTCAACTCGTTACGCAGCTGAGCGGACTCTCTACGCAGCTCAGTGACTTCATCATCCCGTCGCTGACCATAAGACGATGTCGCTCTCGGAACATCGTTGACGGAACCAATACCCAACGTCCGTCCCTTTTTTTTAGGGACAACCTTAAAAACAAAAAATAAATATTGTAAGTAAAAATTTAAAGTTAAATTAAATGAATAATAAAAAATTAATTTTTTTGAAAATTTACCTCCTCGTAAATCTTATCCACGTCAAGTGTGGATAAGGTGACGGGTAATCCGTCGGTAGACTGCTGGGTCAGCTGAGTCTGGCGGTCTTCAACCCGAGCAACTACGTCGTTGTAGATTTGCTCGGACTTGCCATCTACAAATACGCCCGCCTTGTTCTTGTGGGTCCTCTCGTAAAGTTCCATAAGAGAAGGGAGATGTCCCGTCTCTTTGGCCTAAAAAACAGTTAAGAAAGTTAGAATAAATTAATATATATATTTAAAAAATTATTTAATAAAATATTTAATTACCATTTCCAAACGGACACCGGCGTGGGGTTTTTGGCCCGTAGTGTGAAGCATCGGCCCGTTCTCGTGCTCATCGACCGTGTTACGGGAGTTAGAGCAAGCCTGGGCGATTCTAATGGAATCAGGAAGGCACCAATAACGGATGAGGCCATCCCACACATCTGTGGTGAGCTCAGCGGGTTTGCCACACTCATACCCCTTCACGATCCAGTCACCCTTCCAGTTGGAGACCGTGTCCAACAAGCGAACTTTCGCCTTCGCGTTAAACTTCTTCCTCACCCTCTCAGTGATCCCTTGCTGTTGGAAAAATAAATTAACAATTAGTTTTTTAGAAAGTATATATATAAATCATGAAAAAATTAAAGTATATATAATTAATTAATAGAAACTTACAGCGTAAATTTTGAACCACGTCTTTCTGACGTAGTGAGGCGTCTTACTCCAGTTTGGATGTGGCATGGAGAAGTAATCCTTGATCGTGTCGGTTACGTCCGATGCAAGACATCCGTCAACCCCCCACCTGGAAAATACAAATTTAAAATATAAATTATTTTTTAATGTTATAAAAGAAATTTAAACGAATTAAAAAAAAATTAATGCAACATACCACAAAGTTCCGTCCGGTCGGTCTGGGTCGATGACTGGTAAACCTTCTCTGCCTGGCAGACTGAGAATGTCCTCTACAGTGTACTGCGAGTAAGGAGCACTCGGAGGCACCATCAAATCAGGATGAATATCGGCGGCCATCGGAGGTGCCATCGGAGGAGGCACAGGAGGAGGCATCGGAGGAGGCACATGAGGAGCCGATGGTGCAGTAGAAGAAGTAGACCCAGAGACTCTCTGAGTGTACTGAGTCTCGGGGACAGTCTCCTGGCCCGAAGAACTGGGAGCGGAAGAAGAGGCCGGGTCTAAACGACTACCCGGCTCACCGAAGATCTCTCTGTAATGGGCAGTAAGTCTTCCTTTTCGAACCTGGAAAAAAATGAAATTTTTAAAATTAACATCAATAATATATTTCCCAACATTATCCACATAATCAACACTAAACAACATAAAATCCGCAAACCTATCTAAATTCCCTATACTAACCACCTAATCTATCATAAACTAACCAAATTAGAGAGGAATCAGAGAGGCTAACCATTGCTACGAAATGGAGAGGAAGTAGAGAGAAAGTAGAGAGGAAAGAAAGAGTGAGCGCTCGGGTGTATATATAAGATTAAATATCGTCGCAAATTCCTCGTAAGTTTACGACGAAATAGCGAGCAGTTACAAAGGCCCGTCTTTTTTTTTACGAGGAAATTGCGAGGAATCACAAAGGCCCGTGTTTTTTTATACGAGGTATTAACGACGATTTACCTTACGAGGAATTAACGAGGCTTGCTTTCCTATAAATATACCCACAACTCTCACTCTCAAATCACACACAAACTCCCAAATCACACCTTATCTCAAATCACAATCCTCAAAAAAATCCCATTCAAATTATAAATATTTGAAAAAATAGGAAAAGGAGAAGATATTAGAATTCATGTGGGCGAGACTTACGTATTATAATTGCTGGAAGTCTTGCCACATGTTAATCTGGTATTTCTCTCCTTTTCCTTTTTTTTCAAGTTTGTACACTACGAGATATTTACGACGATTTGTACTTACGTGGAATTAACGGGTTTATGTATAAATCCGTTTACGTGGTCTTTACGACGATTTCTGCTTACGTGGAATTAACGAGTGTTTTGTTTAAATCATTTTACGTGGTAGTTACGACGATTTCATCCTACGAGGACTTTACGACGATTTGTGCTTACGTGGAATTAACGAGTGTTATGTTTAAATCCCTAGAATCCGAAACCCGAAACCCGAAACCCGAAACCCAAACCCGAAACCCGAAACCCCATACCCGAAACCCCAAACCCCAACCCCCAAACCCGAAACCCGAAACCCAAACCCCCATCTTTAATTTTCTACTTCATATATTCCAAACCCCATATTTAATTTTAAGTTTCGTCGTTATTTTTAACGAGTGTTATGGTTAAATCCCTAGAACCCGAAACCCGAAACCCGAAACCCGAAACCCAAAACCCGAAATCCAAAACCCGAAACCCGAAACCCCGAACACCTAAACCCGAAACCCCAAACCCGAAACCAAAAACCCGAAACCCGAAATCCAAAACCCGGAACCCCAAAACCCGAAACCCCAAACCCGAAACCCGAAACCCGAAACCCGAAACCCCAAACCCCATATTCCTTATTTTCTACTTCATATATTCCAAACCCCATATTTATTTTTAGGTTTCGTCGTTATTTCCTCGTTGTATTACGTTATATTTACGACGATTTCATCCTACGTGGTTTTTACGACGAATTCATCCTACGTGGTATTTACGACGATTTAGTCCTACGTGGAATTAACGAGTCCTTCGTCGTTATTTACTCGTTGGAATACGAGGACTTTACGACGATTTAAGCTTACGTGGAATTAACGAGTGTTATGTTTAAATCCCTAGAATCCAAAACCCGAAACCCGAAACCCCAAACTCCATATTCCTTATTTTCTACTTCATATATTTCAAACCCCATCTTTATTTCCATTCCAAACCATAATTCCCACATTTGCTTATTCATAAAACAAACTCCCACATTATCTTATTCATAAAACAAACTCCCTCATCTTATTCATAAAACAAATACATCAATCGGATACATCGACATTCTCGTCATCACTAGAAACATCATCATTTTCATTAAACTCGTCTTCAACAGCTTCGTCTGTGGCATCATCGGTAAGATCTTCGTACTCGTGATTATGCAGATCAATGAGAAAGATATCATCAATTTCTTGTTCAGGTTCCTCAACTTCATTTATCTGTTCTTCTTGCAATGGTGGTTCTTCTCCACTGATGATTCGTCCTCGAGGTGTAACTTTGATTACTGCTAACCAATTTATACCTGAATCTCTCATCCGAGGGTATGGAAGGAAGCTAACTTGGTCTGCTTGTGAAGCTAAGATGAAAGGCTCGAATTTGTTGTACCTTCGTCCACCGTTGACATCAACTACACCGAATTTGTTAGACCGAACACCTCTGTTGACGACGGGGTCGAACCATTCACATTTGAAGAGGACGCATTTCAGCTTCAGTATCCCTGGAAATTCGACTTCAATAATCTCCGTCAAGATCCCGTAGAAATCTGTTTCCCCTTTCACACATATTCCATAGTTACTGGTCGCCCGTTGTCTACCATAGTCATATGTATGAAAAGTATAGCCTCGTGTGAAATACATCTGTGATGTGGTGACCTTTACAAGTGGAGATTGAATTACTTCGTGTAACCACTTAGGATAATCTGCATCGTCGTCGTCATAATCAACCTGCAAAAATAAAGAGAATGTTAATGAAATACAGATAATGTATGAAATTTTTTTTAGTTAATACCTGATTCCGCAACCACTTAATGAAGTGTTGATCTTTCCTTTTGTCTACGTCACTTGTGGATATACCAGGAAATGTTTCTTCGACTTGAGAAACAAATAGGCTGTAAAATCACATTTTATAGGAATGAATCTCTCGCAATTATACAATTAATTATACTTATATGTGTTTCGAAGTGTCAATATATGTTACCTTTCAAAATAACGAATCAATGGATCTTCGCAATTGAGTAGAATATAGGTGTGTGCACTATGAGCGTCTTGTTCACTCGACCACCAAACCTCTTTAGACTTCCCACCGAGTCGCCCAATCTGGCTAAAGATGTCTGGAACACCAGCAACTGCATATGTTGGCGCAACACCACCATCATCATATCTTCTTGGAGCTCTTCTCCGTGTACGTACTTTTGACGCAAAGTAGTACGATGTGAAGTGAGAAACTTCTTCCGTCAAACTTCCAGCAATTATAGAACCTTCAACTTTGGCGAGGTTCTTTGCTTTTCCCTTCAAATATTTCATGGCTCGCTCATACTGATACATCCATCCGTAATGTACAGGTCCACGAAGCAATGCCTCATATGGGAGGTGGACAGCTAGATGCTCCATGACGTCAAAAAATCCGGGAGGAAATATCTTCTCCAAGTTGCACAATAAGATGGGAATGTTCTCCTGAAGCTGTTCCACAACTTCTTCTTTAAGAGTGCGTGTGCTCAGATCCCTGAAAAATGCTCCAATGCCTTTTATATTCAAAAAAAAATTAAACACATTGTTAGTCATATATTATTTTGTAAATTATTGTGATATAATACACTACGTACCTGCAAGTGCTTCATGTACGTTTGTTGGAAGTAGCTCCGCAAATGCAAAGGGCAGTAGTCGTTGCATAAATACATGACAATCATGACTCTTCATCCCGGAGAACTTTTGACCCTTTTCAACACATCTAGAGAGATTCGAAACATACCCATCGGGGAACTTCACTTCTGATGCCACCCAGTTGAACAACACCGACTTTTTTTCTGAAGATAATCTGAATATCGGAACGGGAACTTGTCCATTGCTTTTAATATGTAACTCGCTTCTTGAGCAAATATCCGGCAAGTCCAACCTCGATTTTATGTTGTCTTTTGTCTTCCCTGGGACATTCAATATTGTATTCATGATGTTCTCAAAGAAATTCTTCTCTATATGCATCACATCGAGGTTGTGGCGCAGAAGAAGATCCTTCCAATATGGCAACTCCCAAAATATACTCTTCTTGTGCCAGTTGTGATGAACACCGTAAGAATCTGGCATATTACGAGGGACATGCCAATTACCACCCCAACGAACTGTTTCGTTAGCTCCGTAGTAGTCGATTTGCGCTTCAATTTGTTCTCCAGTTAGATATGGAGGAGGAGTGTCTCTCACAACCCTTTTGTGCCTAAACAAATTCTTGTTTCTTCGGTAAGGATGGCCAATGGGAAGAAATCGACGGTGACAATCAAACCAACTTGTCTTCCTACCATTCTTCAGTTGAAACGCATCTGTCGTTCCATTACAATATGGACAAGCTAATCTCCCATGTGTAGTCCATCCAGACAACATCCCATAGGCAGGAAAATCACTTATGGTCCACAAAAGCATCGCTCGCATCGTAAAATTCGTCTTCGTTGAACAGTCATACGTCCTCACCCCTGTTGACCACAAATCCTTCAACTCTTTTATCAGTGGTTGTAGGAAAACATCCAGGGACCTTTTTGGATGGTTCGGACCAGGTATTAATATGGTCAAGAATAGTAACTCCCGTTGCATGCACATCTCCGGTGGCAGGTTGTATGGAGTAAGAAAGACTGGCCACAATGAATATTGTCTCCCTGACATTCCGAACGGACTAAATCCATCTGTGCATAATCCGAGATACACATTCCGGATATTGCTAGCGAAATCTGGATGTACTTTGTTGAAATGTTTCCAGGCTCTTGCATCTGATGGATGAGTCATCTCACCATCCGTCTGAGTATGCTCGGCATGCCATCTCATCTTTCCAGCAGTCTGCTCTGATTGATACAATCTTTTCAATCTATCTGTAATTGGTAGGTACCACATCCTTTGGTACGGTACCCTATTACGTCCCCGTCCTTGCGGCTTGAATCGTGGCTTCTTGCAGAATCGACATTCTTCTAGCTTCTCATCATCTCCCCAATAGATCATGCAGTTGTCGATGCAAACATCTATCATCTCCGAAGGCAACCCAAGACTATAAACCAGTTTCTGAATCTCATAATAAGAATCAGCAGACACATTGTCTTCCGGCAAGTACTCTTTAAACAAGTCCGCCCATTCGTTCATGCAACTTTCAGGTAGATTGTGATCAGTTTTAATATTCATCATTCTAGCAGCTAACGACAATTTAGAGAGACCTTCTCTACAACCACTGTAAAGTGGTTGATTCGCCGCGTTTAACATTTCGTAAAACTTTTTTGCATCTATATTAGGTTCTTCATCTTCATCATGAGCTACGAATGCATCAGCTACCATATCATGAACCCTATCATAATCTACCATCTCCTCCTGATGGTAACTATGTTCATTATGCAAATGATGATCAACCGGTTCTTTTTCCTGAAAATTGCTATTACTACTACTTGCTTCATTCTGATCATAATTAAAACCTTCTCCATGTTGAAACCAGATATAGTAATTTGCCGTGAAACCTCTATTTATTAAATGCTTCCAAACATTTTCACGATTTGCCAGTTTCGAATTGTTGCATTTCCGACAAGGACAGAACATCTTACCACTTTCTTGGGCGAGCGGTGTTGAATCTGCTTGATGCATAAATGTCTCCAGACCCGCAAGGTATTCTTTCGTCACTCTCCCGTTAGCATCTCTATGCATATACATCCACTTCCGCAACTCGTAAATAGTCCCGGAGCCAGCCATTTTTTTTCTTTCACGTTTTTTGTTGTTGGTGTGTTTAAAATGATGTTCAAACATCCATATTTATAGGAAAATTCGAATCTGGTAGTTGTAATTTTGCTATGAATTTACGACGAAAATTAATTAGGTGGGCAAAAAAAACGTGTAACACGTATAAAGTTGGTGGATTCAAAAATTTCCTCGCTAAATACACGTAAACTATTACCTCGTAAATACCACGCAAAGTTTACGTCGTATTTACGAGGAAATAGTTTTTCCTCGTAAAATACTCGTAAAATTACATCCACTTTACGACGAAACAGTTTCGTCGTTACGTTACGAGGAAATAACGATGACTTTAGTTTTTCACGTAAATTCGTCGTAAACTCGACGCAAATTTACGAGGATTGTTTTTCCTCGTTAATTTTCCTCGCTAAGTATGTGTTTTCTTGTAGTGAAATGACTATTTTCTAGGATACGAAGAAAGTTTGCATGGGAAGCAATCTTAATTGATGTATTATCGTCATTTTCTTTGTCGACATCGTCAATTTTTTCAAACGTTATGGTGATCATATATATCATATGAGTATATAAATTACTAAACTTTAATATATTTTTTTCAAAATGAAGTCTAGACCCTTTTGGAAAAGTTCACCTTTTGAATCAACGTCAAGATAGCAATTTAAGATCAATAGATATAAAGTTGCTGCCAAAACAAATTCTGTATACATAAAATCGACAGCGATAATAATACTGATTCATTCCGTAACACTATACTAGATTTTAATCTGCCGCTAAAGCGCGAGATATTTTTTTATAATTCTTTTATATAATCATATTTTTTCTTCATTTAAAATAGGTCTGGACATAAAATATGTAACCCAAAGTCCAATCAAACTCAAACCAAAAAACGTGATCAGTAGCCAATCTGAAATATAAGAAATTCCATAATAGGTCTTATAGTGTGGTACATCAAATATCAGAACCCGAACGGAAAACCCAAAAAACCAAAAAAATCCAAAAAAAAAAATTCCAAAAACCGACCAAAATTCTAAATCAATCGCAAATATAAATATATGAAACTTAACTATTTACTTCAAATATTCAATTCTATATTTATTTTGAACTTATATATAAAAATAAGTATTTAAATCTTCAATGAGTACCTTAAATATTCAATCCTATTTCTTACGTTTTGCTTTTCAGTTTTGGATTTACCTTCGGATATATCCGAACCCATATAACCTAAATCGGAATAATATATTGTTACTTTATGGATTTTAGATGTGATACAATTTAGAAGTAAAACCTATGTGTTATATCTAAACCTGTTCTGTACTTACAAATTTAACAGAATGAGACCTAAGATGTGAAATAAATTAGAATCAAAATTCCAAAACCCCAATTCGTATCGCAACGGGTACATGAACGCTCAAGCATAAATTTAAGTATGTTTTATGTTTTGTTCAATTAATTTTATATTTGATAAATATTTTATATGTGTTCGAATAACCCGTAAAACTATACTCATAAAAAATATCAATGATAACATGTTCCAACATATCATTAAATATTAACGACTATCACTATTTATTTTATCAAATATATATATATATATATATATATATATATATCTAATTTTAATACTTTATGTATAAAAAAATATATTATTATGTATTTGATGAGGGTTTTAAAAAATTTGTTTTTTGCATTTGAATTAAAGTACAACTGTATATATGAATTAGTAGGCATATATAATTCTTTTATATTAATAAATAAAATATAATTGATTATTTACTTAAAAGTAGTGTTAACATAAATTCAATTCATTATTAAAAATGGATTAGTTATTTAGTTCCTTAATTTTAGGTTAGGGTATATATTTAATAATAATTAAATTAGGTATAGATAGAAATAATAGGAAAGATAGTTAAATGTAATGGACCAACCTAGACTATTTGTAAGTAGATAAAAATATGTCCCTAAATTAATATATTAGATAGATGTAAACTTCTGGTCAAATCCGTCGTAATATATAGTGTTCATATGCAATTTTTAACAGTGACAATGAAAGAAACCAAAAAAAATAAAATCAAAAGGTGTATCTAATAAGAATACTTACGTTAGAAGATTTGTAATATTTGAATGTTGTAACAAACCGTAATTTGTTGGTACATATCTGATGTCAATCTTTGGTATATTATAAATAAGAAATATAAGCATGAATACATAAACAAATCTTTAAGTCATAATTAGCCATATTACAATACCATAGGGTATAAACTAATGACGACGTCTTGTTAAGGAATGTTAATGAAACTTGAATTCTTTAGGAGGACTAAATAATGAGAGGAAGTTCCAAAAGAGTGTAGAAAATTAAAGCAATAGGGCTAGAGAAAATCATATGAAATCATGGGGGAAGAATATGTGAAATGGACGTACGATCTGTCATGTTATAATGCTTCTAAAGTCTCCACTAATGTGTATGTATAATATTAAGGACCTACCGTTGCCTAAAGTTATTTGCACGTGTTCCTTGAAACACTCATTTACGATGTAACTCTCTAGACAATTTCCTCTTCTCGTTTTTTTTCGTTGGTAACGAACATCTTTTATGCTTGTTTTGAACTATTAATTACTTCTGAGTAAACCCAAATCGTTATTAACATGCGATAGCCGTGTAAAAATGTTTAATAACCTGATACTATAAGTTACAAGTGAAAGTCAATATTTTATTTTACAATATTCGGGTCACTTTCTCAATTTAAGTTTTTATATTGCAATGTATATTAGAGCAGCATTAACGCAAGGGGGAACCGTGGGTTCTAATTTTTTTGTTTTATTTTTTATTTTTTTTGTACGATTTAACAAAAAAATTAAAAATGGACCAATCGCGGACTGACACGTGTCAGTAGAGTCCGCGAACAGTACAAAAACTCTACCAGACTCGCTTCTTGCAGAAGAGGAAGAAGGAATGAGTTTTATAATTTTTGTGGACCCTACATCTCTTAAAACTCCTTAAGAGTCAGCGATAATGTTGCTCTTAGAGAGACTCAAACGGAAAAAGAAGGAAAATTAACTAATTCCTCGTCTTGTTTCTGTAGACTTATACATCTCTGAACTTATGCAACTTGGTCGAATCTAGATGTTGTTTGAATAATAAGACAAATCTTATATGTTGTTCGAGGGATGAGAAAAAAATAATTAGCTCCTTTACTGCTGTCAGTTGATCGTGGGTAAGAAGATGACTAGTGTGAATATGCCAGTGAATGTTATAGGAAGTCCAGCTTCTATGTTAATTAGTTTATTCTTTGTGTTTGAAAATGCTGTTCAGCTTTGATTCTTGTTAGGATGTACAAATTCTAATTTTTATATTGATAAAGCTTTTTGTTTTAAGTACTTGTAACTAACGATTTGTTTTTAAGGATGGCTATACCAGAGGTGAACGTGACTTTCTTATGCGTTCGTTTCTTTCGGTCTTTCTTTTTGTATATATTAGTTTGATAAGGTAGCCGTATTACCCAGGTGATCAAGGTCGTGTGGAACCTTGAAACAATTTGCATTTCTCTAGAACGATGTTTTCAAAAGGCGATACAGACAAATAAATCCATTCAAAGATAAATATAAACTACAATAAAACAGCTGCATACTGAGGGAAAAAATCGTCGGTATGTCGTCGGAATAAATGTCGTCGGAATAACGCTATTCCGATGACATACCGACGAAAAAAGTCCTCGTAAATAACTCCTCGGAAATTCATCTTTCCTCGGAAATCCCTCGGAAATTTCCGACGGAATTCCGAGGAAACCCTATTTCCTCGGAATTTCCGAGGACCACAAGTTCGTCGGAAATTCCTCGGAATATTCCGAGGAAGATGTCGTCGGAATATTCCGAGGGATAAACTTCCTCGGAATATTTCCAAAATTATATTATAAATTTATTTTTTTAAATTGAATTTCGAAAATATAAAATTAAAATTGAAATAGAAAACATATTTAAAATACAAAAAATAATAAAATAGTTTTTATAAATAAAAAAAAATGTTTTATAAATACAAAATTAGTTTTAATAAATATGAAATCATCTTTTTATAAATACAAAATATTTTTTATAAATACAAAAAATAATAAAATAGTGTTTATAAATCAAAAAATGTTTTATAAATACAAAATTAGTTTTATAAATATAAATATTTTTATAGATATGAAATCATCTTTTTATAAATACAAAATAGTTTTTATAAATACAAAAAATAATAAAATAGTGTTTATAAATCAAAAAAAAAAAATTTCTAAATACAAAATTAATTTCAAAATATGAAATCATCTTTTATAAATCCAAAAAATGAATTTATATACAAAGAAAGGTTTGTATATTTAAAAATAGTTTTTATAAATACAAAAATAAAAAAAATAGTGTTTATAAATAAAAAAATGTTTTATAAATACAAAATTAGTTTTAATAAATATAAATATTTTTATAAATATGAAATCATCTTTTATAAATCCAAAAATCGAATTTATATACAAAAAACGTTTTGTAAAATCGAATTTATATAGAAAAAACGTTTTGTAAATACAAAAATAATGAACAATTTATAAAAAAGTTCTAAATCAATTCAACACAACCAAATCACAATTCTAAACCTATTACACAACAAATCACAATACTACCCAATCACCCTAACAAAAATCTATCAAAAACCTTCTAAAATCATCAAATCTACTTAAAAACATAACAAATAGGACCTAAGAGAGTGGGATAGGGTCCTTACATGATTTGTAAGAGAATGGAAAGGATTCGCCGGAGAGATCGTCGCGAGAGAAGGTGGAGAACGCCGGAAGGAGAGAGAGATCGCCGGAGAGGAAGAAGAGAGAAATGGGGAAGAAGATGCGTTTCGAGTTTATAAAACCTTGGGTCCGACGGATATTTTCCGTCGGAATTCCCTCAGTATTTTCAATTTCAATTTTCGCGAAATATTTGGCGGCTTGTTTACCCGGTTAAACGAAAATATTCCGAAGAAATTCCGACGGCCACTTAAATATCCGTCGGAATTTCCTCGGAATATTTTCATTAATTCGAGAAAAAAGAATATCCTGTGCATGTATTTCTATTAATTTATATTGTTCCTCGGAATTTCCTCGGAATATTCCGAGGAAATACCGAAGAACTAGTGTTTGGGGTTTCAAAACATCAATTTTTTTTACCGTATTTCATTTCTTATACAATTGTAATGCATACCATTGAGGATTCTTTGTATAGATGAGCATAAACCATGAAATAACAAATTTCAAAACGAATTGTAAGTATTCCCTTTACCGTTCATTAAAGCGTATAAGTGTTTCTCTTATGCTGTGGGGATTTCGTTCATACAATCGGAAAAGTGTTTATTATAGGGTAAGGAACAAATTTTTGACTTCATAATGAACGTAAGACACTTAATAAGGGTTATATAGGTGTTATTCAAACCGCAAAATGTTGTTTTCGGTTTAAAACCCCTATTTCCTCGGAATTTCCTCAGAATATTCCGAGGGAATTCCGAGGAAACCCTTTTCTTCCTCGGAATTCCGTCGAAATATTCCGAGGAAATTCCGAGGAACTAGTGTTTGGGGTTTCAAAACGTCAATTTTTTTTAAACGGATCGATCGATGGATATATGTCGAAAAACGCATCGATCGATCACTAAGATGGACCAAAGCGTAACAATGTGATCGATCGATGAGATTATCCCATCGATCGATCGAGGATATCAAGTGTTCCTCGGAATTTCCTCGGAATATTCCGAGGAAATTCCGAGGAACTAGTGTTTGGGGTTTCAAAATCTTGAATGTTTTTTTATAAACAAATCGATCGATGGATTTATGTCCAAAAACGCATCGATCGATCACTAAGATGGACCAAAGCGTAACAATGTGATCGATCGATGAGAATATCCCATCGATCGATCGAGGATATCAAGTGTTCCTCGGAATTTCCTCGGAATATTCCGAGGAAATTCCGAGGAACTAGTGTTAGGGGTTTAAAAATCTCGAATGTTTTTTTATAAACGGATCGATCGATGGATTTATGTCCAAAAACGCATCGATCGATCACTAAGATGGACCAAAGCGTAACAATGTGATCGATCGATGGGTATATGTCCAAAAACCGATCGATCACTAGTTCCTCGGAATTTCCTCGGAATATTCCGAGGAACACATTTTTCCTCGGAATTTCCTCGGAATATTCTGACGGATAGATATTTCCTCGGAATTCCGTCGGTATATTCCGAGGAAATTCCTCGAGAAATTTCGAGGATTTCATTTTTCGTCGGAATGTCCGTCAGAATACCGTTGTTTTCTTGTAGTGATATGACATTAGGAATACATAAGGAAACTCATTTTAGGAATCAAAAATTCCAAAATAAATAAAAATTCGGATGTGAAAACCATGAAGAGTTCTGAGTTTCAGAGCTAACAATTCACATTTCTATCAAAGCACTTAGACGACCTTAATGTGGAGTATTCATACGCTCTGATACCACTTGTGGGGCTTATGATACCCACTTGTTACGGAATACAAGCTCATAATACTCATGTCACTTTCACTATTCATTCGATTCATCCTTGTTCATGACTCAAAAATTGTTCACCCAGTTCACGGCCGCAGCGCGCTACATCTTGGGTGGATCCATGATCCACAACATCCACTATGAAGTATCGGAAAACACTTCCGATGTGGTTTACAAGATCATTATTCTCTCTGTCCTGGGTATACAAACCCTAGAGAGTATAAAGAGAATACAAGAGAAGTACATGGCTAAGAACTAAGCCAGGATTACATAATTATCACTAACTTACTCTATCTCTCCAAGAGACGCCATGAAAGCTCCCGCCTCCTAGAGGTTTAGCTTGAACTTGGAGATCCTTGTCGTGATCTCTCTTTCTTTGTATTGTCAGCACTTAACCTAATGGGCTTCAACGATTAGACCCATATGTTATCTACGCGTAACTTACGCAAGCCGGCCCAATATTGAATATGTCTTATGGGCTTTGACTAAACCTCACACTTAATAAAGTAAATTACATCAATTTAGTTTAACCGTTTACCACGCCTTTTTGTAAGGTCAGAAAGTTTCAGAACTACTACCCCTATACGGCTATATACATATTATAGCAGCCTTGATAGTACACGAAGATAAGGATTATAACCTAATTAGCAATTAGCCCTAAATTTTCGTATGTGCTATTTTCAAAAAAAAAAATTATAGTATTCACGTAACCAGTTCAAACCTAAAATGCACCGTTCTATATTATCCACATTAATATTGTTATGAAGTATATTATAAACATTATCTAATTAAAATTATCTTAGCAAGATGGCCAAGAGAAATTAATCGCAAAAATCACGAAAATCAAATATGTATTCACATCGATATTTTCGACATTTAATGTCTTTTATTATGATAGTTTAAGGTATATTTTAGTAAGAAAATGTTAACATCTTCCAAATTTCCTGGTTGTTGACGCAGTAGGACAGCTGAAATCGATTCAGTGTTAGATTTTTAATAAAATCTTTGTCGTCTAATATTTGTGTTCTTCCACTCTTTGGTATCTCATGACGAGTGAATCAAAGTATTTAAATAATTTGCATGCATGAGAGAAAGGTACATCCCTTTTGATGATCATTATTAGATAATTAAATATCATCAATTATAAATCTTAAACCTGAACCATGTGTTGTCTTTTCAAACAGGGAAACATTGTGGATACGTATACCATATTTAAACATTGTAATAATTAAAATATGGTAATTGTGTAATCAACATCGTTAACTATAGTATATAATACATGCATAGCTGGCTAGTAGCATAGGCAGCCAGTGATGGAATCTATTTTTTTGTAGAAATATATGTTAATATATAAAATGTTTTTTGGTTAAAAATGTTAAGTTTCATTACCAACTTTTCAATTAATATATATAACATGCATACATGCATTGCGGACCTAGAATCGTTCCTAACTGGGGTCATAGAGAAATTTAATCTTAAATTTTATGGGTTCAACATGTTTTTTCACCATTTTTCTTTTAGAAATCAAGATATCTTTAAGCAAAATACAATTTATTTCAACCAATAGCTCTTGGTCTAGTGGTAATGGAACTCCAGCTGGAGTGCCCGCCCTGGGTTCGAGTCGCCTTGGCCACCTTCCCGCCTATAACCGTGCGTGCCCGGATGGAAGGCCTCGTGGGGATTAGTCTGGGCTTACCGCCTGGGAACCCCACGGTCATCAAAACAAAAAAAAAAAAAAATTACAATTTATTTCAAATTTTAGGGGTGTCAATTGAACCCATAGTTTGTCCAAGTGGGTCCGCCATCATGCATACATATCAACTCTTTTTCTTTCCACTTGCTTAAAATATACTTTTAATTTACCATAGAAGACGTAGACACTAATGAATGCGAGATATCAACGAGTATAAATTAAATTAGCTTTGAAAAATTTAAAGGACCATCTTTTGTTCTGATGATCGTTCTACTTCAATAACATGCATTAAGAGTGCATTAGAACTTTACAATGACAAAAGACATCCTGTTTAATTTGGTGATTTCGAGATAACGTAGAGGCAATTATAAGATCCACATACATCTAAACTTAAAGAAAGAGGATTGTGCTAAACTTCAATAAATCAAAATCTCGAATCCTTTTGAGCTACATGGTCAAGTCTCTGAACCAGTTATTTTGTTGTGTGTTTACTAAATTACTATTTACTTACGCAGGATTTATAACTTTACCCTGAATCCTAAATTATTAATTACACTTGGCACCATGCTTTAAGTAGAATTTATTATGCTAAAAACAATTAATAAATCATTCCAGTATAGTTTTACAAACCCAGTATCGGCCCAAAATAAGTTCTTAAGTACCCAAGTGGACAATATGTCTCTCTTTCTCTCTCCTCTTTTGTTTTGCTCTTTAGTCTTTTAGCATTTGATTAGGAAAAATTAATAATTTAAAGGATTTCATAAAATTAATTATTTCATGTGAGACGCCGTATATGTGTCAAATATTTTTACGTTGATAAACTGGTAATTCTTCAAACAAATACGAACGTGATAAACATCATTTAAATGCTAAAACCATGAAACAAATTAAAAGATAATTAACATACAAGAATTACATAAACTTTAGTTTACACATATTCGAAAGTTTACCTTAACTGGCCTTTGAAACTACTCGTAATGCTTAACTGGTCTGAATTCGCTCTCCAGTTAGCTCCGCCGCCCTGACCACCACACTTTGCCACCGTTCTCACACTTTCCACAAACGCTTCTGTTTCCACATCCTCCGCAAGAATTTCCGCCAACTGCTCCGGACTTATCACAAGCCTCACTTTCCACACCCCACTACTACCTCCGCCGCCGCCACTCGCAGCCGCCTTCACCGGCGTTTTCCCGAAAGACATTCTGTACGGCGTTGCTAATTCGGTGTAGTGTTGTTGAACTGTTGAGGCTGTGGAGGAAGAAAAAGGGAGGAGGTAGTATATGTTACCGGGAAAGAGCTCTTCTCCGTGTAAAAGCGGCGGAGATGAGTGGCGGATGCTTAAGGTGTCATGGATGACATGGCCGGGAAATTCGTTGGTTATAAAGTCAGCGAAGATTGGAGGATGAAGCTCCATGACGCCGCCGTTTGGAGTCACAACTCTAATTAATAAATCATCTTTATCGTATAACTTTCTTGAACCACCACTGCCTTTGCATACGCAATTACCCATTGTCACAGAAACTAGAATGATAACTAGTTATAATTGTGTGTACAATTTTAAGTATGGAATCTGAGGGAAGTATACACAAGACGGAGAAGGGTTTAAGATGAAGGTTTTCTTTGAGAATCTTTATGAAGTTGAAGTATAAAACTTTCCAACGTCAAAGAAAATAATTGTGGATGGTCCACCACTACTTTTCCTGGTAAAAAAGAAACGAAGATCCTGTGCATTTAGTATGATTACATTGTGATTTTGTCCTAAAATTATCATAAGGGTTAATAATATTCCATTTTTATACATATAGTCTATTTATAGAATCATTGGAAAAATGCACAAAAAATGAGAGAAAAGGTTATATAAACAAACTATAAATATGAAAAACAATTACCAATAATTTTATAATTCATTTACCCATTTTCCCTTTAAAAACGTATGAAACCACTTAATGTAGTGATAAGGGTTAATAATGCTCACGTGAAGGTCAAAAGGTAAAAAAAGGCCGACAAAGACAGAAAAAATGATTTATCTTTATAGGCTTTGATTGAATGGTGTATTTAGCGCATCTTCTATCAGTGAAAAATTTGTTACTCCGAGTTACACTATAAAATAGCCAATTAAGTAAGAAACATTTACCCTCCAAGACACATTATGAGTTATCAATTACACATAAATACACATTGAGTTAAGAGAACACTTTCTTATGTTCATTTGTCTGAATTACCCTTCAACTAGAAAGAAGATGTCATAACATGTGTCAAAATTATTTTCAATATAATTCCATTTAACTTTCACTTTTTAGTTTCATATTTTTTAATTCCCTAAACTTAATCATGCCTCCATTTATCGTCATCTTCATCTCTCATCTTTCGTATCCTTCTAAATATTCTTCTACTTCACTAAATTTGTAGACTTTTTTTTTTTATAATTCTAAATCACTAATTTTTGTTGTCGAATCTTTATCTTTCACCACTTTATTTTTTAAATCTCGAATTCATGGAAACCTCATATTGGGAGCTAAGGAAAGTCGATTCTGAAATTTCAGCTTGGGAGATTCTAGATCTTCGCCGACGAATACATCCAAGGTTTGCTTCTAATTGAACTATGAGAATTTCATCTACAAATTTTTTTCCTCTTTCATCCTTGTTTCTAATTGAAATACAAGAAGATAAGAAATAAATAAAGTTTTGATTTTCTTCTTAAGCAGACAGCAAAGCCGATGTATCTCCTGCAACATTTGATTCACATGTCGCCCATCCTTTTCATGTCCATCAATTTGCTTGTCCACAAATGAACTATCCACAAAGCTGTCTTGGATCTAAGTTTGATTCACATGTCGCCCATCCTTTTCAGTGGATTAGCTCGTGATTTTCCGTGGATGAACTTGGGATTCGACGTGGATGAACTCGAGGTAGTTGCCTTGGATCTAAGTTTTTTATCTCTTCATGGTGGCTTCTGTTGCAGAGAGAAAGCTCTAAAAGAAACAATGGTCAAATTACTCTATTTTACACATATAGTCCTCCCATTTTTGGATTTTTACAATTTGACCCCAACATTCTTTAATTTACTTATAGATCCTCTTGATTTCGTCTCAAACTTTTAATTATGTACTTTACGTAAGAATAATTTTCTTATCAACTCATATCCACACTTGCTATGTCCATTAAATATTATTTAATAAAATAAAAATTTATAAAATATCAAAAATATATATATGGACACAAATATATTTTGTCCATAGAAACTTGTCCACAAAAACATTATAACATTTTTGTGTCCACATAAATTATGTCCACAGAAGCTTGTCCACAGAAGCTTGTCTACATAAATTGCGTCCATTGAATTGCGTCCACACAAAAAGCTTAATCCCTTTCTCTCTTTCAAAATGTCACAATACAATATGTTCTCTAGATGGATTATCTTCAAACAAACAACACAAACCCTAGATAGATTAAACTTCAAACACGATCTTTGTCTACAATAACATGTTCACAAACAGTCATAGTTACACAACTATAATTGTAAGAGCTTGTCCATAAGAACAGGTCCACCACAAACTTGTTTATAAGAACACATTCACATGACTCTTGTCCACAACATATATATCCACCAGAAAACTGTCCACAATGTTAACACTCGTCCACAATTCGTCTATCCACATAACACTCGTCCACAATTCATCTGTCCACATAACACTCGTCCACAAAGACGTATCCATAAAAAAATGTTACAAAAACCTGTCTCCAATCCATGCTACAACTTCTTTATTTTATTCATGATTGATAAAAGAGAGAGACATCAAGTATAAGAACATAGTTGTTGTCCTTTTATTGGTAGAAAACTATAATTTGAGGATTGTGAAGCAGAAGTAGAGAAATAAAATTTATTGGGGTCTAAACTGCACAACTGAAAGTTTGGTGTTAATTTAAGAGGACATTTCTGCAAAACAATCGAAAGAAATCAAAAAGTGAAGGACCAAATCTGAAAATTATTGAAAATCCACCATTGTTGCTTGATCTCTTATGTGACGAGACAGAGACAGCGATGATGAGCACGACGAGGCTTGAATCCGAGCATGACACCGTCGGCAGAGCAAGACGACGGAGATGGTCTGGTGGCCTGAGACAGACGCGACGAGCTGCGGCGGAAAAGAGAGAGCTCAAGACAGGTGAATCACGGAGGATATGAAGCATACGCAACAAAGGAGGTTTGCGGTTGAGAACTGTTGGTTGGAGTACAGTGGCTGGAGATTGTAATGGGAGAGAAGCCGCCAAGCTTGGTTGCCACGAGTTGCAGTCGAAGGTGAGAAGATCCACGAAGAAAATGAATCAAGTGAAGCTTGCGACAGAGACAGAAGATATTTCAGTTTGGAAAAAAACATTAATAATCCAACTATTTTTCTAACTTAACTAACTAGAAGAAAGTAACTAGTTCTTTTTTTTTGCTAACTACACGTAAAGCTAAAGGGCATAATGGTCAAAAAAAAATCTTAGTTTCATGAATTGTGTGCTTCAGACATAATGTGTCCTTTTATGAAAGAAAAAAGATAAATGTGTCTTTGATAGTAACTCACTCATTAAGTAAACTTGCATTTTTTACATTTACTCTAGTTACTATTCAAACAAAAAAATCTTACCCACGTTATTGCGCTAGATTTTAATAGATATAACTTTTTTTTTCTTTTTTTTTTTCCTTTGTTTACTTTTTTATTCTTTTCCATTTTCACCTTAATCATTTTTCTCATTTATTCCAAAAGTTGTCGGTCACACTCTTAGTATAACTTTAAGGCCATGATTATCGCAAGATTTAAAGGGGTTTCTTAACCAAAACTAGTGGCGGACTCCACCGAAAATAAAAAAAACCGGTGACAGAAACAACAAAATAACGATCGATCCTTATGGGATTTTTGCACTGTTCGCGGGCTACCACGTGTTGGTTCACCTTTTAATTAATTTTTTTTGTTTTAATCAGACAAAAAAAAGAATTTTTTTTTAAGAAACCCATAAGGGTTACAGGGGTAATGAAGTTTTAATGGGGTTTTACTATTTCACTTTCAACTGAAGCCATAGAAAATGGTATTTACAAATGGAACGTTCACGTGTTAACTATGGACCAACTTCTCTTTAATTGACAAAAAATGGGCATATCTCTTGCATATTGTTTCGGCTCTAGCCGATTCTTTTAATATGTGGATCCAAGCCCTACAACAACATAACATTTTGTCTTCTTATTTGATACAAAAAGGAAAATAAAGTTGCGGAAAGACAAGTGAATAAAATAGTGCTACCTTTCGGTGCACTCAATTACGTACCAACAATTTCTTGGCGGGTCATTATTAATTTTTATGGGTCCTAACGGGTAATGGCCAATATTACAAGTTTTTTTGTGTTTCTTAACATTTAACTTCACTTCGAGAATGTGATGAGTCAAGTAGAAGTAGTGGAAGATGTGTGAGAGCAAGAGCCGTTCGATCAGTGTTAGATAATAGATAATACAATATCGGGATCGGCAGAATCGCACGTTTATCATAACTCGCCTGATCTATATTATTAAAAGATTAGTACCCATTTGAAAATGTTCTTACTTCATTAATTAAACTCTATTTTCTTTTGCTTGTCTTTTTCAGTTGCATTTATGAAATATCCTAAAACGAATAAAACTGCCTAATTTATTACTTGTCTTTTCAGTTACATTAAAAAAATATGCTTAAATGAATTTAAACTTCCTATTTTATTGTTTGTTTTTTTCAGTTACCTTAATGAAATATCCTCAAATAAATTTGGACATAATGTCATTTAATCAACCAAAAAAACTCATGAGTTATCCTTACATGCATAATTTTAATAATGAAGATTTTTAAAAACGTGCATCATTAAAATGTTACCTAAAACATGCAGCACTAATATATAACATGCATCAATAAAACTAGAATTTGACTCACACAATTGTACGGATATTATTTTTAGTTGATTAAATTTAAAAATAATTATTTATTCAAAAAATATTTAAGAATTACTATGTTTTTAAAAATTATAAGGTATTATTTGCTCATAACTCATTTGTCATTTGATAAATTGTTAGAAAGAAAATTTTAGCATAATATAACTCAGTTGTCATTTGCTAAATTTATGGTTTTTATTTATATTTTTTATTATTTAATTATAATATTTTCATTTTGTATTAGAAAGATAAATGAATTTTTTTTTCAAACAATATTTTTGTAAATGTATTTTTTAAAAAATAATCAATTAAAATTGTTATTATCATTGAATATCATTATTTTTGAAATAATTTGAGTTTTCGTTTACATCAAAACTTATCATATTTTAGGATAATTTTAATTTAAAATGTAATTTTCATATTTTTCCAACAAATTCTAAAAATATTTTTAAATATTTTGTTAAATTGTTAAGAAAATATTGAGTTGCATTTTAAATAAAAAGGTAAAGATATTAAAAATATTTTAATTAAAATATGTAAAATTTAATATAGTTTTAAGGAAATGGTCAAAATAAAAAAAAAGTACACATAAAATAATCATGATTTTTGTTAACTGGGCGGATCATTATTTATATGATATCGCACACGAAAGAAAAATTTATATTTTTAAAATTATCTAATTAACTCTATACTCATTTTTTTTATATTTTTATATGATATCACACATTCGTAAAAAAATAGATAGTTTAAGATGCAAAAAAATATATTTACTTAATGAATATAATATGAACGAATATTACAAATACATCATTTAATAAAATAAATAATAAAAAACTAAAAATTCATATCCGAGCTCAGGGTCTAGTATGTATTAACCAACATACAAAATGGGCTCGATATCGAATCAAGTAAAACCACATAATGGGCCAAACAAAACTACGTTATGAATGTATGGTCTTGAATATACAGATAGGCCTGGGCGTTCGGTCGTCTGTTCGGTATCGGTCCGAATGATTCGGATTTTCGGTGTTATGCTCATAAGTACCATTCGGCTTTTACTAATTATCGGATCAGGTTCGGTTCGGTTCCTTCCGGGTTCGGTTCGGATCGGATTTAACCAATGTTTAAAATAGTATAAAAAAATGATTTTAAAAACCTCGAAAATTGACAAAAAAAGTTCAAAATATATAAATTATTTACAAATCTAATTAAAAATTAGTTAAACTATCTAAATTAACTAAAAATATTAAAAATAACAAATAAAACAAACTACAAAAATATTTTGAATACTCTAAAATATCTAAATCACCTTAATATATACAAAAACATTAACATATTTAACTAATTTCGGATATCTTCGGGTCCTAATTCGGATTTCGGTTCGGGTTATAACCAAAGTCCAAAGTAGTAAGCTCATAAGTCCCATTCGGATATTTTTGTAAAACAGTTCGGATTCGGATTCGGTTTTTCTGGTTCGGGTTAATGTCGGTACTTCGGGTTGAGTTAAAAATGCTCAGGCCTAATACAGATAATCACGGCATCGCTTTGAATCAGTCGTGCTAAAGCGGAGATTTTAAATATCTTATATATTAAAAAATGTCATAACTTTGATTTTTGTATGATTTTTTAAAAAATGGATCCAATGGATCTATTCTTAAAAAGTCATATTACATTTAATCTCTAATTTTATCATTTAAATTTTGGGCATACCAGAAATTTTAATTGGGCTATCATAATTGGATTTAAACAATAGATGATCCATTGGATTTATAGATAGTATAAATTAAATAAATATAATTTAATGTTGTAATACTATACCTCTATATATTAAATATTTAAATATTTGTTGATGTTAACTTTTAAAATTATAAAGATTTTTTTTAAATAACAAAAATCATATTATCTAACAATGATTAATATTTACCACCTTAAACCAATGAAAACAAATTTTAAACTGTATAGTTTATTTTAAAAATTAAACAAAACTAAATGTTTAATTATTTACTCGATAATATAAATCTATGAAGCGAAAAGTTTAATTTTAAAAAAAAATTCTAAATTTTTGAAATGTTACAATAACTTCGAATATGACAATAAAACAATATTTTACTAATCTTTATATATATATTTACGATTTTAATAATGAAATAATAATCCAAAAATATATATATAAGAATATACAGATACATGTGAAAGTTTGAAACAATATATTTAATGAAAAAATATACCGTAAACTTATTATGTTTTAAAAATTGATAGACACATATATATTATAATATATATATATATATCAATTTAGAATTGAAAATAAAATATTTATATAAAAATAAATGAAATCTAGTATAAGTTTAAATTAAATCAAGCCCTAGCAGAAAACCGGGGAGGTTTACATAATTTACATGTAAATACTTATTTTTTCAATTAAACGAGAAATAGGTGATCACTGTTTAATAAATCACATGAGAGGTGGCAAATCCCGGAGATAAAGACCGTGCTTTAAGATAGTTGACGCGTGAAACACACCCTGCTTTATGTTATGGGCTGGTTACTTAAAATCCACGTAAGCACATACGTGAACCAGAACAACACTTAAACTCCTTCACAAGAATTTTTTTTTTTTTTTTTGCTAAATTGTAAATATCATACAGATGAATAAATGATTCTACAAGAGATGATCTTAGTTTTTGAACCATCTTGGCAAAAAATAACAAAATACAAGATGGAGCACTGAATTTATAACCTACGAGAACCGATCTCAACCACATCACCATGAGGTCACTGAATCTCTTTCTAACTCTCCTCGCTGAAATGATGTTTCGAAGCTCTTTGTCAATACCGTAGAACACTGTAGAAGCCGGTATAGTTGACTGATTATGCACCAAATTGTTCCTTTTGCTTCCACAGATGAAAGATGACTGTTTGCACCGCCAACTTCCTCAATAGTGTAAGCCTTTTTGATTGTGAAGATCGTATCCAAGACATGAGCTCAGCCCAGGTTGTAAACATTATTGACGGAGGTTGACATCTGTGGAGGACCTCGCGCCAGACTTCCCTGCTGTAGTTGCAGGGCAGCATCAGGTGGTCTCTTGTTTCATCATAGGTAGAGCACAATGGACACAAAGGCGAGATAGGGACTCCCCAAGCAACCAGTCTTGACCTCGTCGACAGTCTATCATAATTAGCAACCCACATAGTGAACGCGTGCTTCGGAATGCATCCTTTGAACCAGACAACGTCCACCCAGTCTTTAACATCCTCTCGCGGTCTCAGCACCTCCCAAGTGGTGGCAGACCTGAAAATACGCAACTGAGAATCACCAGCAATCCATTCATACTCATCATTCACATTCATAGGTAAAGGCAAAATAATAGTAGTGAGGTAAATATGAAGTTCAACTTCCTTTTGAGATCTTGGGTGAGGGAGTCTCCAAGTGGATCCATTGATTGCGTCCGCCACCACGGAATTCTTTCTTATTCTCAGCGATCTTGGACCAGACTGGCCTATGTGCTCGATCAGCTGGCCCATGGGAGATCAAGCGTCAAACCAGAAGCTTGCGGACCTTCCATTGCCGAGCCTGGTTTTACAGAACTGAAGCGCCAACGGTCTGAGGTCCAGAAGCTTCTTCCAGGCCCAGGAGTCAGTTGCAGAAGCTTTTACGGTCCAAAAAGATTTATCATTCAAATGAATACTCCAATGCCAATCTACCCATAGCGATGGAGTTTTCGATAGTAATAACCAGATAAACTTGAGACACAGGACCTGGTTCCAGACTAAGAGACTCCTAAGACCAAGACCTCCTTCCTCTGTCGGCAGACAAACTGTTCGCCAGGCAATTTTTGCCAGACCTCTCTTGTCGATATTTCCAGACCAAAGGAATCTGGAACAAAGGGCGTCGATACTCTTTATGCATCCTTTAGGGAGAATAAAAGCTGAGATCCAGAAGGTGACTATGCCGAAAATGACAGTCCTGAGAAGCTGCAACCGCCCAGCGAATGATAAGAGTTTTGCCGACCATGACTGTAACCTGTTGGAGGTCTTGATCATCAAAGGAGAGTACTCAGAGATTTTTAGCTTTCTGCTCATGAGTGGGAGCCCGAAGTATCTGATAGGGAATTGACCATAAGGGAATCCGTAGCTGGCTATAGCCGCGGATTCCGATTGGTCCAGCCCTGCCGTGAAAAGCTCTGTTTTGGTATTGTTCATGTGTAGCCCAGACCAGGAAGCGAAATCATCGAGGCATTCCGTGATTCCATGTAAGCTTTTACTCATTCCGTCAAAAAAGACCATCACATCATCAGCGAACATTAGGTGTGAGATCTTGAATTGCTCTGTTCTCGGATGAAAACCAATAATGCCCACTTCATATCGCGACAAAAGAAGCCGAGACAGACCCTCCATGGCCAGCACAAATAGATACGGAGAGAGCGGATCGCCCTGTCTGATTCCTTTAGTGCTTTGAAAGAATCCACCCGTTACTCCATTTACCGAAACCGAGAAGGACGCCGTTGATAAGCACTCAGAGATGAGACGTATATAACTCGCAGGTATGTCAATAGCCCGGAGAGTAGCAATGATGAAGTCCCAACGAACACAGTCGAACGCTTTCCTTAAGTCTACCTTGAGCATGCCTCTAGGAGAGACAGGTTGAGTGTTGTAGCCATTAACCAGGTCCGTTGCGAGCAGTACATTCTCCGCTAAAAGACGCCCGGGAAGGAAAGCTGATTGTGCTTTAGAAACCAGCAGCGGGAGAATCTCTTTGAGCCTAGATGCCAGGAGCTTGGAAATTACTTTATATACCGTGTTAAGGCAAGAAATAGGTCAAAAGTCCGTTGTTAGGGAGGCGTTGAGCTTCTTAGGTATCAGTACCAGGTTTGCTGAGTTCCATTGCTTTAAGAGACGGCCAGAACGGAAGAATTCCAGTACAGCTTCCGTAACTTCAGCCCCAACGATCGACCAAGATGCAATAAAGAATTCCGCCGAGTAACCATCAGGGCAACCAGATTTATTCTTAGGCAAAGAGAAGAACGCATTCCTTATATTCTCCACTGAGAATGGTTTTCCAAAGCTTGATATCTGCTCAGTTGAGCATTTGAAATCAAATAGGAGGTCCAAGTCGCTTTGAACAAACAACGGCTGCGAAACTGGGCTGCCAAGAAGATCCGAAAAGTAATTTACACACAACTCCTGAATACTAGCTTGAGATTCAATGCGCTCCCCAGAGTCGGCGATAAGGAAATGAATGTGATTAACGGCCTGACGGGATTCTGCATATCGATGAAAGAGTCTAGAGTTTCCATCCCCACAAGAGAGCCAACTGATGCTCGATCTCTGAAAGAAAAAGGCTGTCTCAGCCGCAGACAACTCTTCCCATTCATGTAAGGCCTGAAGCTCAAAGGAAGCATTAGTTGGTTACGGGATGGATATCATAGCAGATTGCGCTTGGATAAGTTTCTCGTGAGCCAGAGCCATCTTTTTTTCTATTCCCGAGTAGTTCTGATTACTGAACTCGCTGATCAAATTTTTCAAGAGCTTCAGCTTCCTTGCGACTCTGTACATTGCCGATCCAGTAACGTTGAAAGAGAACCAGCTGGTGCCGATAGTAACAAGAAACTCCGGGTTTTGAGTAAGGAAATTGTAGAATCTGAAAGGTTTCTTAGCCCTTATTCTGGCAGGGTCTAGCGTGATAGAGATGACCGCGTGGTCCGAGAAGTCTGGGCTACCAAAAAAATGCCACTGAGGACGGGAATAGTGAGTACCAATCATCATTGACCAGGCTCCTATCCAGCTTCTTAGCTAGCGGCGCTGACTTGCGCTTGTTCCACCATGTAAAAGTTGTGCCCCTGAAGTTCAGATCGTCCAAGTTAGCATCAAGGAGACAAAGATTGAAGTCTCTGATTCTCTTATCCATGTTTAGAGTAGGGATTAATGAGTGCTCCAAGGGATCTCTGATTTGGTTGAAGTCCCTGACCATCAACCATGGTTTCGTGTCCATTCCATGCGATGCAGAGAGGGCTGATATCTCCGACAAGAGAAGACCACGCTCGGCAGGATCATTTGAAGCGTAAACAGTAGAGATGAACAGCTTAGACTGGGTAGTAGAAGGCCAAGTAACCTCAGCAGTGATCATCTGGAGCGACTTAGAAATAATATTAACTGAGAGAGAAGGATGCCAGACAAGCCAAATTTTCCCAAGTGTAGAGAAATCGTAGTTATCTTCAGCATACCATTCTGGAAAAAGTTCTGACACAAACTTATTCTTCTTGAGCTGTTTTACATGAGTCTCAAGAATTCCGCCAAAAAGAGGAGAGTTTCTCCTAAACCATTTCCTTAATCCGCTGTGGTGGTTATATTTATTTAGACCGCGCACATTCCAACAAAAAATGTCTGTCGACATAAAAATTAGATTAGATTGGGGCCCCTGCCCCGGTTTCCTTTTTGCCCTGAGAACTTCTGACCTGAAAACTTCTTTTTATTCCGCACAACCTGAAAACCCAATTCCAAATCATGCTTACTAAGCTCTCCTTCCTCCAAATCAGAGTCTGACGATTCCACATGTGAAGAGTCCGGCTGAACATCAGAACGAGAGGATCCAGAAGCACCAGAGCGGCTTCTAGCACTTACCGGTAGAAGGTAGAAGGTAGAAGGGCGTGTTACAAGATTCACCTACAACCTTATCTTTCGCCGTTCCAAGTTGAGATTTGTGCAGCTCAGTCTGCACTATCTCAGGGTGCACATGAACAGTCAGACTAGTTTGAGTTTAGGAGAGCGGAGATTTACCAGCCGCAACTTTATCCACCTCCTTCCATGCCTGCTTTTCTTTAGATCTTCCTCTCCGAGTCTTCCTAACATTAGGCTCATTTTTCTGCTTCTTGGGACAATTAGCTGGGAAGTGACCCTCTGAGTTACAAAAAGAACATAGCTTAACTGCAGAAGGGCATCGTTTCACAATATAACCAACCTCCCTGCATGATTCACAAACCGGTGGCATCCATGGGCTTGAAACCAAAACTCTACTGATTTCTCCAGACTCAAATTGGACATTCACAGCTTCAGGGAGAGGCTTCCTAGGATCGATGATGGTGAACACCTTTACCACCTCTAGGTTAGTCTTATTCGCAGTGGTAGGGTGTAAGAACTTAGGATGACCCACCAGTCCTGCGATACGTTCTAATCCATCCTCGTTAAAGAATTGGAAAGGCGCCTTCCTAAGCTCCAACCAGATCGGCGCTGAGGTGAGCTCCGGTTTTGATGGCACAATGCCTGGTTCCCACTTATCAACAAACATGGTCTGACCTTTAATTTGCCAGAGACGCTGAGTAATAACTCTGTGTTTTGTTGCAGCTTTAGGAATCCGGAACAGGAACGCGAACCCTTCCATTTTCGATACCGCAATATCCCTGTACTGTTTGCTCTATATTCCGTTGACGATGTTATGGATTGTACCTTGAGAGGGGGGATCCGAGTAGAACTGGCCCAAGACAAAAGGCTCCCAAGATTTTCTGTTCTGTTCGATCACAGAGTTTGGGATTTTTATACAAGCTTCACCCGGAGGGAGCGTGAAAGCTTCATCCTTCTTTGACAGACGCTTTCCTTTTGCGTGAGCGCACCAAGTATCTTCAGGAGCCTTTCCAAGGCTAGCCTGTTGATGACCTTGGTTGGGGTTAGGCTCTGAAGCAGAGTTCTTTTCTACCCACATCAGCCCCCGTGGAGGGAGAGGGGTAGACATCAGCAGCAAGCGAGCTCAAAGTAACCACCTTGGCATCAGCAGTAGCAGCTTGGACATTCACATCTGAGGATCTCTTGTCTATTGAGACCGTCGCATCATCCGATACTTCAACAGAGGAGCGGAGAGTCTGATCAACTACGCTCAACTCTAGGGTTGGAGAGTTAATTTCATCGCGAGCTGGAGATGGATCTGCCTGTTCAACGGCGATCACTTTCACACAAGTCGGGATATCACTTTGGACGGAAGCTAGATCCGAAGAATCTTGCAATTGTTGAGCAACCGGGACGGCGAAACAGCCGATTCGGGCATCAGAAACAATCTTGGTTCCAGGAATAGGCAGGTCATTTGCAACGGGATTCGATTTCGTCGAAGGGGACGATTTCGGCGGGGACTTGGTCGGAGATTTCTTGGGCTTCTTCTTCTTCATCAGCAGCGGCGGTGATGGAACAGAGATTTGGCTGAGGAGCCGACGCCGGATGAGGCGCCGGTGAGAGGCTGGTGTCAGAGACACTGTTGCTGAAGATCGCTTCGAGAGTCGCACTTCACAAGAATTTCAGTAGCCATCTTCCATTTCATCTAATAGCCTCGCATGCCCCATGCATCGTAGTTAACATCCTTACTCAATTCCTTCCTCGTACGGTTCGGCAAACAAAATCTTTCGTCCAAAACCAAACCGACACTGAATTTGAGTTTTTATATTAAACCGAACGCTACGCCGGACTAAGGAGGCGTTATTGGTTTATATATTTTGATTGATTTAGAAATCCATATAGTATTTATAAATCCAAGTAAAATATGTAAATCCGGAGGTTTTCCCTCTGATTTGAATCTTTGTATTTTCAACTAAAAAATCCAAACAAATCTATTCAAATCCATTATAAAATCAAATATATTAGTAAATCCGTACGATTGAATAACACTTGATTTGATATAGAATTTATGAATCATTAAACCAATAACACATGATTTTAATACAGATTTTAAAATCATAGATCCAATAACACTAGATTTAGTTCAGATTTTCAAATCCATTAAAATACAACAACCAATAACCTCTACTAAACAAACCAGATCTAAACCGTAAAATGCAAGTAGAATAACTGAACCCAAGTCATTTATATTTTAATCAAATATATACTGGAAATATTATATATATTATATTGTCTGACAACAAATTTGTTTAGTATTTTTTTTTTGTATCCACTTTTTTCTAGAAGCAAACACGTTTAAATATATACTGAAAGTGTATTAAATTGTCTGACAACAAAATTGTTTAAATATATACTGAAAGTGTATTTTTTGTATCCACATTTAAACACGTTTAGATCCAACTAAGCCAAACCGAGTATTCTTCTTGTTCAGGTACAGTTTGGGTCCTACTTTAACAAAACCGAAAAATATGAAATAGGATGTGAACCGATTTTTTTTTGCCAACTATGTGCATCGATCTTAGCAAAAAAAAAAAAAAAAAAAAAAAAACTGTCCACACCTATATTAAATATAATGTGTTAAATTATAACCATCTCCGACTATACTACACATATATAAACAAGCCATACACGTATCAAATTAACAACAAGCATTTGAAAAGAAAAGGAAGATTAAAAAGATGGGCAACTTTCTCTGGAAAAGCAGCGACGTGCACCCGGTGTTCGGCGACGGAGGACGGAGAGAGAACCTGGAGGCCGGAGAAAAGAAGGGTCCCTTAAGGATAAAAGTGAGGATGAGAAGGGATAAACTAGAAGAGCTTTTATATTTGTCTCGTCGTGGTGACCAATCTGAGGGTGACGGCGAAGGTGGTGAGATTGGTTTCTTGATTCTTAAAGAATGTATGGAAGGTCACTTGCCGGCGACGGTTCTTGGCTCGGGTGATGATGTTCCACCTCAACGGTGTGAAAATTACTTGGTGTCTAGAAGATTGAGTTCCATCAAAGAGGAATAACTGAATGAATATGTCTTGATTCATGGATACCAAATATACTTTAGATAACCGCACTTTAGTAACGTTTTTTTTTTTCAGATCCTTCTAATATATAGTATTATATTAGGCTAAGAAGAATAAGAGAGTATGTTGGCTCATGCATTGTAAAGATACCAGTATTACCGTACTATGTACGGGCACTAATATAAAATATGTTTATTTTGAACATACTATTAGAATTTATAATTAAGATAACATTAAAATTTTGATGTTTATAATTTACAACAGTTCAATATAGACACAAAATATATAATGTTAATATTGTTTCAAAACCAATATAATCATTAAATATGATCGAACAACGAAAATATATATCTTACAAAAGTACAATTTGTCAACTTAGTTTTGAGGTTATTATATTTTGTAGTTATTTTCTTATTCTCTCACTCATGTTTACTTTTTTGGTCATATTCTTTTATATTTCTTTTTATACAACGATGCTATTTGCTTCGGCATTTCTTTTTGAGGGAATCTACAAATTTAATAAAACTATTTAAGGAAAAAAAATCAGAAGTGTATATTGAATAAAAAATAAGATATCACCACATTTTATAGATTATAAAAAGTTAAACACACACAAGAAAAATATGGAATACTTACCGAGTCTAAATAATAGACATAAGTCTTTTTTCTCCTACAACCCGAATTTCTTATGCCCTATTTTTTATTTCTAATTATCACAACATTTTTCCTTTCTTCTTTTCTTCTTGTTGTACTTCTCAAGTTTTCTAGGGGCCATGGAAGTGTGGTTTAAGGTGAGCCTCTTACTCCTTCCCTGAATTATCACCAAAACAAATAAACGTGTTCCATAAATTGATAATTAGTTTAGTCTAGTTTAGTCCATTATGAAAATTAATTGACCTATTTTGTTTACGTACCTTTTTCTTCTGTTCTTCGGCATCTAAAATAATAAAAGAAAAGAAATATATAGTATCAGCTGTGCTTTTTTCCTTTGAAATGCTAAAATAGATGAAAAAAAAGCAAAGCGAGAAATTTTCTAAAATTAAACCATAGAAACAGATTTGTAAAATACTTGTTTTTGTACAATAGAGTTAGGGATGGTTATTGTTACCTTTGTTGCTGAAAAAACTTTGATTTGTCATTCATTTATTGGAGAATTAAGCTTTCAAAAGCTTTGAAACATAAACCATATGTTTTTTTTGCTACAGTCAAGGACTCCGTAGTCGTAAGAAAGAAGAATATGAAACAATAGAAAAGCAAAAGGAGAGAGGAAGGAGAGAGGAGGAGTTTAATAGAGAGTAAAACTGTTTTGTCAAACTTATATAAGAACAAAACAGTTTCAAATGGTAACTGTTATTTTAGAACGTGAAATTTTTTTTTGTCAAGAAGTGGAAGTGATAATGTGAGAATTTTTAGGGTTTAGTTATTTCGAATTTTAGAAATTTTAGGTTCTAACATTATTTTTTGTTGCATTTTAATTTTAATTTTTTAAACAGATGTCATGTGTCAAATTTTGATTCGCTAGGTGACTTGTGCTTTAGTAAATAAGGGATAGGTGTAAATTTCTACATTTTTTTTTCGTCTAAAGAATGTAAATTCACATTTACACAAAATATGAATTCTTCATCATACTCAAATACTATAATTATTTTTACTTCAAAATGTGAAAGATACACTAGTATATAAACGATATGCGGTATATGTACTCATTCTTCCACATGGTATTAAGGTCCAGCTAGTAAATTTAAACAAACGTAACACAATTTAAAATAACATAAGATTTGGTTTTTAAATATAAGTTGAAGAAACGATCATGTCAAAGGGAATCATAATGTGTGAACCTTTCACGAATGAGAAATTTTAAATGGATTTCTCAATTATTTGAGACACTTAACTACTTAATAAAATACTAATGATTTTGTTTTCACACTTAACTCAGATAACAATACCAATAAATTAATGATGCTCTAAAATTTCATATCATAAATATAAAAGACAAATACTAATATATACTCCATCTGTTTCATATTGAGTGTCGTTGTAGAGAAATTTTTTCGTTACAAAATAAGTGTCGTTTTCGATTTTCAATGCAAAATTTATTAATTTTATACAGTAATTTATTTTTCTATTGGTTGAAATATGGTTAGGTATATAGTTAATTGTATTTTTATATAGAAAATATACAAAATTAATTATTTTCTTAATTTGTGTGCACAAGATCAAAATGACATTTAATATGAAACAGAGGGAGTATAAAAGAGACAAAGAGACGTAAGTAATATAAGTTGAGTTATATTTTCATAGTTTTAAATAATTATCAGTTTTTAAATTCACTTTAAACATTTCATCTTTGAGGATATCTCAAAGAATAAACTATTACATACAAACTTCAAATCCAATCGATAACTTTTAAACTCGAAACTTCACAATCGTCTCTGGATGAGTAATATAAAATATATCTTTTAAAATCGAGGTCGATGTCACGTGAAGTTAATAGTTAAATACATTTTCCACGATATTCTAGTTTCGGTCAAAGTCAAATATCGTTAGCGAAGACTTATACGTGGAAAGTGGAAACAACGGCAGCACCAGCCTAAACATTTCCTTGGCCCAAAAAAATACGTAGTTCATTAACTACTTTTGAAAATGGGTCTGTTTAAGAAAACTAACAAGTAACTAAATCTATGTTTTACGTTATGTATCGGAGTTATTAGATTATATTAGTCAACAAATGTCTATCTTATAGACAAAAAAAAAATGTAAAACCCGTGAAGCGCATGAAAACTAATATTTGGAAACATTTGAAGAGTAAGCCAATATTATCCTAGCATGTTTACATTATTTATATTCCATTTGTGTATCAAATTTGAATTATGAAAGTTTACGTGATGTTTTTTTTTACATTATATGATGTTAGTAATATGTTAAAAGCTAATCACTATATATATGAATCTAGGAAAATTGCTTAAAATACCACATTCCTAATATCAGTTATAACTCTAGAATTAACTAATCTAGATTTAATATTTAGAGTTGAGGGGGTGGATAGCGTTTTGGAATGAGAATTTAGGATTCTAATAACTATATAAATAAATACTTAAAAAGTTAATTAAAAAAAAATAGTTTCAAAAATAATTTTTGAACTTCAAAAAAAAATTTGGAAAAAAAAGATTATATAAAAGTTCGAATTTAAAAACGTATAATTCAAAAACAATTATTACTTTTATTTAATTTTTTTATTATATATAAAAAAAAGGATACAAGAGTCTTTTGTTTCTTAATAAAGAAAATATTTGTGAAAATGTCCTTTTATTGAAAATAAACATGAATAAATGATATGCTAATGCTGTAAATATGAAAATTTCCAATGAATCTGTAGTCTTGTATCAAACACAATTCATAGAATTTTTTTAGTGTCCAAAGTTCACATTGTGTTTCTTTGGCCGATGGATTCAACAAGAAATAAAGTCTGCGGAGAAACATCTTGTGTGTTTTCAACTTCTACAAGCGATACAAAGGAACGTTCTGCTTCGATGCGAAAGCTCGCTATCGCTATCGTTGTCGTGCTATGTATTTTGTTCATGACCATAGAAGTTGTTGGTGGCATTAAGGCAAATAGTTTAGCTATACTAACCGATGAAGCTCATTTGAAGAAGTGGTGTCTGTTCATGAGCTTCACATTTGGGCAATAACAGTTGGAAAATTCCTGTTTTCTTGTCATGTCAAAATCAAACAAGAATCTGATGATGCTATGGTGCTTAACAAAGTGATTGATTACATCCGGAGAGAGTACCGTATCAGTCACGTTACCATACAAATCGAGCGTTAGAACAACAAAGCAAGCCGGAGACGGTTAATATATCTGGTTCTCTGTCATTTTCATGATCAAATCTCAATCTTCTTTTTTGCTTTCTCGTGTTCTTTCCTTTACATTGTTCTTTGCTATGTCATTGTTTTTGTTTATGAAGTTTTTTTTTCCTTGTTTTATCTTAAAATGGGTATCTGAAAGGACATAGCTTTATTTGAGATTAGGTCTCTTTGTGTTATGTTACTATAGAAGAATCTGAATCTTTAGGGTTTATCTCTGATAACATGCCTATCAATAAGAGTGGGGCATGTTTGTCCTTAGAGCAAGTAACCATAGCTCGTGTGTGACAGTAGCAAACCAGATCACAGTACACACACACACGATAAAAAAAAAAAGAATTCAAACTTTCTTTGGAGTTTTTAGTTTTATAGTTGATAAGGTTTCTAAGGTCTTCATTAACAATGCAAATGCTGATTCCTTGTTTCTTTGTTAAGGATGTTGATTGTTGACTTGAGAGACTGGCTATGAATTTTACCCATTGACTGAGATTGTAGACAAAACTGGGACATTTTATAGTACAACACTATTCAATGCCGTTGAAGTCAAGGCATCAATAATACATAAGATTCTTTAGTGTCACATTATCTATAGATTCAAGATATTAGACAAAAACCACACATAAGAACATTATAAAATGATGGGGGCAGCGTAGTTCTGTATAAAGGCTTTGATTTTTGAGCTTTGAAGAAAAGGAATGGTGTGGTGTGTAATGTAATGATGTATAGTGAAGAAAGGATGATTGAGACATCATGAGAAAGATGACAGAAACCCAATACAAGCTCTCTTACCCATGACTTGTCTCTATTTACCTTCTTCTTATGTGTAAATTAGAATGTCCCCACAAAGTCTCTGTCTCCACTTCAAGACAAAACTGCCTCCACCAATAATCAATCTTTCTCTCCCTCTCTCCTCTCCTATGCTCTGCTCAGCCTCACCAGCTCTTCTTACAGTACCTAAATAGATTTGTTTTCTTACCTCTCTGGTTTTTTACAGCTCCACTGTTTTCTTCTCTATTCAATAGCTACTAAAGAGTCACTGCTCTCTATATAAAGCTAACAGTTACAAGTCCAGAAAGACTCAGAATCAGAAGAGAGTACATGAGTTTCCTATTCTGCTTCTAAGCATTTATTGTTACACACATTATTGCGTTATAATAATACATAACAAACAAAAGCTTTCAAATGGAGAGGTTTCAAGGACACATCAACCCCTGTGTATGTATATTTTGCTTAATTTAGGAAGATTTCACTTTCTTTCTCTCTTCCCCTTGAATCATTTTTTTTCTCTCAATGCTCAGAGAAACAGACTTGTATTTACTCATTTTTCCCTAATGAGCCCAGATGCTTTGCATTCAATGCTTTTCTTGTTTGTTTTACAGAAAACAATAACAGATTCTGCAATCAATTTGTTTCCCATCTACTTTGAAAACATTCCATTTTCCCTTCTACTTTTGTTTATTATCTCTACACTAAAACTCACAAGTCTCAGAACAAACACAGTTTCATTCTTCTCACCAAGAAAAATCTAAATCCTCCGTCTTTCTTGCAGTTTTTGGATCAAAATGCTGATGGGAGAAGCTTAGAAGCCCAAAGCTTTGCCTTTAAAGAAGAAGAGGAGGAAGAAAGCATGCAAGACACAGTTCCATTTCTACAGATGCTGCAAAGTGAAGAAGACCCTTTACCGTTTACATCATTCAAAGAACTATTGTCTCTTCAGAACCTCCATAACCATTGGGAACTCGACAGCTATCTTTCACACAATGAAACCTACCCAGTTTCAACCACATCCATGGAAGTAACCAGACAAGCTTTGTCAAGCCAAGAACTACCCTTTAGCCGACAACAAGACATGACAGTTCCTTCTTCCTCATCAACACCAAACTCAAGACGCAAGCGCAAAATCATCAGCAACAACCCTCCTGAAGTGACGAGAGGGAAGAGGAGGAAAACTAAACCAAGTAAAGACATTGAAGAGATAGAGAATCAAAGAATCAACCACATTGCTGTTGAACGTAATCGACGGCGGCAGATGAACGAACATATCAGCTCCTTACGTTCTCTTCTCCCACCTTCTTACATCCAACGAGTAATCTCCACAACAAAGAAAGTCTCAATCTTTAACCCTCAAAAACCTCTTTAAACTTGTTTAGTGTTTTGTCTTGCAGGGAGACCAAGCATCTATAGTAGGAGGAGCTATAAACTACGCGAAGGTCCTCGAGCAAGTCATAAAGTCACTTGAGTTGCAAAAGAGAACGAAACAGAGTAGTGTAGTAGAAAACAGAGTTACTTGCGTCCCAAGAATCGAAGCTACGTTGATACAGAACCACGTTAACCTTAAAGTTGAGTGTCGGAAGAAACAAGGGCAGCTTCTGAAAGGAATCGTTTCACTTGCAAAGCTTAGACTCACTGTTCTTCATCTCAATATCTCGTCATTGTCTTGTTCATCAGTCTCTTATTGCTTCAACCTCAAGGTAACTTACTTTTTCATTTTTATTAAATGCAATATTTAACGATATATCACTGGAGCAGATGGAGGATGACTGTAAGCTAGAATCGGCCGAGGAGATAACGAAGGTGGTGCATCAGATTTTCGATACATAAAGTCGATTTTTTATTAAAGAATGAAAAAAACAAAATAAATAAATTATGTTTGTATTATTACTGGACTATTCGAACATGTTTTCTTAGGCTTTGGGTGTTTTGTGGGGTTTTGGTCCCATGTAATTAAAGTTTGACCTCATCTGTATTTATGATATTTATCATCAATCATGGTTTGACTTTTATCTCTATTTAATGGGCTGACTTCCGCTTATTGACAAATAATAAATTGTTTTGTTTGTAATGGTATGGTCAATATCATATGGTATGGTCGATATCATATAAGCTGAATCTGATGACGATGATGTTTTAACAAAGAAAACACTTGTTTGTATGATTTTTTTTTTATCATATGGTTTCATGGGCTTGTAATACTCTGTTTAATACTAATGGGACCACTTACAAATAATCGACAAAGCTAGCATTTTTTTGGTATTTAAAGCTTTTGATGTTATACTACTATATACAATGGGTGGAGAGGAGGCATATACTTTTGGTCACCGCATAATCAAATAGTAGAGTAACCGTTTTGAAGATTCAAGAGATAAGAAAACACCAAATGTTATAAACTTGACTTCAAGGCAGAGCCAAGCTTAGAAAGTTTCTTTCTGTACAATGTAGCAGTCGATTTTTCACTAAAGATGAGACCGACGATGCTGCAAGTTAGAGATGTAGTAGAGAATCCTCTTCTTGTCGTCAGGGGTTAATGAGAATGGAGGGTTTAGAGGTAGGGTCACTGCTTCCTCTATTATAAAGGAGAGTAGAAGAATTGCTTTCTTGTATAATCTTGCTGCACTTTCCTTGTTATTCAAATATTCTTCCGCCTGCAAAACAACAAAGAGGAACATTGAATCCAACCCACAAAGTAAGTTTCAGACTTTTAGGACAAAGGTGGAAGTACGCCTGCAATTTTGAACTGAACCAAAGTTTCGGTTAGTTCGTTTTCATTTGATTCGGTAGGTTCTCTAAAAACAATCGGTTATCGGTTACTTCGGTTTTCTTCTTTAAAAAAAAAAAAATATACCCAAACCATACCAAAAATCCAAACCAAACCCGCCGAACCAAACCAAAATTTTAGTTAGTTCGCATCCATTTAATTTGGAAGGTTTTCTAAGAACATCGGTTACTTTGGTTTTCTTCTTAATAAAAAAGAGAAAATTATACTCAACCATACCAAAAATCCGAACCAAACTAACCAAGATTTGAAGTTTTGAACAGAACTAACCAAAATTAACCGAATTTATTCGAAATTTTAACAAAAGAAAACTGAAATCTAACTGAATCAAAAACTTGGTAGGATTTTCAAAAACCAAACTAACCGAATACCGAACCAAACTTTATTTCGGGTTACTTCTGGTAAGATTTATGTTGAACCGAACTACCCAAACTGAACAACCCGAACCCGCAGGCCTAGGTGGAAAGCTTTTGACAAAATTCTCAGACTTCATGATAGAATTTTTTTTACTTACCCCACCACTCTTGCCATATGCTAGTGCCTTCTCATATATTGTTTCCATGGCGTCAGGCATATGAGTAGCACTAGCAGCTACAATGAGATGAAGGAGATACATTCAGTGAATGTGCAAAGAAACATAAAAGAGAACATTCGGTTTAAGTACTAACCGCTTGTTTGGTTTAGTCGAGTTGACGAAGTCTCAGCCTGGTTAAACGCAGTAACAAACTCTTGTGTCACCCAAGTTTTAGCTACTGCTGGTGAATTTGAAGTCCCTGGAGCTGTTGTGTTCACTCTACCCTCTCCAACGGACACCATCCAAGAATCGCATATCTCTAAAGCTTTCCTCCATGCAGCTAAAACAACGAGTGTGACAGCAAAAGATTCCTTCACCTGTCCTGCATTGTCCTGTATGCAACAGTATTAGAATGTTATCAATCTGAGAGACTCTAGAGATTAGGAGTTGGAAGTTACCATCTCGCGAGCTACTTCTGTAAGTGCTTCTGCATACTGCTGCAAGACTTGGAGCTTCGTTGGAGGATGAACGATAGTTAACCGTTGGACTTCTGTTAACAGGTATGATGATCCAGTTTCTGGTCGTGGTCCTGACACATCAGACAATGGTCTCTGTGCTTCAACTGAATCTTGAAGTGATGCGTCGAAACATTCTGATGAACCTTCAGAAGGACGGTTTACAAGTACATACTCCCTCTCTATGAGCTCAAGAGAGTCAATTACTGCACATAAGACAACATCAAAGTGATTCTGAGTGATTTGAGCTTATAAAAAAAGGCAATAGAGACAAGACGCAAATAACAAACCTCCGAGTTGGTTTGATGAACACTGTCCCTCATTGTCTTTTCTAGTCTTCTCACAAGAGTTATCATGTTGCATCAAAACGTTAGAAGTTGAGGCACTAGAGGAACTCCCATGTTTGTAGACATTCTCTGAACTTGATTTGGATCGGTTGGGATCAGAATGTGCAACACCAGGCATTTGTCTGACAACATTTGGTATGAAAGATGATGAAGGTTGCTAGTTGATTAAATGGCTAATCAAATTCTCAAGATATTTATTACCTTGGCGCTTGAAGGAACCTGTGGCTGAAGAACTCTCGGAACGTCAAGCGCTCAACTGCAGTCAAACAAACATATTTTCCATTAGAACATAAAGACAAGAAGACAAACAAAAGAATCATATAACAAACATACTTGGGTCTCGGCGTAGAAGACGTCTGCAGAGATCAACACAATCAGGATGAATCTCATTCAAAGCATCTTCAGGAAACTTCAGCTCAGTGTCTCTCACAATATTTTGAAAAAGCTGTAGAGAAGCATAATGAAAGTCCATAAGTTCATTAGAAGTTCAAGAGGCAATTAATCGGTTCAAGGCAGTCCAACAAACCTGGATGTGATTAGTGCCATCAAAAGGTGGCTTCCCAGTAACAAGTTGAAACAAAATGGCACCAGCACTCCATAAGTCAGCCTGTAACATCATCCATTACACCAATCAAACAATGACAAGAAAAAAAAAAGATTAAATCTTTCTTCACCTTAGCATCATACTTTTGGTTCCGGATAATCTCTGGAGCCATATACAATGGAGAACCGCAAAATGTTTCAGCCATGCTCTCTGGTGTTAAAGACCTAGCCAACAAAAATCTCAACATCTACATACCAAAAACTAAGACCTTTCCATAAAAAGAAAAACATCTTCTTTTTTTTTTGGTCATAAATAATAATACCTCGCAAACCCAAAATCTCCTATCTTTAGCAATGGAGTTACATCCTTGGACGACAAAAGTAAATTCTGAAGGAAAAAAACAGAACCATATGACTAGACTTGTAATTAAATCAATCAAACTAAAACATAAGGAGGTTTATTTCTACTCACCTGAGGCTTTAAGTCTCGGTGGATACAATGCTTCTCTTGAAGTACTTGCAAACCTAAAGCTACATAACACACACAAACACAACAACATAAACACAGAGAGAGATTCAAACATTAGAAAATATACTAAATTTAAAAACTACAAAACACATGAACATAAAACATAGATTCAAAAAAGAAAACAGAACAAAAACTGATCTTACTTACCCAATTGTCTCATAAAATGCTTGGCAACAGGTTGGGAGACTTTGCCATGGGCATTGATGTAGTCAGCAAGATCACCTCCACTACAATACTCCAACACAAGGAAGATCCTATCTCCAGTCTACACACAAAACCCAGATCAATTTCAGTTCCAAAAATTCAAACTTTTATAATTTATACAAAAGAAACAAAAGAGTAAACCTCGATAGCTTCGTAGAATCTGATGATGTTGGGATGATCAATAGTGCTGAGAATCGAAATCTCCTTGAGGAGATTGTCTCTGACTTTAGGGCTAAGCTTCTTCTTATCAATCTCCTTGATGGCCACTTTCAAACCAGACGATCGATGCGTCGCTAGCCACACCACCGCGAAGGAACCAGACCCGAGTCTCGGTCCAAGTTCGTAGTCACCCACAAGTCGTGCCGTGTCCATCCCGGGTTTTTTTTTTTTTTTTACCCGTTTTAAAATTTCGGATCTTTAGTTGAACCAACGTCCATTGTGTTTCCACTACTACGAAGGCAGAGAGAGAAGACGAAACAGAGAAAAATCTTAACTTTTTTTTCTTTAAAGAACAACGAACTGTTTTTGTTATAATTAATTATACAGTAAAGCTATCATCAACTTTATATTTTTTTTTTCTGTTTTGTTTTTGTTTGTGTGTGTGGGAGAGAATGAGATTTGGTTTAAGCTTATGAACAAAGAGTTTATTACTTGTACTCGACAACAAACCTTGAGAAAAAATTTGACGTCTTGGATCCAAGTTCCACGAGGAAAGGACCTAGGAAATATCTCAGAATATTACCCTTTTTTTATTTAATAAAAAAGACAAAAAAGATTGTTAATTGTTTTATGTAATTAATCTTTTGAGTTATTGTCATTAACATATGGTTTTCTTTATATTTATATGATTATCTCTTTAGAGCAATTAAAGTTTGTTAAAAAAATATGGGTCTAATTGATAATTTAATCGTTGATGAATGAGTCAACAATGGGTTGAATTACAAAACTGAGAAATCTAATTAATTTATTATCACTGCAGATTAAACATTAACCGAAAAATGGTTTAATGATATTCTAATGTGCATTAGTGTCTTCCTCACACGGTAGATCCACTTCATTGATAAAACATTAATTCAGTTTTTTCTAAACTGGAGTTGTTCTATTTATAATAAGAAACAAAACAACATATTGTAGTCAATTCATTGGTTAATATGTTAGAATCAGTTATTTAAAAATTATTCTTGTGAAATAAAAAAGGTAGAAAAGCATACTTTAAAAACCGGGTTGCTACTACAAACTATATTTGCCAAATGAAATAATAGTTGCATTAATGTACTCTTCGGTTTACTAAGCAGCGGCCCGTGCAAAGAAATAAATCCAGTGATACAATCAGCATCTTTGTTACAATATGTCACACCATAGAAGCCATGAGATTCATTTTAGCCGACAGTTCTTCATATTATCACGTTGTTTAAGTGTCAAAATAAAACTTTGATGTCGATGGATTGTATTGTATAACCAGTAACAAAATATCATGATTTTGAACGATGGATATAAAGATTATTTTTGTAAGGATACATATTTAATGGATGTTTATCGCTAATAAATCCGACAAAACAAAACTTGAACTTATCAGTTTGTCAAAGCCACGTCACCTTTGACCAGCTCTAATTATCATGAAATGAAAAGAGAAATTCTTGGATGAAACCTCTGGGTTAACCAACCAATAGTATTTGAGTATTTGATATTTGATATCTTTTAAAAAATGAAATAAAATTGAATATCTAAATTAAATTATCTTTTTTTAAAATAAAATAATAAAAATACATAAAAATAGTTACAAAAAATAAATAAATTAATATTGTTAAATCTTCAACAAAATACTAAACTTTATACCCTAAATCCTAAACCCTAAACGTTAAACCTTAAATTTTGGGTAAACTCTAAACCGTTGGAAAATCTTAAACCCTAAATCATACATTAAAACTAAATTTTACTAACACTAAACCCTAAATCCTAATCACTAAACCCTAAACTCTGGGGTAAACCTTAAACCCTTGGATAAATCATAAATTCTAGGGTTTAATTTTAAATATTTTTGATTTAGAGTTTATGATTTATCCAAGGATTCAGGGTTTATCCAAGGGTTTAGGGTTTAGTGATTAGGGTTTAGGTTTTAGTGTTATTAAGATTTAGTTTTTAATGTATGATTTAAGGTTTAAAATTTTCCAATGGTTTACGGTTTATCCAAGATTTAAGGTTTATGATTTAGGGTTTGGAGTTTAGGATTTAGGGTATAAGATTTAGTATTTTGCTAAAAGTTTATCAATATTTATTTATTTATTTTTTGTAACTATTTTTATATATTTTTATTATTTTATTTTAAAAATATAATCTTATTTGAAAATTCAATTTTTTTTCCTTTTTTAGAAAATATCAAATATCAAATACTCAAACACTATTGGTCGGTGAATCTAGAGGTTCCAAGAATTTCTCAAATAAAAAGATACTAACGTGAAAGTGCCACGTAACTCAGCCATAAGCATAAGCAAAGCCCAATAATCCGATATAGGCCCAATTATGTTTGAAAAAGAGAAACACTGAAATCCAAGATTTGTGATATTGTTACAGCCTTCTTCAGTCCACTAATGAGCTATAAGTTGGTATTAATTGGGCTTTTCCATTTTCCAAGTCCATTAAATATCTCTTCCATTTTTTGTTCTTGATATGAATCTCTTCTCACTTTTTTTTTCTTTAAACATAGAATATTAAAAGGACAATGGAATCTAATGAACTTATAGATATGATATAATGAAGCTTAAAAAAAATAATATCTAAGTAAATTTACAAAATGTGGGTATTGTGTTGTTGGAAAAAGGGAAAGCGACTAAACCTAATAAACAAAGATCAGATTTGTGAAGGGACAATGGAGCCTCTTTGATCTTTACCCATCGTCTTTTGTTTAGTTGGACCACTCTCACCTTCCTATTCATTACATCTTTCATGTGTAACCGAATCTTCCACATATCGAAACCTTTACTAATATCTCAAAACCTGACAAGTTGTGCATTAAGTGAAGACTTGATCAATGTATATACGTTTAGTTATCAGATTTTTTAATCAAACAAAGTTGTTGTGGAAGGGATCGTGCTTATATTTTCTTATAGATTTAAAATACTCAACTACTTCAGCCACCAGCACGTAGACATTGACATTTTCATATATATCTTATGATGAAAAATAATTTGCTATTGTTATGTCATGTGCATGTAATATAATATATGGGGTTAATTGTGGAAACAGTCGACGAATTATATATGTGGATGTATATATAGCTTGAGGCTGGGATCATTATCAGCTGACTTATGCAGCCATTTCAGAGGCCATATATATTTTTTGAAGGAGTGTATGCATATGTATTGCCAAATTCACAAATGTAATGACAACACAGAACACAGTAAATGTGAAGGTTCTTACACGTGTTACAATGCTAAAGAATATTATGATATATGGAGTATATAATAACAAGAAAAGTAATCATGAAAATGAAAATAAGATTTAAGACATATCCAATTTTGCATACAATTGAATATTTCCTTTCAGCAAACTTGGGTTTGATTCCTCTGTATCCCCCTCTCCTCATACAAAACCTACCCCACCTATATACTTTTGCATCGACATTTATTAAACCCACCATCTGTATAAATATTAATTTTCTGCTTTCTTATGTTTATTCTGATGTCAATCAATAATACCTACACCACCAAATGTATTTTTTAAAATAAATTTAAGCATGTATGATCAGTGCGTGTGTGTGCGAACCCTAAAAGCCGAGACAAAAGATGAAGTCAAGTCAACATTATAATAATCGATTTACATGTAAAATAACTGTATATGTGGAAGTTCATGATGTAATTCCATCCGGTTATATAGAGTAGTTGTACTTATTCATAGTTAAACAAATTATTATTCTTGAGCTAAATATCTGTTCTGGGTTGCTATTACATAAAGAAGACATGGATTAATTATAACTTCACATTCAAACGATTTGATAATGATCAGTTGAAACTTATGTCTTCACTATAATTCGTGAACTATGTTCCATCTTCTTTCCAATATAAGACGCTAATAATTATATCAGCTCGTTTCCCATATATATGCAATATTCTTGATGGATATCGTCACTGAGATGAAATGATCAAACTAAAGTCAAGAAAAGAACAATGCTTGAAGCGTATAAAGCTTGCGCTATCAGAATAACTAAAGAAGGTCCGAATGAGATACCAAAGGTGAGAGGATATGATAATATATCAAGACCCATGCTATGAGTAAATTTCTTAAAGCAAATTAGTTTAAATTATTTATTTAATTTAATTAAATAGACGAAAGGGTTGGCTAGGGAGAGAGAGTCCTAGACCCTGGGGGCAAATGACAGTTGGAACATGTTGTCGCCATTATCGCACCATCCATCTTCCAATTTTGTTATTATTGTTATTAAATAGAATGGTCCGCCTTTTATTTCACCATTACCGTCTTTGATTGCGACTTGTCATATCAACTACATACAAATCATAGTAATATTTTTCTCTTCTGTTATGTTGCTTTCCTTTTCCTATATGGTCGCGGTATGTAACGTATCATACTAGATTTGATTAACAAGAATGTCGCGTCTGTCCATGTTATCAATTTTGCTTTCATGCTACATCGTTCACAAATGTAATGTAATCATCAACATTATAGAGAAAATGGTAAATCAACCTGCAAAAATAATTCCCTCGTCTTACTTTCCTATAGCACGAGGCTCATCAGGCATCAGCTAGGTATTTTTGTTAATTCCCTCGTATTTAAGAGAATATAAACCGTGGTCAATATACCCAACAAAAAAATATGAATATAAATTTGCACTGATAGAGAGATATTTTATGGAAAGGAGACTTAATGAGTAAAGAAGCAAGTAGGCATTAAAAAGAGGTAAGTGCAAATGCAAAGCATATGTATACTCTACTTAACGTATAATCTCAACTTATTAAAGACACATAGCAGTGGTCCTTCACCTATAATCTCTTCTTTTAACTCGTTTCACATATGTCCACACATGTATTCATAGCCAGCCCCCACCATATTACTCTGCATTTTTTATTTAACCGCATGGTTTCATGTCTCAGTGTTATACATTTTTCTGGGTCAGATATCACATTGGATGTTGTAAATAATTCAGCATTGTTAAAGTTTCAATTTTTTTAAAAACAAATTAGCATTGTACTTCCCTCTCTAGTTATGCCCTACCATTAATTTACATCACTCTTTTTGTTACACCACCAAACTTCAAACTTTTGACAATATATATTTTTTAAAATAATTTTCTCCATAACACATAAAATCATATTCAAAATCAAGTAGCTAGTGTATACCGATATTCCAAATCAAGATGACATAACTGAAATGTTCATACTTGCAACCGATCGATAAACATAATAACAAAGTTGTATGAGTTTATTTATATATATTGTCTATTCTTTTTGTCATGAGAAAAACTAACTGGAATCTCTTTTGTCGATCAAATTCCTAATTGTTTACATTACAATCTACTTAATATGAATAATTATGATAACAATGCTTATACATATGATATATGGTATCGTCTTCTCCTTTATTTTATATCCCCACATCTTAGTATCTATACAGCAAAGTTTTCGCATTTGAAGGTTCAATTCAAATTTTAAATCTAGAATGTATAGGAAGATTAATAGGATATATATGAGCAGAATTCTAGATCGGTCCCGTGGCTACAAAGGTATATTGCTTTGAAAAGAGCGAGGCTACGACGTCTCCTTCTTAATTTCCAACATTTCTAAAAATTAAACATTTAATAACTTTTCACCATTTTCAGATTTCAGAAATATTTGTTTTATTCGTCATTATTACTTTGTAGATGATCATACTATTAAAGAAATTAATCCCACTGGTGAGCCGGATAGAGTAACCGATTAGTTATTGTAAATAATTTAATAATCTGGATTCATTTTTGGATGTGTTGTGATGAAATAAAGAAAAGTGGGTGAGTATTATATTATACTAACATATATTAAATTAATCTATCGCTGTGGAATATTTATGTAATCTCTGGTGAGTAACCATCAAACCTAAAAAAATAACAGTCTATCGCCTGAAAGTTTTATGACCACTCAATTCTGTAATGTGAGATGAAATTTTGGACCACGTTATATTGATCAATGTTCTTTCGCCTACTCTTTCATTTTTTAAAATTCAAACATAAACTTTAACCTTTGTTTAAAGCAAGCCTAATTAAGATTTACGTAATTTATTATTCTCCCCTAATTAAGCCGAAATTAGCCAGAGAGACATGAATGGTGCTTCGTCTCTTTCAGGACCACTCACCACGTACGTAAATAACGATAAGTTTTAACATGAATGTACGTGAAAACTTTTAAACAAACTTTTAATTTTTATCGAGAGGGGTCATGTGAGTGCCAGCTGCCACGTGTCTTATTCCAGAACAACATGTGTATTAATTACTAGATCCATTTCTAAAATATCCATATGTTTTTGAAAAAAAAATTGTGTGAAAATGATATATTTTTTATATTTTCAATGCATAATTTCAAAAAGATATATTTTCATATTTTCAATTTGTGTCAAAAAGATATAGTTTTTCAAAAAACATAATCGTATTTATTAAAATTTTATTGGTGAAAATTTGTAGAAAATAGTTGATTACGGAAAATAATGTATTGGTAGCTAAAATTTAGTATATTTTTTTAATAAATATGAAAATTTTAAAATATGAATCTTTTAAAAACGGAGGGAATATGTAGTAGTGTATACGTTGACTACGCGGATCTGAAGAATGAGCTGTACACAGAACTAAAAACTGTATCGATTCTCCTTTTGGATTTCTTAAAAATCTATAACTTTTTTTAGCAACAAATATATTTAAATCTTCAGCACTATAAGTCTAGATACTTTGGTCGGTCCACGAGAAATTTACCATAGTTTTATTTATATTTTCAAGTGATCTGATACATTAAGATTAAAGCATGATTATATATGTTAACGTGAAAACCCTTATTTGTGGTTTAAGCTTCTTAATCATATTTTAAAAAAAAAAACTAAAATGAAATATTTTTTGTTCATTCTGTAAGACGTAGTAAATCTCCTTCCTTCTTTCCTTCCTTCTCTTGTTTTCGCTGCAAAATCTTTCTTGAATTTTCAGTTACATGAACTAATTAAACTGTACGTTCCATTAAAAGAAAGAAGTAAAACTATATATTATAAGCATGACTGGATATGAAATAAACGAGTATGGCAGAAAGTCAAAGAATATCACAATTTAGCCTACCGTCTATACTATTAAAATAGAATTCATGACTTTTTTTATGTGTGATTTTTTTATTTGTACCATTCTTAGAAACTTTTTATCAAAATTTACATAACTTAATTATAATATCTTCATTTTTAGTTAAAATACTAATAAATATCTTAAATAAATGTCTAACAAAATCTTTCAAATATCTTTTAGACTCTTTTTAAAATATATTTTCAAGATTAGTTAATTAAAATTTTAATTATCACAAAATATAATTAGAAACTGAATTTTAGTTTAGTTTTGATTGTAATTTTTTTAATTATTATAGAAAATACTTTAATAATATTTTAATGATAATAACAATTTCAAATTGATTTAATTTTCAATATCAATTAAATAAATATTTTAAAAGATGTTTTAAAAAGGAAAAAAATTATTTCTATTTCTAATTCAAAAATAAAAAAATATCTTATCTTTTAGCACATAAATTATGACTTATTTCATATGCGATTTTTTTATAGTTTAGACCAATTAAAAGTCATGCCTTAAATACTTTTACCATGTAATACAATTAAGTTACACATCTCTTCATAGATGAAACAATTTATCTTTATTTATATCGTATATATAAGACTTTAGTTTATTGTTTCCGCGTATTCTCATGAGTTAAAAACCAATTATGTTTATTATTTAAACAATTATACTAAATTGATTTAATTAATCACTATATACCAAATTCTCTATTATGTAGGTTCAATTTAATTTAATTTTTACGTATATTTTAAATTTAAAAATAAAAAAAATCTATGTAAATCAGTAATGTTACATAATACTGTTTTCAAAATAAATTTTGTTATAAAATACAAAAGCTATAAATTTTATAGTAATAATATTATAAGCCACACAAATATTATCATAAAATTAGATTATATACAACACAAAATTATATAATTATTGATATATTTTATTGAATAATCTAAATATTTTAGTATAAAAAAAAATTCGTACGGTCGTGCGGATCAATATCTAGTTTTCGTAATTACAGACGGCGATAGATCACTTTCATATAGTTTGATATGGTCGAGGAGACATGAAGACCTCCGTAATACGTAGACCTTACTAATAGGCACACAGAAAACACTAAAGAAATACATAAAATATACGGAATCTAGCTAGCTCTTAAATTGTAATCATGGTTTAGAAATTACAAAAGAGATATATGGGTATGAGTTTAAGTCGTCATGTCCTAACTTTTCTCTTCGAGTAGACTTGTTACTTTGTTAGATTCAACCTTAACATCCAAAATATAGACATGATATAGATATATATACTGTGATAACAGAAAATAACGTAATAGTGACTGATTATTAGAGCAAAAACCACTAGCACATTTCTAATTGCATGTGCTACAAAATTTATGGCACACATATAATTTTGTTGCTGTCAACTTATACACATGTAAAAAAAAAAACTTATACATATGTAATTGTGTAGAAATGCGTTGGTTTTTTCGAAGTATAAATGAGTTGTTCAATTTTTTTTTGTTTTTGAATTTAATTATTAAATTATCATTTTCTGTAATAAGTTAAATTCAGGGCCAAACAAATAAAAAGTCAATAGTAAAGACCAAAAATATAAAACAACATGTCGTCCTGTCCTTGTAAAAGCAAATAACCCATCCCAAAATGCCTTACCACAGAGCTCAATAATTAGCATTTATTATTCTCTGTTCATAAAAATCCAATAGTCTTCTCTTTAATTACTAATCTTTTAGTTTTTTTTTCTTCAACAAAACCAAAACAATATTCCTAAGCCCACGTACGTATCCCAACCATTTAGTTTTGTATTGGATCCTCTTTCGGAATCGTGACACTATATCAGAATATAAAATAGATAAAGATTATATTTAAAGAAAAGACTACAATATTGTACTATTATTCTTTATCTCTAAATTACTACTAAAATTCATACATTTAAAAAATACAACAAAAACTTAAAGAGGACCTCATGCACTTAGAGTTGGGCCAAAGATTTGAGAGAACCCTTCTTAACCTTTGTTGGTATTTTAGATTGTTGCTTTAATTATGATATTTTGAAAATACAACTATTTGTGTATTTTTCTGTTCTAGAATTAAGCATTTTAAAATAAAAAATTCCAAAACAAAATAGACTAGAACTTCTCAACCCAAACTAAAATATCACTCGTTTTCAGTTTTTTTTTTTTGTTGGTAAAAAGATTAAAAGTTGATTAGAGTCGTCATATTCATATTAATACATTTTTGCTATTTTTTCCTTAGTTCTTGTGAATGACTATCATCTAGATCGTAATCTCTTTTCAAAAATTTATGATTTCGTTCGGAATGATTTACTATACTGGAATTATAAAGATGGTACGAAGTGATTTTCTTTTTTTTCTTTGTTCCTAGCTACATGAATCTTCATTGATTATGATAACTGACCACTCGGGATGATAATAATAAAATTTACTTTTACATTTTGAGAATGGTATATACGACTATACGTAAGATTTTATTAATCAAAACATATTATAGATTTACACCAAAAAAAAACATATTATAGAAAGAGAAAAGGCCAAACAAATAAATGTAATAACGAATAATGTATGTAGAAAAATGAAACTAGAATAGTAGAAAAAAGGACAAGAAGCTCACATGAACAGAACCAGATTGTTCATGGGTCCCCTCTTTCTCTCTCTTCTTAGCCCATATCTCTATCAATCTCATATACTCTCTTTCTCTCTCTCTTCTGTCCTCTTTATAGTTCTTCAGAGATTGTTACTAATTATAATTTTATTTTCTTTCTTGGAGTTAAGAGCTTCTTGCTCCATAAACAGTAGAGAGAGAAAGATTGCATTTGAGAAAAGATCAGGTAGAACCTTGCTAATCAGTGAAGTTGGGTGCAAAAAAACCCACTTTCTACTTTTGTATAATTAGGTCAATCTCATCGACCACCATACTCTTCTCTCCACCAATTCTCCTCCCTTTTCTCAATTCCAAAACTAGGGTTTCATCTCTCTCTTTCCAAAACAAGAAGATGAATCAAGAAATTCTTTAGAGATCTGGAGTTTGGTTCCCCCAAAACAAGAAGATGAATCAAGAAAACAAGAAGCCTTTGGAAGAAGCTTCGACTTCAATGGAGCGAGAGAACATGTTCGACAAAGTAGTAACACCAAGCGACGTAGGGAAACTAAACCGACTCGTGATCCCAAAGCAACACGCAGAGAGATACTTCCCTTTAGACAACTCCTCAACAAACAACAAAGGGTTGCTTCTAGACTTCGAAGACCGTACAGGAAGCTCATGGAGATTCCGTTACTCTTACTGGAACAGTAGCCAAAGTTATGTCATGACAAAAGGTTGGAGCCGTTTTGTCAAAGACAAGAAGCTTGATGCTGGTGACATCGTGTCTTTTCAAAGAGATCCCTGTAATAAAGACAAGCTTTACATAGATTGGAGGAGACGACCAAAGATTCCAGATCATCATCAGTTCGCCGGAGCTATGTTCCCTAGGTTTTACTCTTTCCCTCACCCTCAGATGCCGACAAGTTTTGAAAGTAGTCACAACCTTTATCATCATCGGTTTCAACGAGATCTTGGAATTGGGTATTATCCAACGGCTGTGATTGAATCTGTGCCGGTGATAATGCAAAGGAGAGAAGCACAAGTGGCTAATATGGTTTCATCAAGAGGAGAGAAGAGGTTAAGGCTGTTTGGAGTGGACATGGAGTGCGGCGGCGGAGGAGGAGGAAGTGTGAATAGCACGGAGGACGAGTCGTCGTCTTCCGGTGGTAGTATGTCACGTGGCGGCGTTTCTATGGCTGGTATTGGTTCTCTCCTTCAGTTGAGGTTAGTGAGCAGTGATGATGAGTCTTTAGTAGCGATGGAAGGTGCTAGTGTCGATGAGGATCATCACTTGTTTACAACTAAGAAAGGAAAGTCTTCTTTGTCTTTCGATTTGGATATATGATATATGATTAATTATGAGATTAATCAATTTAATACACATTCTATATGATAGTTATACATATTATATATATGTGACATAAGGATGTCGTTCAAGATTCAAGGATAATATCAAGAAATAGCATGTTCTTTAAAGATAAGAGTTTGGATTGATTATAATTGTATTCAAAAAATTTCGAAGCGTACTTTCTCGATGAGTCTCCTCTTAGCTCTGATGGGTCAGAGTATATATACAGAACATAAACTTTGGATAGCTAGGGATCAGTGTTAAACTTAAAAACCCATGTCCCTCTGGTCAGAAACTAATCAGAAGATATGGGCCGTTTCAGAAAAGTGAAATGTATGTATATGTATATAATAGTATGTAAATATTGTGTGTATACTGACATTAAATGGTTATTGAACTGTTTAGTTTATTTGATATGGCTGCTGTCTGGTTACCGCTGCATTTCTGAAGCCGTTGTTGCTGCTTAATTTGTCAACCTGCAGCTTGCAGGAGAAGGGCAGAGACAAAATTAGACTTGAAATTTATATTTCAAAATAATTCTATTATATCTTATAGGATTAAATAAAAAAAAGAACTTTTCATCTGGGTAAGATTGAAAATGTATGGTCTGTTACTGTTTCACATACATTGCTGATGTGCATTAACTGGTACAGAAGTATTTTTATTTTTCTTACTTAGAAGTTAGAACAAGCTGGTTTCTTTGTGTGGATCATAGCACAAGTCAACTCACACATACATGTACATATATACTTTATATAAGATACACGCATGCAGAGTGTTAAACTGTTAATTAATCTTAGGTCTTGTATGGTGTGTTTATGCGTGTAGCTAACTCCGATCCTTAAATTGAATTCCATTGTTGATATACTGTTTTGGCTAGAAATATAATAAAATTAACAACTAACAAATATGATGACAATCATAGAGATAATATACATGAATCTTATATATAGTATATATGTTCTGTTAAAAAAATAATATAATATAGATGTAAATGTGTGTATACATGTTATTGTTTTTCATGATTTCTGCACACATATGGTTACAACTCACGTTGACCAAAAAAAAAAATAGTAACAACTCACAAGCATTAACTAAACTATATACATACCATAATAACTAGAATCTAGGGCTTATATATCTAGCTAGTTCACAGATTAGTTTAGAAATATATTCTGGTATGTATAGATCTGTGGAGCCTCAGTGTATTGGTACAATAAAACTAAACAATATTTACTTCAAGCTTTACTTGAGTGGTGCTACAGATAAAAAATCTAGAACCTTTTGGAAGGGTTGTTATTTTAGATATGTCAGCAGTATTTGTCTGTTATAGAGTTATTTTTAGCATACTGCGAAGTAAGCCTATATACTAGCATGAGCCATGAGCGCATGCAGAGATAAAAGTGAAATAGTTACTATATAAAAATACACAGGTCTGTCTGATATGTAAATAATAACAACAAAAGTTAGAGGCATTTTTTCACCATATATATGTAAATTATTGATTTTAGCAAAAAGGTGGTTATTGAAGTATTTATGTATATATAGATGTGTGTGTGTACGTTTTACTATTTTTGTGGGGAATCTAATCTTGAATAAGAGATATAAGTTTAGACTTATTTTAGCATTCATAGTTCGTTAAACTAATTAAGCAAAACCAGGACCATGTCAGCTAAAGTTAATAGCCTATACTTCACCTAGCTGCGAAAAAGCCATTGAAATCAGCGAGGGCTATTTACATATAGATCACAATATTATGTAATCGTATAAATCAGCGAGGGCTACTTGCCTATAGATCACATTATTATGTATGTGCACACAAAAAAAGATCACATTGTGTAATCATATAATATATGTATGGAATAGCAGATGAGATGTTAGACTGAGCTACGAATACTAATGATGATGATTCCACAAAGAGAAGTAAATAAAAGATAAATCAAATCAATTTAAATGGTTGACGATAAATTTACTTACATTTATAATGGTTTTTTTGAGAACTAAATTTCTACCGTTTTTATCATTACTCTTCTTTCTAGTGATCAAACATGGGAAATGAACTTTTTTATTCAAAATATGTAAGCAGAAGTTATAAGTACATTTTAACAAACAAAAAAGAAGAAGATAAATACCATGTTCTACAGGGAAAAGGTAATCATTTTTTTTTTGTAATACCAGGTTCAAGAAGGTTTTGAGTATTAATCTTAGATTATAAACTCATTAGCTAACTTTAATTGTTTGTTATTATCATGGTTTTTCGTGGCTTGGACAAGCTGACCGATAGATTACGAGTCTGATTCAACTCATTTGCGTTAAGAGTATGAAATCACATACCGATATATTTATAACCGCCAGTGAGATAGAAATTATAGAGAAACATCCAAGCGAACCAAAGATTTAAAACATCTAAAGCTAAACCAGAAAGAGAACTAACTACTGGTTAGAAACAGTTAGGGGTGAATAAGAAAGAGAAGCCTTCAGTTAAACCGAAAGAGAAGCCATTCAAGACCTCCTCCTTTCAAGTGAACCGGTAACTTGAAATGCTTAGTTAGAGCTAGAGAGGAAAGTATCTGCATCTGCCTGGCTACTCCATGTCTATGCCCAATCTCCATGGATCAGGTCTCAAACCACATTCTTACTGCTACTATCAATGGCTAAAGACAACCCAAACGAAAAAGATTCATCCTTTTGAAGGAAACAATCACGAAAACCAATACGAGATTTATTTTGCACGCAACAAAGCAAAACTATAACAAATGAAGCAAATCCATTAAGAGAAACCATTCAGAAAGCACCGACGAGAAGAGAGAGTCCGAGCAAGAAGAGCCAAACGATATGGATCAGTAACAAAGCTTGGCCCGGTACAGAAGCGCTTCCCGCGTTACCCGCGTCGCAGGCTCCCGTTTTCACCACGCGAGCTCCGTGGCACGCCGCGTCGGGACAACCGCACCAGTACGTGACTCCGTCGGCTCCGCAAACCGGATCCGCCCGGAAACAGTTTATTGGGCACCCGCCCGGATCCGAAACCGTATTGCAGACGTCGCCGCTCGATTTCTCGCCCGCTGCTTGTGAGGAGCCGATCAAGCAGAATAGCAATAAGAGTGAGGGGATGATGATCCACGAGAACGACCGCATCACTTGGTTCCTGAAACCTATAGACATCGAATTAGGGTGAAAGGAGAGACAACTTTCCCAGATTCGTAACCCTAATTTTATGTGATTTGGGGATTTTCTCGGAGTTTGCGTGTAACCGTGTTGTTTGAATTGGTGGGTACACACCTGCCCACCGAGTCAAGCAGACATCAAAAACTACGTGCCGTTTTTTGTTTTTGATCAAAACCATCAAACGTCACGCTATTTAAAGATAATCTCGGTTTGCTGGTTAGACCGGTTCATCAACTTATTTTAACGCAATGTTTGGTTTTGAACGGTTAAGATGCTCTGATAGTAAAGATCAAAAACTTTGTTTAGTGTTTAAGGTGGTTATTCAAGTTCAACATTAATCAAAATTCTATTTTCAAGTAATCATAATGGCCAAAATGTTAAAAAAAAAGCATAGTAATCGTATCTCTTGAGCCTTCCCAAGTTGATCAGACTTATTTCTTTGCGAGGATGCAGTCAGAACTGTGTGTCCTGTCCAAACAAAAGAACGGTTTACAGACGGTGAAGTGCTCGGCTTCATTTATACTCTTTAAATCTTTAAAAGTATTGGATCCCAAAGACTTAAAGAACAAGTTACCATAATTTTCTCTTCATATCATTCCATAAAACAGTCGTTGCTTAAATATACATAGAGAAAGGTATCAACCAAATAAATTCCAACTAAACAAATAAGGAACATGTTATACAAGTAAGAGACTTCCCACTAATACATGAGCCCCACGTTCCATATATCTATCCCAACCTTGACCATGATCTTATCAAAAAGACTCTCTCTTTTGGATCAGGTTCACTGAGATTTTAAAAGGAGGATTATCACTTGCGGCATATCATCATGCCAACACCAATTGGTACCTGATGCACAAAGAAAGAGGTGAAAAACTCAAGCAATACTCGATGTCAATGTGTCAAAGTCGGAGCTTTTAGGCGCTTTACCATCGGTTATAGGTACACGAGCATACTTAATTGGAAAGCCCTCAGCCTCTAAACATCTGTACACATCTTGGGGTGTTTGAACAGAATTAGCATCCACATGTTCCCATAAGTCAAAAATCTGTCCATCCTCTTTCAGACGAGCCTCCATTCCTTCGACTCTATCACGATCAATCCCCTAAACAAAGACCAATTCATAAAAGTCGAAGAGAAATTAATGATATATAGTCACTAAAGATATTGCAAGTAAATAATATCTGCTAATATACTGAAAGCACCAGCAGATTGTTTACCGTATACTCTAGCATGTTCTTATATGGCCTTTCGACTTCCCGTAGAACAAACGGTTTCATGTTGATGTATATATTAGTGATGGGCCTAATTCACACCAAAAAATTTAGCTCAAGAGTGGAGGATTGCCAAAACACATATATATTGTCCAAGGATATTTGTATTACCAGATGTGGGACTTTATCTAATAGCCTCTCTCGAGATATGGGTGGGAAACAGTCCAAAGGAAACAGACCAAACCCAATATCTTGGAAATACCACAACAATATGTGCCACTTGTACAAGCTTACATAGGTAGGAAACTGTTTATGGGAAATCATATGATGGGCTTTTAACCTGGCTCTGATGTCATATTAGTGACATGCCTAATTCACACCCAAGAGATGAAATGTAATCATGATCAAAGAAGTTTGTTATTCTCGATAAGACGTTTTGTTACAATGTGTCAGCTTATATAGTCGTTAGTTAACCGGAATAAGCTAACCAAAATACAATACATTGAACCAATCTAAACCGATACTTTAATAGCCCCTCTCAAGATGGCGACATAATGGAAAGAAGTCACATTTTGCCCATAAGAGAATGGAATGAATCCGGCTGTAGCGGTTTAGTGAAAATGTCTGCAAGTTGATTGCCTGTAGTAACATGTAACGTCTTGATCAATCCAATCTCAACCATGTCACGCATTTTATGACAATCCTCCTCCAAATGTTTAGTTCTCTCATGAAAAACAACATTATTAGCAATGTGAATAGCAGCAGTGGAGTCACAAAAAAAAAGCAACTGGACGGACCATGTTGTGGTGCATCAAACTCCCGCAACATATTGACCAGCCATTGCACCTCACGGACACCAAAACTCATCACTCTGTATTCTGATTCAACAGAAGAATGAGAGACAATATCTTGTTTCTTTGACTTCCATGAGATCAGAGAAGAACCAAGGAACATACAGTAACCACTAGTGGAACGTCGTGTGTCCTTGCAACCACTCCAATATGCATCAGTAAAAGTCTTAAGTACCAAATCATCTGTAGCTGAGTAAAATAAACCCAAGCCAGTAGATCCTTTCAAGTAGTGTAAGACTTTATATGCTGCTTGAGGATGAAAATTTTCCGGAGCAGAGAAGTACTGACAAAGCTTGTTGACTGAGAAAGTGATATATCTCATCAGTTTTCCCACGAGGCGGCAATAGACCAGTGGATCATCAAGAAGAGGCTCTTTACTATCCTGACGCAATGCATTACTCGGGTCCATAGGAACACTGTAAGTCTTAGCTGCAAGAAAGCCAACGTCGTCAAGAAGTTCCAAAGTGTATTTGCGTTGAGTGATTTTTTTTTGGATTTTAGGATCTTAATTTACTTCACTTTGAGCATTTTAGATTGCATTTAGGTGTGTATATTGTATTTGAAGACAATTCACAATTGTTTCTCAAGCTTCCTCTATGATGTGAAGACAGAAGCGACGATGACTCCCGAAGGCTGCCATGGTGGATCTGTGTCAAGGAAGAAGCTTCACGGCGGAGAATGAGCACCCACGGATTGAGCTTGGCTGTTGGTGTGAATCGAAAGGAAAAGAGACATAACGGAGTTCTTGCGCAGTGGCCGGAGGAGAACAAAAAAAGTTGTTACAGAGGAGGTACAATAGCTTGGTGAGTACAAGTTATAAAACACGAGTTGCAAAAAAAAAATTAAAAAAAAATTCTCCACCGGAAAAGGAGAAGAGATCAAGACATCTGTCCCAATTTCTTATTATTTTACAATTGCTAACCAAAAAAAAAAAACCAAACAAGATGTATTTAATTTTGATTTTGTTAAAGAAAAATACCTCAATATCAATAAGTTTTTTACAGTGTAATAAAAACTTCGAAATTGATCTAGGATGTAAATGACTCAACATATTAACTTTTGATGATAGAAACAGTGTCTATCTCTCTCCTCGCACCTGACCTGTTGGTCATCTGATAGATACTTGTAATAAAGAAGCCAAAGCTGATGACGTGGAGGCTGAGCCGGCTGACTAAATGACTAGAGTAAAGCTTCGGTTTGGAGAAGAGTCTTGGTAGTTACTGGTTCAAGAAGTATAAAAGGAAGAGTGGAAGCTTTTATGGAGTTTATGCTTGATGTTGAATTTCTTAGACGCCATGAGTCTAGACCTCACAATCACCATGAGGTCGTTGATCCTAGCTAAGTTCGCCATGAGAGTTTAGTTAGTTTCTTACTCAAGCTATCCTTGTAATCGATTGTTCCTTTCGTATTCAATAAGAGAGTCTTGGATTTACAGAGATAGATATACCTAAAGTCTAGCAAAAGTCTTTGATAATATCAGAGCATCTTAACCGTTCAAACCAAACATTGTTTCAAATTGCGTTAAAAACAAATTGTTTATAAAAAGCAATAAAGACAAGACACAACAAACCTCCGAGTTGGTTTGATGAACAGTATCTTTCCTAGCTTCTCACAAGAGACATCATGTTGCATAAAAAAACTGTTCGAAGTTGAGGAGGCACTAGAGGAACTCCCCTGTTTGTAGACATTCTCCGCATTTGATTTGGATCGGTTTGTACTACTCGGTTGTGCAGAAGGCAGCGATTATTTTCCCAAAGAGATAGTATAATCAGCATGTGCAGCACCAGGCATTTTTCTCACAACATTTGGTATGAAAGATGATGAAGGTTGCTAGTTGATTAAAAAACTCAAATGGCTAATCAAATTCTCAAAAATATTTATTTATTTTTGATGAAATGTTAAATTTATTGATCATCTTGAAAGAATATATGTACAGCTATAGGGAGTTTAAAGAATAAATGGGACACTTATTTCTGAAAAACTAATCAGTTCTAAACTGCATTCTCATGTGCTTCAAACCACCGAATCATCAGCCCACGTAGTCTCGGGTTGAGGGTATATTTAAGGGAGGTAATGCGGTTTCGTATAGTCTTATCTATCACCTTTGCTAGCTGGTCTACCAACTTGTTGCTGGTGTGGTGCTTCCTCTCATTACGCTCACGCTTGCAAGACCAGTCTCAGTAAGATGAAAGTGTGACGATCATACGAACCCGTGAGCAGGCGAGACAGGGTTATGTCCCAATCTAGATCAGGCTCCCTTCCAAACAGATTTCCTGTCACCTTCAGCCATATCATAAAATTATAGGGACAAGCAAAATATAGGTGATCTCTTGTCTCATCCGGCTCCCCGCAAAAAATACAGCACTGTGGTTGTCCCCAAATGCTTATACGATGACCAGTTGAGAGTCTGTCTCGAATGGCAATGTCTCGAATGGCAAGCCAGGTGATGAAAGCATGGCGAGGGATCCCTTTCGAAAATCGGACCAGCTTACTCCAATTAACTCTATCTCTTGGCTGTCTGATTTGATGCCAAGTTTCAGAGGAGACAAATTTCGAGACATAATCATCAGCTCCTCGCTTCCATAACACCGCATCACGACCATCAGTAAGACAGATGTTTGAAGCTTCAATCTCAGCGATCATGGAACGAATAAAGGGATCCCTACACCTGCGAAACCTCCACACTCCATCACGAAATACATCCTTAATCTTCATATCTCTTCTAATTCCCAACCTCTGTGTACCAATCTCACCAGCAAATTCGATCAACCTTCCCCTAGGATGCCAAATGTCTGTCCAGAATCGAACTGTACTGCCATCCTTAATCTCATATTTAAAAAACACTTAGCCACAGAACGGACTCGCAACAGTTTGCACCACATCCAAGACCCGAGACCTGTGTCTCTGACGTCCCAGAACGTGTCTTCACGAAGTAAGTATTTCTTAACCCACAACACCCAAAGTGATGAAGAATGAGCAAACAACCGCCAGATAAGCTTCAGTTGGAAAACCATACACACCTCAGAGACTCTTCGAATGCCCAAGCCACCCTCCTCATACGGGCAACAGACCTCCTCCCATGAAACTTTAGCACGTGAAGAGATGTTAGGTGATTCACTCCAAAGAAAAGCAGAGCACATACTCTCGATTTCCGCTATACAGTTTTGCGGAAGACAGAACGCAGCACACCAAAAGTTTGTGATACTAGCAATAACTGATTTTATAAGTTGTAATCGACCTGCATATGAGAGAGCTTTGCTCGTCCAAGAGAGGAACCGGTTCCTGATCTTAGTAATAAGCGGCTCATAATCATCCCTGCACATTATCTTGGTGGTAAGCGGTAGTCCAAGATACCTAATAGGCAGGGCAGAAACGGAGAGACCCGCATCAGCTGCTGCATCCTCTAGTACATGCTTTCCTCTACCAGCAGTTAAGACCGTGGACTTTGCTATGTTTATCTGCAAACCAGACATAGCAGTGAAGTCTTCAAAGACCTTTAGAGTACCCTGAAGCGACATTGGAGAACCATCTGTAAAAACCACAATATCATCGGCAAAACTCAAATGAGATAAGTTGATTTCCTTGCATTGCGGGTGGAAACCAATACTCTCTTCAACCATCACTCTATTGATGGGTTTAGATAGTACATTACTGACAAATCTACCAATTTTTCAAACTTCCACAATAATTGCTCAACTTTGGTTAAAATGGAAATAATTGTTTGAATAAATTATAAAACAATGTCTTAGTGGAAACAATGGTCAATGTGTTGCATACATGCATGTTATAATTATTTGTGAAGGGAAAACTAGAAATTGTTTGGTTACAAGAAAATATGGGTTTTATGATGATATTTTTTTTTTCTTTTCGAGGGAAAAGCGGATGTTTTTTTATTTGAGTAAAAAAATGATTTTGAAATCTAATGGTAAAACATTAGATTTTTGATTACTATAATTTACACATGAAACTTGATTCAAATTTCATTCAAACAGTTTTCAAATCAAATGATTGTAAGAATATATTAAACATGAATAACACTAGATTTCAGTTGTTACATTAAAATATTTGATTGAATAACAATGGATTTTAATATCTTTAATGAAGATATTGTAAATCTAAGAACCAATAACTCTAGATATAAAGTCTTTTAGTTGAGATATTTTAAATGTAATAACAAATAATACCATATTTGAATATAGAATTTAAATCAATCATTGAATAACAATGGATTATAAAACCTATAGAATTAACTTTAAATCCACTATCAAATAACACCACCTAATACTTAATACTCTTAAAGACGAGTGTAACTAATGTTTCTTTAATTTGTTTAGTTCTTTCTCATTATTCGTGTAACATATTTATTAATAAAACTTATATAAACAACACTAATGTTTTTACGAATATTATTATTATTAAATATAAATTATGTTTACATATAAACTTTAATAAATTCATATAAAAATATAAGTAAAACTTAATAAAAATATAAGTAAAAATATATAAAATTTAAGTAAAAGAAGAATTAGTTCGTCAATAAAACTACAAAAAGCATCAGATTTTGGTGAAACGGAGTTTTACCGTTTTCATCCGGAGAGTTAGCTTCCAGAGTAGTCTCGACGTTGATCTGAAGCTGCAACTCGGCAATATCTGTGTTCAGAGTGCTGATGCTTTCTCTGATATTTCTTTTACTTGTTTCAACCACCGAGTTTTCCGGGTTGGAGCTTCCTCCGCATCCAAATAGCTTGAATATGTTATTCATGCTCTCCTTCGAAACCACAAACCAAGATTTTTTTTAAAACGAAAAGTAAATATTTTTCCACTATGACATTGTTTTATAATTCATTCAAACAATTATTTCCATTTTAACCAAAGTTGAGAAATTATTGTGGAAGTTTGAAAAATTGGTAGATTTGTCAATCATTTGTTATTGAGTTTAATTCTAGTACAGAAACTATGATGAATTTAAAAATACAATGATTTAGATTTAAAAATCTAGATTCAAATGAATAATGAATCAATTTGAAATGGACAAAATATTTAGAATCTTTTATGTTTTAAATCTAATGGAATTAATTTTAATTCATGGAACCAATAACACCCCTTAGATTTTGTTCATTGGCTAATAATTCTCAATAAGTAATATTTGTTCAAATACTCTGCATAATTATAAATACTAATAAGAAAATTTCAGAAATATGTGCTCTAATTGGTGGATTGGGTGGGTGCCTTCCCCTCTGCGCCGGCCCTGGCCGTTGCAACGATAGCTTGTTCGGTGCGGGAGCTTCTACATCCAAAAAGCTTGAAAATGTTACTCATGATTTCCTTGGAAACAACAAAACCAAACCTCAGATTCAGTTCTTTTTTTTAAAGGAAAAAAAAAAAGAAAATTAAAGAACACTACCACAATAGGAGGACTCAAAATGAGAAGAGTGGGTTGTCTTGTCTCAAAGAAACAAGTCTTCATTATTTGCAAACGGATACTCAAACCCAACCCAGAAGAGGAATCTGGGTGGTTTGATGATGAGCGATGATGTTAGACTTTAGGTATTTCTATCTCTGTAAATCCAAGACTCTCTTATTGAATACAAAGGAACAATCGATTACAAGGATAGCTTGAGTAAGAAACTAACTAAGCTCTCATGGCGAACTTAGCTAGGATCAACGATCTCATTGGCCATCGTGAGGTCTAGACTCATGGCGTCTAAAACAATCATCAAGCATAAACTCCATAAAAGCTTCGACTCTTCCTTTTATACTTCTTGGACCAGTAACTACAAAGACTCTTCTCCAAACCGAAGCTTTACTCTAGTCATTTAGTCAGCCGGCTCACCCTCCACGTAACTACAAAGACTCTTGGACCAGTAACTTCTTGGCTTCTTTATTTCAAGTATCTATCAACTTTGCTCAGTCCCATTACTCCATTAGTGTTTAAGGTTATGCAAGATCAACATTAATTAAACTTTTGTTTTCAAGTAATCAGAACGTCCAAAATGTCGAAAGAGCATAGTAACTTAATATGTGTTGGGCCTTCCCAAGCTGATCAGGGTTCTCTGTGCCCGACGCTTTCTTTGCTAGAATGCAGTGAGACCTGTGAGTCCTGTCCAAACAAAAGAACGTTTACAGACAGTGATGCACTCGGCTTCATTGATACTCTTATGCTTAAAGACTTCTCTCTTGGATCAGGTTCACTGGGATCCAAATGTTTTTTTTTATATCTTGCGACATATCGTCATGCCATCACCAATTGGTACCTGATGTGCAAAGAAATAAGTGACGAACTCAAGCATGAGCTTGTTTGTTGGAAGCACAAAGCCAAAGAATCAAGGGGAAGAAACTCACCATACTAATGCTTACACGTTCGTCATCCATTAAATTTTTGTTGAAATTCCTAATGCTGATGGTCTTCGCATCATTCACCTGGTGAAATTATAGTTATAAAACTACATTTTTTCTTTTCACTGGGGAAGGAAGCTCTTGGAGCATGATTATGTTTAAGAGCGTACCATAGGATCCGCGACTCGTCCATGCCAAAGAACATTATCCATCACGATGACTCCGCCAACCCTGACCTGCATCAACAGAAGATAACTGCTAAAGCTAACTTGATCATTTTCTGATTAGCATTATAATGCGGGTCTTACAAGTTGAAGAAGCAATTCGAAGTAGTCCTGGTACATCCTCTTATCAGCATCGACAAATGCAAAATCATAGCTGCAAACAATAAAAGCTGAAATGAGTCAAATCATTTCAAGCAGGGACACAATATGAAAGAAAGAAGGCTACTGTATCAACCTGGATCCTTCACCGTTCTCAATCAACGATTTCAATGACTCTGCTGCAAGACCATGTTTCACAATAACCTGACTAGTGTAAACAAACTGAACAATCACACAGTTGTTTATAACGAATCTAACATAGATATAGGAAAATTAACCACGTGGTACCAAGGGTTTCCAAGAGGCCAAACATATATTGCGAAACCATTTACAAACTTTGAGTGACAAAACAGAGTATTACCTTGTGAGAGACACCAGCAAGCTCGTAATACCTCTGAGCAACTTCAAGAGAGTTAGAGTCTCTCTCACAGGCAACAAGACGTCCTGATTCTGGTAGAGCCAACGCCACAGCCAATGATGAATACCCCTGTCGGAAATTAAAAAAAAAAAAACAAACTTATCATCATTTTCATTAGGAACTCAGCATAAAAAAACTCAATGGAAGAAGAGAGATAAGCACCGTGTAAACTCCAACTTCGATACACCTCTCAGCTCCAAGAATCTGTACAAGCATTGCTAGTAACTGTGCTTGATCAGGAGATACCTACACAGCCAAGAAACAGTATCGTCCCTACTCAATAAACAAACGAAAGCTACTTCGAATTAGCAATGAACCATAGTAGCCCTACCTGCATCTGACTACCTCGCATCTTCGCAGTCTCTTCACGAAGTTGCTTGAGAATCTAAACACACATAATCAATCAATCAATCAAAGACGCTGAAATCAGAATCGAGATCCCTAATTCCCTCGCAATAGAAGCAGAGGGAAGAGATGCATACATACCTCAGGCTCGCGAACGTTGGAGAGGATATAGTCGTAGAGGCGAGGAGTGAGGCTGATGACCTGTTTGTTTCCGTACTTCTCGTCCTCCGCGACGACGAAAGGAGCCGCCGACGCAATCGAGCAGTTTCCGATTAGCCGGCGATTGAATTTCAAATTCCTGACGACGGAGACCGTTGGCCGGTTTAGTAAAACATCGGCCGTTCTGCATACCGAAATTGAGCATCGGTTCATCGCTAAACCGGTCGCCATCTTCTACTACTTCCCTCAAAACGGACCGGAGAAAAGGAAGACGAGCGAGAGAAATCCTCGGCGACAAGTTACCTGTGTCTTCTCTATTTAACCGGGTCGGTCGGGTCGGGTACCGGACGATTTCGCGCGATGATAATAAGATAACGTGATTTGCTGGTTATTAAACTATGGCGCAGTTGCGTATAAACCCCTATACATTTTAGCATATATTGCAACTAGACCGTAAGATAGTGTTTGAATAAAAATAACCCTGTTAGCTTGGGCTTTGGGAAAGGCCCCGTATATGTTAAAGCATGCAGATATCTGTTAATTATTATTTTCGTTATGTTTTTTTTTCTATGTTAGGAATATTATGCAATCCTTTTTCAAAATTACTACGTATTGGTTCATATATTACTTTAGCCAATATTTGAATCTTAATAGCGATATTGTGATACAAGTATAAATTAATAGATTGCAAGCCTCAAATGTTCTGTTTGACAAGAGAACAGTTGCGTTGCGTATTACATACAACCCTCTCTATTGAGTGATAGTTTATGAGAAAGCTTATTTGTAGAGGATATATTCCTTTGTCGTGAGAGAATAGATACATGTGGTAGAGAGATCTTCCAAATCGCGGAACATAAACAAATAGCCAATGTAACAAGTTTCATGCGTGAAAGCTTTTAATAATATTTGATTATTCAATCCCTCGTTTGATTTCACATTTGTTAATGTTATAACTTATACGTGACTAGATTAACATTAAAGCAAAGCAAAATAACATTTGTTAATGATTAAACAGATCGAAAAGACAAAACGCTTGTGAGCCACATATTTGAAGTCCATGAGAATCGCATTTGAAAATGCAACATCAATCAGTCACATGTGATTTGACAGGTTACAATAATATGCACACTTAAGTTGTTGACATGTTCTCATGTTCTCATAGTATCATCATCACAATATACCATTGCCAAAAAGTAATACTATTACTATTATTATTATTCAAAGTCAGTTTAAGCACTATGTGATTCCCTCTTATCCATTTTTTCATTTTTTAAAATATGGCGTATGTAAAATCTATACACCTTTGTAATGGACCTTTGTAATAATAGTTTTCTTTATATTAATAATAACATAAATAACTTGTCGTGAAAAGTATTCAGTAACAATGAATCAATCTGTATAATTGTGTGTTTTGCTAACTGTATTACGTTTTTTTTAACTTGTTTAATAAACAAAAGACTAATGAGTAAAAACTATTTTCAAAGACCGTGTTAATCGCGTGTGTCTTTGTTTATTATTCTTTTGCGTTCTTACTAATATAGTATTTGTATATCCGTAAAATACAATTTAACAAGTGGGAACCTGTTTTAAAAAAGCGAAGAATCAACTGACGAATCCGATCATGTTTAACTCACAATGCGTTGGAAGAGTCGTTTATCGTCAGTTTTGATACGATGACAACAACTCAAAGAATAAATTAACTATGTGTGACCTGCCACTTTATATAGTCGATATTTTTATATATATACTTGTAGCTGGTCAATTATGTTTTGATCTTATTAGTTGCGGAAATAGGGGTTTGTATGCAATATATAATATGATTATTTGTTTAACTAGGTATATCTTCTCCGTAAAAAGATTGAATATATATCATCACTTTCTTTGCCCAAAAATATATATCATCACTTTCAAAAGGGGTTTTAAAACACTTATAAAGTTTGGCATACGTTTATCACAATGTAATATTAGTATAAAGGTTCAGGGAGAAACAAGAGTTTAGAGAGCACCAGCGTTTTTCTTTTGGTTCACAAATTTTTATATTACGTTCGGAGCATATACGACCAAAATGATGGAGCACGTGTTCACCGTCCAACATATTATAATATCCAAATATCTGTTATAACCTAGCTTGTAATTGCTCATAAAAAACCTAGCTTGTAAAAAAAGAAGATATTTCTTTCATTTCTTGATATATATGTATAATTATTAAAATGCTGATATTTTGTTTGCAACGAGCCGTGACATGGTTACGTATATTTTTGTCGGGCTCGTTTATTTTGTTTTGTATGTAGGTAAAATCACCAAATATATGGTGGGTGATTGCCCTTTGTCGCATCCCAAAAGAATATTCCACTGTCAATAACTTATCATCGCTTTTCTTCTGCAAATTAATCTGTAGCTTTTTGGTACCATTTTTCGTTAAAATTAATCTGTACAAATAATAAGACCATCTCCGACATAGTGTTAGAGTTCTAAATCAATTTTTTAATTAAAAATAATCAAATTAAAAATTTTAGATACTTATTTAGTTTTAACCCTTTCAATAGTAGAACCAATTAAAAGTTCTAAGTTTCAAAAATTAGAAAACTTGCAATAATAAATTACTTGCATCTCATTTTATAATAAAAAAAACTTATAATTATTGAACAAGACATCAAACATATCACTCTGTCCGAGCTCATTTTCCAATCAAACAAGACAATTCATCAAACATATCACTCTGTTTTACAGTGCATCAAACTGATTCAGAAAGACATGAATAACTACTAATCCAACCGTCCACTTCAAAATCTCACCGTTGATTATGAAGTCGAATATTTCATGATTATCTATACCAAATATCAACTAAATAAAAATTAATTTACCTTGTCAAACGGAGTCCTAACAATGCAGCAATAGAACATTTTCTCCAGTTTCTGCTGATATAAATGATTTTGGCCCAACTTTGAAGGTGATTTGAATTGATCATAGCTCCGATGCGTACTCCGATTGATTCTATGAACTCTCTGCAAGTAGAACTTTCTATATATTACTTGGTCGTGATTCACTACCTTTTATTCTGACCATAATCCTCTCCTAAAGTAGCTTACATGTACATTATTTCATGGGTTCAAGTTGCAGGTTTTTGGACCGATTCAACGGAATCTTGTTGAACAAGCAAAAGACACATCAATTGATTATTACCTCTTGCAGTGGTACTGTTAGCCCGAACAGTTTCTCCAACGCGTACTTTGTCGGAAACCACCTTTTTCCTAATCTCCTCAGACCATAATACCACGTACAAAACCCCAACTCAAAACTGAAAAAAAAAAAAACAGATGAACACTTGAAATTATTCTGGTATTAGAACATTGGTCTTTCTCATCAATCTAAAGTAACAAAACTCACAAATACATAAGCAGAAGCAGACTGACTCAACAAAGAACAACAAACTGACATGAAAAACATAAACAAATACATAAGCAGAAGCAGACTGACTCAACAAAGAACAACAAACTGACCTGAAAAACATAAGCATAAGCAGACTGACTCTATAACAACATATCACTTATTAGTTTTTTCTTTAAAGCCATTTCAATCTCACTAAGAGGTTCTTTTTTTTGCAAGGAGAGTCTCCAACATATGTTGCTTATTAAGCTTCTCTTTCATTTCAAAATCTTGCCTCTTTAATTCATGATCCTGCTTCCTTATCTCAAACATCTCTTGCAACTTCTCCAACTTCTCCACAGGCTTGCTGCTGGTTGCTTCCATCTCTTTCGCACTCATTTGAGCCTTCAACCTTGCCTTTTCCTTCTTCACACCTTTACGACGAGCCTCTTCATGATCTCCATGGCTTGATGACTGGACAAAAGCTTGAGAAGCATCCTTCCTTTTTTTTAACTTGCTGTTATCTGTCCCAAAAGTTGCCAGCCATTTATGTTCATTTTTGAGCTCCCTCCAACAATGCTCAAGTGTGAACTTGGCACCGTAATCATGGTGATAGATTTCATTAGCAAGCTTCATTACATCATTGTCATTCTGCCCACTTGACTGCTGACTTGTTGCAGCACGTAACGAGCCAACAAACTTGGAGACTTGGTCACTGATCTTGGACCACCTTTGCTTACAGTTGCCAACCTCTCTATCTGCCATACCAACAAGTTGAGGACTTGCATTGAAGTAAGCTCCAACTCTTTTCCAAAAGGAGCCAACCTTTTGCTCATTCCATATGACCGAATCTTTGCTTGTGTTAAGCCAAGCACTTATGAGCACCACATCTTACTTCTGTGACCAATTCCTTCTGCCTCTTCTGTCTTCAGTTGTCTCTTCAGCTTGAGTTGGAACATTATTAGTCTACTGGGAACTAAAAATAGGAACTTCTGAAGATCCAAAAGTTATGCTTTGTGAGACAGGATCACACTGTTGGCTACTTAACAGTTCCAAAAAACCTGAAGACTGAGTAAATGAATTTGAAGAATCCATTCCTACTTTCTGGTGGAGAAAGGAGAAGGAGAGAGAGAATGGAACCGAATAAGGACGAGTGTGAGTGTGTTGCTTTCATTTATAACAAGTGTGAGTGTGTTTAAGTGTTTCAAGTGTGTGGTGTTAGAAATAAAGTCTTACCTAATCTAAAACCAACCAAGCATTGATCACATTAGGTGAGCACATTTGATTAGACAGCCCGTAATTAAAGCCAACTACCAAGATACTAGACTCAACCAAGCATTGATCATCCTAAATTCATTGAACTTCACAATCAAAGAGCATAAAGTGGTTTACCTTATCAGCTTTGGTAGACAGTGCTTGTACGTGTGGCTCAACATGCGTTTTCATGGTCTTTTTTATCGCTGGGGAAGCCACGAGCTATGAACCTGGTCAAATAAACAATTCAAGTCTTAATATTCTTCCCAAATTGACCAACTAACAATGGGGATAACTCAAACGCGAACCAAACATGGTAGGGAGAAGTTACCTCAGAAATTTTAAGAGCACGCTCAAGTTTTGAAACTTGATGGCATAATACACCAACACCATAAAAAATCAATCACAAAACCATGGATTCTTGAAACTTGACGATATGGGGAGTAATCATACAACAAGCCTGATAAAGAATCAATCACAACACCATACAATAAACATAACCAACAAAAAGTTTGATCTTTTAAATAATAAAAACTTGCCTCTTTCATAACAGAGACTTGTTTTATACAAAATCGGTTTCTATCTATAAAACCAATCTTACGGCAAAGTGTCGGCCATGGAAGCCTTCGAGAAGCTAGAGAAAGTAGGGGGAGGCACTTACGGCAAAGTGTACAGAGCGAGAGAGAAAGCTACTGGTCTCATCGCCGCTTTGAAGAAGACTCGTCTCCACGAAGACGAAGAAGGCGTTCCTCCCACCACTCTCCGCGAGATCTCCATCCTCTGCATGCTCGGTCGCGATCCCCACATCGTCAGGTTTTGATTACTCTTTCCTGTAGAGCAGTCAACCACAAGAACAACAAAAGGGCATTAAATTTTCATGGAAAATCTAGGAAAATGATTCAAATTTTTGTTGTGAAACTCACATGTTATCTTGATTGAAAGAAACAGAGTAGATAGAGGATGGAGAGGATTGACAGCTGAGTAGCCAAATTGTGAAATAAGATCTCTGTTTCGTCTACAAAAAAAAGAATTGTTTTCGATCCGTGAAAGAGAAAGAAAAAGAACAATTGGATTTAATTTTTTTTCCTTTAAAATACTACTTTATCACAAAGTGACACATATTATTTAGAATTGGTTCTAAAACTTTCATTTTTAGAACCATATCTATCTATTTTTCCTTATTTTGATTTAATTTTTAACATATATTTACTTACAACCATCACATAGAACCTTCATGGATACTTTATCGGAGATGGTCCAGTACAAGGCAGTTCGTTTTTCCCTAGTTAATTACAAAAATCAAGTGATTAGACAACAAACTTTTTTAAAAAACACATAAAAGAAAAAGACACGCCTTACACGTTCACGTGTGACGCAAGACCCACAAACCATTTACGGACCAATAGAGATTTCGTTTCCTCTATAATTTTTCTTAATCGGAGGCTACTTTTACGCCTTTTCTAAAGTTACTTTATTACCAACACAACTAAGCATATTTAAGTAACCTATCTCAAAAAAATATTTGAGAAATTGCACCCCATACACTAGACTTTTACCCTAATTAACTAAATACCTTAAATCCCACAATGTTATACCTTTCTCCATAGACACAAACTAGTCACATCATAGGTATTTTTATTTTTTAAGGGTTTTAAACCAATTCACCCTAAATATTTCACATCTCCTTGTCCTTGGCTTCAAGCTTTTAAACGTGTTGAATAATACAAAGTTCAACTTAAAATTAATTTCTGTTACATAATTCCTGGTTTTTCTTAAAAAAATTGAAAACCATAACTGAATCCAAGCTAAAAAAGATTAAACAGTTAATCAAACGTAAAATAAAAAGTTTGGTTTTATCTAATCACAACCCACAAATAAAAAAAGGGAACCTTCTCGATGGTTTTCTCGTTATGACTTTCTAAAGAATAAAAGTTCTATAATTAATTCTGATTACTATTTGCATAAATTTATTATGCAATAAATACTCCTACCAATCTATGATGTATTTATATATAAGTTCTCCCTGGAAGTTAATTAAAGCTGAACAATTTAGCGTGTGAGCACCTCTCTATCTCTCTATCTCTCTCTTATATTCGATTCGTTCTATTCCTCGCGACCTTATCCATTTCTTCATCACCTATCTAAAGCCCAATCTCTTTAAGATTTTTCCTTCTCATTCGCTGTCTTCGAGAATATTCCTGCGATCCTATTCGCATTGGCGTTGGATATTTGTCGTTTTAAGAGTGAAACGAAGAGTCGGAGGTGAGAAGAGTGTGTGTGTTGGATGAGAGAGATGGCGTCTATACCGAAAGAGCCAGAGCAGGTGATGAAGCTTAGAGACGGATCTGTACTCGGGAAGAAGACGATTCTCAAGAGCGATCATTTTCCAGGCTGTCAGAACAAGCGCATGACTCCTCAGATCGATGGCGCTCCCAATTACCGTCAGGTCTCTCCTCGATTTTGATTCTCGTTGTCTGTTATTTGGTTAGGGCTAGCTCTCTACGAACCAAATCGAAATCGGATGCGTTTGGGCTACTTAGGGATCAGAAACGAATAGGCATTTCTCTTCTTTGATTCTAGGTCGAATCCATGTTTGATGTACAACACTCGCTATTAGCTTTTGATCTTTGTTTATGTGTGTGATACTATTTCTCATTTCTCATTTCTAGAGTTTGATGTACACCACTCGCTATACTGTTGATTGGATGTTGTGGACTTTGTAACAGGCTGATTCACTACGAGTTCACGGGGTTGCAATCCCAACGGCCGTTGGGATACGGAATGTTCTTAGGCACATTGGAGCTCATAAGGATGGTAAACAAGTTCAAGTTCTTTGGATTAGCCTTAGGGAGGAACCGGTATATATCCTTTCTATAAGGCCTCTTCATATGTCACTTATCGTTGCTTCTTATACTCTGTTATTAACTTGTTATTTTACTTGCACATTTTGCCAGGTAGTATACATAAATGGGCGACCGTTTGTTCTGCGTGATGTGGAGAAACCGTACACCAATCTTGAGTACACGGTAATATGTTTTCACTAGCCCTTTAATTTATGTCATCTCAATCTATTCGGAGGCACACATATTTTTGTTCATCAATTAGCATTTTATACGTTAGTTTGAAGCATTTTATCTCCACTGAGCAAATCAGAAATGACTATGTATCCATGGTTCCTTTCATTTCTGACCTTAAGTTCATCTTTCTGTTCAGGGAATCAACAGGGTAAGGGTAGAGCAAATGGAAGCACGGTTGAAAGAAGATATTCTCATGGAGGCTTCTAGGTATATGTTTAACTGTATCCACTGAGTCTTACAACGGTGTAACTTTTTTCCTTTCTGCTTTGCGGTGTATTTGATTATTTTCCTGCCAGATATGGGAATAAGATACTGGTCACTGATGAACTGCCGGATGGTCAGATGGTGGACCAGTGGGAGCCAGTCTCAACTGATTCCTTAAAGACGCTGCTTGAGGTAGGACTTTGGAATGAAGAATCTGTGTGTTTGACACAGAGCATTTATCCTTTTATGTGGTTTCCATGTCATTATTTTTTGCTTATACGCTTCTCTGGACCCAGTTTTACGAAGAACTGCAAGCTGAAGGCTACCTTGTTGATTATGAGCGTGTTCCTGTAACGGATGAAAAGTCACCTAAAGAAACAGATTTTGATGCGTTGGTAAGTCTTATGCTTACGAAATTAGTGAGAACGTTTTTGTGGGTAACTTTGGCGAAACACAAAGCTAGGATAGTTTGTTTTCATTCCTTTCCTAAAGTCAAAATGTTCAGTGATCTTATCTCCTTCCATTTGGTATTTGCTAGGTACATAACATAATACGTCCCTGTCAACTAATATAGTAATTTACATTTGTGTTTGCAGATTAAGAAGATATCTCAAGCTGACATTAATACCGAGATAATTTTTAATTGTCAAATGGGACGTGGACGTACAACGACTGGAATGGTGATTGCAACTCTCGTCTATTTCAAGCGTACTGGAGCATCAGGTACTTACTGAAGAGACTCTACAAATTATATATTTATTTGAAACAGAAAGAACCTAATTTGGAGAACATTATTTTGAATTGTCTATTTCTGCCCCTTTTGGAATGTAACGTGCTTTATAGTTTAGAAAGAAGTGTCACGGTAGGGACTAGCCAAATAATCACATCTCAACTCTCTTAATACATATATGTAAGTCCAGGAGCCACGTTTTCAGGAACAAAATATAAACTAGACCCAAAGAGTCATGACAGATTCGTTTTTAAGGCAGTACATTATGGTAGAAATTTGTACTAACCTGCCTTTTTTTTCTTTGCTATATCTCTTTGAATAAAGATCATGGATTCCCAAGAAACAACTCTTTTGGGAGAATCTTTAAAGCTGGTGAAAATATTACTATAAATCTGCCAAATTCTGAGGAGGCAATCCGTAGAGGGGAATATGCAGTTGTTAGAAGTTTGATACGAGTCTTAGAGGTATTTAGTCCCTTTGTGCTTGTCTTTATTTGATCTTCTTGCTGGTCCGGCTGGTTCTAACCATTAACTGGTTTCATGATTCCAGGGTGGTGTAGAAGGCAAAAGGCAAGTTGATAAAGTCATCGACAAATGTGCATCCATGCAGGTATTTTTTTTTTTCAATTTTAATACTGAAGTATACTATCTGATATATAAACTGTGTTGTGTTTGTCTTATGGGTTTTCACTTAAGGTAAAAGCTCTAAATATTATCGTTGAATTAACTTACAGAACTTACGAGAGGCGATTGCAACCTATCGGAGTAGTATTTTGCGTCAACCTGATGAAAAAAAGAGAGAGGCAGCACTCTCATTCTTTGTTGAGTACTTGGAAAGATACTACTTCCTTATATGTTTTGCTGTGTACCTTCATTCAGAGGGTGGTTACCTTCAATCTGGTTCGCTTGGTCATGTCAGTTTTTCTGATTGGATGCGAGCTAGGCCAGAGCTCTATAGCATTCTTCGCAGGTACTGGACAGGCGTCTTTTTTTTTCCCTTTGAATTTGAATGCTAAAAATTAGACTGCATATGGTATTCAGCCGTCTCATGTAAGTTCATATTCCTCTTTAGGTTGCTCAGGAGAGATCCTATGGGTGCCCTTGGATATGCGGCTATGAAGCCTTCTTTGACAAAGATTGCAGAATCTACTGATGGGCGCCCTCATGAGATGAGTGTCGTTGCTGCACTTAGAAGTGGGGAAGTACTGGGAAGTCAGACTGTTCTAAAGAGTGATCATAGTCCCGGTTGTCAAATTCTAAGTCTACCAGAGAGGGTGGAAGGAGCACCAAATTTTAGAGAGGTTCCAGGATTTCCTGTATATGGTGTAGCGAACCCAACTATAGATGGTATTCGATCTGTCATTGAAAGGGTTGGGAGTTCAAGAGGTGGCCGGCCTGTCTTTTGGCATAACATGAGAGAAGAACCTGTTATATACATCAACGGGAAACCGTTTGTGCTACGTGAAGTTGAAAGGCCATATAAGAACATGCTAGAATATACGGTAAATAATCTGTATGTTTTTAGTATATTAGCCGATACTAATGAATTGGTCAAAAAGCTGACATAAGTACCTTTGTTTAGGGGATTGATCGCGATAGAGTCGAAGGAATGGAGGCTCGTTTGAAAGAGGATATTCTGAGAGAAGCTAGGCGGTATGATGGTGCGATAATGGTTATTCATGAAACCAAGGATGGACAGATTTTTGACTTATGGGAACATGTGGATGCTGATTCTGTTCAAACACCCCTCGAGGTGTACAAAAGTTTAGAGGCCGATGGCTTTCCTATTAAGTACGCCCGTGTGCCTATTACCGATGGTAAAGCGCCTAAAAGCTCTGACTTTGACACATTGACGTCCAATATCGCTTGTGCTTCCAAAGACACTGCTTTTGTCTTCAATTGCCAGGTTGAGATTCCCAATCTGCTTTGGTATTTGATATATTAAGTATTCTTGAGTTTTGCTGTTCGACTTACAAAGGGAATTCCTTTTTTTCATTCGCAGATGGGTAGAGGTAGAACAACCACTGGAACTGTTATTGCATGTCTAGTGAAGCTCCGCATCAATTATGGAAGACCTATTAAGGTTCTGTATGATGTTCTGACCCATGAAATCGTGGATGAAGATTCATCAAGTGGTGGTGAAGAAACTGGAAGCAATACCGCTGAAACAAGACCTCTTATTTCAGAAAGAAGAACCGAGGACCAGCAGGGCCGTACATTTGGAATGGATGACATCCTCCTGCTGTGGAAAATCACTAGGTTATTCGATAACGGAGTTGAATCTCGTGAGGCGTTAGATGCTGTGATTGATAGATGTTCTGCTTTGCAAAACATTCGTGAAGCTGTTCTGCAGTACAGGAAAGTTTTCAACCAACAACATGTTGAGCCAAGAGTAAGAAGTGCTGCATTGAAGCGTGGCGCTGAATATTTGGAGAGATACTTCCGGTTGATTGCCTTTGCAGCATATCTTGGAAGTGAAACTCTAGACGACTTCTTTGTGAAAGGAGGGTCTAAGGTGACTTTCAAGAATTGGCTGCATCAGAGACCTGAGGTGCAAGCGATGAAGTGGAGCATAAGGCTAAGGCCTGGACGATTTTTTACCATTCCTGTGAGTATTGCCTCATTATTTTAGGCTTGAAAACTGTAAATGCTATCTTTCTTTCGCACGTTACAGCTTTTAATTTTCTTCTTGCAGGAGGAACTGCGGGCACAGCACGAATCACAACATGGTGATGCAGTCATGGAGTCAATTGTGAACGAACGGAGTGGTTCTGTTTTGGGCAAAGGTTCTATACTTAAAATGTACTTTTTCCCTGGTCAAAGAACTTCAAGTCGTGTGCAGATTACTGGTGCACCTCATGTATACAAGGTATGTTTATTTTTTTTACTATGATAACGTCCTTCACCTTGACATCACTGCCTTATATCAACCGGCAAAAATCATTTCAGGTCGATAGATATCCTGTGTATAGCATGGCAACTCCCACAATTTCCGGAGCTAAAAAGATGCTCGCCTATTTAGGAACCAAACTAAAAGAAGAAGGCGGGGATTCAGCAGCAAGAGTAGTCGTAACAGACCTGAGAGAAGAAGCAGTTGTTTACATCAATGGGACTCCATTTGTCTTGAGAGAATTGAGTAAACCAGTCGATACCCTCAAGCATGTGGGGATAACCGGCGCTGTGGTATGTGCACACCTTTAACTATGACGCGGGCTTCATATACGTTTTTATTGATTGTATATTTAATGCAGGTAGAGAGCATCGAAACACGGCTAAAAGAAGATATATTGTCTGAGGTTAGAGAAACTGGAGGTCGAATGCTATTACATCGTGAAGAGTATAGCCCAGCATCAAATGAGTCTCGGGTGATAGGATACTGGGAGAATATTCAACCAGAGAATGTGAAGACGCCTGCAGAAGTATATGCTGCTCTTAAAGATGAAAACTACAACATATCGTACCGGAGAATACCATTAACCAGAGAAAGAGACGCATTAGCTTCCGATGTAGATGCAATCCAGTATTGCAAAGACGAGTAAGGATCATTCATTGTTCTTTTTTTTTGCTTTTTATTAATTCACTTAACATGTTCCGTTTTAACTGGTGGACACAACTTTCAACAGTTCCGCTGGGGGTTACTTGTTTGTATCGCACACCGGTTTTGGAGGAGCTTCTTATGCTATGGCCATTACTTGTCTCGTGCTTCAGCCTGGTCAGAAGCTTACAGCTACGCCAAACACAGATTCTTCTACCTTGGACGAAGAAGACGAGTCACCTTATCGGGCTTGTGATGAAGAAACGTTGAGTATGGGAGATTACCGTGACATACTGAGTCTCATAAGAGTGCTTTCACATGGTCCTCAAAGCAAAGCAGACGTAGATGGGATAATCCAACAGTAAGTAATAATATCAAATCAAATCTCTTTTGACATATTTTTAATTAACCACATAGCTAGCTCATGACTAAGTTGTATTGTTATCCATCTTTACAGGTGTTCTGGTGCAGGACATTTGAAGGAAGACATATGTTACTACACCAAAGAACTCAACAAGCTTCCTAATACAAAAGATGAAGACCGTTCATACATCATGGACATGGGTGTTAAAGCCTTAAGGTTAGTCACATAACTCCATACTCCGGTTTGACAAATTTTCTTTACTTATCAATAATGTTTTTTTTTGTCTTTATTGTTGGTTTTGTATGAGCAGACGCTACTTTTATCTGATAACGTTCAGATCATACCTCTACTGCACGTCGCCGAAAGAAATGAAATTCTTGGATTGGATGCGGTCACGGCCGGAACTCGGACATCTCTGTCATAACCTCAGGATAGACAAGTAATAAGTGTTTTCGAGTTTCAGTATGAGGTTCGGTTTCATACATATGTAGGCAAGTTATGTTGTTTGGTGTCGCAGCTTTTAGTATATATAAGTTGTACAGCTTTCTCTCCTGTGTTTGGTTTGTAGAGTGAGATGTCTCGTCTCTAGGCTTGTTTGAGACCCTCCGACTGTCTCAGCAAGTTACTCTGATCAATAAGCTTTTTCTTTCCCTTTATTGAAAAATCAAATAATAAAAATATGTTTACGAAAGACAAAAGAAAAGATGAACCGTTTTCGTTAAAAATATAAAAAAATGTGGGGTTCGTTGCACTATTTGTACAGTAAATTTCCTTCTATATATACGAACGTTTGCGTTCGTTTGTAAACACACTATCCTTCTCCTTCAATAACACATCATCTCTTCTTATCAGTATTATCTTCTTCGTACGGGTACAAAATTTTGCTTTATTTAAATTCCTGCGATATAATAAAATTTCAGTTCTTTTTATAACACGTTATCAGCACGATCACTCTGCGATTCGGTAAAATTTATTTGTATCATTTATACCCTGTTATAATGGTCGGTATACCGCCTATACTATTATTTATATTATGTTATAATGGCCGGAATACCGCCTATATTATTTACTAATAATTTAATTTATTTATTGGTCGGCCGAGCCGCCTTATATTCTGTTTATTATTTATTGGTCGGCCGAGCCGCCTTATATCCTGTTTATTATTTATTGGTCGGCCGAGCCGCCTTATATTCTGTTTGTTATTAATTGGTCGGCCGAGCCGCCGTATAATTTATTTATTACTCTGCATTGATCGGCTGAGCCGTCGCATGATTTGTTGTCATAACATAAATATTTCATTGCCATAATTTTTACTTTTATGAAATTTTATAGATTTGATTGACTATTTAATACGATATTTTCAGACTGATTTTTAGTGCACTCGATTTAACCCCAACGGTCACAAAGAATTTTTTTCAAAAATTTCCCCTTTCTCCAACGGTCATGAACAGTAATTTTCATCTATAAATACAACTCATTTTCACTCCATTTCATCATCCAAAACATTTCATCTTCTCTCAAAAAAAAAAAAAAAAAATTTCAAATCACTCTCCTCCGATTTTTCATTTCAAGAAAGATGATTCGCGCACTTTTGTTTTTATGTGTCATTTTTGTTTGTGTTTCTATTTATGGTTTATTCGTTGGAGAATTTACTCCGAGTGAATTTAAGATGAATATCGGTTTAATTTTCTTTACATCACTTCTCCTTGTAATTGCTTGCATGATTAATGTAAACGGTTTTTAAATTATGAAATTCTAATAAAATTATTATTTTGTGTTTTAGAAATACAAATGGCAAACATCGAGAAACTCCAGTTCCCGGCCCTGAAAATAACTGGCGAAAATTACGTCGGGTGGGTCACAAACGTGAAACCATATCTGGTGATGAAAAAGATAACCGAAACAATTGTAATCGGTAACAAATCACCACCCGAGCATATAGCCGAAGCGATAATCTTCCTGAAGAAGCATTTAGATGAAAATCTAACGCACGACTATGCAAACGTCGAGGATCCAGCTGAACTGTGGCAAACTTTAAAAGAAAGGTTCGATAACCAGAGACAAATCAACCTCCCTCACGCTCTAGAAGGGTGGAAAAATCTGAGGTTCCAAGATTTTCAAAAGGTTGAGGATTACAATTCCGCTGTCCTGAGGATAGTTGCACTCCTGAAGTATTGTGGTAATCCTGTCTCTGAGGCAGAAATGATGAATAAAACATATATCACTTTTCACAAACAGCTTCACTTCTTGCCCGAAATTTACAGAAAATGCGGGTACACGAGATTTTCTGAACTGATGGTTGCGCTCATGTTAGCTGAAAAGAACAATGAGCTCTTGATCAAAAACCACAATTCCCGACCTACGGGAGCCAAAGCATTCCCTGAAGTGAATGCTACGGCGATAGAAAATTCGGAGAGGAGAAACCAGGCCAATCGAGGTCATGGCCGCCGTTTCAACAACAAACGTGGAAAAACTTACAATCCCAAATGGAGGGGATCTAACAAGTGGGTTGGACCCGGACAAGTTTCCAAGGGTAAAGAAACTCAAGAGGATACCACCCAGAAGCGTGAGACAGTGTGTTACAGATGTGGTTGTAAAGGACGTTGGTCCCGTACCTGTCGTACTCCTTCACATCTCTGTAAGTTATATCAAGAATCCACGAAAGGCAAAGCTAAAGAAGTGAACCTCACTGAAAACTTTGAAGGGACATCATACCTCGATGCCTCCGACTTCGCTAATGAGCTGGACTAGATTACTCCTGAAGAGAGCCGAAATGCTTATAATAAGACTATTGAATAGTTTTCAATATTGTCATGTATAATTATTACATTTCCTGTTAAACAAATAATGATGTTTTTAACGTCACCTTAATGTATAATTATTGTGTTTTTCCTTATATGAATGAATTTTATGTTTCCTTTTATATTTATGACAATTTCAGAAATGGATCAGAATGCTAATGGAGCAAAATCTAAGAAACGGATTCGTGAAATATGCATACCAGATAGTGGAACGACGCACACTATTCTGAGGCAAAAGAGATATTTCTCTGATATAAAACCGACAAGAATTGTCGTCAATACAATATCATGTCCTGCAGACGTGATTGAAGGAACTGGTAAAGCAAACTTTACTTTACCGAATGGAACAAAATTTTCCATAAATAATGCTCTATATTCTCCATGTTCTAAAAGGAATTTGTTGAGTTTTAAAGACATATATCTTCACGGATATGATACTCAGTCTGCAACTCAGGATGAAAAGAAATACATGTATGTAACTTCTGAGAAATGTGGCAGAAAACACATATTGGAAAAGTTTCCAGAGCTTCCTTCGGGGTTACATCATACTTATATCGATGAGATCGAATCAAATCTTGTAGTAGAACGGAACCCAGAAGAGTTCACGTTATGGCATGATCGCCTTGGCCACCCAGGAACTACAATGATGCGTAAAATCATAGAAAGTTCACATGGTCATCCACTGAAAATCCAGAAGATTTCTCAAGGGAATAAAATGACATGTATTGCATGTTCTCTAGGAAAATTGATCGTAAGGCCATCGCCAACCAAAATCGATAAAGAATCACCAAAGTTCCTTGAAAGAATTCAAGGCGATATATGTGGACCTATACACCCACCTTGTGGACCATTCCACTATTTTATGGTATTAATTGACGCATCCAGTAGATGGTCACACGTTTGTCTATTATCATCTCGAAATGTGGCATTTGCGAGATTTCTAACTCAGATGATCAAACTGCGAGCGCAGTTTCCTGATTATACTATTAAAAGAGTTAGACTAGACAACGCTGGTGAATTCACATCCCAAGCATTCAATGACTATTGTATGGTAATGGGAATTGAAGTTGAACATTCGGTTGCTCATGTTCATACGCAAAATGGTTTGGCTGAATCTTTAATTAAGCGTCTGCAATTGATTGCAAGACCATTGATCATGAGATCAAAACTTCCAACCTCTGTATGGGGACATGCCATTTTGCATGCAGAAGCACTCATTCGGATCAGACCGAGTGCATACCATAAGTATTCCCCACTACAGTTAGCGTTTGGTCAAGAACCAAACATTTTCCACTTTAGAATCTTTGGTTGTGCGGTATATGTGCATGTAGCACCACCACAACGTACAAAGATGGGACCACAAAGAAGATTGGGAATATATGTTGGTTTTGATTCCCCATCAATTATTAGATACCTAGAACCACAGACTGGTGACGTCTTTACAGCACGTTTTGCTGATTGTCATTTTGACGAAAATGTATTCCCAGTTCTAGGGGGAGAAAACAAAAATGTTGGAAGTGATATAAAATGGAGTGTACCATCATTGTTATATCTTGATCCTCACACTAAAGAGTCAGAACTAGAAGTTCGACGAATTATGCATTTACAGAGTATATCTAACCAGCTACCTGATGCATTTGTAGATACCAAGAAGGTAACTAAATCTCATATACCAGCTGCAAATGCTCCTGCTCGTATCAAAATGCCAAATGAACAAGAAAAGGAGGATGACACACGAGAGCCAAAAACACGCCTGAAGCGTGGTAGACCTGTTGGTTCTAAGGATAAGAATCCTAGGAAACAGAAGAAAGCTGAAATATATGATGCACCCAAAATAGCAGAAAATATTTTGGAAGAAATAAATGATAAGGATTCTGATGAATCAGAGCATCATCAATCAGAGCATCATCAATCAGAGCATCATGAATCGAAAGATAATCATGAGATTTCTATTAATTACATCCATAATAAAAGGATATGGAATAGAAATGAACAAAATGACCTTGATGATGTTTTCTCATATATTGTGTCAAGTGAAATAAATGAAGAAATCGATGATCCAGAACCAAAATTTGTCTATGAATGTCAAAAGAGACATGATTGGAAACAATGGAAAAATGCAATACAAGCTGAACTTGATTCGCTTAATAAACGAAAAGTATTTGGATCTATTGTGCTCACACCTGCAGATGTGAGACCAGTTGGGTACAAATGGGTTTTCGTTCGAAAGCGAAATGAGAAAAATGAGATTACGAGATACAAAGCTCGTCTAGTGGCTCAAGGTTTTTCTCAAAGACCTGGAATCGATTATGAAGAAACGTATTCTCCAGTTATGGATGCCATCACATTTAGATTCCTGATGAGTCTAGCAGCTGATAAAAATCTAGAGATGCGTCTCATGGATGTTGTTACAGCTTATCTATATGGATCATTAGATATTGATATCTACATGAAAGTTCCTGATGGATTTAAAATGCCAGAAGCATTAAGTTCCAAACCTAAAGAGTTATGTGCAATAAAATTGCAAAGATCATTATATGGGTTAAAGCAATCTGGACGTATGTGGTATAATCGTCTCAGTGATCATTTAACAAAAGAAGGATATGTGAATGATCCTATATGCCCATGTGTTTTCATCAAGAAAACAATATCCGGATTTGTAATAATCGCGGTATATGTTGATGATCTTAACATTATCGGAACTCAAAAAGAAATACAAAAGGCATCAGACTATCTCAAAGGAGAATTTGAGATGAAAGATCTTGGACAGACACAATATTGTCTTGGCCTACAAATAGAACATTCACAAAATGGTATATTTGTGTATCAATCCACATACACTAAAAGAGTGTTGAAACGATTTAACATGGATAAATCAACTCCTCTTAGCACCCCGATGGTCGTTAGGTCACTTAATATTGAAAGTGATCCATTTCGACCACCTGAGGAGAAAGAAGAGATACTTGGTCCGGAAGTACCATATCTAAGTGCAATTGGAGCGCTGATGTACCTTGCAAATTGTACACGGCCTGATATATCATTTGCTGTGAATCTTTTGGCAAGATTCAGCTCATCTCCAACTCGAAGACATTGGAATGGGATTAAACATGTTTTTCGTTACCTCCAAGGGACCATTGATTTAGGCTTGTTTTATCCTAAAAGTTCAAAAGGTCAAATGGTTGGTTTTGCTGATGCAGGATATCTTTCAGATCCACACAAAGCCCGATGGCAAACATGATACGTTTTTACGATCGGAGGCACTGCTATATCTTGGCGTTCTCAGAAACAAACGCTTGTGGCTACTTCTTCAAATCATGCTGAGATCATTGCACTCCATGAAGCAAGTAGAGAATGTGTTTGGCTGAGATCAATGAGCCGACACATCTGTTCAAGCAGCGGGATTGACGAAAATACGGAGCCAACTATTCTATATGAAGATAATGCAGCATGTGTTGCTCAAACAAAGGACGGATATATTAAAAGCGATAGAACGAAGCATATTCATCCGAAGTTCTTCTCATACACTCAAGAGCTCGTGAAGAAGAAAGAGATTGAAGTAAGATATGTCCAATCATGCGACAATGCAGCTGACCTCTTCACAAAATCACTTCCGACTTCGGTATTCAGAAAACACATCCACAACATTGGAATGCGTCATCAGAAGGATCTATGACTGCTCATTCGAGGGGGAGCTTACGTAGTTGTACTCTTTTTACCTTACTATGGTTTTTCCCATAGGGTTTTCCTAGAAAGGTTTTTAACGAGGCAACAAAGACGTTAAGCGAGAGCGGATAGTGACACCGGCCCCCAAGGGGGAGTGTTACGAAAGACAGAAGAAAAGATGAGCCGCTTTCGTTGAAAATATAAAAAGATGTGGGGCCCGCTGCACTATTTGCACAGTAAATTTCCTTCTATATATACGAACGTTTGCGTTCGTTTGTAAACACATCATCCTTCTCCTTCAATAACACATCCTCTCTTCTTATCAGTATTATCTTCTTCGTACGGATATAAAATTTTGCTTTATTTAAATTACTGCGATATAATAAAATTTCAGTTCTTTTTATAACAAATATACAATAATGCAATTTATAATAAGATCGTCGAATTTTAGCCTTTCTTCGGCGCAAGTTTAGATTTTATCTTTTCGATCTCTTTCGTCCCGATTTGAAATGCCGTAGTTAAAACGTGATCTGGAATCGGCGGAGACGCCGTGAAAAGTGTGGCGGCCATAGATTGAGTTCCCGGTAGCTGACTGTTGAAAGCCGAGATCACCGAAGCTGGTTTCGCTTTGTCGTTGTTCTTCTGGTAATGAATGAGTCCTCTCGGGAAGACGAACACTTCTCCTTTCTTAACCGTCTTAGCGAAGAGCTTGTTCGCCGTCGTGATGAAGCCGACGTCAAGCTCGCCTTCCAACACGAAGATTACTTCGGTGGCGCGAGGGTGCGTGTGCGGCGGGTTTAAACCTCCGGGAGCGTAGTCGATACGCGCGAGGGAGACTCCGAGCGTGTTAAGCCCTGCGATCTTCTCTACGTTAGCTCCCGTGACGGCGGATCCGACGGTGTTGTTAACGACGGCTGGTTTGCCGATTCCGGCGAAGAAGAAATCAGAGGCGGTCATGTTTGATTCAGGCTTACAAGTGAAACCATTCACTTTTATCCCTGCGTAAATCATATTAACGACAATTAAACAAAAATACGATGTAAATGTAGATACTACTATATAATACCTGAAGTGCGATCTGCGACGCATAGATCTTGAAGTGTGTCAGGATCGTAAGCAAGAGCAATCAGAGTGAGAGATGATAAACCAAAGAAGAACACGTAAGATCTCGAGTCCATGATGATGATGCACTCTTTAGTCTCTGCAACTGTGATATCATTATGTCTAAAGATTGGATGGGGTTATATATAAAATGTGTATGAATTTGTTGAGGAAAATTATGCAAAAGCTAAACTAACTTAGACGCAAAGCAAAAACGGTGGAGAGATGTGATGTCGTTTTATGTTAACTTTTAAGTTTCGGTTTGCTTTACTTCAAATTCTTAGTTTAAACCGGTTTGTATAGATCAATCATTACTTTAAAAAAAAAAATAAGATCAATAGAAATCACACGCCAATTGTCTTTGTATAGTCAAGAAGTAGAACTTACATTCACAGTTCAATAGCCTCTCATAACCATTTTACAATAATACATGTATGGTACATCTAAAGCAAGCTGCCAATGCAAACAAGCTGGAGTCATCTTTAGATAAATGGGTTTAATAGTTTAAGTGGCCTTTCTACTGGAGCCACTAAAAATGGATTTAATAGTTTGGGCTAACTTAGTTGTATATATATGATTAATTAGGTTGCGGTAGATCTCCTTTGTTATCAAAAGAGAAGTCGGCCCAGTTAGAATGTAAGCCCAATAAGATTCAACAATCAAAGCCCAAGCTGCAAGAGCTCTTTCCAACAGTCTAGTAGCTTCCTAAAAGCAAACAAACAATGTACGGGAAGTTATGATGGAAGACGACAACAGACTTGGGGGAGACTCGGATCGCATCACTCGAAACGTACTGATGCTCGACAAATGTCACAAGATTAAGCTTCGTGTAGTTGCCTATAAATGAGAGAGAGAGAGACGTCGAGGAGGGTTATCGTCGTCTGTCAAAAAAAAACTCTAAAGTTTCAACCTTTGCTGTCAATAAAAAACCAAACCATGGCTTCGTACAGCGAACCTTACGTCTGTAAGTTCTTCTCTCACTACCTCTTCTTCTCTACGTTACGTTAGATAAAGTGATCAACTTTATAGATCTGATAATTTCTGTGTGTTTTTAATTGATTAATACCTTATAAACAAAACTAGAGACTTGATATGATTTTCATCTGATATTAATATGTATTCACGTAACGGTCTGTCTTTTATTGTGAGTTTATTATATATATTTTGTAGTAACTGAATCTGTCTGTGTGTGTGTGTGTTCTTCATTGTCAGCGAATGGGACAGGAGTGTTCTGGGACATGGACGAATGTAAGATCCCTGAGGGACGCACCGAAGCTGACCTCGTACCGTTTATTAGACAGATGCTGTTGGGTGTTGGTCTACGCGGTCCTGTTTCGATCCGGATCTATGGAGATTTGACCGGCCTTGACTTTCAAGCCTCGGAGGATCATGTGAAGCTGAGTCATTTTCACGCAGGAGAGAAACGTGAGAAGATGACCAAGATATTGGAGGACATAGTTTCGTGGTCAGGTGAGAATCCAGAACCATCGTTGGGAATACTAGTCTTGGGACACTTGGGAGCCGCAGATGATGCCGACATCACCGAGGTTACTGAACTTCTCAAGACTCAGAAAAACTATCACTTTGTGTTTGCGACTCCAGGATCTCCACCTCCTCCAACGGTGGTGAGGTTTCTCAGGGCTATTCCTCGTGGTGGACTCTAGCCTTTTTTCTTTTTTTTTTTTTTTGGTTTGAATAACATTTTCACAAAAGGACAAAAGTAATAATCAAAATCCTCCAACTTATGTTATTGTCTCGGAAGCAAAATATGAGATTATCAGATATTGTTTAATTTTACAATCTCGTTCTATTTATTTTTCTGCTTTTTCTTAACTTCCATAAAGCTAGAAATCACCGATTGTTTTATTATGCATGATAGTGTTAATAGCTAATAATGTCTCGAACACCTCATTATATAGCTTCACAATTTCAAGATAAGTAGTAATTGAGATTACATTTGACATAATAAGCAAAGTGAAGAAGATCTTATTGGGCCAAAAAGTAAGTAAACTTTGGACTGGGCTTAAAATCAACGCGGCGCAAGTTAGCGTGAGATGTTAACGATATCATCATCAACTAATGTGCGTGCGTGCATAAAAACGCTCGAGAGGCCAGGCCAGACTTCCTTATTCTCTCTTATCTGAAACTAGAGACGGTTGTCAAAGCAAAAGCTAAATCATCTTCCTCTCGTCACCAATCAAATGGCGTCTTTGTCTTCAATGCAGATGGTTCACACTTCTCAGGTTCGTAACCTCAACTCCTAAAACATTATGGCTTTTAACTTCTTTCTTGTCATCGATCGAATTAAGCTGTCTTCTCTTGTGTTTGGTTTTCTTTGTAGATTGGTGTTAAGTCGCAGTTAGTTTCTTCTGCAAACCGAACATCTCCATCAGTTTCCTCTGGTTCTGCATTGTCTTCGAGACTACACTATGCAGCAAGTTTCCCTCTCAAGAAGCAATTCTCAGGAGCTTATGCGACCATCAAGAACCAGAGAACAGCTTGTGTTAAATCAATGGCAGCTGTAAGAAGATAATTTCCCACTAAAAAGCATATATAATCATTAGATATTATCATGTTGCTACTAATGAACTTTGTGTTGATTACTAGGAGGAAGAGGAAGTGATAGAACCTCAGGCTAAAGTGACGAACAAGGTTTACTTTGATGTTGAGATTGGTGGTGAAGTCGCTGGAAGGATTGTGATGGGTCTGTTCGGTGACGTCGTGCCCAAAACCGTTGAGAACTTCCGTGTCTTGTGTACTGGTAAGATAATGAAAGTTTGGAACTTTGTTACTTTCTAAAAATCATAGACTAAAGATGAATAAAATGTTTGTGTTTATTCAAGGTGAGAAGAAGTATGGTTACAAAGGTTCTTCCTTCCATCGTATTATTAAAGATTTCATGATCCAAGGAGGTGACTTCACCGAGGGAAATGTAATGTTTTTTCTTCTTTTTTTTTTTCTTTTAATGTGATTTTTCTTTATAAATTGTTGACATGGCTTTACAGGGTACTGGAGGTATTAGTATCTACGGTGCCAAGTTTGAAGATGAAAACTTCACCTGTGAGTGTTATTACTAACTTGTTTTCTACTGTTTTACTTCTTTGAGGTGTTAATGCTTTTGTTTTGGGCATGTCCAGTGAAGCATACTGGACCTGGAATCTTGAGTATGGCCAACGCTGGTCCCAATACTAATGGAAGCCAGTTCTTCATTTGCACTGTCAAGGTGAAAAGATTCACTAACTCTTCACATTATATAAACTTGTAGATCTTAATATGTTTTCGAGTTTTGATTCATATATTTTTTTGTTGTGTGCAGACTCCATGGTTAGACAACAAGCATGTTGTGTTTGGACAAGTCATTGAAGGTATGAAGCTTGTTAGGACACTTGAATCTCAGGAGACACGCGCCTTCGATGTTCCCAAGAAAGGTTGCAGAATCTATGCCTGTGGAGAGCTCCCTCTGGATGCTTGATAACCACACTATTGAGATCAGTCCATGGTCATTGCCATCTTTGTTTTGTTATTATGAGAGTTTCAAGTTATGGTCTTTATGTTTATTTCTTTATGATTACATGAGTTGAAAGTACAATGTAAGAGTCTTATTAAAGTTTATTTATCTTTTAAGCTTGAACCATGGTTGCAACCGCCACTTGCTGCACAATTGGCTCCACCTTCTCGTCTTTGTTGTCTTCCCATAGATCAGGTATAGCTTCCTTTATGTTGTGAATGCTGCTTAGTGCATAGTCTGCACCTTGAACTAGCACCGAGTCACCCACGAACACGGTTTTGAGCCCTGCTGCTTTAGCACTAGCGATGTTACGGACACTGTCATCAAAGAACATCTGAAAAGAAAGAAGCAGAGGTTTTTAGTGTCTGAAACTGTTATAAAGATTCTTGTGACGTTTTCTTTTACCGTTTTGCGTGGATCAACGATGTCTGCTATGCGAATGGCGGCTTCAAAAGCTTGAACAGAGGGTTTACAGAGGATTTGAGTGGTTGTGTTAGAAGAAGGGTTTAGTGTTTCGAAGCAAATGATTCCTTCAAAGCAGTCTTCTAGACCCAAACGGTTAAGAGTTCGTGTTGCATGAGCTTTGTCTGCATTAGTAAAGATCTGATGGAGGAAAACAGAGGATGAGAAGAAAGTTATTAATGGAGACTTATGAGCAAACAAACTTTCGGCTCTGGACACAGCCGAATGAAACATTCAACTTAGTACATATAGTCCAAAATTGACGAATCTTTTATTAAAAAATTAACCTAGAAATGAAAATGTTTATAGTCCTCTAAATCTCAGATCCGGCCATAGTAAACTTACGATCTTACGGTGAGGCATAGAGAGAAGAAGGTTACGGAGGAACGGATCAGGCTTTAGTTTCTCGTAAGGAAGTCTGCCATGCACATATTCATGGAACTCATCGTTGTCGAATTCATAACCCATAACCTGTAACTCACGGTTCAGTTTTTGTTGTTATAGGTTCAAGAACTGTTTATGAAATGAATGAGAGAGTAATCACATACCTTGAGACCAGCCATGGTGGTTCCATATTCTTTGTAAAGATCAAGACACATCTTTGGAACTTCACTCTCTTCTATTCCTAGTTGATTAAGCATGAACTCTGCATATAAGAAAAAAGATAATTGAGTAAATAATTAAAAGAAGTTATACAGAAGATTAAATTAAATCTTGAAACGTTAGTCTATTTTCCTTGGATGTTGTTTCGACAAGCTAAGTTGATTCCGATGCTCAAAGGGTATAGAGTATCGTCCATATCTGTAACAACAACAACAACAACAAGACATTCTTCAGAAACTGCATGGAGAAAAAAGAGTTGTAGAAGATGATGATGTGTGGTGATGTTATGTAATACCAAAGAACAAGCACTCATACTTAGCTCCAAATTCATCCATACTCAATCTCGTGAAGAAGAATAAGAAGAGTTATAGAGATACTACTTAGAGAAAGGTGATAAAGAGATAGATAGAGCTTATGATCACTGTGAATGAATTGGCTATATTTATAATAAAACGACACATAGCATATTTGGTTATTTTAATATTGTTATGTTTTAATTTGAAAATTCATAATATTAGTTGTTATATTTTCTGTTAGACGTTGTTTGATAACGTTGATAAATGACACGAGTTGTCAAGTGGACTCAGTACATATGTGTGAATGGAATATCCTAAAAGTATATTATTTTATAAGAATTATCGTCAGTATACATGTCTGAATAATATACGATAATTTGCTGAATTATTTTTAGGGGTTGTCTCTAATTTTCTGTATAATGTATAATGGCTTGCACTAATATGAAATATATAAAGAATTAAAGCTTGATTGTGATGTTGACTTGGTGGTGATCATGATAGTAATCCACCATATCATTCACATGCTGATGCATGCAACAAAATGAGGTGTTTAACATATAGAGTTACTTTGGTCATTCATATAATTTTCTTAGTCATTTCCCACTTTTCGTGACCTTCCATTTCCATAAACAATGTACAAGAAATAAAGGCAAACACTGAAATATTCTGAAATGTCAAGTGTACATATACCGAACGAAAAGAGTAAAAAGTATCATGCAGTACGTTGTATCTTTCTCTAAAATGTTCACAATATATGCTGAGGAACATTATCTTAACTAATATTCTTCGTTTCTTCTTCTTAGTATTTCACGTTTTGTCTATGATAAATAAAATATCGAAGGGTGGAAATGATTTTGGAAACAACCACAAATTAGTTAGTTTTTTTTTTTTTTTGATAAAAACAAATTAGTTAGTTTCAAAATATAGCCACTAATTAAATAACAATATATCGATAGTGAAAGAAAAGCATAGAATTTTATGCCAGTTTTCCAAAAAAAAAAGAAGCACACAACATCACATTGTAAACTTAAAACGAAAACTGATATATGTGTTTCCTATATAAGAATGAAAACGAATCAGATCTGCAATATAATATACCCACGAATGAATTGTTAGCTGATTCAGAGAGCACGTAGTATATTATAATAATCGAAGATCTTAAATCCCAAACCTAATTTAAAATCCTTATAACGACGAGGCTTATGTATTAATTTTATGATGTTTGATTCTATTTTTTTCTTCTGATACTGTAAATGTCATCATAATATGTAAATCTAACATAATTAATACAATTAAACATCTTAGTGGATGGTGTAAGTGCGCATATACCAGTATATATATTTTTTTAAAAAATTAAACTGAAAATATATGTGGCTACATACATCCATCTATAATTGTTTAAAATGTTAATGGAATAAAATAATCTATCCTATAAGTAGGGATGGGCACGTCGGTTATCTTATCGGGTTTGGTTAATTTGGTTCTAGATTTTCTCAATTGAAGTAAACTATAATTAGTTTGGTTTGGATCGGTTTTAGTTCGGTTTGTATTGAGTTCTGTTTGTATTTCGGTTCTGTTTAATCTGGTTCCTTTATTTTAATTCTTGTAAAATAAATCATATTTTAAAACATATGGTCATGAAATCATCATGTTGGTGAATATGAAAAAAAACTATGTAAACTAATCTAATATAAAACTAAAATAAAAAATCATTAAAAAACATAAAAAATTATAAGAACATGACCAATTTAAAGTTAACTAAAGTAAATAGAAAATTAAAAAAATCTTCGTTAATAATGCTTATTAACAAATAAACTATATAAATTAAAACTAATAAAACTGAAACAAAAATCTTAAAAAACCACAAAAAGTTTATAAGAACACAATCTAACTAAAATAAATAGAAAATTAAAAGGCCCAACATCATTAATAAAATTGATAGTGACTTTAAGGTTAGGATTTTAGTATATTGTATATTGCTAATATGTTTAATTCAAATAATAACAAAAACACATTAGTTTCTTGGTTTGGTTTAACTCGGTTTGGTTCAGATATGTTTCGATTCGGTTTGTTCCGGCTGGGAAAATTTTAAACCAAACTATTTGTTAATAGACTTTAGTTTGATTTGGATCAATTTCGGTTTGGTTAGTTCGATTCGGTTCGGTTTGTTTTTTTCTGTCCACCCCTACCTATAAGCAGTAGCAATTAGTAACTAAACCAAATTCGTAGATTTTTTTTTTTTGGTAAATGTGACAAGTTAAAATTCCTTAACAACAGTCAACAATTATCTATTTTCACTAATTTGTTTTCCATAATAGCTAAATTTATGATTTGTTCTGGGATTTAGATATTTCAATCTTCATTATCAAATCTGGAACATTCAACCCAAAACAATCAGTTGCAAAAGAATCAGTAAGCAAATATTTTTTTTTGTCGGTAAGCAAATATTTAATTTCAGAAAGTATAAAAGTTTTCCAAATGAATGAATTAATTCGGAAGCAAATATGGAAATAAATACGGAATTTCATTCAGTTAGATTTATACATTTATTAGTATAGTAAACAAAACAACTGTATTCAATTTCGTGACGGAACATAGATATTTCTTTTTATTACAACAAAATCATTTTATTTTTTTATTTTATTCTTTTCATGCACATGTGATTAGAATAAGAAAAATCGAAATTATTAAATTTGTTAAGAATAGCTGAACAATTCACTTAAACCGAAATTGGTTGTCTTAGAAATCATTCTTTAATCCAAATTTTCGCGCTCCAGCTGCGTTTCACCGGAGATGAGAAGCGTGTGGCTGTGGATTGCGGTGGCTGTGTGCTCACTATGCTCAGTCGCGGCGATTGTTGGGAGCGGATCTAGCGATGGAATTGGGAAACCAAGAGACACTGAGATACCGGATAACGAATTGATGGCGTCTAAGGTTTCAATGGTGCCTCTCACCTTGATTCATGGTGCTGACTCCAAAGGAGCTGGTACAAACTCTCTCACACTCTCTTTTTATGGAAAACGATTTGGTAGAACTCATCAGTCGCCTCGTGTTTAGGTTCACTTTTGAATTTATGCAGTGTGCTTAGATGGGACGTTACCTGGCTACCATCTAGATCGTGGGTTTGGTTCAGGTGCTAACAGTTGGCTTATCCATCTTGAGGTATCTGACACCTTTGACATCTCTCTCATGTAATCTTGGACCATTTGCTATAGTTTAGTAAACAATGCAATTTTCTGTTTATTTAAGTACTTGACTTGACTTGACTTAGAAGTTAGAAGCTGAATATCACTTATTAATTAGGGTGGAGGATGGTGTAACAATCGTAGTAGCTGTGTGTTTCGAAAAACAACTCGGCGTGGCTCCTCTAAGTTCATGGAGAAAGCTTTGAACTTCACTGGGATATTGAGCAATAAACCTCAAGAGAATCCTGGTTTGTCCCCAATATCATCATCATGAGTTTTGTCATGTCATGTGATTATAAATGCACTATTATTATCTTAATTCTGTTTATCTGTAGACTTCTTTAACTGGAACAGAATCAAGTTGCGCTACTGTGATGGTGCTTCTTTCTCTGGGGATAGTCAGGACGAGGTTAGTTATACTTTGTTTCATATTTTGTCTTTATAATTCGTTACAACGACCTTCTATTCATAGGATTCACAAATTTTCTATCGAGGAAAACGAATCTGGCAAGCGGCGGTGGAAGAGTTCATGTCTTTAGGGATGCAGAAAGCAGAACAGGTCTTTATATTTTGATTTTGCTCTGCTTTTATGTTCTGTTTCTCTTCTTATCCAATCTTATCACTTTGCAAGTGTACAGGCTCTGCTTTCTGGTTGTTCAGCCGGAGGGTTAGCTTCAACCCTGCACTGTGATGACTTCAGGGAACGATTACCTCTTTCTACAAAAGTAAAGTGCTTAAGTGATGCTGGAATGTTCCTGGACGCGTAAGTAAATCTCTTCAACTTTTGCCTTTTCTGTTTAGGAGAAATATTATTTTCTATCGAACTTAAAATGTTTGATGGGAAATGCAGAGTGGATGTCTCTGGGGGACACTCGCTAAGGAACATGTTCCAAGGTGTTGTTACAGTCCAGGTACTATCAGATTTTATATACAACTTAAACATTATTATATGCTTATTGTAGCTCACTTAATACTTCTAATTTATAGAACCTCCAAAAGGACTTGTCCAGTGCATGTACAAACCATTTGGATCCTACTTCGGTACATACCTTTCACTTTATTAATATCAATGTTTGATCAAATCCTTTAACGTTATTCTTTGTGCCGTTTCTCTTCAGTGCTTCTTTCCACAGAACTTGGTTTCAGACATCAAAACTCCTATGTTTCTTCTCAACGCAGCTTATGACTCATGGCAGGTAAATAATCATGCGTCTTTCTTGTATCTAGCTCTTAATCTAATCCGACAATGTTTCCTCAGGTTAGACAGAGCTTAGCTCCTTCACCTGCTGATCCAAGAGGCGTCTGGAAGCATTGCAAATCAGATATCTCGCGCTGTAATTCATCACAGCTTCAATTCTTACAAGGTGCAAAGTTTAAACTCAAAGTTTATTAGTAATTTCACTGTCGCACTCTCTACACACTGATGTTTTCTATGTCCTTACACAAAATAGAATTCAGGAAAGAAATGGTGCTTGCATTAAACTCATTCTCAGCATCTCCTCAGAACGGTGTTTTCATAAACTCTTGCTTCACTCATTGTCAGTCTGAGATACAGGACACTTGGTTTGCTCAAGACTCTCCCAAGCTAAACGGAAAAGTAAGACTTCCCTCCATGCGATTTATATCTCATTTTAGCAATGACATCAAGTTTGTTAAACTCTGCTCATGACATGATTGTCTTTTTTGGTTTGGCAGAGAGTCGCAGAGTCTGTAGGTGATTGGTACTTCGACCGATCCAACAATGTTAAAGACATTGACTGTCCTTACCCATGCGACAAAACATGTCACCATCTGATTTTCCAATGAGTAAATCTTTGTGTTACCTGATAATCTATTAAAATAAGCTTTATGCAGTGTTGATCAAACAGCTTACTTCAAAGATTTGATCTCCTCTCCTTAGTGCTTCTTTGGTCCCTCTAGTGTTTGACAAAACTCTTACCTCAGATTCTCTAGCTTAGTAGGTATAGAGTCAGAAACCTTATTCTTTTCATACCTCTTTAAGTTATTTATAACCATTTGCTTCAAAATCTCGAATCTAAAGTTAGTGACAAAATCCATGTCATTACAAAGAATAGAATATCAAAATGAAAATGAATAAAAGGTAAAGAACATATTCCTTTATTCATTGGACTCTATTACAAAACGTCCGAATCTCAAAAACAGATCATGAGCTCTGCTTTTCATGTCAAAAGTCTAAACCTTTGTTCTGTTCTGTGAGGTCTTCCTATTGTACATAGCACTTTATCTTTCACCTTTGTGTACCACAGTGAATCGCACGTTAGGGTTACACGTTGCTATTTCCATCATCCATGTAACAACTGCTGATTAAGCTCGTAAATCTCATAAAAACCCATTAAAAACATCAAAAACCCTAAAAGTTAAGCAATTACTTGAACCAAAAGCAAGAGGACAAAAGTGAAAAAAAAAAAAAAACCTAAAAAAGAGGGGAAAGATATATTAAGAAGCTAATTAGCTTGACGTGACGAAGAAGCTAACGCTACAGCTTGTGCCCACACCTTGAGTCTCGCCTTAACCTCCTTCGGGTCATCACCGGGGCTCGAGATGCGCCACGTGGCGATCGGAGAGTTGCTGCCACTACTAGTCTGAGTATCGAAATTCGACCCGGCTGACACAGAGATCCGACCCGGAACCTCTAAGTCGAACCCGAGATCTCTACAAGCTTTCACTTCCTCTAGCCCCATCCTCAGCGACTTCTCTCCTCCTTTAGCTCTCGTTAACACCGTTAACCCCAATCCACCACCGCCGTCACTCTCTCCGTCAGCGCCGTTAAAGCCGTGACCTTTCTTCTTCTTCTCCCTGAGCACCCTCCTCTGCCTCCGTGAGCTACTACTCTTACCGCCGTCTCTGCTACTCTCGTTCGCGTCTATATCTCCGGTGACTGTGTTTTTTCTTCTCCGGCGAGGTGGAGTCGCCGGGAGGGAGTAAAACCGTGGCGTCTCTTTGTCGGAGTCAGACTCTCGAACGTTCTCTTTTCCTCCTCCACCGCCGTCTTCGGAGACTTCTCCGTCGGCTTCTGCTCCGTCGAAGCTCTCGACAACGCCCAAGTCAGGATGATTCTTGGTGGCGTCGTCGTAAACGGAGGATGTGCAAACAGAGAGTCGAGACAGAGAGGTACGGATCTGGTGGAATCCAGCGTCTTCTTCGACGACTGGAAATGAAGACATCATCATCAAGCTCTCGTCCAATGCCATGAGAGGGATGAAGAAGAAGAAGAAGAAGTTAAAGAGGAAAGTGAAGAGATTGCCGTTTATTATAGTTATGATGAAACTGAGTCAACTCGTTGCTTTAACCAAGAGGATTTCATTTATAACGCAAAGTCTCGGGATCTGTGTTTTTACTCTTTTGCCCCTATTTTCGTTTGAAAATTGCAATGATTTTTATCGGTACTTTTAATCCAATTATCGAATGATCAACATCATGCAATATGCTGATTTGAATCAGAGAATGTTTTTGATGATACTTAACTTATTTTGTTGATTATACCATTACTAAGGTTTTAAATACTTAACATAAATGGAATAACAGATTAATGGAATCATATAAATCTATTCCACTTATTACTCTCCCCTGATCGTGCACATACATGTCTTCTTTTGAAATTTGTTTATTTTTTTTATGGAATTTTCATTCCAAATGTTGAAAATTTAATAAAATATTTTATGAATAGTTCAATTTAACAAATGATGAAAGTTGTTCATTTAGCAGCTAACTACTACCTTTGAACCATTCCGACCACAAAGCTGGACTGAAACAGATATAGATCAACATCACATCAAAACCAACATGCAAAAATCACATGACATGCTAGAAATATCCCAGACCAGGATGAGTTAAGCCATTGCAACGTCTCTATTTTTGTATAGATAAGCTTTGCAGAGGTTTTAGTTTTATGGACTTGGATGCATCAGGTGCATTGTGTGGTGTACATGGATAAACCAAATCGTTATCGTAATAAATAATAACGCATTTACTATAGGCATGGAAGGTCCTTCATGTCCCGTTTATGTCTTTACCCTTTTTCTACGTCACTCCTCTTTAGTTCTCACTTCTTAATGTGGATCCGATCTCACATTTTTTAAAAATGTTTTTTTCGCTTTTCATCAATCACCAGAAGAAAATTTACTAATTTACTATTGCCGAGTTTGACTTTCCAATATTAATCTTTTTAATAGAAAATCATGAGAAAGGATAGCAACGTGTGTCAACCATTACATTAGGTCACCGTATAAACTGGCCGGCCCATTAGATGTTTACTTATCCTTAAGAACTAAGGTTCTTTCTTTTATATAGGTTTAGTCGCTATCTACTCGTTTTGTGAACATATATTATATAGTAAGAGGTAGTTTAGACTTTAGATAGTGATTTGATGGTGGATTTGTTGGTGAAACATCAGAGCACACTGGCCGTTGGATCTTTTGACCAGTCTCGTTTTCAAAGATGTGTAGCGTCTCACTAATGGGCCGGGCTTAATTAAAACGATCCAGTATAAAAACGCCATCCAGTGCTATAACTTATAACTAAAACGGCAAGGCATTGTGGAGTTTAGAACTCGTTTAGGACTGACTATTCTCTCCGACGACGATCTTCGTATAAAACCAGATCGGCGGGAAATCGAGTTTCAAATTCGCAGGATTAGGTCGAGATTCGTGTAAATCCGAGAGTATAGAAGCTTTTTGTTCACCATCCTTGTGGATTTTTACTCTAAATTTCCAAAAATGGATTCGGAGTCTGTGAAGGAGTTCATACGAAGCGAAGTTCCTGATTGGGACGATGAGGTGGTGGCGACGGCTAGATTCAAGGCGTTTAGCGGACAGAGATCCGATTGGGAAGTTAAATTTCAGTTTTGGCGCGATTTGATCATCAAGGTCTCGCGTCGTTTCGGAGTGCTCATCATTGATCCTGTCCAGGTCTGCTCAAATCTCTTAGTTGGAACGATTAGTAGAAGAGAACTGATTAATTAATGTATTCTTGTTTCTAAAAGGTGAAGAAGGCGTGGTTTGATCGAGGAGGAATGACGCCTTTATGCATTGATCATGTACTGGTGAGTCTGGTGAAAGGGCTTTTGTAGCTTATTAGACTCTGTTCTTGAAATTGATTGGTGTGTCTGTCTTCTTTGTTTCAAGTTATTGATGCATAGTGAAGGTGATGTTGTGCTGGCAAGTGAACTTGAAAGTCCGGTTAGTGGGCGTTTATCTCGTTTGTTGAGGACAGTGACAAGTTTAGTATCTCAACCTTCAGTGAAGCCGGGAGAGATTCTTGAAAACGAACTTGTTATTGTTCCTCTCTTGAAGGTGTGTTTGATTTCTTGCTTTGTTCACATACATGGAGTATATAATGTGTGAATGTGGCTTGTAATGGTTAAAATTTGAAATGAGTGAGCTAACTATATAAGTCTTCAAGCTATCTTTTTTTAGGTGGTTGGTTTCCTTTGTATAGCTGTTTTGTTAATATGTCTTCAGAGTTGGCAGTCTATTGAGTAAGTCTGTAGTTGATGGACGTTATTAAGATATATGTGATGTGCAGGAGAAGGCTGCTGATGTGGTGAGACTTTTATCTGAGGGGCACTGGACTTCTACTTGTGTTGTCACGCTGAACAAGTTCCGGGACTTGTGCAACGGTTCGAATGAGGCATCTGTTGTTTTGAGTCACTTGTCAGGGTGTGGAAAAGCGCATAAAATCTCTATTAATCGGGGAGAATTGATTGAGGTTGGTTCTTTTTATTCCTCTTTCTTTGGTCTTATTACTCTTATATCATGTAAATGTGTATTGTTCCATGAGTTTTGAGGATGTATATATCTTGCTTGAATTTTTGATGTCAGTTTCTTACCTAAAATTAACTTCCAGAAAGTAAAAGAGGATGACTAGGTACGGATGTTAGGCTCAGTTCAAGCCGAGACCTATGCATAATGTCTGAATCCAACATACTTGTTCTTTGCAGGGTGTCAAAGTGTTCTTTTCAGAATCAGCACTTCCCGGTATCTCAACTCTAGACTGTGACGTTCTGCACTTGCTAAGCACCACAGAGAAGCTCCAAAATCAACTCGAAGTGATGGACCAACGTTGTGAAATGTAACACTTTCTAATTCTTGATCGTAGACTTGGAAAATATAATTTAGCTTTATTTTTTCCGTAAAAGGCCAAATAGATTGAATTCAAGAGTGTGACTTTATTTTCCTTTTGTAGGTCAAGGAAATCAGCGTTGGCATCTCTAAAGTCTGGACACCAGAAAGTTGCTCTAAGGCATGCAAGGGAACTGAAGCTGACCACTGAGAGCAGAGAAAAATGCACGTCACTTCTGAACAGAGTAGAGGAAGTGTTGAGCAATATAGCTGATTCCGAATCAACGAAAATGGTATGTCGAACACTGAAAGCTTGTCATTTTGGGAATTGTAATAATATCTCTCTGTGTTTGGCAGGTCTCAGAAGCAATCAAAACTGGAGCGAGGGTTATGAAGGACATCAAGATCAGTCCAGATGAAGTTCATGACTATTTGGAAGAAATCGAAGATACCATTCAATCACAGAAGGAAGTTGAAAAGGCTCTCGGTGAGTGGTGTTTTTGTTTCGGGTCATTTGATTAGTCCAACAGCTTTCATGTTTATCTAGACTCTTTGCTGTTGTGGCAGAATCAGCTCCATATCCAGATATTGATGATGAAAATATTGAAGAAGAGTTCATGAAATTAGAGATGGAGCTTGAAAGCGAAAGTTCCCAGGTTAGACCAACGACTTCAGATACTGCAGATTCACTGTCTGAGATGTTCTCAGAGCTTAAACTTGGCAACACAAAACAAATATTGGAGGAGCAAGCGACTGAACCAGTTCGGATGAAAGATGGCGGCAAAAAGATTCTTGAAGCAGCATAGTCGCAGAACGCATCTTCATTGTGGTGCGATCTCTTCTCTACTTGGTGTTGTACAATATAAATAGAAAGGAACTTGGTAAATCCACGTCCATGGTATTTGTAAGCAATGCATTTTGTTGGGATTCAAGAAACTAAAGCTTCACTCTAATGTATAAATCAGATGTATTTGTCGTCAGAGGGAAACTAGTACTCGAGATTATTATTATTAACCTATATGTTACATGAACAAGGAGAGCTGGCACTAAATAGGAGAAACTTGAGCAGATCCTTTCATGGTAAGTTGTTCTGATCTTGTAGTGCTGCTTTGGATCTGTATGGTCCACCTTGATATGGCTCTAGTGTTCTCACTTCTTACTTGGAGAATAACAAGTCGGCAAATCAGCAGGTAACTATCATCACTGTCTATTTCATCTGCTCACGGTTTATCTGATTCTTTACCAGACAGGTTTCCTCCATGTGTCCTAGCATCATCTAGATTTGACGAAGTGGTGGAGTTTGGTATTTGGTTAGGGAAAGCAGCATACGCCGGCGGAACAGATTGGGGCAAATAGTTTTCCGTTGGTGTGAAAAGTGCTGAGTTTTGAATTGGCATTAGTACAGGTCCTACAGGATGGTTAAGAACCCTTAGCACATCTGCTGAAGTACTAACCAATGGCAAGCCAGCTCCAAGAACAGGCGCAGGCAGAAGCTGTGGTACGCCCATTTGCATACCTGTTGCTAGACCCATCTGAGAGTATTGCGGCCCCAAAGGCAACATTGTTGCTGGTGTAACAAATCTGTTACCCATCGTCATCATCTGTCATCCAAGATTCATACAGGTTAGAAAAAGGAATCTTTACATGAAACAAGTTGGAAGTGTTTTTGCTTGTTTGTTATAACCTGAACTTGATGTTGAAGGGTCGTCATATAGTTGATCGCTTCATCTAGTAATGCTTCGTTGTCGTCCTATGAACAAGTGAATATTTAGGGTAACGTAAGTAATGGTTCCGAAGATGGTCTCTTTTGAAATAGATTAAAAGGTTTAGTTTGCGTGGACAAAACCTTTTGAGAATTAGGGAGTAGATCCTGCAAATTACGCATTTTCTTGTTTGTATCGTTTGTTTGCTTCTGTTTGCGTCTTCTCTTGACCAAAACATTGCTTGTTCTTGCAGGAACTTGTGGCCTCACATCATCTAGTCTCTGCGTAGAGACAAAAACTGTTTTCAGACAAGAACCTAACAATATAAAACCAAATCTGTGAATTAATCAACCCTCTTACACTGCTTTGATACGTCGATTCTTCACTGTCTTCAGTAAAATCTGTGGAGTCGTATCCCAGTTCAACCGACCTCTCAGCAACCACAGATTGCTCATCAGGAGGTACAATATCCTTTCGGTTCTCATAATCAACCACCATCCTCTTTGATGAAGACGCTTTCAAACTCTGAATCAAATTAAGTTGATTCATCAGCATGTTTGTTTCATATGCGGCAACAACAAGAGGTTCTGGAACAACCTGAGTGTCTACAAGATTCTTGTCACTAGTATCAGCACCATGAATAGTCTTCTTGAAGTCCTCGTTATACTCGGCCTCGTATAAATCCACGATCGATTTCGTACGTTGATTATGCATAGAAAAGCCATTAGATCTTTGGCTCTTTGCAAGAATCTGCCCATTCTCAAACACAAGCTCCATATACTCTTGATCAGTTAACCTGCAACAACAATAAATCAGCTTGGTAAGAACAAACATCATCTGCATCAGCTTGTGTGTTGTGTATATGTTATGTGAATGAAGAACTTAATTTGGTCTGAAGTATGATGATGATGATGGAGAAGTCATGTTTGTCTTGTTTGGAAGAGTAAGTGAAAGTTAATCTTTCTTTTTGTTGATCAACCTCAGAGTCTTTTAGCTCTTTATATTTCGCTTTTCTTTATTTTTTATTTTTTTTGTTCTCAGGTGCAGTTAATATCTTAGTGGGACAGTGCTGTTCATTTGTACTAAATCGAATCTTGGCATCTTCTAGTTTTTCCTAGAACTTTCATTGCAAAATTTTGATTCCTAAATACGAAATCATAATAGGGTTTGATTGGTAAGGACCGTAACTTTAAAATTTTTGCGGTAAGAAAAATCTGTAGATTTTTTGCTGTGGTTTTAAATTTTATTGCTGTAGAATTTTATGGAAAACACTAAAAAATTGCTTTGGATATTTGGTTCTGCAGAGCACTTGTACAGCTGTAGGTTATTTTAAGAGCTGTAGTTTCAAAAAAAAATTTAAACCTTGATTATTCTAAATTTAATGCTTTAGAAATAAATAGAATTGTGGACAGCAACTACAGAAATAAATAAGCTTGATTACTCTGAATTTGAAGTCTACACTCCATATTTCTAGCCTCGAGGAGTCGAAATGTCTATTCGGATTTATTAGCAAAGAAAACAAGAAAATGCCACCACGAGATCCCCAAGAGTCCGATCCAACCCGTCAACAGCCGAGCAACCCCACCAACTACTTCGAGAATATGTAGTTTTTTTTATTTTTCTGTTTGTAATATGAATTTAAATATTATTGTATGACTTTTTAAAATATGTTTTTCAATATCATATTTCGTTTTAAAATTTAAATTATTTTAAATTCTGAATATTAAATATAAATTAAAATTTATTATAATTAATAATAATATAATAAGAAACGATGTAAACTCCTCGTAAACATTACATGGAGTTTACATCGAATGATTACGAGTGATTAACATCGAAATATTTACGAGGGTTTTACATCGAAAGTATTTACGTGTGCTTTACATCGAAACAATTACGTGTGCTTTACGACGAAAGCTTACGTGTCGTTTACGACGAATCCTTTCCCTCCGCTTTACGAGGAATATATTTCGTCGTAAACGTAACGAGTCGTTTACGACGAAACCTCCGTTACGACGGACGTTTAACAACGAAACGTCTTTCGACGTTAATTCATCGTAACACCCCGTTTACGACGAGTTTACAACGAATACTGCCCTAGTAAAAAATATGTTTTTTTGTAGTGCATCTTTAAATATTTTAAATCTTATTTTAAAGTTTTATTTAATTTTATGTGTAAAACTTAGATTTTGTAAACAAAACTTAAAATATTTATGAGATATAATTTTTATAAGGATTGAAACAATAAACAATAAAATATTTATGAATCATAAATGTTATGTGTAGTTGTAAGGACCAAAATGTAAATAAAAATATGAAACTTTAAGTTTAAAGTTTTGAGGAGTGAAACTTCAAATATAGAGTTTCACTTTTCAAAATTTCAAAAAGTTTTTTTGGAGAACAAAAAACTTAATATTTGAAGTTATAGAATGTTTTCGAAGATGGTCTAGCGGTAACAGTGGTTTAAATTAGAAATAAACAGACCAACAGTCGGAATGTCAGATTGCCACAACATAGACAAATATCGTAAAGCATTAAATGAAAACAACAAAAGTTTAGATTTCATCAGTTTTCGTTCTCTCGCAAAACGATAGAACCACGATATAATGTCAATAAATAAAATGTTTTTGTGTATTAACGACCAAAAAAAAAGAGTGAGTGAAAAAGGAATGGGCTAAAAAGCCCACGTGGTTGTGGGAAGAACCTTCACAGATGTAAGAGGACAATGGAGAGTGGGCTGGGCCCACGGTGGAGTTTTGGCAGCATTCTCCTCAAAGGGAAAAAGTGAAGTGGGAAAAAAAAAAAAGGGCGTGAAGTTCACGTGAAAGCCACGTGATTCCTGTTACCTTTTGTGTGTTTCTTTTGTCGTCTTTTGCAATGTATTTAGACATTTGTCCTTCCATTACAATCAATCACTCACTCTGGTAAAAAGAAAACAATCTTTTTTTTTTTTTTTTTTTTCCGTCTGATATTTATAAAACCAAAAAAACATAATGTACAAGCATGCTATTAAAAACCCAAACGATAAACTTAAAACCAAGCCCACAGACGGGCAACAAAAAAAAAAACACAGTCGAGACCCAAAGGCCCAACCAAATCCACCCAGGAACCGAAACCCCCAAGAAACACACGTGCATACCACGTGTAATGAAAAGAAGAGGGGAAAGACACGCGTCGAGCGGAAGGAAAGCCGCTTCAGATTCTCCGCCGAATCGAGATTCACGCCGGAGAGATTCATCGGAACCAACAGAGCCACCGGAATACCTGCCGGGAACAGGGTTACAATCATCAAACCACCATCTTCATCAGCTTGCCCTTCATCTTCTGTGTTCCAAGTATTAGAGAGCATCAATCGACAGTTCGAGAGCTCATCCAACCCCGTACGCCACAAACACAAAAGAAGAAAGCATCACACAAATCCACATCACCATCTCGCGGAGAACTTCCTCGTCATCAACGATATCTCCTCCGCCACATCCAAACATCAAACCCAGAATACCGAACCTTCGCCTTTAAACGGATACAAGACGAGAGGGCTATGGTTAAGAGCCGGCGGCGCAGAGCATAGAGAGCCTCCACCCCCGGAATCACTAAAGTCGGATGATTCAACCGAAAAGGTCGCAAACCACCGAAGTCGAGGCCGGCTACACCATGACGAAGAGACCACAGTGTACCAGAAACTATGATACAGATCAAGAAAAAAGAAGATATGAGGAACCACCGCGAGATCTCTTTCTCTCTCAACATTAAGAGAGAAGGGAGAGCCTCTACCATTCCTCTTGGTAAAAAGAAAACAATCAATCACTCACGCTTGCATTCTTATATTTATTAAGTTCATTTAAGATTCTTTCAAGTCACGACGAAAGGAAAATAAAACTTTTTAAATTGTCAGTATTAATCAGGATTCTTTTTAATTATTATTATTCAGAAACTTGAATAAAATTTATATCATTGAACGTGAATCAAAGATGTAACTGGACGAACTTGTGAAATAAAACAAATATAACGTCTCAAAACTCAAAAGAATCTTATATAATAAAGTTGGATTGTCTCTCTTCTCCTGCGTCCACGTCATCACGGAGGGAGGGGCAAATCCCGACACGTCAGCGCTCATCCAAAACGCTCAGCCAAAACACTTTCCCGTGTGAATTATTGTTTTCGTAATGGGCCCCTTTTTTAGGAACAGCAAAGTCTAATGCTTTCTAAACCCAAACTGCCACAATAGTTACGCAGCCCACTCATTCTGTACTCATTGTTCTCTATAATCCCTCACACGACGGCTTCGGGTCTCTGTAACGGGAAGCCTAGAAGATGAGACGTTGTCTTTACTTCAGTCCTTCAGTCTCGATGAATTCAATTTCATCCTTCCCAAAAGATCTGATGAAAACCCTAAAAAGAACATTCTCAACAAGGGAGGGGAACTGATTGAAGTGGACATGCTCCTTGATGAAAAGGTTTGTCACCTTAGGTTCCTTTATTGTCTCTAAACCTGACAGCTTCTCATAGACTTGAAGACCTCTAATTTTGTTTGACTCTTCCCAGGCAACGCTTATCCAAGGGTCTATCAGTAAACATCGGCTTAACACTTTCCGACATCTTCTGAGAGAAGGTACAACTTACGAGATCAGCGGATTTGATGTTAGAGGTAGCATAACCAAATTCAAGTTCTCAAAAAGGTGGAGAATTAATGGCCTTTAATATGCTGCTCTTGGATGATCAGGTAATTGTTTTGCCTAATCTCTTTCATGTTTGTTTTTATTTCTTTTAGGGTTACAGCGTCTTATTTTTTTTTTTACAAATCTCCTTTATACTGCAGTCCTCTCTCATCAAAATATCTGTATCTGTCCATCGCCTAAACACTTTCCGAGAGGGTGCTTTGTACGAGCTAAGTGGCTTTGATGTCACCAGAAGCAACAACCATTTCAAGCTCTGTAATTCCAATGTTGCCATCCGTCTAAACCAGTCTACGAAGATGGTCGAAGTCCCAGCTGTCGCTAATCCAAGATAACCCTTCTCTTTCAGACATTCTTGGCGAGGTTTGCGACATCAGGACAACATACAATGACCACAGTCAGACTACTCAACGACTTATGGTTAACGACCGAGTAGATAAGTTAATTCTCTATCCACCTATTACTCGAATAATTAACTTTATAACCAGAATAGATAATAACTGAAAAAAAAACACGTACATCCTTCTCAGGGATGCAACTGTTTGCGTCAGCGTTTTTGACAGTCTTGCTGAACTCCTCCACAAGAGATTGGAAGCTGGTGTTGTCCACCCTAAAGTGATGATAGAAACCAACATCAACCCCAAGTTTATAGGAGGTAACCAGTTTTTGAATTATTCTCACACCTAATAATATATTTATAACAAATAAAAAAGAAAAAGAAAAAAAATTAATGTCACTGCAGGTCGTCTTCACCTCAATGCTACTTCTGGGAACCATTTTATTTTAACAATGAGGTGGCCGCAAACCATAATCTATTTGAGGAGTACTTAAAACCATGACGCCACATTTGGATTACACACAATTTGCAGGTTGTCAACCCGACAATGACTCCACCAGTGGGAAGCAGTATCGTGGTGTGAAGAAGCTGGAACAGGTTTCACTAGGCGAATTGGAGAACTATGTACTGGAGTCACCCCCCACGAGTAAGTTTTTACTGCAACCACTATCTCAACCTCATAATACAGTGGATTATGACATTATCACCCATATTCCTCAACAAACTCAGGCTATTGAGTTCTTATGCAAATCCAAGATTGCCTAATTGGAAAAAACTACGGCTGGTGTTACATCTCCTGTGCTAAGTGATCCATGAAGCTCCAGCGTGGAATGTCATCTTTCACATGCCCAACATGTTTTAATGCCAGTGTTGTTGGAGTTGTCAGGTTCAATTAACGCATTAGGAAGAAAAGAAGCACAATGCAATAATATCATGTATTTTTATTTGTATAAGAGGAAAGATGCAATATAGATGTCAAGCCATTTCAAATTTTGATTATATACACCATTTCTCTATGTAGTGTCTTGATGTTTTACGTCAAAATCATATTATTTGTTAAAAAAACATTATTTGTTGATGATAAACTAATTACTCTGGTTCCTCTAATTATAAATTGGATGTGAATTGGTGCATTATTGGAACAGAGTTTGTGCTGCCAGATTCGTTCATGTTATACAATTTACACCAAAAGTCGTACTTTGATAACATGTAAGTAATATTTCTTATTCATTATATCTTTTGGAACTTTTGCTTTTCAGGCAAAGATGTAACATGGTTTCTCCTATTTCCAGATTTACAATTCTTCATTGCTCTGTTGGTAACCTCAGTACATGTGATTGTGAGGGATGCTTATTCAAGCTTTAGGGTTGATGTGAGTCTATTATTTCCTGCAATAACACGATTGTATGGAGAACAAATGACCATCGAAGATTATATGATTAGCCCATTTCCATCGATACACATTTCAGTTTCAAGGCCATTTCTCCTGACTGATGATGCTCGAGTAATTAGCATGAGCACAACAGATCTTTGTGGCTGTACCTACAAATTACTCTCAATGAGCACATCAATTCCCGGGGCGGAGTCTTTGGCTGAGAGAAAAGTGGTAAATGAGAAGAGCAAGAGCAGAGACAAAGAATCTTACAGTCTTTAGATGGTGATAGTTGTTTAGACTGGGAAAATGATCAAATTATTATAATTGAACTTGAAAGGCTAGAAATCCACAGGAACACCGTTGTTAAAGGTTGCAATCATATTTCATTTGGGTTTCTGTCTTTTTGCAGTTCACTCTCATACGTATGTCTTATGTACTTTAGAGAAACCAAATACTACTAAAGCAGTTAACAAGTAGTACATATATGTCATTAGCGTAAAAGCAACCTAAAATCGGCTTGGTTTGTTAATCTTTGATATGGAACAACTGGGAGAGAACTGCAAAAAACAAAAACAAAAAAATACAGATGAAAGAAAAAACAGATTGAATATATAAAATATTTATATATCAAAGATAAGATCCTACTGTAAATACTAAATACATTAGTTAGAAAATCTCAGAAAATTTGTGTGATAACAAATACACACAAAAACATATAGAAGATCTCAGAAAAAACATATCAAAAATATTTAAAATGTTAAAATTAAGCTAAATAATATTAAGCCATAATTTATTTAAAAATAAAACATACGAATCCGGCGCTACGCGCCGGAATACCACTAGTAATACATGAAAAAGCTCCACTGTCTCCACATAAAGAATATAATCTATGATTCTAATGATATAGTGGCTTCACGCTGAAGCTTACTATATAAACTATACAAATCCCATTTTACCAAATTAGATATAACAAGAAAAAGCTTGTGAAGCAAATCGACTCGTAAGATTCGTTGAAACAGTATGACAACTACGATTGCTCTCTTATTGAACATAGATAATCCTGGATAAAATATAGCAAAATAGTATATGCTTGCTTATATCACCATTGTATTAACAATCAATTAATGGATTATCGGGCCCTCATCTGTTTCCAGAGTCTGCTATATAATATGCTTGCTTATACTCTTCTTATAACGTAATGTGAAAAAGAGAGTAAAACTATATGTGCATCGACATGTGCCAAATGGTCATTTGGTAGGGAAATGATGTCATACAAGAGTCCATATCTTAAAGGGAAACATAGTGTTATACACAGCGAGGAATAACATTATCATATTTTACGATTTTGAGGATTAATAAAATAAAATAAAAATCCCAAATCAATCATGCGGTTAGTGCGTAATCAAAAATCAACATTATTGAAATAAAATATAGTATCAATAGGTCTATAAAAAGGCACGCACGTAACACCTCAATATCAACACGCACACACACATACCCGGCCCGTATCTTTGCTTTATCGAGTTTCATGCATTCATATACATTAATGTATTAAGCAGCTTCATGAAACTTGTAGTATATAGTAAGAAAAATGAAAAAGAACATCACTAATACCTCACTAGATTACCCTACTAGACTACTTTAGACACCAAATCTTCCTCTATTTCGTAAACTTTGAATTGTGATTAAAGAAAAACACGTTCTCGCTCGGTTTAAAGGGATTTTGAGTACCTTTTATCATAGTTACAGAAGAAAACGTCATTGTAAAGCAAAAGTGGGAGAAATAAATATTTTTAAAACAAGACCAAACGCATTTACTTATGTTTAAATGATAAAACACCATTGATTGGGGGCAAAAGACTACGTAGCTTTTTCATTCATTCATCACTCTTCAGATGAACTTATGGATTACTAAGACTACTTAATTTTTGCAATATCGACTAGAATCACAGAAGATCTACATAATTTTTAGTTTGAAGAATGACAAAGACAGTTTGATTTCAAAACCTAAAAGTATTCATGGAATGTAATAAATGGGTCTGCATGTTTTTTACATCGGTCTTGCATGTTGTTATGGTCAACTTTGTAACATAAAAAATGAAGCAGAAAACGAGAAAAATGAAATGAGTTGGCCAGCAAGAGAAGTTACAAAAGAGCCACGAAACATGCAATCATCCTGATTTGAAGCCACCCATGATTTTACTGACAAGCAAACACATTGCAGTAAAGACGAATTATCACAATTTGCGATGAAATATAAAGTAGATTTCTTGTTCTTTTTCCTTAAAAAGAGAGGGGAAAATTCTCTTACAACTTAATGATTTATAAAAGGACCAGACATAATCATTTAATTTTGAAACTAAGAAACTATGAGTGCCTTGAATTCTGAGATTCACTATTTTCCTTTTGAAATTAGTTTCCAATATGTAATATATGCATTATAAGCTATTAGCTTCCCTTTGTTATTTATGGTATATAAACTTTATTATATATCTTTGGTATTTCAGTTGCTTATAAGCTTTACAATTACTTATATTGTTTGATCAACTTAAAAAAAATATACTACTTCCGTTCCTGAAAGTAAGATGTTTTAGATTTTTTTTTTGTTCCACAAAGATAGATTTTCTATATTGTTAAGGTACTTTTTTATACTTTTGAGAAACATTAATGAAAAATATTTGAATTGATTAAATTTCATTGGTGGAAAGTTATTGGAAAGTGTATAATAAAGTAAAAAATAAATTAAATTATAAACATTTATTAAAATTCTTAATAAGCGTGCATACTCTAGAAAATCTTAATTTCAGGAACCGAGAGAGTATTTTTTTAATTTGCTTAAATTTGATCAAAAATCTTTGTTTCTATATATATATATATATATATATATATATATATATATATATATATCTTTGGTATTCCAGTTGCTCTTTCTATTTTTTTGGTGGATCTTTTTTGGAATATTCATGCTTTGTATCAGATCAAAGAAAAGTACTGACCAAATACATGCAACATATTGGTAATCTAGAAACATATAAAAGAAGAGTACAAGATATATGCAAGAGAGTGTTACAAATTAAAGGGGACAAAGAGTGGTGTAGATTGTAGAGAAAATTTTCAAGAAAAAAAAGGAAGAAAGAAAAAAGTGATGAATGATGATGGTAATGGTAGGGATGGTGGGGAACATATATCTTCTTTATCTTTTACCCTTGTTTTCTTCTCTCTCTCTCTCTGTCTCTCGTCTCTATTACATGTTTAGAGTTTCTTTTGGTTCAAGCTACATCTTTTTCTGTCTAAATCTATTTGCTTCTTCAAACCAAACGTTATCTTCGCCATAAATATCGGTCATTAATTACCTGTGTATGCTTAATTCTGGCTTATTGATAAATACAATAGCAATAAAAAAGATAAATGCAATACCTTACATTTCTGTTTAAAATCTCTCAATAATAAAAATGTAAAAGGAAGAAAGCAAGTAGTTTCGAATGATCTTGTCAACTTAACTGGCCATGAATAACCTAAAGGTATATTTTAGATTTCATTAAGAAAATTAAAACAAGACTAGTGGCGAGTACCGTCTTCATAAGAAATTAGGTGGATTCATCCTAAATACTCCCAGTCAATAACAAATAAAAACTAAAGAGAGTGATGAGGCGACAAAGTGAGGAGACACGTGGAAAAAGGTACGTTGACGTGGGGAATGTGAAAATGTTGTCGATGGTGTTTACGGGCATTGTGTCTGCATTTTCTCGTGCTTGCAAAAAAAAAATGTTTTCAAGTGTGTGATGAAGATTGTGACGTCTCCTTAGGTCCTTTTAAGTGTCCAGAGGCGAAGAATCTTTCATTAGCTCCTCTCTTTAAGGTTACGCATTCATTACTCATTTATCATGCTTCCCTTGCTTGATTGATAAAAGGGCTGGTTTTAATACTGATTTTTTTTTTATTAGTTTTAGTACTGAAAAATTGGTTGGACTTGACTATTTGCTTTATGTTAATTATAAAGTAACAAGTAAAGAAACTGAAAGAGTGTAACTAAGAGCATGATTATTACAGTTTTTTAAGAGGGTTTTTAAACAAATAACATCATTTAATTAAATGAAAACTAAATGAAACTGTAATAATCGATCCTTAATGTGGATGTTTGATAACGGATCCTTAAGTCTTGAAAGTGCACACGTGTCACTCTCAGCCATCAATTTTATTTTCTTTTTCTTTTTCTTTTTTCTTTTCTTTTTCTTTTCTATTTTTCTGTTATTCTTTTTCTTCTCTTGTCTTCTCAGATGGCTCTCGTAACCTGCAATTGTTTGTTCAATTGGTTTCTCTTGGATGAATCTCTATTTCTCTGTGTCTCTGTCTCTATTGAATCTAATTTTTTTTGTTTTTGGTAGGTCGTGAGCAGAGATGTTGGTCCGTGGTCGTGAGCAGCTGTGAGCAGAATCGCCGGAAGTGAACCCATGACGAATCAGAGACTCCGCCGGTGAGGATCAGAAGAATAAGAAGACGCCGTGGCCACACCAGTCAATCTTCCTGTTTCGGGTGGTGAAGGAAGATGATGACGTGGTGCCTTAAGGCGGTGTGTCTTTTTTTTTAGGTTTAGATTTTTTTTTTTGGTTTAGTGTATACCTAAAATTGAGATGGTTTGATTTTATTTTTTTAATTTATGGTTTAGTTTTGTAAACCAAAATGTATTTGTAAGCCACTTTTAATTAATAAATAAATAAGTCTATGAACGAACCACGAGGGTAAAATCAAACTACCAAAGCTCATTTTGTAAGGTAAATTTATGTCAAGCTACTTCACTTCTGTCTCCGTTGTATATGGAGTGTCAACAATTCGTGTTTGTTTGTTTGTATTTTTCTTAGTGTTGAGTATGGAAATTACTTGGAAACGAGTTATTTATCTCATGGTTTCTTTTTCTCAAAACACTTTTGAGGGATCACTTGATGAAAATTTTGATCAACATTTTGATCGAACCTTTGAGAATTTTTCCATTCATTACCTTTGAGAAATTTTCCATTCAACCTCGGATTTTTTTTTTGAATTATTCTCGATTATTGTACTAATCTTTGTTTTTATGTTTTTTTAATCTATGTTTTAAATGTTATATTTTAATATGTTTTATTTAATAAATAAAAATTTTATTAAAATTTTTTTTTAAAAACCCCTAATTAAAAAACTCCCATTGGACCGATCAAAATGAGAGTTTCTTAACTTGGGTTCTTAACCCCACTTAAGTACATTTAAAATATAAAATAATCATTAAGAAACCCACTTAAGGATCATGGGATAATCATGGTCTAAAAGCACGTGGATTAGAATCATGTGAAAGCTCAAACTCTTATCATGCTTGGATACGATGAAGTCCCGTAGAGTATTTTGTTTTTTGTCATCATAATTAAAAACCATTATTAGCGAGTTAATGACGCACATGAGACGTGTTTAGCAGTTTATGTTCCGTTAAACAAACATTTGGACTATATTAAAAAGTGTCTCGCAGTTATAAAGAACCCTTAATTGTGGAAATGGTGTTTGTCGAACCCACGAATGCATCAATGCGCGTCACGATAATCTCATGCATTGAACTTTGATTTAATAAGGATGAAAATTAAATAAACTATGGTTTTTATAAAATTCAATGTACTCACGTTCTATTTTTTAAAAGAAAAAAATGTTCTTATCCGGTTAATCAGAACATGTATCTCTTGTCTACATCCATCTAACTCCTTAAATCTAGGCCTTAATGCATTTATTAAAAGAATAACATGATATGTATCAATGTATGAAACCATGTCACTTCAACAAGTGCTTACATGGAGTATTGGTCCTCTCGATTTTCTGCTTCAATGTTGCTCAATTTTGTGTTTCAATGAAGTTTTAATTCTTGTTAGCTGATGAATCTGTACATAAACCATGTTTTGTTTGTTTTTCATTCAATAAAACTTACCACTTATACACTGATTAAGTATATGATATGAAGCTAAATAAATCACACCTGTGGATATATATATCTTCTCCACATATTAGTCATTTTAATTCGATAACTAAAATCCAGCAATGATATATATATATATATGAAAAACAGATAGTATATACTTTGGAACAATACAAATTTAATTATAACACACCCAGCAAAAAAATCCGAGCAGAGATTCAAAACCAACACTTTGACCAAGTGTCTGCGTGACACGTGGATTTGTCTGCTTCATCAACAACATCTTTAACCACACTGTCTCATCATTCCACCATCTCCGTTATTTATAAAACAAAATACCAACTCTTCTTCTTCTTCGTCGAATATCTTCAATTAATTAATAATAAATTCCTCTATATATATGCACACACACGTTCAAATCATTAGTCACCTGCTTAGATAAAAATCATAGAGAGATAAATAGTAACCCAACAGAAAAAATGAGAAGAGGTAGAAGAAGCTCATCGTCTTCATCGATAGAAAGTAGCTGCAAAAGCAACCCATTTGGTGGCTCTTCGAGTAATAATACTCGGAACCTAAGCACTGACCTGAGGCTCGGACTCAGCTTCGGCTCATCGTCCGGTCAATATTACAACGGCGGAGAAAATCATGAATATGAAGTCGTTGCGGCTGCTGATCATGAAATGATCATGGAAGAAGAGCAAGAAGAAGATCAAAATGAGTGTAATAGTCTTGGAAGCTTCTACGTGAAGGTTAACATGGAAGGAGTTCCAATTGGAAGAAAGATCGATCTATATTCCCTTAGTGGGTATCATGATCTGATTACAACGCTTGATTACATGTTCAACGCCTCAATCCTATGTAAGAATCTATCTTTGCATGTAGACCATAACCCACTTTATAGTTTTTGTTTAGAGAGATTCGTCAATGATATAACAAAGTCGATATAATTACGCATATATCTTTTCATTTTGGCTCTTTTTTACTAAAGAATATGATCATTTCTATCTAGATAGTTATAGTTATATATTTTTGCATGTAGACCGTAACACATTATATATATGAATTACGATGATTTATGTGTGCAAGAAGAGTGAGAGTATAGTGGTCGAGGAGTCAATGATAGTGAAAACTGAAACAGGGGCTGAGGAAGAAGAGATGTGTAGTGAGAAAAGTCATGTGCTAACATACGCAGACAAGGAAGATGACTGGATGATGGTTGGAGATGTTCCTTGGGAGTAAGAACTTTAAAAAAAAATTATTCTCTAATTAAGCACATTGTAATTTTGATTAATAACTATAATATAATGATGTAGAAGTCTAATGGGGATTTAATTGATTATTGTGTAGGATGTTCTTGTCTAGCGTGAGAAGACTGAAGATCTCAAGAGCTTATCACTACTGATTTGACCAATACAGTGTGGCAAGTAGTTAGTTTTGTCATGATGTAAATCACTTTGTCGGAGATTTTATTCAAAATTTTTGTTTCTAGTTTTATTACGTAATGTTTTTATTCGGTTATAACTTGCAAGGATGAATTTTTCTTTCAGATCCTTCGTTAGAAGGTTCATGTTTTGTTGTTTATTAGATTTTTTTCTTATTTCAAAAAATCCCTAGCGATAATAAAACCAAATATTATATGAATCGATTTGGTACAATATTATCGTATTATTAATCAAATCTATCTTCCATTTATATAAATAAAAAATCTAAGTTGTGTTTTATCACAAACAATATTTTCAGTTGAGTTTTTTTTTCTCTATTTATTTGGAAATTCTCGAATGATTTGAGGTATAATAATGATTTTTAACCAAACACTGATAGTTAAGAGTTTTGTTATTTTAAAAAAAATTCAATCGAGATATGATAAATTATTGCCAAGGAAACAAAACTTCAGTTTTTGGAGGTAACTAGATGGACTTCTTAAAGATGGTTGATTTTCGTCGATTGTTGCTTTCTTCTTTGTTTTAACTATTTTCGAGCTTTGTATTTTTTCTGCTATTCAGAGACGAAGTCTCAACAGAAAGGTTTTAGATAACCATGTATACAAACAAACTCGCTTAAGTCTTATTCCTTCATCGATGCCTTATGCATCTTTTTATATTACAACGGAGGCCTTACTAAAGATAAGAAGATAAGATTTCAATCTTATCTCGGCCAACAAAAAGAAAGATAAAAAGATAAGATTACATTATTGATTTAAGTGGTTATGAGTGGTTGCCGACCTAATTTTCTCACATGTTTATTGCCTTTGTCGGTGTTGCTTCGTCCTCTATTATTGGGTCATCACTGGAGTCTTCTTGGGCCTTTTCTTCTTGGGCTTCTTCAGAGTTGTCTGTACAGATCGGACATTTGTGTTTTTCGCTGATCTTGTCCTGTAACTGACTTTGAATAAGTAGTCTACACATTGTTTGATGATATTGCAGATTTTTGCTGATCCCATTGTCCCATATTTTGTAGACTATTGGACCTATAATTTCTTGGATGTCGAATTCTTTGGTTGATTTGGTGAGTAAAAGTGTTGAGTCGGATTTGTAGTTGAGTCGGAAGAAGTCGTTCATGTAGACAAGTTTTCTGAGTATTCCTATGGTTAATTCAGCATCGACTCGAACCAGGTCGTCTTCATCATAATGAATGTTTGCTGCAGCATCTTTGGTTGGATATTGCTCGTTACTGATCCCCATTATTATTAATTTGATTGCTGGGCAGCTTAATCCTGTTTGGTTGAGTTCTGGGTGGTTGCTGTAATATTGAAGAAATACTTCCTTTCCTTTAGCATATCCTGTAAAGTATCTTGAAATGGCTGTTTTTAATCCGATCGGGAAGTGTTTTAGTTGGTAATCGGGTTTTCGTATATAAAGGGTTTCTATAAGTCCATATTCATGGAGGTTTTTTGTAAGTATTGGGTCTGCTTCAGGAAGTACCACTGCTTTTGGTCCAAGACCTTGGTGGTTTTTTGGGTATATATGTTTGTCAATGGTTTTTTCTGGGTAGGAATTTATTTCTTCGAAGTATTCGAGAAATTTTTCCTTGGTTGGTTTTATTTGTTCAAGGATGGCTTGGGTAGTGTCTATTTTGGCAATGGTTGGAATTTTTCCGATAGGAGTGAGTCTGGTTACGGGTTGTGGTTGATTGTTTCGTCCTCCTCCTCCTGCGAAAGAAGATTTTGGTATCAGAGCCAATCAACAGGTATGAACTATGAAATTCATATAGATACAACACTACATAACTATCAATAAGATTTAACCTAAGAAAAAATTCAACTTTAAATCTTAGTTACTCTGAGTATTTTAATCAACTTATGGCTCTTGAAAATCTCGATAATCAATCAATGGAAGTAATAAAAAATATTGATAACGAAAAAAGTTTCTTTCAAGATATATTGATCGATAGATCTTTAATTGAAAAAGAAAACTTTGATATATCAGAAAAAACTAATTTTAAAAATAAAAATAATCCTTTTGCAAAAATATTTAGAAAAAATAATATTTTCTATAGAATTATGATGGGAGAAGTACCTATCCCAATAGATGAGGCAGCTGGTACAGTCGCCTTATCATTGGTTAACAAAGAACAAATAAATGAACGCTTAAAGAAGATTAAAGATTCCAAAATTAAATCCTCAATAAAATATATTAACATAAATACTATTCAAATAATAATAAAAGGATTATTTCGCGAAAGCATAGATACTCCTATGGATCTTGAATTAATCGATGATAGAATAAATGATGATCAAGATAAAATAATAGCCTCTGGAGCATGTAATCTAAAGTTTGGAAAAGTAAAATTTGATGTTACTCTCCAAACAACGTTATCTTTATTAGACAGCGATCTTGATAAATCCATGTTAGTAAATTATGATTTCAAAAGAATTGATTTATTTAAAGAAGGAAACCACCCGTTTTCAATATCATATAAAATAAACTACGCACTAAGTAATTCATCTCATATTGTAAGTTATAATGCAAATTCTGAAGGGATACATATCGATAATTTATTTAGTCAAATTATTAAACTAGAAAAACCAAATCAGGCAATAACCAAAAGAGACAAGAGACTGATTGAACGGAGACCATCTGTTTCTAAAAAAAGAAACTCAAATGAAAGATTTATTGAACCAAGCACGAGTGCAACAAGAATAAGTAGTAATCATCGAGAAAAAGAATTGGAAACAATAAATATCAAATTAAATAGATTAGAAAATTTCCTTGCAGACTTAGATAATAGACTCTAATAAAATTAGACAAAAATGCAAAGGCTCCAAATAAAAAAGACAAAAGACAAAGAAAAGTTTAAAGAAGGCGCAGAAAAAAGAAGCAAATATTTTGTTGAAATTTGTAAAATTATAAATAAAAAAAATGGAAGAGCGACCAATTTCAACAAAATAGAAAAAGATATAATTAATATTAATTTAAACAAAATCAAAATAATAGAAGAATATCAAAAGTTATGAAAATGGATAAAATCATGGAACAAACTGTAGAACACCATCCAGAATTATATTCTATACCAGAGATACTATATAAAGAAAGAATTATACCAATACAAAGGAACATGGTAGAAAATACTGAGTATAATTTAGGTGCAAATATAAAAGAAGAACAAAAGATTAGTCATTCATTACGAATCATATGTGGAGTTTTAAATAATCATACCGAAATGTTAAGTAACATATCAATAAACCAAATTAAGATACAAGAAAGTCTTGATGATATAAAAAGTGAAATAAAAATTTTAGATGAACTTGATAGATTACAAGGATTAGATGAATTATTAAAAACGGTGAATAATTTAACTGTAATAATGAATAAACTCACTGAAAAATTATGACTGAAAAAATTGGCGATCAAATAAAAATAATACTTGAAAAAATACAAAATATAGAAGAAAAACTAAACAATGATCTAGATAAGATGCAACAAATAAATGAAAAACTTAAAGGAAATATAGACAACTACAAGCAATTAAATGATAAACAAATAAAAGAACTAAGTGAGCTTAAACATAAATTAGAAGAGTCAGAAAAACATAAATGCATAACTATAGAAGAGTTAGAGAAATATTTTATAAAAAATAAAGATTTTCAACAACCAGTAGCTGCAACTAGTATAATAAGAGTAGGAAGATGAGTAATATAAATGAAAGTATGGATGAATTAAGAGAAATGATGAAACAAATAACATTAATAGATAATCCAGTTATGGAGGAAAACGAAGTAATCATTGATAACTCCTCAGAAGATGAACCCGATAAAAAGCTCTTGCATCCTCTCGAAGAGGGGAGTAGTGGATTAAAGCCAGAAGAAAAATCAAAAAATGAGATTGAAAAGATTAAAAATAAAAAAGGGTATTTTAAAACAATAGATGATAAATATGAAAAACACGAAAATTATAAACAATTTAAACCAAAAAAAATGAGAGACGACCTTCTGATAATAGGTTTTTTTGCCTATTGCAAATGTTGTAGTATAGTGGGGTGAATGTCGAACCAGTCCTAGTGATGTGAATCAGTGAGAATACAAGTCATTTCTTAAGCTAAGTAGATTCAATAGTGGTGAGTGTGTGACAACTAACAATAGCAAACAGAGCAATACAACAAGGTTTTAATCAATTTAAACAAGTGAATCCATGGGCTAAGGGAATTGACTTCAAGTAACTAAGATCCAATCTAGGTGACAAGCTTTCAATCAAAGTAATCTCTTAAGTCTAAACACAATTTTAGACAAGTCCTATGTCTAGGTAAATGTCCATTTGCTTAGAAATCATTAAACATCAAATGTCTTTGGCTTAATTCAATCAAGCAATCTTTAAGTTCAAGTTTAATAACTATCTAGCAATTTTAACATCAAGTGTCCTTGGCTAATCTCACTAGAGCTTAGTTGAGTTGATTCAAACACTTCATCTAATCATGTCTGATGAGAAGTGTTTAGAAATCAGGTTTAGAGTGATCAAGACTAAACAAGCATTAAAAATACTCAACAAGCAAGTTCATACAAGGATCTAATACAATAACACCATAGATCTTCACTAAGTTACTCTAATCTCCCTAACCCATGAATTCTTAAGGAAACTACTCACTAATCTCCATGAAAACACTTAATCTCATAATAGATTGAAGCATATTCAAGTAGATACAACAGAGAATAAAGATAAACAAGGATTAAACAAGCAAATTCAAGAGAATAAGAAGAAAAGAAACTAAAGATTCAAGCTTTCTCTCTCAAGAGTTCTTGTGTTCTTCATAAAAAAGTAGATAGATCCCCAATTATTGTCTGAAAAGTAGTTATATATTACTAAAATTCGAGCTGGAGTTGACCCATAAAAACAGATATTTTTCTCCGTAGTGACCATAAAAGGTCGCTACAAGAGGTCACTACGCCTGTAGCGACCTGAAATGCCCGCTACGGGTGGCCGCTAGGACACTTAGACGATTTTTTCGCATTCTTGAACTCATAGCGACCTCATTATGCCGCTACGGAAGACCGCTACAGAAAGCGCTTCAACTATAGCGGTCTCTCTAACCCGCTACACACTCCCGCTACGGTACTTAGGCGCCTCAGCTCTATCTTCTGTAGCGACCATCTTTTGCCGCTACGGCTGGCCGCTAGGAATGTCATATTGATATGTGTGTAGTATTTTGATCATAAATCCCTCAATACAGCTCCAAACGACTTGAAACCACCTCCATTGTAAAGCTAACTCAATTTCCAGTGTCTCCACAAATTTTGAGCTTCAGAAGAGATCTTTAAGGCCTTCATCCGTGTTCATCTTTCACTCTTTGGACTCAAAATCCCTCCAATGGTCTTCTAACTCATCCATGGTGCTCTCCAACACCTGATATGTACAAATGCAATGATATGCAACCTAAATGTGCCTAAATGATACTCTAGATGACCAAACCATGCAAGAATAAGAAGTTAAAAACATGTAAATTCACAAGATATCACCTTCTTGATCTAGATTGTGTACAACAACAAGAAGGAAAAGCTAGACTTCACACTTGGGTTGCTGAACATCAAATACAATTACAACTTGATGAATCGATTTCAAAATTAAACGCAGAAAGTTATCTAAATCTACTCATATATAGAACCACAGGAATGGTTTTTACCTTTTTAGCTAGTTTAAAAGATACCGGAAAAATACCAATTAATACTTATAAAACGCATAATGATATCCTAATAGCTATTGTCGAAACACTTAACCAACAATTCCTTGGAGGAATAAACCTCTTAGGAAAGGTACAAACTAATGAAGACGAAGATCAAATAATGAAAGTAAGACATGTACTAAATAATATAGAGATATGCGATATATGTTATCTAAACGAATTTATATGTCAATATGAATCATATTATTACCAACTACCCCATGAAGATTATGAAAAATATATGGATATATTTATCCAAAAACTACCTCAACCATTTAACGAAACTATTAGCAAGAAATTTAAAGAAAATAAAACAGAAGGATTAGTAGCAAACTCTTTAGGAGGAATAATAAAATCTCTAAGAGACTATATAAGAAATTTATGTATTCAAAAACAAGAACTTAAAAAATCAAAAAGACCGTTTAACCTATGCTGTGATAAATATGAAGATATACCACAAAGATTTGGTTGTAAACAAGAGAAGTATAAAAAACGTAGAAAATATAAACCAAAATACTACAAAAGTTATAATAAAAAAAGATTTAAATACAATAATAAATATTATAAATCACAGAAAAAGAAATGGAATGATAAAAATAAGAATAAAAAATATTTTAAGAAAAAATTTGATAAAAAATATTGTCCGCAGGGAAAGAAAAATTGCAAATGCTGGTTATGTCAAGAAATTGGACATTATGCTAACGAATGCCCAAAAAAAAAAACTATAAAAAGGAAATTAAATATTTAAATTTGGCAAATCAAATAGGGCTAGAACCTATTGAATCATCGGACAGTGAAATAGAATACTGTTATAAAATTATTACTGATTCAGAATCATCAGAATCTAGTTATAATAGATCATCATCTGGTGAATCCGAATAGTACATTTATAAAAATAGAAATCGAAGAAACTAAGAAATTAACTCTAGCATATATAGATTCAGGAGCGACCCTTTGTATTGCTCAAGAAAAAATGCTGAGCAAGGAAACATGGAAGAAGTTACCAAAACCAACTAAAATTACAGTTGCAGATAAAAGCCAACATGAATTAAAATATGCAGCATTTTTAGTAAAAATAAAAATAATGAACAAAATATTTATTATTCCAAGTATTTATAAACATGATACCGGACTACCCTTTTTACTAGGAAATAACTTTCTAAAATTATACAGACCTTTTTGTCAACATCTAAAACACATAACACTTACATGTCCAAAACTAAAAAATCAAAGGAAGGAAGAAATAAAAATACCTATATATAATTCAAAAAGGTTATTACTAATAAATAATATGAATAATGCAATATTAAAAATAGTAAACAACGAAATGGTAATAAAAAAGCTTGATGAAGTTTGCAGTGAAGATCCATTAGATATAAAAAATACAAATAATCTTTTAATAGAAATAAAGTTAAGAGACTCAAATAAAGAAATCAAAGTAAACTATAAAATGACATATACTGAACAGGATGTAAACGAATTTAAAGAGGAAACAAAAGTATTACTTGATAAAGGATTGATAAGAGAAAGTTATAGTCCTCATTCGTCACCAGCCTTTTATGTTAATAACCATAACGAGCAAAAACGTGGAAAAAGAAGAATGGTAATAGACTATAGAAAAATTAATAAAACAACTATTGGAAACGCTCAAAACCTACCACGAAAAGAATTTCTAATTAAAAAACTTAGAGGAGCAAAATTTTTCTCCGCATTAGATGCAAAATCAGGATATTGGCAAATACGCCTCCATGAAAATACAAAACCATTAACGGCATTTACTTGTCCACCTCAAAAACATTTCGAATGGAATGTTTTACCTTTTGGATTAAAACAAGCACCAGGAATCTTTCAACAGTTTATGGATAACAATTTAATTGGATATGAAGAATTTAGTTCAGCATATATTGATGATATTATAATATTCACAAAAAATGATGAAAATGACCATTTAGAAAAAGTTTATAAAATACTAGAAAGGTGTAAAGAAAAAGGAGTAGTACTAAGTAAAAAGAAAGCACAAATATTAAAAACAAGAATTGAATTCTTAGGTTTAGAAATAACTAGTGAAGGAAAAATAACCGCACAAAAACATATATTAGAGAAAATCTATGAGTTTCCAAATAAACTAGAAGATAGAAAACAAATTCAAAGATTTTTAGGAAATCTTAACTATTTATCAGAACAAGGTTTCTTTAAAAATCTAGCAAAAGAACGAAAATCATTACAAGAAAAAATATCAGAAAAGGTACCATGGAAATGGGAAGAAAAAGATAGTCAAACAGTAAAAAAACTAAAAGAAATGTGTAAAAATTTACCAGAATTATATAACCCGACTGATAATGATATTCTAATAGTGTCAACAGATGCATGTATTACACATTGGGGAGCAACTCTTACAGCTCTGACTAATAAAGCCTTAGAGAAAATAGAAAAACTAAAAGAATTGATTACCCAAAAGACAAGTCTAAAACAAGAAAAACTAGTTAAATATAACAGTGGGACATTTACAGCAACTCAACAAAATTACCCAATTCATGAACTAGAAACATTAGCAGCTATAAAAGCTTTTAAAAAATGGCAGATAGATCTAAGACCAATAACCTTCTACCTAAGAACTGACTCAAAATATTTAATTGGATTTCAGAAGTATAATATAAAAGCAAACTATAATCAGGAAAGGCTTATTCGATGGCAAATGCAATTATCTCAATACTCATATATACCGGTCTACATAAAAGGAGAACTTAACTCTATAGCAGATTCTCTCACACGAGAATATCGAAATCAACAAACGAAAGACTGATTTAATTTACTAAAAATTTTAGTAAATAACTCATGATCTTGAGTATAAAAGATCAACCATCGATAATTGGTAAAGATTATCAACAAAAACAAACAGTCTTCGGACAATAATCAGTCACTTTGGCAATATTTGACAGGAACCATGAACTCGGTGATAAAGATGATGGAAAATACTATCAAGCAGAAAAAAGAAAATCTCCAAAAACTCCAAGACGAAATTACCCAACTTGAAGCAACTGTCCAAACACTAAAAAATCAAACCCAAAACAGTGAAACAATAATATTACCAGAAAGCCCACCTACAAGCCCAGCTACTAAAAAACCCCATAAATATTATGTTATATTCAACGGCCCGATGCGTGGAATATACGACGAATGGCATAAGGCCTCACGGTTTATCACAGGAAGAAATATCACTCATAAAAGCTATGGCAACCTTGAGGATGCAAAACAAGCGCTTGATGATTCGGTCCAAAAACAAAAAGGAATAGCTACTTCCTTCAAGGATCAACTTCTTCTTGGAGGAGGAGGACGAAACAATCAACCACAACCCGTAACCAGACTCACTCCTATCGGAAAAATTTCGGTTATATAAAGAATATGATCATTTCTATCTAGATAGTTATAGTTATATATTTTTGCATGTAGACCGTAACACATTATATATATGAATTACGATGATTTATGTGTGCAAGAAGAGTGAGAGTATAGTGGTCGAGGAGTCAATGATAGTGAAAACTGAAACAGGGGCTGAGGAAGAAGAGATGTGTAGAAAGTCATGTGCTAACATACGCAGACAAGGAAGATGACTGGATGATTGTTGGAGATGTTCCTTGGGAGTAAGAACTTTAAAAAAAAATTATTCTCTAATTAAGCACATTGTAATTTTGATTAATAACTATAATATAATGATGTAGAAGTCTAATGGGGATTTAATTGATTATTGTGTAGGATGTTCTTGTCTAGCGTGAGAAGACTGAAGATCTCAAGAGCTTATCACTACTGATTTGACCAATACAGTGTGGCAAGTAGTTAGTTTTGTCATGATGTAAATCACTTTGTCGGAGATTTTATTCAAAATTTTTGTTTCTAGTTTTATTACGTAATGTTTTTATTCGGTTATAACTTGCAAGGATGAATTTTTCTTTCAGATCCTTCGTTAGAAGGTTCATGTTTTGTTGTTTATTAGATTTTTTTCTTATTTCAAAAAATCCCTAGCGATAATAAAACCAAATATTATATGAATCGATTTGGTACAATATTATCGTATTATTAATCAAATCTATCTTCCATTTATATAAATAAAAAATCTAAGTTGTGTTTTATCACAAACAATATTTTCAGTTGAGTTTTTTTTTCTCTATTTATTTGGAAATTCTCGAATGATTTGAGGTATAATAATGATTTTTAACCAAACACTGATAGTTAAGAGTTTTGTTATTTAAAAAAAAAATTCAATCGAGATATGATAAATTATTGCCAAGGAAACAAAACTTCAGTTACAAAGACTCATGTAGGAGATATATTACACTTGTTAGTAGCCCTGAGAATTTTATCCGAGATGCGGATTCGATCCGAGATCCGAAAATCCATATATCCGGAGGGGCCGAATCCGGATCCGGATAGTAAAATGTTGGATCCGTCAAACCTAGATCCAGATCCGGATATCTTGATTTTTTAGTTCGGATATTTGGATCCGTAAGTTTTATTAAAAACTATTTCAAAAATAATAATATCTATATATAAAAAACTAATTTTATTTGATATATTTTCATTTTTATAATAGTATATATAAATATTATGTAAATTTTGTAATACTATACATATAAATAATTAAAACATTATATATATTTTTTATTTTTAAATTATTGTTAATATTTTATATATATTAATATTATTTTTTATTTATTTTAAAGATCGAAATCCGGATCCGGATAACCGCCGGATATTACAATTTTTAGAGGATATCCGAGAATCCCGGATTCGAATAAGAATAGTAAAATTATGGATTCGCCGGATAAAGATCTGGATCCGGATATCTTAAAAGAAAGAGAAAGAACAAAAGCATCACTTACAAAAACGAAACCTCTTATAGAAATAAAATTGAAGGAAAATTTATGAAGATGTTTCTTCACCCTCAAGCAAACTGTGTTTTCCCCTTTAAAGGTCAAACTTCATTAACGTACCAAAAAAACAACCATGGTGATCTACTTAAACCACTTGACGTCTCAACATTATTCTCTGACAACCCAAAACAATCAGAGCTATGCTCCGGGAAGATACTCTCTTCAAAAGAATCACAACTAATCTCCGGCGAAACCCACTGCGAGTAGCCTCTAACATTAGAGCATCTCCATGGAGCTTGCTTCGAGTTCTTCTTCACCCTAAGAGTAACATTAAGGAAACATATATTCTTGAACTCATCTCCTTCTATACCTTCAAGAAGACCCGCAACACCGATATCTTCACCACTAACATTCTCAAAAGTGATCTTCTCTATAGCCGGAAGTGCCTTAGTATCAAAGTTCCCATCAGGATGTTCACCGTACTTACCCGTGAACCTAATAGCTTTCTGCACGTTATCGAGCTTCACGTTTGAGACGTGCACGTTTCTTACGTAGCCGCCTCGTCCAGGAGAAGTCTTGATTCTGATTCCAGTGTTGGAGTTGAATAGATGCAAGTCTTTGATGTAGATGTCAGATACACCTCCTGACATTTCACTCCCTATGGCTATTCCTGAGCTTGAAGTAGTTTGACCCGTTAACCTATTGATCTTGATCTTCGAGCTTGGTCTTGCGTAGGAGATTCCATACTCGTCCCATCCGCTTTTTATCGATACTAAATCATCTCCGGTAACTATGTAACAATCCTCTATGCAAACGTTAGTTGATGAGTCTGCATGAAGCGAAAATGGTGAGACCATCTCTCATATCTTAACTAGAGGAGTAAATTTACAATGGAACTGATGAATCGAAAGCTTTAAAAGATAGATTAGTAGTTCTTTGTTTCTGAGAATACTAAAAAAACTAGAATATTCACAAGGTTATTAAATGTTATTCAGATAAACCGAAACTTATGAAAATCTATTTAGATCTACTGAAAACAAAGAATAAAACAATCACTTTTATTAATCAAATCATAAAACCATAAATTTATTTATATAAAACCTACAAAACTATGTAAATCTAATCCTAATTAAAATAGGAATTTTTTTTTTAAATACAAATAAATAGTAAGTATCCTAATTCTAGGCTCCACTAACAACTCACCTGGATCAACTCCATCTGTGTTTGGAGAGTCAAGAGGAGCCAAGATTGTGAGATTCTTTACAAAAACATCTCTGTTCAGACAACAAGAAACATCCATATCAGAACACATGATTAACCGGACTCAAGTAGCATTAGATAAGTGTGACTTGACCTGCAGTAAACAGGATGAATATTCCAAAACGGTGAATTCAAGAAAGTGAGGTTGGAGATGATAAGACCAGTAGCGTTTATGAGTTCAACAAGATGAGGTCTTGTATAGTTTAGCTCTCCATTTCTAAACCAATCCCACCATATACTTCCTTGACCATCTATTGTCCCGTTCTCACCTATGATCACACTATCATCAGACTAACATCAACGGTTCAAAGCATCCCTATAATAAGTTGTTATATTAGTTAGTACCTGTGATGACAACATCAGTGAGATTCTGACCATATATAAGACTCCTATGCCTTCTACCAGGCAACTCTCTTCCTCGCCCATATGATGGCAATGGATCAACCACAGGCCAGTTCTCCGAGTTCTATAAAGAGAAAGTACTTAAGACATTAACATGTATGCTTGAAATGATGTAAAAAGAGGCAGAGACTTGCCGTTGACCCGAGAATGGTTGCACCCTTGTCTAGCCATAACGTTAGGTGACTGATAAGGTCGAAACTACCGGTAAGCCACTGACCAGCGGGAACAAAAAGCTTGGCACCACCTTTGTCAGAGAAAGTGTTGAGGTAGAACAAAGCATTCTGAAAGGCTTTAGTGTTTAGTGTGACTCCATCTCCAACGGCTCCAAACTCTGTGATGGATACGCTGTGAGGCCGGTGAAGAATCTGTGAATTGGAATATTCACAGTGCAGGCTGCCTCCAACGCTGCACCAAGCACCATAGAATGCATGTACTAAGAGCACATACGAGAGCTGCAAATAGCCAACATCAAAAACCAACATTGTATGATGTTCACAGGTCTCAAGCCTAATGAAACTTAAAATAGCTCATGAACAATGGATACACAGTTAGGTGAGAGCTACATTTCATCTCTATAAGCAAGCAAACACCAGATCAGGATTCAGGAAGAAAGAGGATATTCTGAACAGTAAAAATATTGGTTTCTTGTAAAACTCTCAACCTTTTTGAACAAGATTGCAGATCTTGAACAGATAAGACATGGCATTACCATATTTGAGAGACAGGGGCAGTGGAACTTAACTATGTTATGTTTTTAAAAAAAGAGGAATAAAACTTACAAGGAAGGATATCTTCATATGAATGGAAGATCTGTAATCTCCTTCAGCTCCAGAAACCTAAGTCTTCTTGACAAACAATCTCAGCTTCTTTTGGGCTTCTCTCTCTCTCTCTCTTGTAGACTGTAAGAAAAATCAAAACATTGAAAGATGAGTTTTCTCTCTCTCTCTCTCATGTGATTGAATGCAAGTTGCAAAGAGTGATAAGATGGGGGACAGTGGTGAGAGAGGAAACAGGGGAACCCACACTAAACAGCAAGCATCATTGAAAGTGACCGTTTGTGCCCGCCAAAAGTTCAAGCAGTAGTTTTAGTTGTAGGTCCTTTCTTCTTCTTCTAAACCTTATCCGTACGCAAACGGCTAAACCCGAGAAACGGGAAAGCATCTAATTCAAGTACTTTTAATAATCAAATATTAAAGAAGAATAACATTCGATGGAACCTAAGATGTCTGGAGATTACCTTATTCGAGATGTTCTGTTATAAACAGACAGTGAGGGGTCACATATACAAAAAGCCAGAAAGAAAGACAGAGAAGTTAGACCAGTCTGTAAAATGAACACTAAGGAATCATTTTTTGTTCCTTTTTCTTTTTGAATCAAATGTGATCAGTTATCACGAGAAGATGAAGAAGATGACGGATCACGTGACACGTGGATCTCTTGACTATTTGAGAGTTGACTCTGCTACTGTAATTACTCGTTTTTTTTTTCTTTTTTTTTCAGTTACTTAATTGCTGCAGTTAAGGAAAAGAACAAAAAATCGGGAATAAAATTCAGAAGTGCTTCTACACATGTGCTAGAGTAACAATTACTACTAACAAACATAATTAATGAGCATTTTATAGTTCCAACATTTTTAATACTATTTGACATTTTTTATGTGTTCACGAAATTAGAGAGAATTAGTAAGACAGACAAGAGTAATGAGACGACTTTGTTGTCTATAAAAGAACAATACGACACCCATAATTACTACACTTAATTATCCCTTCAAGAGATTACCATACCTACCATCATGGACCTGAGTATGATTTTAAGTACCCAAAAAGTTACTCATTTTTTTTTATAAAAGGACATAAATAAATTTGTGCATCCTTTTAAAACAGAGCTTTATGGTGAATTATTATAGCAGGAAAAAGCTTAGCTTATAGAACAGAACGTTAGTATATATCACATTGCACCTGAGACTCCAAGGCTTATTAGCTAACACCCAAGGAACAAGTACCACCTAGAATTGTACATACCTTGAGCCCCAACTTATTCAACTAAATTCCCACAAGCAGTAGATTTCAGAGCTATTTTTTCCTTTCTCAAACAGTTCTTTTGAATTAAAAAAACATCGTTTTGGTAGTTCATAGTGCAATCACAGTAATGAAACTAAAATAGCTTTCAGTCAAAATATCAAATCACAGCACAATGAACTTGAGATAGTCTTCACAAAGTAAATTTCATGAACTGAACAAAAACTTGGTGAACAACACTTAGTAACTCCTGCCCCAATAGGTCCATTTCTTCGCAGGCTTTCCAGATGCAAAGCAGAGAGTGCCTGTACAACCACACAAAAAAAAACAACAGTGAATGAGAGAGAAATTGATGAGAATATTTTCTCAAGAGAGATTAAAAGATTCTCTGTTTCTAACCTTCAGGGAGCTCTGGCTGTTCAAATGGAGAGCAGAGGGTTTTAGCTGCTCCAGTTTCACCTTTAGTACGTGCCTTGACATCTCTCTCCACTTCCTGCAAATAGTATGATTTTAAGGGAATTAAATGTATGCATTCTTTCTCACAATTGATTTCCCTGAAGAAGGTTTTTTATAACGCACCTCTTCATCACACCAGGGAGCTAAGATGAGCTTCTTTTTGTTGAGTGCTACGATAAACTCGTCCCAAGTCTTAATTTCTTCAACACAGGCTTCCCTCTTTTGCTTCGCCACTTCATACATGTTTGCCTGGATCTTCTCAAGCAGTTCCTTCACATGTTCCACTAAGCTACCTCTTGGGATATCTTCCTTAACTCCATTGTCCCGTCTCACAGTTCTGACCTATAGCCATGCAAAAACAAAGATATAATGAAATTGGTTTAGCCACAGTCTTCCCAAGTATAAACCGAGAGATATTCAACACGTTAAACCAGGCTGACCTGGTCGTTTTCCAGATCACGGGGTCCAATCTCAATTCTCAAAGGGACACCCTTCATTTCCCAGTTTGAATACTTCCAACCAGGAGAGTAGTTGTCCCTTAAATCTTCTTCGGCACGGATACCGGCTTCACTCAAGGCAGCCACAGTAGCGGTACAAGCATCGAAAATTCCTTGTGTATTAGCATCTTTGTAAGGAACAGGGATCACAACAACTTGCACAGATGCTACTTTAGGAGGAAGTATCAGGCCTTTGTCATCTCCATGAGTCATAATCATTACTCCAATCTATGCAAGGTACCAAGTTGAAAAGTTAATATGCGGTAGAGAAACCGCAAGGAGAGAATAAACCTAGGTGAATAAAAAATAGCACAAGACTTACCGTCCTGGTACTGTAGGCCCAAGAATTCTGCCACACCATCTCAGTCTCTCCTTTCTCATTCTCAAAGTTGATCTCAAACATCTTCGCAAAATTTTGTCCCAAACAATGAGAAGTTGCACCTTGTACACCACGACCCGTGTTTGGAATGAAAGCCTACAAAAAACAAAGTTTTAATCCACGAGAAAAAAAAAGAAGATTGCGTCTCTGAAACGAAATAGAAAAGTTACATACCTCCACACTTGTAGTGTAAAGTCCCCCAGCAAACTTTTCATTTTCACTCTTCATACCTTTCACAACTGGGACTGCGAGATACTCTTCATATATGCGACGGTAAAGCTCCAAAATTTCAAGGACCTGAGAACAGTTGAGAAGCAGAAACGATAAATGATATTAACCTGATAAAAAGGGAGATGCTGGATCACAGGCGAAAGTTATGATAAGTTGAGTTACCTCTTTATCTGCTTCCTCTTTTGTGGCGAAAGCAGTGTGCCCTTCCTGCCAAAGGAACTCACGGCTCCTGCAATTAAAAAAAAATCAGGCACTGAGCTATGACAAACCAAACTTCTGTGTCTATTTCACTAACTATGTAGCTCAAGAAAAAAAAGGTATGAACAAGAAAATAAAAAGGATTATAAGATGATCAAGTACCGGATAAATGGGGTAGGGTTGCTGAACTCCCATCTAACCACATTGCACCACTGGTTAAGCTTCAAAGGCAAGTCACGGTGCCCTCTTATCCACTTGCTGTAGTAAGGGTACATCACTGTCTCACTGGTAGGACGAATTGCGATCGGGACTTCCAAGTCAGATTTGCCCGATTTTGTAACCCAAGCAACCTAAACAAAACATTCAAAATCTATTAAACAAATGCTTCATTGTCACAAATAAAAAATCCTTTTGAAAGATTCACAGATATAAACACACACCTCAGGAGCGAAACCCTCAATGTGGTCCTTCTCCTTCTCGAGAACACCAGGAGATACAAAGAGAGGGAAGTAGCAATTCTTCACCTTCATTTTCTTGATTTCCGCATCAAAGAAAGTCTGGAAAAAACAAAATGATCAAACATCTTATCTCCCACATCAGATTAATTAAAAAAAAAAAAGAGAGAGACGAAGGTGCTCACTTGCATAATCTCCCAAATAGCCATTGACCATGGCCTAAGGATGTAACATCCAGAGATATCGTAGTACTCAATCATCTCGTGCTTGCAAACCTCAGAGTACCATTCACCGAAGTTCTCGTCTTTCTTGACGCTGAGACCGAGACCCGTTTCCTTCTTGACGTCCTTCTTCTTCTTGCCGCCGCCGCCACTGGGACCCGCCTTGGCGACCTTCTCCTTCTTCCCACTTGGACCAGCCATTTCAACCTTTTTCTTCTTTCTGAATGCATTAACAACAAAAGCGATTCGTTTTATAGATAAAGTGAAACCTAAAGCACCAATCGAAAGCTACGCAGAGATCCGTGAATCAATCGAGCGAGACAATCTAGACAGCAGATTCCCAAGGAATAAACAAAAATAACAATTGATTCGCAGAGGAAACACAAACATACGATAGTTAGCGAAAGAGGAGGAGGAGGAAGAAGAAGCTAACCGATTCGCCGGTGAGCTGAAGACGGCGGAGATAAGGAGAGAGCAACGAATCGAGGGAAAACGTTACAAGTTGCAAACCTTTTGACTGGCTTCGTTACTGATCTACTTCCAATCATATATAGCCACGTCTTAGGGCTCGATATAAATGGGCCAGGCCCAAAGCTAGGTCAAGAAGTCAACTCTCTATGCATTAGCTGTAGTAATGGAGAAATCGTGGAAAAGCTAGTATTTTATTATCGCCGCCAGTCATATATATATAACTCAACCTAATTGGGCCAATAAAGCCCATATTTGTCTATTCAATTAACAGTCGAAGGACTAAAATTGGACAGATGAAACATAGAGGGTCAAACACGAATAAATAATAACCAGATGGGCGATTTTGGAGATTTGAAAAGAAGAGAGAAGTGTGAAATTCTTCTTCTTCGTCACAGAGCGCGTAGAGGAGGAGGAAGAAGAAGAAGAAGATGGGAGAAGAGAAGCCTATTAGGTTACTTAATTTCGTCTCCGAGGAACAGGTTCTCTCCCTCTCTCTCTCTCGCTTTCATCTCTATCGAAACCCTAGCTTTGTAGCAGATTCGATCTTAATTTTTTTTTTCTGGGGGAATTGAATTTTGAAGTTAGAGGAATCGAAGAAAGAAAGAGGGGAAAGAGTTGAAGATGGCACATTCCAGAGAGACAGGGCTTTGTACGAGGTTTTTCTCTCTAGCCTCCTTTTTTCTCGTTTCTTCTTCAGTTATTTTGATCAGATTGCAGCTGAATGATTATTGTTGTTGCAGCGTCATTGAAAAGACTAAGAACAATGCTTCTTCTGTGTATACTAATTTCAGATATTGAAAGAGAACAAAGACAAGAAGGATGCTGAGTTTAACGAACGTTTCAAGCACAGTGAGTCACTACTCTGCCAGTATTCATTCATTCATATGCTTATTGTTTAGCAACGTCTTTGGTTTAGTTTCTTCTTTCTTTAGTTTTCTGTGCCTTTTCTTCAGTGGATTATCTCTTCTTTTTTGAATTGGATTTGCCAGGACCACCCAAAGCTCTTGATGAAGATGAGACTGAGTTTCTTGATAAACTCGAAATGGTGAGTAAAACTTAGTAATTTCAGACTGAGTTTATTCATCTTATATCGTAATGACCTGCCATATAGCATGGCCAGTGTTAACCTCTTTGACAATGCCTATGGAAGAAGATTCATGGCTTTTTGATGCATTCGTTTTGCATTTTGTTGTATAGTCAAGGAAGCAATATGAACGGAAATTAGCAGATGAAGAGGAAGAACAGCTTCGTAGTTTCCAGGTAAATAAATTTCTTGTCAAACTTGAAAAATACTGTTAAACAGATGCAATAATGCTGGATCAACCTTTTTGATTATGGTTTTTTGATTTTTCAGGCAGCAGTTGCAGCACGATCAGCAATCCCTCAAGAGCCAAAAGAAGCTGCTCCTCCTCCACCACCACCTCCAACCACCAAAGTGAGCATCTCGTGTTTCAAACTATATCTTTTTGATATTTGATTACAGAACTATTCAACTTTATTTATGTATCCTGTAGGAACAAAAGACAACGGGGAAGAGAAACGCTTCGACTCGTCCATTTAACGCTATCATAAAAGTCAAGTCACAACCTAAGAAGGTCAAAGCGACGGAGGATGAGAAGAAAGATATCTCAGGGAATGGAAAACCGGAGACTTCTGCAAAGCCCAATGTCACTCCCGTAGCTCTGCAAACAGGTTTAGCCTTAGTCTCGTATAGTGATGAAAGTGAAGATGATGCTTAACATTTTTGTTTTATTCTGTCCGAAGAATCTATAAACATTCATAAGACACCATCTTTGATATTAACTTAAGTTCCATGCTTTCCTTTCTCCACGATGATACCATTCTTAAGCACTGCAATTACATCTGCGTTCTTGATTTTTGATGGCCGCTTGTTTGTTTAACCATAAACCGGTCCAGTAAATCTTGGACCGCATAGTCCGATTCTGCGTCTAGGGCACTTGTTGCTTCTTCCAATAGCAGCCCCTTTGGATCTTTAACAATTTATAGTAAGGAACAATTGCTTTAGCCGATGCATCTTTTATGACTCTAGCAGAGCATCAGGTCCATGCGTAAACACATGTATTGTCCTACCGAAACATCTTAAAACCGGAATATAATCGATCAGGGACAGATCCCAAGATGGGTTGGTTCGGAAGGTTGGATTTTGACTCGGTTTACTTTGGTTAAAGAAACAGCCAATTATGTCACGTTTGTAATGTGTGAAAAATATTGGTGAGATCATCAGTGGGACAGCTTCGCTTTGAAGTGGGATTTGATTTGGTAGTTCAGGGCTTGCTTTGATAACATATTACACTACTCATAAAAGTTTGCCAATAGTCAGTCATCTCTGTCCTCATAATCTTCTATAACATACTTAAATATAGAATATAGAATCATATATATAAATATAGCAATAAGGCAAACTTTTTATAAAGTTATATTTGTTGAGCTAGTATACATGTTTACACAAAATCTTACATATATAAGTATTTTTTGTTTGTATTATTTTACTAGAGTATTAGTTTTAAGTTATATTTATCATGTTTAGTGATAGGATCATAGGATATTCATACACACATCAACATGGTTATAAGAGCTCATTATTTTGAACAAAAGAAATTAAAAAAGAAATAAGATATTTTGTATATATGTTTTGCATGTGAAACAAAAGCAATCATATACAAACATCATCCCAGACTGTCTAGAACCCTATAATAATAACCAAAAAGAGCCCTGATCCCGAGAGACGAGGTCGTATCGTTAGCTTTTTACAAGATCACATACTATATTATTCGTTATATATTTTGTTAGTTAGTTTTCTTATTATAATCCAAGCTGGACAGGAACGTTGGCTTCTTGAATCCAGTTAGCAGGAGTCAACCAGTTAGCGACGGTGAAACGTTCAACCTCAGCAGCAGACTTAGCCATCTTAGCCCAAGGAACCCTCGCAGCAGTGTTAGCTCCTGGTCCACGGTTATTGAACTCAACATATGTAGCTGTTAAATGGAATTTTTCTCCTTGCCATTCGTTCCATCCTACCGGTTGAATCAAATCACCAATCTCAGTTCCGATAACCGCGGTGGTGGCAAATGGTTTCCACGGCCGTCCAAGGTATGATTTGACGGTTAGCCTGTCAGCTTCGAGCTCTTTGTCCGCCATGATACGGCAGTTATGGAGAACGATACCAATCTTCACCGCTTTACCCTTCTCGTTACCGTCGGCTGTAACGTGGTTGGTTTGTCCGGGGCTTCCCTTTCGGCAGAGGATTAGAGAGTTTTGAATCACGGTCGCAGATTTTCCGAAGATGAAATCGACTGTACCGGACACAACGATGTTCCTGTAGAACTGACGTCCGTTGTTGACGTAGAGTGTGTCTTGGTAACCGTCAAATCTGCAGTTGAATATGACCGCACGGTCTCCGTTCACACGGAACGCGACAGCTTGGTGTCCTAATGGACCAGCAGTGTTCTGAAACCCGATCCATTTCGCCATGAATCCCTCAGATTCAACCTCTGCATGCATGCATATTTATATTTAGATATCAACGTGCATGTGCATGTGCATATGTAGATATTGCACGGTGCAATATAGTTAGATGGAAAAAAATAATATTAACTAAATGGACTTTAGCAACCCAAAAAAGAAGAAGATTAATTAAATGGGACTTACGAACGGTGCCACTGAGTGAAGTAGTGGTTCCAGGGCTAAGTCTAACACTTCTGTCAAAAGTAATGATTGTCTGTGTTGCACCATCACCAAACATGAAAACATTGTTTACCTTCTTAGGGATAGTGACTTGTTCCTTGTAGACACCAGCCTTAATATAGATAATGCAACGTCCAGGATTTTTCTCCGGACAAGCTTTAACCGCCTCAGAAATCGTCTTAAACTGTCCACTTCCATCCTTAGCCACCACATGCGTCGGCTTAATTTTACCGCCACCACCGCCGCCTTCACCGATACCTTCATCAGCAGGGGCACCAGGGCGTCCGGCCTGAGCCATAAGCTTCCTGTCTTTGTCAGAATGCCATTTAGGTAATCCTTTTTGGTCCAAGTCTTCAAGAAGATCACGATCAGGAGCTGGAGTTTCTCCGAGGTTCCCGTTCTTCATGTCATCAACCTTAACATTCATTTGGGACATTGCGGTGGTTAGAGCATGGAAGATATCGATAGCGTTACTGGACAAAATCTTGGAGTGAGCGATTCCTTCGCCCATGACTTTTCTTAGTTCCGATTCTTCAATATCATCAATACAATCGGTTTGGTAATTAAAAACTCCGGTTAACCATTGTTTAAGCTGGTCCATCTTACTCCCACTCTGCTGAAGATCTTCACCCATTTCTTCAACAATTGTCTCAAGATCCTCAAGAGCGTACATCAGCACTCTCTTGCAGTAATCAAGAACGGCTTTGCTCGTCGCATTCATGTTTTTCCCCATACCTTCTTCGGTTGAAGCCGTGAAGTCTGAGGATTTTGTGACCGCATCTTTTGTAGCTAACATGAAGGCTTTGATAAGTTTACTTGGATCGTCGCTTTTGACAGGGTCAAGTGTTTTTGCGCATGAACCTTTGTCTGTGGCTGACGCACAAAGTGACTCAACCGCTTTCTGATGCGAGTTCAGAGTCTTGTCGCCACCTGCACCACCACCTTTATTAACAAAGGTGACAACTCCTATGGCAACACCCACCACTAGAAGCATGGATGCCACTGATATCACAATTTTCCCTACCGCCATTATTTATTTTTTAATCTATTTTTTTTTGTTTTTTTTTGTTTTTTCTCCCTCAGGTTTTATTTAGGAGGTAAATAGGAGAGGGAGGGGACTTATTTTTATTTATTCAGACCCGGTGGATTATTTAATGGGGGCTGGTGGAGATTATGGTGCATTATGGGAGATTCTTATAGAAGTTGTAGTTTCTAAAATTAGGTTCGCATGAGCTTTGCATGTAGGGAGACATTTTAGGTCGTTGAATGGCTGAAACTTCTCTAATCAAATATTGGATTTGAGATTAAAAGTTATTCACCACAAGATGATTTGATTATGTCTTTGTCCTGATCAAGAGGTGTAGCTTCGATTACTAAAAATAAGAAGTAACTTAAGGATGGAAAAGTTAGTCTATTATTATTAGAATAAACAATTTATTTTGGGCTCTTCATTCCTAGTACTAGTTTTACATCCGAATTTCGAAAGTAACGAAAGTAAAATGTTTCTAAAGCTTCTCATCGATAGTTCTCATCTTCTTCAACCCAAATTAATCGGACACTACAACATGTAACAAAGGTAGCTAAGCTAGTGGTAGTAAGAAAATTGTGTCATCTATGGTGTTACTCAAACATGAATGGTATTATTCATTTAGTTCATGGACATCTTTTTAGACTATTAAGAGCATGTTTAATGGGAGTTCTTAGGGTGAGGTTCTTAGCGGAATATAAGAACCCGTCTCTTAACTTTTAGCTAAAAAAAGCTAAGAACCGGTTATTTAAGAACCGGCGTAAACATTGCCGTGATAAAAGAAACATCGGCGTGATTCATGCATGGTCGTACATGTACATACATCATCTAGATCAGTATCATATGTAGTTGATTACTGAAGGTTCGTTGAATGTTGACATGTCCCGGGAGCACAAGGAAAAAGGCATGGTTTGCCTCGGCGGGCTCCCCGGCTAAGCTCCGGTGGACGGTCATTGGCGCTAGTCGGATCCTCTCGAGACTTCGGATACCAGGTCATAAAAAAAAGGCATGGTTTCATCATCAAATATATGAAACTTTCATGCATCAAATATATGAAAAATGCACAATTCTTTTGTTTGACGTAGGACATGTATCCGAAAACATTTAACCAATAATGATTGCGATAGTGTATATTTGTTCGAGTTATCAAGGTCTACCAAATAATTATGTGATCAACATAATTTCAGCTTCATTTTGATGACAATTCAAAAACTTATAAAAAAAAACTCACATTCCATTAATATATCCTTTCCAATAATCTCGAAATCCATCCGTACATGTATAAAACCTAGAACATACATCATACATGGTCGCTTTAGGCATTATACGAGTGATATTAATTATTTATTACATCCAAATCATTTAATCAGTAGTAATAATTCGACAATGGTGGCGGTTGGGGCGAAGTGTCTTCCTCGTTAAGTTTCACCTTGATACCAAACGTCTTAAAAATAGTTTTCAAACCATTAAACACATCATACGTATTACTGCTTAGATTCTTCCCAACACTAATCCCAGTCTCCACTTCCTTCAACAGATTCTTATCATCAATATCATCCAAACAAGTCCAGTGGTACCCCATGATCGACATTAACTTCTTCTTACACGTGAAATAGTTATGAGCCAACGTCTTTACATCTTTCCCCGTAGCGTTCCAAAAATCAGTGAAATCTTCTAACGCGTACTTCAAGTTTTTTTCGCAGCTGTTGATCACTGCGGCTGCAGTTGCGTTTGATTTGTGTTTTGGTTTGATCTCGGAGAGGAAAACCACACTTCTTTTCACGGAAGATTCAGTCGCAGCCGCTAACGCTCGGATCAATTCGATAGGGTCGTCGGTAGGAACGTGTTTAAGGGTTTTACAGCATGGACTTGTGTTTGTTAGGACGACAGTGCATATTCCCGCGACTGCTTTTGCATGCGGTGTGAAAAGGTAGTTCCTGCGTTTGGCTTTAGGTGCAGCGGTTGCTGTTGCGATGATGAATAATAAGAGAAAGGCTAGTTTGATCGGAGTGATCATGATTGGATGTTCTCCTATGGACGGAGAGAGAGAATGACCGGAAAGGAACGGATCCGGATGAACGAGAGAGCTTCCGATATAGAGAGATGCATGTTGTAGATTATTTATAGTTCATCTATATTTGGTGGTAGATATTAAATTTGTTTTTCAATTTTCTAGGTACTTAACATATGGTAAAGAGGCGTTTGCGGGTTAAGTTCAGGTGAAACGGCAATGTTTCAAATTTAATATTGTTTGCTATATTTTGTTTTTTCTCGTAGTAAAAGAAAATACGGGATTAACTGAAGCAGTTTTGCTGTTGGAAAAGAATAATTCAAACAAAAAAATTGAGAAAAAATCGTTCAAAGTTTATACTTAGGGATGGGCAAAAAATAAAACCATTCAAACCGAGCCAAATTAAACCGAAATATATATCCCAATCATTTGGTCAAAGATTTTATCAACCCAAATAGTTTGGTTTGGTTCAGTTTTAGACCGAACCGTACAACTATTAAGATTTATCATATTTAACAATTTAATAGAAACAATGAAATATAATTTTATACATTTTACTTTTTACTTATAAAAGAATAGAAGTCATAAAAAACAACCTGCAATATTTATATTAGATTAGAAGATAAATAATATAAAATTATTGAATTACATATCTTTAAAATACAATGTTTTTACGTTTAAATATGAAAAAATAACAATTTAGTGTCAAATGATGATTTGTTTTTGGTTTTGTAAATTATATTTTCATAACCAAACTAAAACAAAACTAAAAACTAATTCGGTTGAACTGAATAAACACAAACAAAACCTAAACTGAACATCAACCAAACATAGTTGAACTGAACAAATACAAAAAAAAACTGAACTGGACACAAACCCAACCGAAGCTCAAATTAACTAAACTAAACCAAATTAATTTTGATTGATGGTTAAAGTTTTGTTAGACACAAACAAACCGAACCAAACTTAAACCGATCGAAATGCCTAGTCCTTTCTTTCTTGGAAAATAAATAAATAATTTCAAAATTATATTTTCAAGATTTCACTTTTAATGTTTTAAAGTTTTTTAGTTAGTTGACGATTGAGAGTGGTAAATTCCAAAAAGTTAATTATACTTCTTAAACTACTATTAATTCTAAATTATCAGAAATCAATAATAATAATAATAAAATAATGATTTAATATGCATGAAGATATTTTTTAAATAGATATTTTAGTTGAGAAAATATTATTCTAAACTGAAAATTGAAACTATATTTAGAGACGTGAACCCTTTCTTCAGAATCAAAGCCCATCTCGAATCAAATTTATTTCATCAACAGAGAATTTATAAGCACGAGCCCAAAAGATACTACTGGTCGTGAGATGGACACGTGTCCAAGCCGAGCCTCACCCTCAAGCAAAAAAAAAAGAGGTGTGTATAAAAAAAAAAAGAACAGGAAAGTCGATCGTCTCTCTCTCTCTTGGGCGAATCGTTTCGTGGGACGCGGGAAAATGCAGGAGGAGGAAGCCAAGATCTTGCTGGGCTTTCCTCCCAACTCTCTTCCTGATCCTTCTCAGGTTCTTCTTCTCCCCCATTCATCTTCGATTTTGGGCTTTGATTGTACAATTAGGGTTTTGGCTCGATCCCTGATCGCTTGGTATGAGAATTTCGAATTCTAGTTGGGATTTTATAGTATTTGATTTATGATGATTGGAGTTAGGTTAAAGCAGCGTACCGGAAGAAAGTGTGGGAATCACATCCTGACCTGTTCCCCGATGATCAGAAGCTCCATGCTGAGTCTATGTTCAAATCTGTGAGTCATAATTCTTCTTAAATTGAGCTTTAATCCTTTTAATCTTTCTTATCTTCTCACAAGATTTAAAAAAAAAAAAAAATCAATACTTTCTCAATTTGTTTGCAGATATCTGAAGCTTACTCTTGCCTTGAGTCAGGTAATTTACTCAAAATTTGACCTTTCCTTGGAGCTACATTTCTAGCTCACATTGGTCTCTCTGTTTGCAGGTGATGTTAAAGGCCAACACTATTCCAGATCAGGTAGACAGTAAAAATACGACTCAAAACACTTTTAAATATGTGTTATAAGACTAAGGCGTCGTGTGTTACACATTAAATAAGGTGGGTATTCGAGGGTGGTCAAGACGGGAGTCCCACGGACATATGCATATGCCAAAAGAGGTAACGCGTGGTTGATCGGTGCACCTTTTCTTTTGATCGTCCTTGGAACCATCGGCCTTGGTGGTGTCAAAGCTAACAGGTCACTCTAAAATTGTATAAAGATACTAATGAGATTTTCGTAAATAAATATTTATAATCGTTGGTGTGGCTTTTACAGGGCGTACAATATGCAAAAACAGACGTTCCCCTCTCATAATCCGTTCCTCCCTTGATTCATTCAGTCTCTCTCTTTCAACCAAAAAAAAAAGCATTTGAATCAGAGAGCAGCCAACAGGGATGTCAAGTTAGAGTTAACTCTTATAAGATTTGAAGTCCTAGGAATTTGGGGGTTATCTGTTTGGTGATTCCTATACTTGTTGTAATTTTAATGGCATACACAAGACACCAACTTCTGTACATTGTAATATTGTATTATAATACTTGATTCATTGAGAGATAATGCTGTGAGCGTAGTATAATAACGCATAACACACTAGTAAAATGAAAATGTATCTTTTGACTGACAATTTACTAGAGAGGAATTAATTGGAACAGATTGTTAAAGTAGAAGAACGTAACAGAATCTAAGTAAGGATTTAGACAAGATTCTATAGCTATCTATAAATTATATAGAGCCTGTACAAACATAAAACATAATATTCATATAAAGAAAATGAAACTTCGTGGTTCAGAGTCTTCAGACTACAAAATAAGACGCAGGTAAATAAAATAAAAAAGAAAACTGGCGAAGCTACAGATATTATCCATCCATATCACAGTAGATATCTCTTAATCGCATTAGACCAAAAGAAACAGACTGCAGCAACGTTGGTGATGCAGAGATTCCCAAATCAACGTTGCTTTTCCCACTAACTTGTTTATCCCTTGAGATGATGAAATTGAGCAAATCTCCCTTCTTCTTCTAAGGAACACTAAGGTTTTTATAGAACCCAACCATGTACTAATACATAACCAATAGGTCCAAACCCTTAACCATCCCCCCCCCATATTTTTAGCCTTGACTCATTTGTAATGAACCGACGATAGTAAAATGAAAAAAAGAAAAATAAAAGAAAAACGTGCCTACTACTACTAACGTAACTAGTACTCCAGACTTCAGATTCATCATAGTTCTGAAGTTTTTAGATATGGAAAACATCCATGTCTTAGTGTGCTCTATATTTGATATTCAAAGTAGTGTACCCATATAGGCTACTACTACATCTTCACTTCTTCATGGAACAATATTTCAGGCAACAGGTTGGATACCTGTCACGGTTTCAGTAGCTTTCTTTTTTGTAGTCTCCGCAGCAGCAAGGTTAACAGTAATTGGTTTCCATCCTGTTTGATTATAAGTAATCCATTTCTTCCAGGTTGCTGTTATATCCAAGATCTGAACTATGTCACCTATAGCATACTCTTTTAGGCATTGCTTTTTCAGAATCTGTGCAGCTTCATACCTAAATATCATATCCAAAGAAGAAAAAAAGAATGTTAAAATGATTCATTAATAATGAACACTAGCTATAAGGTAAACATTTTTTTTACTGACCTGCACTGCGTTGCCATAATCGCCACACGCCCAGAGGATGAGGTTAGAAACTGATGAAGTCTATCCCAAGCTGCTTTTGGGTATTGCTTAGGGTTGCCCCCTAAAGGGTTTACACAGTTCCATAGAGGTTCATCTTTGACAAGGTAAAGCTTCAGTTTACCCATGTTTACAACCATGATCATTTGATGCTCCGCTGCACTCTCTAAAGCTTTCTTTACATCAGTACCGTGATGCTTCGGATCTCCATACTGAATGCAATCGGAGATATTAGGCTCGGTGGGACTAACTTTTTCGGTTTTCAAGATGTTTAGAGCATGTAAGATAACCCCTATAAGGCCTTGAACATACTCAGACGGTGGCTGTGGCGGGCACTCTTGTGTTGTTCCCCACATACCATTGCTGGAACCAGATCCAGAAGCAACCAATGGAAGCTGAGGAGGTGAGACTCCATGAGTGGTTGAGTTGGTGGTGTTCACTGTGGTTGTAGTAGTACTGGTTACTGGGGCACTAGTACTCCGTGGAAGATAAACTTTATTTCCACTGTTTAAGCTAAGAGAAGATGATGATGATGATTCCATCTTTGGTCTGAACTCCTGTCTAACTTGAGGATAAAAATTAGGACGAATTTGAGTTTGAGTTTGGCTTGGATACTGAGACACACTTAGGTTGCTGAGATCAGGTGAAGACATAAACCTAGGACCGTCATTCCTCGGTCGGAAACCATTATTCATAGGAGGATGCAGATTCTCTGGCCGGTACGGACGGAAAACATTACCATAAGGCGGTCGCATATTAGAAGCACCTGGCCTGGAAGCATTGGGAAAATAGTTAGGGATGCTAACTCCGTTATTCCAAGAAGCATCAGGGTTAGGGTAAGGCTGCCTATGAGGATAAGGACCAGGTCTAGGAGCATAGTTGTACTGATTCTGAGGATTACTCATCGCATCATTACCAGTGAAAGTATTGACATTGGTAGTGGGTAAAATGGGAGGAGCAGGTATGGTGGTGGAAGAAGAGGGCTCACTGCCTCTAAAAAGCTCATGAGGTTTCTTAATCAGCTTCCCTTGACTATTCTGCTGCTGCTGCTGCTGACATTGGTAATTATTAGGCGCTGGAGGAGGTTTTGGAAGGTACTTAGCCTTGAATTTGTTCGAATCCTGAGGTTGGCTTGACGGAACACACTCCTGCGTTGGCGCATTGGCGATAAGCTGCAAGCTTTCGCTTTTCGAGAGAGGCATCCCACCAGCTGAAAGGCTCGTCCACAGCCACACGGTCCTCGCAGCGTGAACAAGCGGCACGGAAGCTTTGCGAGGCTGAGCCAAGAGAACATTGTAACGTCTCAACCTCAACTGGTGAAGAGCGTCAGAGAAGTCTCTATCCCCAGAGATCAGCATAAAGTTCGCAGGCGCAGGGTTATCAAGCGCCCAGCAAAACATGTTTACTAGAATCTTCTTATCACTCGCATCTTTAGCTCCTGAAACAAGTATCCACGTAAACCACTTAGCTACATGAACAGTACAAACAAACCCTAACAGAGATAAATATTTTACCGGCGGGGACGTGATTGAGTGCAATTCCGGTGGAGTTAAGAGCTTGCTGAATCGCCGGAGGGATACGATTCGTATCTCCAAACGCGGAGATCGAGACTGTGCCGAGATAGTTCATCTTCTCCAGCGCCGAGCTAATGTTCTGCGCGATCCCATGAGCGTCGACGCCTTTGGGGACTTGGCAGTTCTCTATGTCCCACCAAACCGCCGTCTTCGCCCTCACGTACTGCGCTTCGGCCATCTCCGCCGCCGCCACCACCATCGTTGGCTTCGTCTCGACATCTCCTTCGCCCGCCGCGTTCATCGCCGCAACTTCAGTGCCAAAAGGGCTTTCAATTATTATTATACTAACTGTAGCCTTTTTCCTCTCGCCTTTATCTTATT